>NC_140575.1:19877901-20551026 GCF_057381845.1 Rhamphochromis longiceps
AATCTGAATTTTTTTCTGTAAATGACCAGTTGATGTCTGCGTGTGTGTGTGTGTGTGTGTGTGTGTGTGTGTGTGTGTGTGTGTGTGTGTGTGTGTTTTTTAAATAAATAAATAATATTTTTTTTTGCGTAACACTGAAAATGTTTTAAACCTGTTTATTAATAATCACAGTAATGTTACTATTGCCAGGTTTGAATGAATCTGGCCCCAAATTTTAGTTTTACACTTTTTAAGTTGTTCTGCACTGTTCTCCAATTGAGCTGCTTCCTATCTTTGGGTTTATTAAATGTACATCCTCCTCCAGGTGTTGCTGACTCTGCCTCCAGCTGCCAGGCAGGACTACTTCCCCTTGCTGTCAGATCCACTGCTCATGCTCGAGCAGCTGTTGATGAATCTGAAGGTAGACTGGGCTGATCTGGCGGTGCGGACCCTGCGGAGCTTGTTGGTTGGCCAGGAGGCTGGCTTCAGCGCTGAGGACATTGATACGCTTCTAGCAGACTACGCCGGCAAGGCTCTCGACTTCTCCTGCGCCCCCAGAGAGAGGGCTCGATCTGGTCAGTGCTAATCTTACAGCATACGGTTGCTAAGTAGACAAACATATCAGAGATGGGCAGCCACTTGAGTTAAATGTTTGTAATGCAAAGGTTTAATAAACTGCTGAAAACTAAACTGAATTGTTGTGAGACTCGGTGGAATTGATGGAGAAATACAGTTCTAGTTTATGTATTCTTGTCTTGGTTATGTACTCCTGTAATAAATATTTCACTTGTTAGATGGGTAAAGAACCATCCACCTTACCAACAGGTTGTGTCTAAACATAACACTTTATGTTCCAGATTCTGTAATCAGTCTTCAGGAAGCGCTAATACAGTGTCCTGCTCAAGACAGCTCGCTCTCTTCCAGTCGAGTTGAATCACCAGCACCCTCCAGATGTGAGATATTTGGATATGTTTAATGATGATATTGCTGTAGTTTAGTTTTTTGTTTTTTAATCATTGTGAGTGTTTCTTTTAATTACAGGCAGTACCCCTACACACTCAGCCTCAGGAAGCAGCACAGACAGAGAGAAGGATCGTGGTTCAGCAGGGAAAAAACGTCACTCACCTGCAAAGTTCAGGCCTCCAGATCAACCCCCAGCCCGCAAAGATTGGGTCCCAGACACCCAGCAGCATGTGTGCATGGTTTGCAAGCGTGAGAGATTCACCATGGTGAGTGATGTAGTTACCAATGAAAGAGAGTTACCTGCTCAAGTTCAAGTGTATTATTTTATTTATTCTTTTTTTTTTTTTTTTGGTCATCCTGCCTTTTCCATTTCACTCTCCATTTCTTTGATGTGAAGAATAATTGGCCTCTGTATGACATTTTTATGGAGAAAACATGACTGTTAATGTTGGATCTCCTCGACAGATTACAGAAATACAGTTTTCATGTGTGCTCAGCTGGGATTTTTCCTTTGCTTTTCTGGTTTTAGTTCAACAGACGTCATCATTGTCGGAGATGTGGCCGTCTTGTTTGTAATGCGTGTTCGGAAAAGAAGATGCCTGTTGACGGTTGTCCAGGAGAGGAAGTCAGAGTCTGTGATCAGTGTTACACCTACTTTCACCCAGAGTAAGACATTTATCAGAGCTACTAGTTCCAAATGCATATGAATTACGGAAACCGAGTAATAAGGGAAAAGAAGGGTTTGAATATAACTAAAAAATTAATTTGTCTCTATTTGCAGTACTGATGATGAGTGGGAACCTGCTGAAGGTAAATTAAATAATTTTATGTTGTGTTTTGGTGCTTTCTTTTGGGTTTTTGCAATATTAGAGTTTTACAACATTTTGAATTTGCTAAAACGGTGGAGAGCCACTTACATGCAGCCATTCTTAAATACGCAATTAATGTAGACTATAATGATGACGTATTCTCTTCTTTTTTAGCATTGGATGGTAGCCCTGTGGTCACGGAGCAGTTTCCCCTCGATGGGATGCTGCATCTGCCTGAAGTGGTCCATCGGCAGTTTCTCCTCAGCACAAACCCTGCACAGGACCAGCATCTGCGGAACGAGTTCTACTATGAACAGGTTTGGATTTGTGTAGTCACCATCCATCCCAGTGCGCAGGTTACCTTTACATGTTAGTCATTAGCAGCTTATTGAGGGTAACTTTGTTTTTAAAGAGCAAAAGCTTTATATTGAACTAGTGCCTAAATTTAGCTGACAATTTTGTGTGATTTCTGTCTCTGCCTACTTTAATAGCTTTCAGTTAGTGGAATTAACCAAGTCAGTATTTTAAAAGTAATAATGCTCTTTCCCTAAAACACGTAGGCTCCCAGTGCATACCTCTGCGTGGCCATTTTATCTCTACATAGTGACCAAACTGCCTGTGGTCATCAGCTCATCAGCCACTGCCGCTCCTTGTCTCGTAAACTGACCAATCCAGAGGTGGATGCCTGCCTGCTCACTGACATCATGCGGCGGCTGTTGTTCAGTGCCAAGTTGATGTTTGTTAAAGTAGGCCGCAGCCATGACCTCGCCTTATGTGACAGGTAAGAGGAAACCCTGTGTAAGTTAGATTAACCAGCAGTTGAGAATTGCATGTTATTATGTACACTGTGCAATCATTAGGGTGATGAGAAAGAGCGTGAGATATTGTGCAAAATGTAGATGAGTATATGTATGTATGTAGGTTAGCTTTCACATTAATAAGAAACCGAAAGTAGATGCAGCAAAGTCAGAAAACAAAGAACTCATGACTAGTGGTTAGAGAGTGTGTGGGCAGAATAACCACAGCTCAACCAGAGACATGCAGAGAAAATGATAAAACCTATGGAGCTGATACAGCTAACAAACCAACCAGCTAATGCAGAACAGCATATTAACACACAGATACATAACAGCATAGTAAGTGATTTATATATGTATACATGTGTCCATGTGCTCTGTGGCCAAAATTCAAGACTGCAAACACAGCAGGTTTTTTTGTGTGCAGAAGTCTTTGAAATATTTTGCCAACATAATTATTGGAAGTAAGCACCAGTCGAGCTGAGATAGCACAATAATTAATTTAATTAATGTGTCCATGTGCTCTGTGCATTTTTCTTTTTTTTTATACTTTTAATCACCCATTTCAAAACAGTGAGATAAGTTGCCATAGCGCTATTGTTTGCATCATAAAAGACACCTGGCCAATGACTTGTGTTTGCTCTGAAAATATTGAGTAATACAGGCACATTTGTTTGGATTTAAGATGATTCGCTGTCATTAAATGAGGACAGATGAGGTCACAGGAAGTATGCTGAAGTAGTTTACGGTCATACAGGTATGTTCATGTCTGAGATCAGAACTGCTTTTGGCCAAAATTCAAGACTGCAAACACAGCAGTTTTTTTTGTGTGCAGAAGTCTTTGAAATATTTTGCCAACATAATTATTGGAAGTAAGCACCAGTCGAGCTGAGATAGCACAATAATTAATTTAATTAATGTGTCCATGTGCTCTGTGCATTTTTCTTTTTTTTTATACTTTTAATCACCCATTTCAAAACAGTGAGATAAGTTGCCATAGCGCTATTGTTTGCATCATAAAAGACACCTGGCCAATGACTTGTGTTTGCTCTGAAAATATTGAGTAATACAGGCACATTTGTTTGGATTTAAGATGATTCGCTGTCATTAACCCTCTGAATCCTATCCTGGCCATTTGTGGCCACTTTGCTTTTCGCTTTTCAACCATTTTTGTTCTGTTAATGCCAGTGGAATGAAACTTCCCAAAGGTGTGTATTTTTGTCAGATTTTTTAATTTTCAACATCAGCTCCTTAATAATGTCAATAATATTCACTATACACTAAATAGTTGTGGCCAATTGAAACCCATTATAACCACCTTTTTTGATTCCTTGTTACTGACAGTACTATATCATGCAATTTAGGTAAAATTGCTTTCATTCTAAAGTCAACACATGAAAATTGTAGTTTTTAATGTTTTTTACCAAATGACATCATTTACCCATTTTTGGCCAAGCAAGCAATTTCATGTAATATTCTGAGTTTCTAGTAGCAGCCTTTGATGGCCTACCACACTCCAATGGACCAAAATAATGAAACAATTTTGACATAGGTTTGATCTTAAGGATCTAATAGTTTGTGTTTATGCATGACATTGCAGTACAAACATGTATTTGCAAGATAGACTGGAATAAATTCAAACATTACATAGGCTGCAGTGAATTTCTGTGGATGCAGGATAATGAGCTTTGAGGTTCCCAGTCACTTAGCTTTGAAGCACATGCTAAAAGCACTTTTACTCTTGTATTTTTCATCAAAAGATACCATACCCAAAATATTAACTCTAGAAATAAAAACAAAAACAAAAAAAACCCCCAATCACAGGACATTTTGCAGAGTTCAAACCTGCAGCTGCAGCTGGAGCGCAAACAACAATAAACACTGTTTGTAAACGTGTCCTGGAGTTTCTGCAGGTGCAGACAGAGCTACTGCTGTAAGTAAGCCTAACAGCTTCCAGATCATTTATTCTGGCAATATGGCAAGAAGGTCATCACTGCTTCAAGCACTGCCTATATGATCTGGTCAGAGAGCAAGGACAGCAGCAGTCATCTGTCCTTGAAGAAAATACATCTGCCCAAGATGAAGAAACCTGCTCTCCAGAAGATGAGGGGACAATCTTCAAAGAGGCTGACTGCATCACCACTGATGAGTTCTAGCCAGTGCCCGAATCCTCTTCTTTGGGGGAGGATTGGGGTTGGGGGGCATGGAGGTGGAGCCCCCCCCTAATGATTGGAGGGCTCCACTCACTCCACTCCACTCCACTCCAGACCACTGGAGGGCTCCACCCAGTTCTCAGGAAGTGTTGTTGTTGTGTTTTGGAGTGAAAGTGTTGAGTTCTGTGGTGATGAGCAATAAACTAGCAGTGTTTATTGAGAGCTCTCGTGTCGTCTGCGTTTACCTCCACATTGGTGACCCCTGACTCGAACATGCTGCAGTCCGATGGTGGCGCAGACTCCGCTCTGGATGCATCAGCAGCGCCAGCCCTCTGCCTCCGGCTGCAGCTACGTTTGCTGTGGCGCAAACGTCCTACCTTGTCAGAACACCGGACTTTTGGCTTCACGATCCCCCGTCATGGTTCGTGCACGTGGAGGCCCAGTTCTCCCTTCGTGACATCTCGGCTGACGACACGAAATATCACCACGTGGTGGCTTTTCTCGACCCGCTAGCAACCCGTCGTACGTTGACGCTCCTCCGGGGCCCACCCACCCGAGTACGCCGCTCCTAAGGAGCTTCTTCTTCGGTGCTATGCCCTCACCGACGCAGAGCGAGCCGAGAAGCTCCTCTCCCTCTCAGGCCTGGGTGGTGGTACGGCTCTCGAACTGATGGCGCACATGCTGTCCTTTCTCGGACCGGACGACGGGGGATTTCTCTTCGCCCACATTTTCCTCAGACAGCTGCCGGCCGCGGCCGTGAGAGCCGGCCTCGCCAACTCTCCGCTTCCGGGCACGAAGGATTATCGCTCCCTGGCTGAGGACGCGGATCGTATTCAAGTATTCAAGTATTTATTTTTATTGTCATTGTCAAAGAACAATGAAATTGCGTTCTCCGGCTCAATATTGAGCTCTTTTATTTGGTCACTAAATTGCCTCACTGGCCACTAACACACCATGTGTGACATTGCTTTTGGCCATTCATCTCCTCCTCCCCCCCAAACAAAAGAAAGAATAAATACATAAATAAATAAAGTAAAAATAAATCATTGTAACAGTTACTGTTACTGACCTGCAATGATGATAAAAAAACATATTAGGTTTCACCATTTATATGCTAAAAGATATGAACTTTATTACTATTTTTACTATAATAATACATAACCTGACTGGTATTCAAAGGGTATAATATCAGAATTTGAATTATATTTTGGTTTTTATGACTAGAAGCGGTGCTAATTTAAAAAATCAAGTCAATGAAAGTAGAAAAATGTTTTAATATATATGAATTTTATAGCATTTTGTAAATGTAAACAGGGGGTGGCCATTTTTGGCCACGAACAAGCTGAGAGGGATTTTTTTGTTTTGTTTTTCTCTCACTGCACAAAAAAACAAAGATGCATAAAACTCATTGATACTTTTAATTATTGCTATGCATCTAACCTCCATCATGGTTAGAAAATAAATCAGTTTGCATGTATTATTTAGAAAAAAATGGGGATTTTATGCTTTTATCCCTATGTAAATCATTACAATTATGTGATTTAACTGGTATTTAAAGGGTTAAAATTATGAATTTGATTGAAATTTTGATTTTCATGAACAGCCCTGATGCTAATCTAAAAAATCATGTAAAAAAAAACTGGACATTTATAGCATTTTGTAAATGTAAACAAGGGGTGGCCACTTTTGGCCACGAACAGTCTGAAAGCTTTTTTTTATGTTTTTCTGCCACTGCAGAAAAAAACAATGTTGCATAAATGTCATTGATGGTGTAAATTATTGCTATGCATCTAACCTTCATCATGGTTATCAAATAAATCAGATGGCATGTATTATTTAGAAAAAAAACTGGGATTTTATGATTTTCTCTATTTATGAGTTGTTATGATTATGTGCTCTAACTGGTATTTAAAGGGTTAAATTTCAGAATTTTAATGAAATTTTGATTTTGATGAACAGCCCTGATGCTAATCTAAAAAATCATGTAAAAAAAACTGGACATTTTTCTTAATATATAATAATTTTATAGCATTTTGTAAATGTAAACAAGGGGTGGCCACTTTTGGCCACGAACAGTCTGAAAGGGGTTTTTTATGTTTTTCTGCCACTGCAGAAAAAAACAATGTTGCATAAATGTCATTGATGGTGTTAATTATTACTATGCATCTAACCTTCATCGTGGTTAGCAAATAAATCAGATGGCATGTATTATTTAGAAAAAAAAACTGGGATTTTATGATTTTCTCTATTTATGAGTTGTTATGATTATGTGCTCTAACTGGTATTTAAAGGGTTAAATTTCAGAATTTTAATGAAATTTTGATTTTGATGAACAGCCCTGATGCTAATCTAAAAAATCATGTAAAAAAAACTGGACATTTTTCTTAATATATAATAATTTTATAGCATTTTGTAAATGTAAACAAGGGGTGGCCACTTTTGGCCACGAACAGTCTGAAAGGGTGGTGTTTTTGAACAGATTCAGAGGGTTAAATGAGGACAGATGAGGTCACAGGAAGTATGCTGAAGTAGTTTACGGTCATACAGGTATGTTCATGTCTGAGATCAGAACTGCCTTTGGCCAAAATTCAAGACTGCAAACACAGCAGTTTTTTTTGTGTGCAGAAGTCTTTGAAATATTTTGCCAACATAATTATTGGAAGTAAGCACCAGTCGAGCTGAGATAGCACAATAATTAATTTAATTAATGTGTCCATGTGCTCTGTGCATTTTTCTTTTTTTTTATACTTTTAATCACCCATTTCAAAACAGTGAGATAAGTTGCCATAGCGCTATTGTTTGCATCATAAAAGACACCTGGCCAATGACTTGTGTTTGCTCTGAAAATATTGAGTAATACAGGCACATTTGTTTGGATTTAAGATGATTCGCTGTCATTAAATGAGGACAGATGAGGTCACAGGAAGTATGCTGAAGTAGTTTACGGTTACCAGCACTCAGTGGATAGCCCTTTATTTCACCAGACTAATACAAGATATTATGAAAGCAGGTGTCTGACTGTGCTTCTTATTCTCTTTTTCAACAGTTACATCAGTAAAGTGGCTGTGCTTAAAATTCTGGTGACAGCCAATTACAAATATGTTCCCTCTCTGGATGACATTTTGGAGACCTCCGCTGTCACACGGCTCCGCAATCAGCTCCTAGAAGCAGAACACTACCAGCTAGCTGTGGAGGTTAGAGGCTGTTCTTCAAATTAAAGTTTAATTTCAAAGACATTACAGAGAAATTGCAGAGAATTAAATCACAAAGCATTTGTCATCTCTTCTTGTTTGGTTGCTAGGTGTCAACCAAGAGTGGTCTTGACCCTGGTGGTGTGTGGCAGGCATGGGGAATGGCATCTCTGAAGGCAGGAAATCTTTCAGGGGCACGGGAGAAATTTGCTCGCTGCCTGAAGCCTCCAGTGGACCGCAACCAGCTCAACTCGGGTCCCTTATTATTACAGGAGATTGTCCAGCACCTGGAAACCATGGTGCGGCCCTCTCTGGCTATGGTAGGTAGCTACTTTCATGGTGGCACTAGCCTCCAGCCCACAACATATTAAAAACGGAAGAAATGGGCAGATGTGTAACATGCTTCCCGTCTGCAAATAGAGTAGGTCATCGCACAACACTTCCTTCTCAAAGTTTGATATATAACCATATTAACATTTTTAATATAAGTGCATTGCTTTGCATGCATCTAAAAGGTCAAACTGTACACGAATGCAAATGCTGAAGTTCAAGAAAAAATTTGTGCTGGCATTTTGTGAAGCTGTCATGGTTAAGAAAGTATACAGTAGCAGCTACATTCTTGCAATCAGTATTGCACACAAAGATAAACACTACTATGTGTGCCTGCCTGTTAAATGAATTTGAAAAGATCACTATCACATGCACAAATGTATTAGGATACACCAAATGCCTGTCTGACGTAGCAATAGAATAATTGAAAACATTAAAAAAATATAGCCATAAACATTTTCTGATAATTTCCAGTTTTTTCACTTTTTAAAATAATGCAATAAACTATAATTTTACCAACATGTATTTTTAAGAGCATACAGCAGTGTCAGGCAGAGTTTATCCTCAGACAGAAAGACTAGACTAGCTGTGCTACCTAACACCTTAGGCATCTAGCACATTTCTTGCATGCTAGACGAACCTAGTAAGTTATGGCATGTGAAGCACTACACGTGTCGGATTCTAGTGCATCTAGAATCCAGACTAAAAGAAAGTAAAGACAGACCTATGTTAATGTTGAGTAATCCTAAGAAACTGTTTTCTCAGTTCAGGAACACCATTCCTTTTCAGTCAAAAACACAACAAAAATCTTTGTTAAATCAGGACAAACTACAAATACACAGAAGTTTTTTGGGTTTTTTTTAACCTGCTTTTATACACAATAAATGCATAAACCTTTGTGTTGTTGTTTGTATTCTTCTATATATCAGTCTTATGGTGAAGACGTGTTGGCATCCCTGCGGGAGCTAGAGGACTCTCTGTGTGACGTCAGTCCTGTGGAGCGACCGGAGGGGCTGATGCAGAACAGTGTTCTCCACCAGGAATGTCTCTACTACCTGAATACATACGGCACTCACCTGGGACTGATCAGCTTCTATATGCGTCATGATTATGTAACAGAGGCTCTGGCATACCTTCTTAAAAGGGTGAGGCCTAAATTATTAAAGGTGTCCATATCCTTTGCATGTTTGGATCAATATTAAACTATTGTTACTTTCATTTAACTGGAGAAGTCAAAGGAGTGAACAGCACAAGGTACAAGCCAAAAACAGAAATCTCAGTCCTCTTTTGTGATGCAGCTTTTGTGTGGTCAGGAGATTATCTAACTCTCCTTCGGGTATTCTTTGATACCCATCTGTTGCCAAGATCTCAGATCCTGCAGGATGTTAGGTTACCTATAATGTGTGGGCAATGAGGTCTATGTGACACTGATTTATTAGCAATGGTTCGTTTTCAATTTGGTCTACAGTCAACAAAGTACATTGAGTAATAGTACTTAGTATCATAAGACTGTTTCTTGAGTAAGCACCATCACATGTAGTACATGACTTCACTTGCCTGAAATTATTGCTGAATGTGTCATTGCATCAGTTTTATCCAAGCTTGTCTTTTTTTTTTCTTTTTTCTTTTTGCTGTATTGTGGATCAGGAGTGTCCAGAGGAAGTATTTCTAGAGGGTGTGTTGCAGCCCAGTCTGGAACGGGGCCATCTGAGCAAGCTCCAGGGAATACTGGAAAAGCAGGACCCCAGCCTGGAGACATGCAGCCGGTACCTCATTGCTTCCTGCCAGTTTCTTCAGCGACGGGGATACTATCACTCTCTCTACCAGTTTCAGCAGTTCATGACGGTTTGAGGACTTTTTTTCTTCATGCTCATTTTTAGGATTTTTTACAAACTACTAAAATAATAATTAGACTGAAATGATAGGTGGATGGTCTGAGACTTAACTGACTTATTATTCCAAGCGGGGGGGGGGAACCTTTATATTCCAATGTGAATGTTTCAAAATGTCATCCTAGCAGGTTAGTAATTAGGCTGAGTACTATATAATTGTCAAGTTTCCTGTTTTTTACTGATGGACCTGCAATTCCAGTAACAGTTTACGTGCCCATCTCTCTTTCGGCTTAATCAGGACCCTGATGAAGGTCACAAGCCGAAACGCGTTGGTCAGTCAATAAAGGAACAGTTTTATTTCTGCTTGTGACCTTCATCATGGTCATGACCTTGATGAAGGCCACAAGCCGAAACGCATTTTATTCTTTAGGATTGCAAATTGAGGTCCTCATGATTCTTGGTGGGGAAGATTCAAAATTGTGTTTGTCTGCACAGGATCACGTGCGTGCAGCCATGACCTGTATTCGATTCTTCACACATCGAGCCAGTTCATACCTACAGCTGGGAGAAAAACAGGTATCTGTTATTTTTTCCTCTACAGTTATGCAATAAGAAAATATTTTTTTTAAAAATTGATTTCCTCTTCTTACACGGGAAAGATGAACTTGAACTTTATTTTGCACAGCGTTGGTTGGTCAGAGCCAAAGAGCACCTGAGGACGTACTTGCAGGAGCAGCAAGGTCGGGGTTCTGGGAGGAGACGGTCACACCCCAATTCTTTCAGGAAGATGATGTCATCCAGTGATGTGTCCAGGTTATTTAAGAGCTTTATGACAATTAATGAAATAGAAATCTACTTTTGACTACCAATGGTTTGGAAAAAAAACTTTATTTAAAATGCCTCATTATTACTATGTTTACTTCAAGCTTTTGATCTTCGTCTCTTTTTTTTTTTTTTTTCTTTTAGGCACATGAATACGATTGAGCTCCAGCTGGAGGTAACCCGTTTTCTCCATCGCTGTGAGAATGCGGCATCCTCCAAGGCCCCGCAGACCAATCCCTCTTCACCCAGTTCATTGCCTACGCTTTTTGGAGGAAGCCCTATGAAAGTAGAAGTTGCCTGCAAGGTTAGGCTGCGGTTTTTTTGGGTTTTTTTTGGAATTTTATAAAGTGATAATCTTCTGATATCGATAATCTAAAAAACACGATTTAGCATATTTAAGTTACTCATTAAGCACTATATATTTAATTTAAAAAAATGTGTACAACAGTTGCCACAGGGCGCTTAATGTGTGTGTATGAATATGTATGTAGCTAAAAATAATGCAAAATATTTTGTTAGAACTGGTTTTGTATGTTATGTATTTGTACATTGTTGTTACATAAAATCAGGACAGTGTTTTATGTGTTTTTGCAGGTGATGCTTGGAGGAAAAAACATAGAAGAAGGGTTCGGCATTGCTTACAGAGTCATACAGGTATGTTCATGTCTGAGATCAGAACTGCTTTTGGCCAAAATTCAAGACTGCAAACACAGCAGTTTTTTTTTGTGTGCAGAAGTCTTTGAAATATTTTGCCAACATAATTATTGGAAGTAAGCACCAGTCGAGCTGAGATAGCACAATAATTAATTTAATTATCTTGGTGTAGACAGCCAGCAGGAGCAAAAACTGAGCAAAATGAAGAATTAAGTTACTGATGTGATCTTTTTCTCAGTTAAAAGATGAAAATATAGATGTTGTCTCCCTCTCCTTCAGGACTTCCAGTTGGAGGCTCAGGCTGTCTATGTGCGAGCTGGACAGTGGCTCATCCGACGCAAGCAGTACGCGTCCGTGCGGCAGCTGCTCAAATGTGTGGGCGAATCAGGCACTGCCACTAAAAACGACTGTGACGCCCTCATCCTCAACTACATCTCCTGTGCAGAAAAGGGACCAGCTGATGTGAGTGACAGAATTGCTATGGGGATGCATGTGATAGGGATATTCATTATACTAACTATACTTCAGGCACAGTGTTGAACGCTCATCCTAAGGACTATTCTCTTTGATATGGTTTAGGCCAAGGAGCTGGAAAGTCTCATTCTGGAGATAAAAAGCTCAGAAAGCAAGGTAGAGTAATAATTGCCTTGTTTTACCCTTCTTTGCCTTCCACTGGAATTACTTTTCTTGCCAGAGGCTGCTTTAAAAAAAAAATAAAAAAAAACTACCCTCACTGTATTCCTCTGTATTTCCTTACAGTCGATATTGCTTTATTTTTTCCTCTGAAGTTTGTCGTTATTTGGCTTTTTTACCTTTATTAGCATCTTTGGACCTAAGTGAGTATAATTTTTGGGGAAGCTCCCTTTTAATTTCATCGCTGGTCTTTCTGCAGATCAAAGCCTTCCTGATGTGCAGTAAGCTAAGGCCGGCGTACCTGCTGGCAGTGAAGCTGGAGACAAGCCGGGCAGGCCCGTTGGTCCAGGATGTCCTTCAGGCCGCTGAAGAAGCACAGGACTCAGTAATGCAGAATATCTGCCGCCAGTGGCTGGCTGAACACAACAAGTCATCTCAACCGCGTCAGGGGCGCACCAGGTAAAGGCACAGTGGACATAACAAGGGATTGTACAGAGAGTGCACAGATAAGCCCCCATTAAGGACAAATGAGAGCATTCAACTTACAGAGCTTATCACATTTGCCATTTTACTAAAGAATCCTCTTATTAGATTTTTGGCTCCAGATTTGCCCTGCTAACACTTCAGCATACACTTTTAGATGATGCATTGCATTTTGTGTAAATGTACCAGTACTTCACACTAAAACTACATATTTAGTTGGACATTATTTATATTATCAATTAATTAATATTGTACTAGACCCTTACTATCACTCTAATGTGTGTTGCTATTGAGTTGGCATGGCACAGTGGAGTCTCAATGTGGAGGAAATGCAAGTTAAACCTGGAACAGATCTGAAAAATGTGTAAGAACTGGGTTCTTTTAAAACCCTGATATCAGCTTCACTCTTTGGTTGAGTGATCTTTATGCCACTGCAAAACAAACGGATCACCACTGTGCTTTATTTCCATTCTGGAAATATTTTTGCTGGCTTTTTTTGTTCATCTGCACAGTATTTGTGAGGGAAAAAGTTACTGCATTTGAGCTCAACCGGTATTACACAACAGAACTGCTAACTGTTGCTAATAGGTACAGTTACACCCTTGAAATATATAAACGTATTCATAGTAAATCTGTATATGTTTAATATTTGTTTCCTACCTCAGCCTAAAGGGGAAATATATTGACTAGAAGGCCACTGACAAATTTATTACCTGTAGGTATCTGTGTGTAGGTGAGCTTTTTACTTATGAGGTGTCGTCTGCCAAGAAGTTACATGTTTCAAAACTGTCTTGTTTTTGTAACCATAATGAAGATGTTTACGTGTTGTACATGTGAAGCACATTTTGTGGCCAGCTTTTAGTGTAAGTTTCTTTTTGATTAAAAAAATAATAATAATAACATTACTTTGAAATATTGGAGGGCATTTTGTTTGCTTTGTTTCCAAGAATTCAGGTCTCTTGTTTGTTAATGTGTGTTTTGGTAATAATTATCCTGAGGGCGGCAGATTGTAAAATATGCTTTTTGCTTCGTTCTCACGGTAGATGTGAACGACAGATGTCTCAACAATTTAAATTCCTAAAGACTGACATATACAGATGAGTTGAACAATGTTTGAAAAAGGGATTGTACTGTTGCCAGATTTCTTTTGATATGCATTTTTCCCTTTTGATTTCACAAATCTGCAACCTGGAGAAAGAAAAAGAGCAACTGTGATGTTCTTATAGCACCACAAACGCAATTTGTTGCATAATGTGACAATCACCCAAATTGCTCAAGCTGCCTTTCATGTGTTCTTTGAAACTGTTCTGATTACATGGTGATGTGGTGAAGTGTGTCTTCATTTAGATCTGACACTGTGGTGTCTGTTTGCCTTGCTTCGCTCTGCTGCACTAGTCAGAAGACTAAAACCAGTTTCCTGTTATTGTGAGTGTGTCAAGCCAATTTAGACTTGAGAGCCACTCTCATTCTCCCTAATTCTGACTGTTGTCTCATCACTGCCGCACTTTACAAATAATAATATCAAATATTTTGAAAAATTTGAAGGTATGTAATATGGTAACTGCTTTAATGATGCAGGGACTAATGGTTCAAAAATGTAAGTTGTTTTGCCATCCCTTATTAAATAAAATAAAATATGTAACACTGCACTGTACTGCTGTGCCTTTTTCTATTTTCATCATTTTAGAGTTTGGGTTATTCACTGAACAATCAATCTATTATTAAAGAAGAAGATTGTGAGATAAATAAATAATGAAAGCCACTGTTAGTTTTAGCCTTCCTGGAATTATGCACTGTTTCCTGAGGCAAACATCAAAATTTGTTAAAAATCATGTAAAAACAAACGTTTAACAAATATATTTAATAGATGATTTAGAACAACATTCAGTAATTTAAATGTAAAAGTTTTCCATTATTAGGATATGTAAATATAGAAAAAAACAAAGCAACTCTGTCTCAAAATACAAAAAACTAGCGCCTTGTGTAAGAAAATGGAGGAGATCATATGCTGTAGCTTTTTTAGTGTCCCATGGTTTGGTGCTTCCTTTGTATTTGTTTATTGACAGGGTTTGGCTGCAGGCATGCCAGTTTGCCACCCACGCTGACCCTCTCACTCCAGAGCGTTATACTTGTAATTTGGCATTATCTTGCAATACTTTGCGTTAAAACAACATCCAGCAACTGTTGCTCCAACTGTGGAGTGTGTGCATATAGCAAAATTAACAGTGCCTCCACAGATGTGCAACCTACCCATGTTTGTACAACATACTTCTTAAATAAAATTGTGAGATAAGTCACAATTCGTTTAAATTCTAGTGATATTATGCCTAATATATGATAAAATTGCTGTTTATTTATTCATAGTTTAATACTGAGAAACTTTATTCTAAATTTGTTAAACTGTGGTAAAAGTCTGAAGCTCTTAGATCCTCTAAACACAGTCGTGTTATGACATGAGGCAACAAATCACTTATGGGATGGTTTTTAAATGGTGTTTTTGTTTGAGCGTTACACAACTTTTCCACTTTCTTTAATTTTTTTATTTTATTTATGTTATTCTGACATCAAATTAAAAATGAGCATGCCTATTTTAAAAACAGAACGAGCATTTCTGTTTCAAAACTGGATGTGTTGCGTTTGCCGTTATTTTTAAATAGCTTTAAGATTTTGATGATTTGAATGTACTGACATGGGGAATGGAGTTTAGCAAAATTTCTGACCTTTGAGGCCCCCGGATAGTTACCTTGTTAACAAAAATGTGGCAGCTTTTTTTTTTTTAAGTCCTGTAATATTTTCCCTTTTAGTTTATTTATTAACAGTAACAGTGTGATGAAACCTGACTCGCATGTGTTGTGTAAATCATCTTTGTCCACCTAATCTTAGGTACTCGTGCATTTCATTCTCTCAATTTTGGATCTAAAAGAGTTCAAGGAAGTGGCAAAGTTGAAGATTTTCATTGCGAGTGACCAGGAGACGCAGGATTAAAAATGAAAGACAAAGTTGGAGAGGCAAGGCTGCGGAGATTGGACAACAAATGTTGAACTCAGGCCTCCCAGTTTGGAAGAAAACCACAGAGATGGTTTCTGGATGGAAGGAAGAGAAGCTTGGTGCGACAGATGAGTGCTAGGGATAGGGTGAGATGGAGGCAGGTGACCCCTAAAGGGAGCAGCCTAAAGAAGATGACAAACTTTTTAGTAATATTTCAGTTTTATTTACATAAAATGTAAACATTCAACTGGTAACATGAATGTAAATGTAGTAAAAGGCATGTTTTGACTTGTATAAAACACAGAATGTAAACTCCTGGCAAACCTGCATGTGAATGCTGCAAAGGAAACATGATTAAAGAGATCCTTATAAATTTCAAACTAGTTCTTACAGGAATGTGCAGATCGCACTGAGTAGGGGGTAAAAAAACAAACTAAACAAAAACAATCTTTGGAAATATGAATGTAATCTCAACTATTCGTTGTCTATAATAGAAAAAAAAATCGTATCTTGTACATCGACTATTAGAGTTATGACAAAATACATTTATGCTATTTAAGCAGTGATTTTGGCTCAGACTGTCGCACATGTTTAATACTTTAATAAATTTTAATCAACCTGGAAACGCTGTAAGAACCCCTGCAGTTGTTAAGAAATGCTGGCACTAAAGTCAAGCAATTTAACTGCGAATTCAGCAAAAATCATTTGGAAAAAACATAATACTTGATAAAGATGCTGGTCTTTTACCCTGTGTTGACTCCTTACTGTATCCTACAGCATTACAACACATCAAGTTGCTTTTTTGCCTACACTATTCACATTGTCTCACAAAAAATATAAAGTCGAAAAGGTATTTGTGTTTACATGATAATATGGTTGAGTGTTTTTGGTTTGAGAAGCTGTTGCAGAGCACCAAAATACTCAAGTTATTATAATGTAATTAATATATTATTACACAAAAAAGCAACTTCACATTGTAGTACCTCTTACTTAAATTACCTGACTGCTTATTAGGTAGGAAAGTACAGAACATCAAAACAATAATGGAATTAATTAAATCAATGAAAAATTTTAATGTTAAGGACTCCTTCGAGAGCTGAGATAGATGGCGGTCGAAAGCCTAATTAGTCCCACTCGATTCCAAGAAGCTCGCAGCTGACATCCCACAGTCTCCTCGCGGTCTCCGCACTTCTTCCCTGTGGGGCCACAAAGGCAGGGGTGCAGTCACTGAAATGAAAGGAGGAGGAGTGGTTATTACATAAGAACGTACTGTATGATGCTGTGAGTCATCACCCTGGATACAAGGATCTCTTTTAGCTTGTGTAATCGTATAAGCATTATCTTTTCTTTTTTTTCCCCAAGAAGCTTTTTTTTTTTTAAGTCATAAGAAGTATCAGTTACTAAGATCCAAACATTGGATCCAGTGCTCGGTCTGCCTACAAAGACACCGAACATCTTTATGTGCAAAGTTGTAAAAATAAAAGCAAAGAAGCACAACCAACGCAATGTTGCCTTACAGCAAGAAGGTAGTGGGTTCAAATCCACCAGACTGGGGCCTTCAGGGTTCAGTTAGGCTAATTGGTGACACTAAATTGCCTGTAGGTATGAATGTGAGTGGTTGTCTGGCTTCCTGTGTTAGCCCTGCAACAGCCTGGCAGGGGTATACCCCGACTCTTGCCTTATGACAGCCGGAATAGGCCCTCAACCCTGAAACGGGTAAGTGCAAGAGAAAGGAGGAATGGAAAGATGGAAATAAAAAAACACACAACTACACCCACTAGAGCTGAAACTGTGCTTCTCCTACTTTTTCTGGATTTGATTCGACAGGTTACTTTCTCCATGTGCTGAAATTCTGTGTGACTTCTGAATTATTTTTTTTTCTTCAGGTGTCATCAGGTAGTGGACATTAGTGGTTAAGATTGCAAAGTCTCTACTACAAAACAAATATTAAATCTAATCGGTACATGTGTCCTTATTTTTGATCAAAATTCAAAAAGTAAAAAAAAAAAAGTCAAGCTGCAAAGGGAAAAAAGAAAACCTTTAGGTTCACTAGAGTTTTGGCATTAGTTTACATAAAAAACATTCAGCTGCTCATCAATGTTACAATTATAGCCGAAAACAAATTGACAAAACTAATAGCAGACAAGCATTTGTACTTCTCACGTGTTCAGTGAACTTGCAAAGCAGGCTGGCAAAACTAACAGACGAGTCAAGTAATTCTGGAATGTTCTTATAGAGGTAACACCTTCCATCAGATGTTTTGTGTGGCTGCTAAAAGTGAAACTGTGAATATTACATTGGCAAAATTGTTTCAGTTCACTGTTTTTCTTCTTCATTTCATTCCACAGCACCCTTGTTGGTTTAAGGTACATGGTTTGACTTGACCATTTCTTCCCTTTTTAGCGTCCATGTATTGTTCTTTTATCTGCATGCTTGTTTTGTGTATCAGACAACGTCTTCTAAACTTCCCATCATAGACTACCCTGTAAAATTTGTTACAGTTTTGTAAAAATTGTTGCAAGACGTACAGGTTTCAAACCATTCTGCCGTGTTAACCAGTTTAACAGCGCGGACAAGGTTCTGGTGTTGCTGTCTTTTTTTTACTCCGAACTTAACATTTTTGCATTTCTACATATTTTTTCTAAGGCAACAAAACAATTTATAACTGTTGTGGAATATCCAGGCGGACTTATGCAAACTTGAGTATCAGCTAATTTGTTAGGTACAGCTGTCCAATCACATAACAGCAACTCAATGCATTTAAGGATGCAGACATGAAATAAAATTTAAACTGAACATCAGAATGAGGAAGAAAGGTGATTTAAGTCACTCTGAAAGTTTCTGGTTGATATTTTAGAAACCACTGGTGTCTACTGGGATTTTCTATCTCTGTAGTTTAAAGAAAATGGTCCAAAAACGAAAGAATATCCAGTGAGAAGCAGTTCACCGAGTGAAAGTGTCACAAACTAAGCTCAGAGGAGAACTGCCAAATTGCTCCCAGCTGATAGGAAGACAACAGTAACTCAAATCACACTTGTTACACCCAAGGTATGCAGAAGAGCACCTCTGAGCACAGAACATGCTGAACCTACAGCAGCAGAATACCATACCTGATACCACGGTTATTGGCTAAGAACAGGAAACTGAGACTACAGTTTACACAGGCTGACCAAAATTGGACAATAGAAGATTGTTCCAATCTAATCTTGATTTCTGACGTGAGATTCAAAAGTTAGAGACAATATCTGGTATAAACAACATAAGACTATGGTTCCATTCTGCCTTATACCAACCAATAATGTGGCGTGGGGAATATTTTCTTGGCAGATTTTGGACTTCTTAGTACCAGCTGAGAGTTTAAATATCAAAGCCTACCTGAGTACTGCGGACCATGTCCATCCCTTTATGACTGACGGTATGTTCACTGCACTCTCACGTGAATATGGACCAAATGTTTCCAGCACCTTATTGAATCTATGCCATGAAAAATAAAGGCAGCTCTGAAGGCAAAAGGGGCTCCAACCTGGTATTACACACTGTCATCTTGGTGTATGCAGACCACCACACTAAGGATAAGTAGCAAAGGTCCTAAATATCCTCCACTTGTACACAGTGTTGGGTTTAAGTCAACCCTGCTGGTAAACAGAACCTGTTACTGAAAGCACACAGACACCAGTGTACATTTTACTTGCAAGGGGAGCGTTGGAGAGCAGTGCTGCGACTCGCCTGTCCAAGCAACTCCAACTGATTCCTTCGCTACAGCCCTTTTTATTGTCAGCAAGCAATCATTCATGGACATGCAATTACAAATACACGTGGCGTTCTTAAGCAGGCATATCTGAACAACATCAGTGTCTGTATTCTGTGTGTGTGGGTGTGTGTAGGTGCATGCGTGTGTGTTTCCAGCCATACTATACATAGACATACGGCCTTTCAATGAACTTAAACTGAGTGCAGAAAAGCAGATGTAAGCGTCTTGCTAAACTATAAAAACAGGGACTTGCAAAAGGCCATATCTCAAATGCACATTTAAAGGTGTGGCTCTTGCACTTTTAAGAAAACAACAGGACAGTCTGGTTTTTATGATGTCGAGACTGCTTCCTATCATCTCATGGTACACAAGTGCACACAGAATCTTATCAGACCCAATAAGGATATGATTTTTATCAGCATACAAATGATTATATGTTTCTAAGCACAAATGACAATATAAAAAACATTCACTCATACACACAGTGTGTGTCATTGTGGTGTGGACAAACTAGTTACCCAGAAATGCTACTGTAGCCTTTTCCAGCTTCCTGCCTACGTTTTAGGATTTTCTAAGGTCCTTTGACAAAAGTTGTGATATAATATTCATCTAAAAGGTCCCAGCAGTGAAAAATAAATTTCCTTTAAGTGTAAAACCAGGCTGATAAATTAATAACAATGACAAAGTCTTTAATGGCAAAACCATGTTGGAGTCACTCGTGTAGATTAAGGTGTCAAATGCTCTGTGGTCAGGATGGAAAGTTTGGTAGCACGAACAAATTATAGGTTGGTGCTTATACAGATTTTTCACTTCCTTTGTCTTTCTTTGGTCCTACCTGAAGTGTTTCCCAGAGATAGAGTGCAGTTCCTCTGCAATGGCACAGTAGATGCTAGTCTGTGCTCCTTCCCGTGGAGTTTTCAGGAACACGGAGAAGACTGTGAACAATATCGTCATCAGAGTTGAATGTCTGGTCAGGTCAGAGTTTACCGTCCCCGGATGAACAGAGTTCACTGTGACATTAGTTCCTGTGAAAGAAATGCACCAACTTTTTGTCACAATTTTATCAGCTTAAATTTTAGGTAAAAACATTTCTTCTGTAAATTTTCATGGTGGCTTTAGCGACATGCTTCCATTTCAAAAGCGTGTTTATGAAAGACTGTGTTGTCACATTTAATAGTTGAGTCTTCCATTTAAGAAGCCTCAGAACACCTCGTGATCACCCTTGGCACAAATGCTCGTCATTCCTTTCTCGGATATGAATATCACATAGTTTCTCCCACACTTTGTGTTGCTGGTTACAGTGTTTTGTATTTGTGTACCTTTGAGTCTGGAAGCCAGCTCTCTGGTGAACAGTACGTTTGCCAGTTTGCTCTGGCAGTATGCTAATCCGCTGTTGTAGCTGCCCTGGCTGTGAAGGTCATGGAAGCGGATCCAGCCAAAGTTGTGTGCCAGAGAGGAGACCACCACAATCCGAGCCGGAGCGCTGCGCTTTAAAAGCCCGATTAGAAGGGATGTCAACAGGAAGTGGCCTGCAACATGTAAGAATCATCCTTTCAGTGCATTTTATTTTGGAAATAACCTTCCCCACATTGGAGACGAATTGATTTAATTGCAACGATTCACTGATTCCAACAGGTTCCATAAAAGCCCTACCCAAATGATTGACTCCGATATGCATCTCAAAGCCATCGACAGTTTTCGTGTAGGGGCACATCATCACCCCAGCGTTGTTTATAAGGATATGTAGCTGGTTGACTTCTGAACAAGAAGAGAGCATCACACAAAAAAAACCTATTTAATAACCACACACTTGGGCTCTGTAGATGTGAGTATTAAAACGCTAACCTGTGCTCACCTCTTAGGAATTTCTGTGCGAAGGCTCGTATAGAGCACGTATCTGCCAAATCGAGCTCCCGGACCTCCACTCGTGCTTCGGGGTAACTGGCTCGTATACTGGCCGCAGCCTCCTCACCCTTTTCCACATCTCGACACGCCATGATCACCCGAGCTCCTACCAGGTGACAAAGAAGCAGCAACTAAACTATTAACAAAGAGATGAAGCCAAATAGAGGTTTGGTGTGTGGTTTGGAAGAATCAGATTTAATCCTTAGGGAAATTATGTAGCTGACCTGTTAGTCAGTGATGTAGAAAAGCATTTTCACTGATGACTCAGAGAACTTTTTAGAGAATGCAATTTATTTTTAAAGGCCAAGTAATTACTAAGTCCCACACGCAGGAAATATTTGAGACTGTTGAAAGATTTAATCTGTTACAATGTCATCCACTAAAAAGCATTAAAGAGTGACTTAATGCTGTAAGGTATAAAGTGCCATGGAAAAAGCATTTTCCCCATCCTGATTCCTCAGATTTTTTCTGCACATTTGTCATGCTTAAATATAATCAAAACAGCAATCTAAACTGACCTGGCTGGAAGTGAAAAAAATAATTGTTCAATTCAGAACTAAAGAAGCCTCTTCACAAACTTTAAAGAAGTCCAGTTGCCTTCTATCTCAAATTCTTAAGATTTTAATGGCATGTGAGTCATCATCAGCGACAAACCCAGTCGCTAATCCTGTGCTTTCAGAATATTTAAGTGTTTTTTACATATTTCTTTAACATTTTGTTAACGCCCCTGAGTATTTGGACTGAGGTGAGAAAAAATGAATCATTCTAACTGACATGCATCAATCGCTTTCACTCGCACCTAATACATGAAGTTAGGGTTCAAGCTACGCTTGGAGGTCATGACCTCATAGGATTGAATTGTTTGTTTGTTTGTTTTTCTTAATTAAACCAAAATAAAACTTTATACCTGTTCCAAACCCAGACTGATGGTATATTGACCATATTATAATCAAACAACAAGTCAAGTATTTATGTGACTACATTTAAAGCGAGGTTTTCCTTGAGACCACAACAGCTAATTGTGTCACACCATGGTCCATTTTATTATGAATATTTTAAATGGGGCAAGGACGCTGATTTCAGTCTTACTGCTTTAAGAGACTGCTGATTTCTCTCAGCAGCAGGTTATGGGTTTAAAGAGGCACCTCGAATTGCCAGATCCAGGGCAGTCTCCTTCCCAATTCCTGTGTTGGCTCCAGTGATGAGGACCGTCTTCCCATCAAGACGAGTTGTGGACTTGCACACTCTTCCTGCTGCATATTTTCTGCACACACACACAAACAAGGCTGATTTATACCACACAAATTCTGCATCATCAAATGCAGCAGACAGCTCCATTTAAATGACTAGCAGCTCCTTCTGCAGTCTCTAAATGCTATGCCCCCGTTAAAGCTGGCATTGTGGTGAAACCGGGTTAATTATTCACACAAAAACTTGCATAGTGAAGTGTGCAAGTGGTGCGAAACACACGCCAGTGAGCAGGGCCGCCACATAACCAATAGCTCTCTCGGAGTGTTGTATGCATATATAACTCCTCCCACGCTCCGGCTGCTGATAGGCCCGAGCAGCTCAGACAGAAGACACCCGGTTCATCTGTGCAAGAAAAAAAAAAACACCCTCCCACAGCTCAATTTTTCTATTTCATTGATCAGCAGCCTCGTGTGAAATCACCGTTAACGTAAAGCATTCACAATTAACGATCATGTGGCTTCATTAATCAAACTGATCCTCATCGTAATAACTACACCACACCACCTAAATGTCTTGTTAACCAAGTAATAACCTGCCCTGACATCCAGTGTTAAACTCTGCGTTTAAATTCTAATGACTGAGCGCGTGAAGTGGGCGCTTACCTTATTTGTGGCGCAAATAAAATCACCAGCAGCGTCACCACTCCGAGGCCCGCGATAATTAATAAAAGGAACATCATGCTATGGATCTGCGCTCCTCTGCCTCTTCCAGCAGGATGCTACCGAAGTGTAGGCGGAACAGCTGATGTCAAAGCAGGAATGGGGGTGCGAGCTGCAAACGGATGGGGTGAAGGTTGAACCACGCGCAGGATCATGGGATTGTAGTTCGATGCGTGACAAGATGGCTACTGCTTAACAGGGTCCACTGAGTTTGCAGCTAGGGGCAGTGATTTTAAAGTGAAATGTCATAAAAGTAAATTAAGCTCATTTAGTTAATAAATTATTAACAACAAAAAGACAAAGACGGAGTCACTTGTTTCAAATGTTTCTAATTTTTTTGTTAAATGTAATTCAAATCAACACAGGGGTTGGTGGGGTCATAAGACTGTAAAGGCACCTAGGCTGCCATTTCAGCAAATGTGGGGAACACCTGTTCTGTGGTCATTCTTTTTTCCTCCTGCCTCGCAGACCTCGCAGGACTGTCTCCAAACCATTCCCCTCTACCATCTTGTAAACCTTTATGAGGATGTTTTTATGACATAGTAGTGAGGGCAGTGTTAAACAGTTGTATTTGTTATACACGAATATATATATAATAAATCCCGAGGTTCATAATGTGCCATTTTAACTTTCAATAAGATACATTTTAATTATTTTGACAGTGATGTTTTGATGGCTTAGGTAAGAACAAAACAAAACAATAAACCCGAAATAATACTCCCCCTGCTCTCTGAAACATTAATCAATGATTAATCACCCATTTATTTAGCTAGACAGGCTATTTATACATTCAAAATAGATCTGTACTTTAAAATTTGTTATAGACGCTTACTATGAGGAAATTTCTCCATCTTCAACAAGGGGAACTCTGAATCCATGTAGTTTCATTAACAGAATAAACACAAACATTTCCCAAGTAGCTCGGTTTAAAAACTACATTTCCCAGAAAGCCCTATTAACGTCGTCTCTGTAGCGCCGGAATGAAATAATCATTAAATAATTATCCAGGTTATTTTAAAACACGCTTTTCACAACATTTCACTATTTTTGTTTTAAATTCCTACATAATTGTGTTTTTTAAAATATTTTTTCAATTTCATATCTAGTAAAAATAATGACATTTTAGTACGTTTGCGTTTTGTTCCGGAGTTACGACGGTCAGTCGAAAGCCATCCGGAAGAAGAATCCCGAGAATCTGATTATCGTCATAGCAAAACTAGATACCTAAACTTGTGATCATAAAAAGTGTTGTATTTTACAATAAAAGACAAAAATAATTTCACAAGAAAGGACATTTAAATGACATGCAAAATGTCGTCGGAGGAATTCGAGAAGTTGCACGAAATGTACCGATCGTTGTACGAGGAGCTGAAGCTGATGCCAGATAAGGCTCAGAAATCTCACGGAGGTAATTGCTTGCTCATAAAGCCCAGATCAAAATAACTACGCCTTAGAATGTAAGTTATGTGCTTTTTAAGTAACACTTGTACTGTCACTCCTGCAGAGGAGAGGAAGAGGCTGGTGAGGACCTTCGATGAGAGACATGGGGAGGCTGAAGAAGTGGTGAGCTGTTTATCTTTTTCCCCATTACAGCTAGCTAAAGTTCACTTGACTACTAGCTATGACATTTTCATGTGAATACACTTAAATTGAGCTTGAAATGAACTTTTTAAGAAAATTTCCACCAGGGAAATAGTGAATTATCAAAATAATACACGCGTTTGTTGTGCAAATAACACTTGTTCAATACAAAATGGAAACATAGTGTACGTTTTACCCCCCAAAAGGAATTTTTCGCTTGTCCAGTCTTTCTGGTAACCACAGTGCATTTCAAGTAAAACAGTGAAGTTAAAAAAAACAACTTTTATTCTTTTCATTTTGTTGACACAAACCTTTTATAATTGTTATTCCATCTTTTAACATCAACATATTTTAAGTAGTCATTTAAGAATTATGCACTGCAAATTATGTCCCACAACATATGTGCAAACCTATTACCAATACCTGTTTAACCTGGAAAAGGACGGGACAATGAGTGACATGGCAATGATGATGTTTCATGATTGAGTCTTGTGCTAGCACCAGCGTTGGATATTTACTTATACATATTTTGTTTTTTTCCTCCAAGATTCTGACCTTGTTACCTATATTATTAAAATCTGAGTGGTGTTTCTAATATGTTGGCCATCACGTGTATAAGAATAAAATCGAAATAGAAGAACCTCTAATTAAATTTAGTATTCTAAGTATGCCCCATTTTTAACTGTGCATGAATTCAAATGTCACTCAAATGTTCTGGCTTACGAAGGTTAAGCCTAAACTAGTAAATAAATTGATAATTGTTGAGGGAAAACTCTGTAAAAAACCCAGGAGAAATAAAGACACAATGAGACAAAGTTACTTTCTTTATCAAACGTGTACACGGGTGAGCTGCTAAGAACAACTCACACCATGCACAGTGGCTTGGTAATTTTTATAGGAAAGACAGTGAGAACAGGATAAGAAAATACAAAACAAATAAAATAAACAACTCCATATGTGGCGCTAGTCTCGTCAGCAGAGAGCTGGGAGAAGGCTGTGAGAGATAAAACAATCTAAAACAATATGTCCCAAAACAGTATGTCTTTGCTGAGAAAGTCTAAAAAGATAATTCTAAACTAATCTAACCATAGACAAAAGGGCATGCTTGCACATTTAAAAGAAGGTAAAGAAACATAGAAACATTTTTCCTGTAACATTCCCTCCTGTTTTAACTTATTTTAAATGTATACAACAATTGTCTGTGAAGGTTATTTATTAAGTCGTTTTGTCTCTCTGTGCAGTCCAGGGCCTATTATATGCCACAGCCTAAAGGCAGCAGAGTTGCAGAGGCTTGAGTGACCACTGACTATATGCTTGCAGGGTGGTGGGTCTCCAAGGACAACTTCTAACCCTGTTAAAGGCAACATGTGGAGTGCAACTTGGCTGTGTGGCATAGCTGGCTCTGGCCTTGGGACTGTGTGTTTTTATACAATTCTTAAGTGGGACACTGGACTGTTTTATCTTTTATCTCTTGATATATTTTTCGTCAATAAATTATCTTTTAGAATTTTATTGACTGACATCTTTTTGCCCATGACTGAAACGGTTGGTCAGACCTAGAGTCTTTCTTTGGGCAGAATAGCAGCTTCTGCTCTAAAAGAAACAAATAAATAAAAAGAAAAGAAAATGTGGAACATGCTCATCAGCTTAGCAGTGTCTACATATTTAATTCAGCTTCTCAATCCTGTAGTTTTAGCTGTTGTCTACAGGGTTTTGCTTATAGAGCACACCTATAATAACAACCAATATCTCAGCAATGTGTCATTCTAGGATGATAAGTTTCAAGCTGGTCAAGTGCCTCTATGCACTTCATTAGTTTAGTTATTCTCTGTATTGTCTTCATCTCACATGTCATTACACTGAGTTTCAGCAAACCTTAAGCTTGATGCAGACTACTGCTTAACAATTATCCACCTCACATCATAACCGATTAAGGTGCCTCTTCATATTAATATTATGTCATTGTTAATATTATCCTCTTTGTCTTATATAACAGCAATAGCATATTATAATATTTTATCAGTGTGTACCACTATACTACTACTGAGCCAATTTGATAGTTAGGATCATCTTATTCAGCAAACAGATAATTTTGAATTCATCCAATCTGCGGTCACATTTGTTCTCTCTATTGCATGGCGGACCAGGCAGTTCTATTATAATATATTATTTATATTTTATTTTGTATCCATCAAGGGCTTCAGATGACCTGCAGAATCATCCTTTTCCCAAGGTGGAGACAGTTACCTTTTCACACACTGTCCTTGGCTGAACAGTGACACAGCCTTAATATACTTTATTTATGTTATTAAAATATTTTCGTGTGAATTATTTGCTTTATATTCATTTTATACATTGTGGGCATGGTCATCATGCCAACTGTGTTTCATTGATAATATCACTTTACAGGTTGTTATCCTTGCTATTATTAATTTCAAATACTCTAAAGATAATTTCTACTGTAATTTTCCCTTTGTTCATCTTTATTTCGTACTTTTTATATTTATATCTACTCAGTGGGGTCTGTTTTCAACCCTTTTAAACTACTTCAAACTACTTTGATCTCTAGTTTTCACTTAATAAGGGATTATTAAGTTCTTCCTGATATGGGTGGTGCTGCAGATGCGGCTGCAGGAATGAGTGATGGCTTTCTAAAAGGGTTGTGGGAACTGCACAGTGTCTCGTCTTCTGGTTTTACTAAACTGGCAGTTGAGTTCTATTCTTCTGACTGTTTATATTTTGTTTTCTTAAATCTCTCAGTTTACAGACACTGTTTTTTTCCGGCGTCTGGACTTTTCTTTTCTCACCACTGCTCGTCAGCAGGAGTGAGTTTTAATTTCACTTGCTTGATTACCCATCTTATTTATGTATTTACTTATTTTTGTTTATTAAGTAATATATACACGATACAGCTGCTATCACCTTCGCTGGTATTAGAGACGAGAGTGGTTGCTCACACGCCCTTCTACTTTCAGACTATTTCCAAAAGCGGTGTGAACTTTACGAGACGGAACTCGACCGTTCTCTCAACTCACCAGCACGTCAGTGAATAGCAGTAAAAGAAAAACACAGTAGGAGCAGCTCAGTCTCTTATTGGACCGTGAAAAGTCAGCTTGCTCCGTTAGTTACAACAATACACACACACACACATACATTCACATTCACACTTATTCGCGCGATCGGAACCCTTATAATAAGGGGAGCTGCCAGTCTTTCTGTAGACGAGCTACTTATTCCCTTGACCCAGCTGGGGGAGCTACTCAGAGCTCCAAACCTAACCCACAAGAGTGGGGAGCTTCCAGTCGACGAGCTCCAAGCTACCAGCCGACGAGCTACTTTAAACCCACAGAAGTGGGGAGCTTCCAGTCGCGACGAGCTACTTTCGCTATTTTAAATTCCCTGAATTTAAAATACGCTTTTACGCAAGATTGTGTCAGTGTGTCTGTATCTACCTGGTCAGTGTCGCCGGGTCTGGTCCACCTCGATCGGGCCCCACCACCGTGGGTCGCTTTCTAAGAACGTTGGCCAAGACTCGAATTTAACGCCCTTGGTCTTTGACCACACACCTAGTGTGTGGGCTGTCGACAGACGAGCAACGTGGACTGGTCACGGAGATGGGACACGATGGAGGCGCTCCGGCTCCGAAGGACCAAGAAATGTTGAGGGAAAACTCTGTAAAAAACCCAGGAGAAATAAAGACACAATGAGACAAAGTTACTTTCTTTATCAAACGTGTACACGGGTGAGCTGCTAAGAACAACTCACACCATGCACAGTGGCTTGGTAATTTTTATAGGAAAGACAGTGAGAACAGGATAAGAAAATACAAAACAAATAAAATAAACAACTCCATATGTGGCGCTAGTCTCGTCAGCAGAGAGCTGGGAGAAGGCTGTGAGAGATAAAACAATCTAAAACAATATGTCCCAAAACAGTATGTCTTTGCTGAGAAAGTCTAAAAAGATAATTCTAAACTAATCTAACCATAGACAAAAGGGCATGCTTGCACATTTAAAAGAAGGTAAAGAAACATAGAAACATTTTTCCTGTAACAATAATATATGCTTGTTTCTATAGAGTAAGATCCTTTTCTGTCTTTTTCTCAAACAATAACATTTTCTTGTCTTTCTCCAGTTACAAGGAATGGAAGAGGAGCTGCGCGTTGCCCCTCCGTCCTATCGAAATTCAATGAGCACAAAACTGCGTATGTACCGGCGAGACCTCGGCAAGCTTCAGAGGGACATGAAAAACTCAGCACCTGGCTTTGGCTCCTCGTACAACACAGTGCCAGGAAATCATGGCATCTACTCTTCACAAAATCAGCACAGTGTGAGTTAGGGGCTTTGGGGTGCTTGGGTTTGCTGTTGCAGACGTGTGACAGGCCCCGTCACGCGTCTGTTTCGATGCACAAAACATTATTTTATGTTGCTGCTGTTATGTCAAACTGCATTTCTAGGGTAAGATTTTTTCTGGGTGTGTGTTTTTTTTTTTTTTTCTTCCTCTTTTTGCTGAAGAATATCAGTGCGCTGTAACATAAGAAAAAATGCAAATAGGAGACACACAAATCAAGAAAACATCTTCATCAATTTGAAACCAAATCCTCTGAACTTATTAAGGCTTATTTTTCAGCAGCACTTACAGATCCAGACTGTATTAGACTGAGAAAAATGTCAACCCTGTTTCCTAGTGATCGTTGTGGATGTCTATGTAACTGTATTTCCAGAATAAATCTGCTTAAACTTGGTTTCATTTGTCCCTTTTCCCCATCTTTGCAGACACACCTGCAGTCCCAGAGAGCATTGCTTCTTCAAGGTACGGATGCTCTAAATAACGCCAGCCAGAGTATTGAGCGCAGCCAGCGCATCGCTGCTGAGACGGAGCAAATTGGCACAGATATCATCGAGGAGTTGGGAGAACAAAGGGAACAGCTGGATCGAAGCAGAAACAGAGTGAGCTGAGAATCATTATTACGCTTGTATTCTTGTACTGTGCTGTGCAAAAGTCTTTAGCCACCTGTGATGTCTATTTGTCACTGACCTATGAATCGTTTAAGCTTAAAAAGGCACCTAAATCAAATGATGAACCAGTGTTGATGTGTCTACACGTGACAACTTATCACAAAAACACATTATTAGTTTCTAATTTTTTAGTTAAATATGGAAAAATGCCAAATATAACACAGTTCAACAGGCATAAAATAGTATTTTTGCACTAAAAATGTGATTTCCAAAGAGCTACTAGCTGTCAGCTTGACATATCTCACTATCCTGTGCAGTCCTTAAAAATTTTAATGTAACTAAAACTTTAAATATTAACTTCCAAGCTCATTAGCATTTTAAAAACTCTGTTTTTACCTTATGTGCTGTATTTTCATGCATGTTTGCACGTTTTAATAAATCGATGCATATATTTCTTTCCTTCCTACAAAACTATAAAGAAACGAATAGTGGCTCAAGACTTTGGCACAGGACTGTATGATGACCTGAGATTAGTAGGTTTGTTAAAACTCTTCTGTTTTGTTGTTTTTGTAGCTTGCGAATACTGGAGAGAACCTGAGTCGTAGTAGAAAAATTCTTCGTGCCATGTCAAGGCGGTAAGTGCACCCTACAAAGACGTCTTACACCACAGCAGTTCCTTATTTTTTTGTGTGCGTCTCATGATCCTGATGATTGGGGTCTCTTTTAAATGTTCTTGGAACATTTGAGCACATTGAGTGTAAGCATCTTATTGTTGCTTCTTTTCTGTCTTACAGGCTGGTGACAAACAAGTTGCTACTGGGCATCATCATTTTAATGGAACTGGCCATTCTGGGTGCTGTGATTTACCTGAAGTTTTTCCGAAAATGAGCAGACTTACGTTTAAGTTGTGGATCCAGGGCAAACTCAGACTCTGTCTCTACTGACTATCCAGTAGCAATAATAACACTGTCCTGCTGTTTTCAGCTATCTGTGTCTGTGATGGCAATGAAGGCCTGAACTCTGACAGGGCATTCTGTCCATTATTTGATGTGAATGGCAATTTGCCAACTTGCTAATGGACCAAACCTACAGAAGCTCTTTGAACTTAGATTTGCACTGTCACTTGATGCCATTGATGTCCTGCAGGATGATGATCTGGACTTGTCTGCTGGCTGTTACAGATCCCATGGATGATTCTTTGTAGCATCTTAGCTGAGTCAGAAAACAAGCTAATTGAGCCCACATGTCTCTCTGGGTGAAAGCACTTGTGAAATGTGACTGAAAGTTCTAGAAAGCTATGAGTCTCAGATTAGGTTACAAAACTGCTCAAATTCAACTGCTGATGTATGAATATCTTTTACAATATGATGAAAAAGCACCTAACAAAATACTTTCTTTTCTGTGTTTAAGTGGTTGTGTGCTTAAAAAAAAGACTTAAGTTTTAAATGAGATATATCAGTGAAATAAATTAATGCAATGTCTTAATACAGTTCATGCAAAATTACTGTACGATTCAAAAATCACTGTTATAAATAGGTTTTTGGTTTCCGATTTGATGTCTTTTGCAACATTAAAGTTGATCTTTAACCTCAGTTTGCATCTGATATTTTTAAGGAAGGAAGCCAAACAGTTAAGAAAAATACTCTGTGGAAGCCCTGATCAGGTAATAAAGGGTAAACAGCACCTGTTACCATAGAGTTGATTCTCAAATAACTGACCATATGGTGATTTCCAGTGGTGTTAAGGGAAACGGTACACCTGCTGCAATGTTTTTCTATTCCATCATGCCCGCCTGGTGTGTTCTAGAGTATACAAACAAGTTTGGTGACCTGGTTATGTATGACAGGGACATTGTAGAAAGAAGGAAATATAATTTTAATGTGTTAAAATATTACCTTCGAATTTCTTTAAATCCTTTCCATCTTCTTAAGCACAAAGGGAACATTCTAGGGTTTTATAACCTAATTTAAAATAAATCTCTTTCAATAAAAAGCCAGGATGCTGTATAAAATACAAATGCGAACAGAATGCAGTGATTTAGTTAAAAAATAATACTCTGATAACTTTTCCATTTTTTTCCGTGCTCACATGTGTCCAACAACGAAATATGGCAAATATTTTCAGTGTGACATGATTGGATTGCAGGCAAATATTTTCAGTGTGACATGTTTGGATTGCAGGCTGGCTGGTTTAGCACTTTCGAGTAGGTACGGATACATATGCTACTGTCATACATACAGGGTGTGTTTGGGTATGGTCTTTCTGAAATACGAAAGATCTTACCCGAAAAATACTATGTTCCTGTGCTATTTTTTTTTAAAGAATTAATATGACTAATATCTTTGGTAAATCCCCAGCTTGGTGGGGAAATGTAATGATTTCTATTTAATCATTCTATTTCACAGTGGGGCGTGTTGACTACTCTTCCAGTCCAATGTACACCATAGAAGAGTAACCATGAGGTTCAGGTTTAGGTTAATTAACGTGACATGTGGTAGGCATTCATGTTCATCCTCAAGGTGATTCTTTGGTTCTTCATTTATTGCATTCATCAATTAAAGCAATATATTACTTTGATCACAAAATAATGAGGAGATAAGACACACGTAGAAACAAACAAAAAATTTTAATCATATTAAAGGAAGACCAAAATAGAAGCTCTTTGTTACAAGGACAATAGTCATTCAGTAGCCAAATTAAACTAAACATAGATAACAAGCCATACTTTAGTTCACGCATAATGATTCAAATAGTTATTACTTTTTCCAGGGATGCTGAAATAGTGGTGCACAAATCACTATAGTCCATGTATTGATTCACAGTAAAAATACAAAAGTAAACTCTAAAGAAAATACAGTAACTACAACTATCACAGAAGTGATAGCATACTTCTAGTTTTAACTAACTGGCACAGCCACAAAACAGTCTAAAGTAGACTGTGAACTTCAATCGTCCATACTCAATACTTTTTGTACCGCTGATGCACGCTAATTCTCTCATAAACCAAACATGATAGATACTTGGCAGCTGTGGCAACGCACACCTAAGATTAACCACCCACCCATCATTTCTTAGCCACTTATTGGAGGTTTGCAGTGTGCTATCAGAGATAGCCAGACAAGTTATTACACATAATAATAATAATAATAAAATAAGTTAGTATTGCTGTATCTCCAATAGCTGTATTGGTGTCTAAATTCTGTCGAAGACGTTTCTCAGCATTATCAATATGAAGAAAGATTATGCAAAGCCCTTTCGTAGTTTCATGAATCCCGACATAATTTAGCTTTCAAAGTGAAAGACCAAGCAGCAGAAAAATAGGGAAAAAAAAAGCTTTAAACTGTCACCTTTCAAATAGATATAGTCTTTGCAGTATTGTATTTAAATCTGTGGAATGGTCAGGGATGACAGTGTTGAAGTCCATAGCTTTGCTTCATGCCCTTAGAGGCGAAGCTCTGTGTCGTTTTTCCCAGGGGGAATTTCGTCCATGGATGTGTGAGCGCCTTCTCTCGTCTGTCCCAGTGATGATGCAATGACATCAACTGCTAACGTGGCAGTAGCCTCCACAGCTTCAGGACTTGCCCCAAGGTCAGGATTTACTTCTACCATGTCCATGACTGACAGCAGACCTGCACACCAAGATGATGACAAGTTAGATTCAAAAGCCAGACAGTCAAAGACCTTTAAGAAATCTAGAAAAGACCAAAGGAAATGAAAGCCATAACTGTAGTGATCTGTACCTGTGTTATGAATTTCCTCTGCGATGTAGATTCCCTCTCTGTAGGTCAGACCTCCATTTACCGGTGTTCCTGTGGCGGGAGCGAGAGACGGGTCGAATGCATCGATGTCAAAGCTCAAGTGTATTGGTCGTTGTTTTCTGTCAGGATGGTAATAAAATTCAACATCTCAGTTCAAACATCTATAACTGTTTTTTGTATAAATTAAAAATTGAAAAATTAAGAACATTTTTAGTGTTATCATTTTAAAATCTATTATAATCACAATCTATTAATAATAATACCTTGCCAGAAGATGGTCGAAAGTGACTTCCATGACCCTTTGGATGCCTAGTCTGTCGATATCTCTCATGGTGAAATACTGGATACCGAAGCTCTTGAGGAATTGGCTGCAATGCACAATTTTAAAACACATCAAGACCTATGTTTCAGAGTGCACCCCAGTTTCGTTTACTAAAACGTTTTAAATGTAAGTACTTACTACTCCCCAGGGTCAACATCCCGCAGTCCAATGTACACCAGGTCTCTTGAGCTGAGAAATGGCTTAGTCCATGAGAACCCAGGGATATCTGGCATCTGGTGAGTGAAAAGAGGTTGTTTAATATGTCATACAGGATACTAAAAAAGCAATAATACTTTTTTAAATTAACAGAATCCCTTTTGTAAGTAGTTTTTAAATATATCTTTAGTGAAGCTGAATGTTTTTCCTCACCTTGTCTTGCAGCTCTTTGAGCATGAATGCCACAGGTTGGCCATGGAGGTTTCCTGAAGGGGAGGTCATAGGGGTATTGATATCTGCATGAGCATCAACCCAGATAAGGCACAGGTCAGGACTATGCTGGGCATGGCCGCTCACTGATCCAACAGCAAGGCTATAACAGATGTAGAGCAGCTTTAAAGATATCTGTGCAATGGATTCATAATATTAATACAAACACTGGACTTGTTGTACAGAGTAGGCTATCTTGTAGTATTGCCAATATTTTCTGTTCCTACCTGTGATCACCTCCCAGCATAAGAAGAGTGTGGCCAGCACTGACAGCATTCCTCACTGCTGCAGACAGCTTTTTATTTGCTGCACCCACAGTCCGCGGGAACTTTACATCCATGTAGGGCTCATCCTCCTCCAGGTGTTGGAAGTTCAGATCCCCAAAGTCATGGACAGAAAAGTCTAAAAACACAACAACAAACATCCATACATTTAAACTACTTTGCGCTGTGTCACATTTGCTGCAGTTTAAAATGACTCATTGAACGGGAGTGCACTATTTTCTCAGGAAATCTGAACAAAGGAACTGGTAACCTGACGGCTTCAAACAGCCTGAGGATTTGTAATTAGCAGACGTGGTATGTGCAGGTGTCAGTTAGGCAGCCTACATAATCCGTAGCTCCCGTGACTTAACATGCGTTTGTCTGACCTTGCACTCTCATGGGTTTGAGTCATTCAATGCCAGTGGAACTAGTGACGGAGCACTTTCCATTAGTCTTGTTTCCCACATCGGGTCAGGTTTCAGTGACTGTAGTTTGCCTTATACTACGTGGTTGCAGAAGATTTAAAAGTTTAGATATAGACAGCGAAGTAAACAAGTGAAGTGTTTCACCATATTAGGGTTCATCCAGCTATATGAGCCTTGATGGTAGTGTAGTATTACTCTGCTGATCCAAGGGTGACCAATGCGGTTCATGACCATTCGTAGACAGGACAGGAATAGCCCTTGTTTGATGCAACAGTGAGCATCTCTTGCAAGACAATTCATAAGTTTGTCAAAGGGATGAGCTTTTAAATTTTAAATGCAAGATTACAAGTGCTATTATTCATATGTAAAGGCATGTTAAATGTTTATAAATGCCAGTGATTATTGGTTTGATTATATCTATATATTTTTAATTTAAACAATTTGTACAAATTGACAGGAAACCTAGAGAGTGTGAAGATGTAAGAGTACATGGCAGCTACTTCTCTTAGTGTTTGGTTTCATGTGTCCTCCTCTGTTAGTGACATAGCAGCTAGATCTTATTTCATTGCTGCCAATTTGGCCACCAGGGAATTGATTCCTGGCCAACATTTTACATTAGATTACATATATTCAGGTTTTATTTTACTTTTTATAAACCACCTTGTGATAAACATCAAGGTTGTTACTATAAAACTTACAACAGTATCTTTGAGATTCAGCAACGTAAGAACAAACTGATGAGTGTGTGTATATATATACACTCATTTGATACAGTTCAAGGTATTTTGGACAATATAGTCATATGTAATTGTGCAGATCCACTTAGTGGCCATACAGAAACTGAAAGTAAGCCAGTGATGCACTGTATAGTGTATGTGTAACACAAAGGGAGCGCTCTTCCCTTTGCACAACATGTTTACACCTCATGAGCTGATGTGTGGAACAGAACAAACTGGATTACCTGGGTAGTTAGGTAAGGGAAGTTAGGAAGTTACAACCTAAAGGCCTGCATTAAGCTGCCATTGTCACACACCTTCATTGGTTTTTCTGTTATATTTATAGAGGCAGGAGCAGTTTGTGGTGCAAATGGGGATTCTGGTGAGCTAGGAAGTATCACGACAGCAGATTTCCATTTCATGTTACTTTTTGGGCAAAATTTCAAGACATTACTTTGGACATTTTGAGTATATTTATTAAGCATAAAACAGATTAATTTGAACTACCTTTACTACAATAATTAATGGAGGCCATCATGATTTACATTGTGTTTGTTCCATGCACAATATTAATCTACATTAACCTGATCACTCCAAAGGTAATTAACTATGTCTGGATCACAGATAGAATTTAAGTACCCTGGGATAGCTGTGACCTTATGTGGCCTGTTAAGAACTGGCAGGCCCTCCTCTCTTTATTCATGAATCCTTAGTGGAATTTCAATAACAATGGCACTTCGCTGACATGCGCACAGAGGGGGTTCTTTTCACCTGCTGTGCCTTTCACGTTAAAGGTACCACTTCTTTTCACACCGGACTGCGTGGGAGTTTTCATTTGGACCACATAAAAAGTAAAAGTGTCTGTCACTGCAGTGACGAGATAATGGAAATAACACCGTCATCTTCATTCTGGGCTCTTACGAGCATGTGCCAGAACGGCGGTGGGGGGTTGGGGGCAAGAATGAACGAGCAATAGGTGTAATTTCTCACGAGAAGAGCGAGACGCCGGCGTGCCATGTTGACAGTTATCACAATGTCCGCCTGTATTGTCTCGTCTTTCCGTCCTATGCATGAGTTTGTAGCCATTATACAATAACATTTCGACGAGGATTAACATCAAACATCGGAGAGGATGTTCGAGGTTTCTCTCTTTGACTGGCTTTAATATGGCATTAAACATGCACAAATATACATTCGGGAGCCTATAAATAAGTCTAGTTTTACATCCTATTTTATTACACGACGTTTTATCCTGTAAAACTAATGACGAAAGCCTCAAACTGGACTCGCGCGTAAATCACTTTGTTCTCCGAAACATGTGCACCAAATCTCTCTCATTGGTTACATATCATTTGTTTATATTTACTTTCTCCCGATTATGTAACAGACTGACTGACGACCGAGCGCTGAAGATATGTCTGTCTAAAAGTCTGCCGGGTTAAGCTGCAGGTTACACCCACCGACAAGTTACATAACCCAGCACCACCGGCAGCTCCAAGATTACGACACTTACCAAAATTTGAAAGCCTCTCCATGAGCCCCGCATCCCTGATGACTTTAGGGCCATGCTCCACACCTCTCTTTTTCTGTAGGGAAGAAAACATGGGAGTTGTTAAACTGTTAAAGATGATAGGCTCTTTAAAAGTAATGATAATATTTAAAAAAAAAAACTCAATATCTTACTTGTCCTTTTGAAAACGGAGCGCCAAGCACGGCCACCGAATGAGCTCTGCTTTGCTGGTAAGTATGGTTGAAATGACGGGAAGAGTGGGAAAGACGGGAAAGTGCTCCTCTCAAAGCCATTCTCGGAAATTAAAAGTCGCCCCGGTCACAATGAAACCGACTCGGAGTCTGACGAAAGCTCAGTGAGATGTTGCGCCCGAGGATGCTGAATGTGTCGTTGGTGCAGGAGAGGCGGTCTTTATGACTCGTCAATCTACTGAATATTTATGAGACTGTGACTCCGACAACGAATACGAAGAGATCTCCTCTTAATTCAGTCATAAAATTAAAAAAAAAAAAACTCTGCCACCTACCATAAAAAGCGTAATTTCTTTTAAGCGTTTGCAATGTGTTATGAGCTTTTATTACCGAGGCAAGTCTTGATATATATACAGCGTCTGACGTCAGGTTGAATGACACACCTTCGTAGTAGCCAATAGCAACTATGGAAGGAAGTGGGTTCGCTTTTAGGCGTGTCCTGGAAACTGATGTGGGCCAAGGGTGTTTTGTGAAATGTTGGGACGCACTGCTGCAGTGTCATCAAAGTGGAAATTTCCACAGACGCAGCGTAGTGTAATGATCCGCTTGTTTACATTAAACGCTCTTGACCGAGGTGTTTGTCCACGCGTGTTCTAAAGCTCCTGCCAAAACATATCCCACTTGATTTCTGGCCAACATAAAAACATGTTATTATCTGGGTTAGTGTATTATTACGGGGTTTATCTTTCACCACCGCAAGAAATTTCACACTGTAAAGCAATAACAGAATCTCAAGTGCAAGTTATCATAGGCAATTAACTGAAAGTAAAATGGACTTAAACAGCAAAGATTTCTAATAAATATAACGAGCGATTGTTTTATTATTTATGTGTATTTACTTGATGAATTGCAGTTAGTTTATAATTATAATTTTATTTTACAAGTAAAGGAACACAGTGCTTCGCGGACTTACTCTGTTTCCTGTCGTTAACGTGAAACTGCGGTTTATTACTGTTAATTCGTTGTTGTAGTCTTGTCAAGCTATGATGAATCCACTATATTTTATCTTTATGTACTCGGATTTTCTTCCAAGCACGATGCACGGCGTTCAGCTGAAATTATTTACATCACAGGCAACACAAAGATAGCTCGGAATCATTAACATGGGCTATTGTGGGTACAAAGTAGTGCATTTCTAAACTTCAAGCCTAATTGCAAATCCTAACCCTAATCCTCACCTTAACCCACTGAGCGGTTCTAGGCGAATCAAGTGCAAGTTTTTCTTCTGACGTCATTAGCCCACCTCAGATGCATGACTGTGGCATGACTCAGTGAACAAAAATGAACATACTGTACTATGAAACAGAGGTTAATATTAAGGTAACTTCGTGATTAACCCTGTGGTGTCTGTACTATGAAGGAGGTTCACGTCTTAACAGGGTATATCACTATGGTAACTAATGAGCAAGTATGAAATCCCTGCCTACTTCCCAGTCAAGTTTGCAGAAAATTGCCTCACCATTCTTGGTCCCTTTTACTTTCCACACACAGATGTGTGTGGAAAGTAATAAATTTTCACTAGCGTCTAATTTTTTTGCGTCCAAGATAACTTGATCCTATGATCCTAAAGCATATATTTGTACTTGCAGACCGTAGGGTACATAAAATTTGGACGCAGACACCCAGGCTAGAGCTGGGGTAATATAAACTAAACTGTCATTTAATAAAATACTCGATTGTGAACCATTAGATTCTCTTGTTGTAATATCGCTGTCTGTTAACTCGAATAGATGGACAGCTTTCTTAACGGGCTTTAAACAAGCTTAATTTTATTAATACGGTAGCTCCGCATTCAGATAGTACAGGGTGGGCCATTTATACACCGTAATAAAATGGGAATGGTTGGTGATATTAAAGTCCTGTTTGTGGCACATTAGCATATGTGAGGGGGCAAACTCCTCAAGATGGGTGGTGACCATGGTGGCCATTTAGAAGTCGGCCATCTTTGATACAAGAGGGCCATGTGACACATCAAAATTATTGGTAATGTCACAAGAAAAACAATGGTGTACTTGGTTTCAAAGTAACTTTATTCTTTCATGAGTTATTTACAAGTTTCTCTTTGTTCACAGCCATTGACATGTCGAAGAGGTTAACACGTGAGGAGCGGACCGAACTTGGGTTGATATCTGGTGAACGCAGTAACCGGGTCATTGCAGCAGATTTCAATGCAAGACACCCTACAAGACCACCTATCTCCCATGCTACAGTTAGCAAACTGCTTGCTAAGTTTCGTGAAACTGGTTCAGTGTTGGATTTGCCAAAATGTGGACGCAAGAAAACTGTCACTAATGAAGAAACATCAGTGGCTGTCCTAGCTTCATTCAGCAAGAGCCCACAGCGTAGCACTCGCCGCATGTCACTGGAAAGTGGCATTAGTCAAACATCCTTTCGGCGGATATTAGCTACTCACAAATGGCACCCTCACAAACTCTAGCTACTGCAGCATCTCAACGAGGATGACCCAGATCGGCGCACAGAATTTGCAGAATGGGCAAAACAAAAATTGGAACAGGACCCTCAGTTCACGCAAAAGATTTTGTTCAGTGATGAGGCAAACTTTTATGTGAATGGTGAAGTTAACAAACAAAACCACCGCTATTGGTCTGACACTAACCCACATTGGATGGATCCCTCCAAGACTGTTGGAACAACAAAAGTGATGGTTTGGTGTGGTATATGGGGTACAACGATGGTGGGTCCATTCTTCATCAATGGAAACCTCAAGGCCACTGGATATTTGAAATTGCTACATGATGATGTGTTTCCCTCTTTATGCACTGAAGCTGGCACATTCCCTGAGTTTTTCCAGCAAGATGGTGCACCACCACATTATGGGTGCCAGGTCCGAGCATTCCTAGATGAACAGTTTCCTGGAAAGTGGATTGGTCGTCGTGGGCCAGTTAAATGGCCCCCAATGTCTCCTGATCTGACCCCCTTAGACTTTTATCTTTGGGGTCATCTGAAGGCAATTGTCTATGGTGTGAAGCCTGGCTGGGGGGCTTCTTTGCCTCCCTACTGCTGTGTGCCCAGCCTGGAGGCTGCGGTCTATGTCACATTGATTACTGATTACTGATTACTGGTTGATTACTATATAATCTTCTTCTATTGCACTTACTGCTCTTGCACGTCCGATTAGATGTAAACTGTATTTATACATGTGTAATGGCAATAAAGATGAATCCTAAATATTTTTCTTATCCTCAGTAAAATGTAAAATTGGAAGTGAAAATAAAAAAAGTCCAAGGCCTCTCTGTCGTTTCACAAACAAATTAAAAGGAACTTTCACGTGATCGAAATGAACACTTGGGTGGCACCGAAACATGTTTGTTTTCTCTCAGCAAATAGTCTACGGTCACGATTTTGCTCTTGAAAGAAAATAAAGGAAACGAAAGGGAAAGTACGATTGTAACATCACATGAAGACATGCTATTTCATGTCAGTCATGCCACTGAGATACTCATCTTATCATCTTCCTAGTTCTGGTAAGGCTGACCGTAAGCGACTGGTTCTTGTAAAACAGGGTCCTGTAGTTACAAATTTACGAAAGTAAGACTTTAGCGCCACCAAGCGTCTAAAAGTAGAGATACAAAAGTTATATTGTTCTTTTTTTAGCCCTCAGTAAGGCTTGCCAGGAAAAACCTTGGATTGGATTGGATTTCATCCTGATGTTCTGGGTCCTATTTGGACAATTATTGGAGACTAGGGACAAACCCAAGCTGGGACTTGAAAATTCTTTGTACTTTGAGTACTGTGCAAAAGTCTAATTTCTTCATATTTTACTAGGAAAATGAGAAGTAAGTACAGCAATGACTGTATCATTAGTTACAGACCATTAGGAACAAATTTTAGGTGGGCCCTTGCCGATTTATTTTCATGGGCAGGCTTTTTTCTACTTCTGTGTCTTCTGTACAGGAACCTGTTGTTTTCAGCAGCACTTGTGAGTTCCTGTACTCTTCATCTGTTGCACTTGTTGTGCTTGTATACAAAACTAAAGCTCAGAAACTCAGACAGGGCATCCTAAAATCACACATTCATGATGTGTCCACTTAAAAAAGAAATAAATGCTTGTACAATTCTAATGTGCTTACGTGTTTGTGGGGTTGTATGACCACCTTTATTCTTAAACACAGGCTGAACATTCTCAGGTAAGATTTCTTGTAATTTCTTTAGGTAGCCTTCAGGAATAGTTCTCCAGGTTTCTTGAAAGACATTCAAAGTTCTTCTTTAGATGTCGGCTACTGTTCTCTGTCAAAATGATCCCACACGGCTTCCACTTCCATTCCACTGAGATATTTTCTGATGAGGCTTCAGTGAACAGCAGCTGGATCAACTGAAGGGCTTGATGCGTCTCTCAGGTCCTGTATCTGGTCTTTGCTGGAATTATTTATCTGTTTCTTAAGGACATGATATTCAGATACTGTTCATTTGCTTTAGATAGATTTTCTGCAAAACATGCAGAGATATGCCAAGTTTTCAGCTAATATATATATCTTTTTGTAAATCATTGCTGTTTAAGTTTGTCAAACTGTGTTATCTTTGGGATTTTTTTCTTTCTTTTTTCTTTCTTTTATTTTTTATTAAAAATTACAATAAAATCTGCCTCCTTAGATGCAAAATACAGAGGAATGTAGGATGGCTCAAGGCTTTTGCACTGTATATAACTAGACACATAGTGTATAGTAATTTGCAACAAATTATAAATGTTATTCTGATTGTATCAGTCTTAATTTTCATTAACTAACAATGTAATCCACATTTCTCATAGAAAACATTTACAAAGTGCGTAGCTGTGGCTACAATGTAGCTTGCCATCACCAGTGTGTGAACAGGTGGATGACTGAATGTAGTGTAAAGCGCTTTGGGGTCCTTGGGGACTAAGTAAAGTGCTATACAAATACAGGCCATTTACCATTTACTACACAAATAAATATGTATATTTAATTTGTTCTATAAGCTAATGTCTCTAATTCTATGATCAACCCCTTTTTATATTTTAGAATCCTTTGTCATATTTTTCCCTCTCTATTTTTTTCCACATTGAAAGCAAAGTTCAGATAACTGTTCTGTTTTTTTTATTTTTTATTTATTTAGCACATTTGTAAAGTCCCGTTATTTTTTATTTAGGACACGCGGGTGTGTTTCCTGCCTGCCAGACTAAAAACAGGGCAACAAAGAAAACGTGTGACGATGTTTTCCCATGATTCATTTCGGAAAAGAATCGGTCCCAGTTATTTGTATCCGTAGAGGTTCTCGTTGCTCACCGATGAAAATTACAACGCTAATCATTAGCGTTGGGCTTTTCTGTCAGTTGACTTTAACTGGGCTTTATTTGGACAATTAACTCCGTAATTAGGCTCCAGTTTTATTTTACTCTTGGTGTACCGGGTAGGTAAATCCGTGCTTGACCGCTGCAGCTAATATTTAGCAGCAAGGCCACAGAGTAGCGTTAGCCAGTCTCAGCTAATTTAGCTAGTTAATGTAGCTGCTTTTACGTGGGTGAGCAGATATCCTACCTGCTCAGTTGGTCATACTAACGATCATTTTGTCTATCCTTGTGAAAAATACTACTGTCATGATCTTAACAAAAGCCCGAGGACATAAAGAAATGTTCCTCTGATGTTTTGCTAATTTGCTAAATATCTTTTCTCCTCTGTAGGTAGGTTTCTGGAGTCTTCAGGATGTCGTATCCTCCTCCGATAAACCGCCAGCAGATTGGTATCCCACAGTTACCACCTAGGATCCCCCCTCCACAGTATGCAGGGTTTGCTCCTGCAGTCCCACCAGGTATTGAAAAGTTTTTTTAAACTTGCTCTGTAGCCTTTTTAAGGAACACACTGTGAAGTGGCAGCTCTGTGACATTCAAGGAAAAGCAGCAGGGTGATCTAAATCTACAACCACATAATGTGGGTGAAGCATCAGTTGACGGTAGAATTTCTTTGAAAATGAGTGCACATAGATAACTGTTGAGAAGTAAGATACCTAAAGGCCCAATAAACTGACATAACTTAATACCCCAGAGAGAGAGAGAGAGATTGAGGAATGTTACAGGAAAATTACCTTAACATTTAATATTCAGAAAATTAAATGTTAAAATTGCAGATCACTTTTTTTGTTATTGGCTTTGAGAATTTTACATGCAGTTATGTATATTATCTGTTATAATATACATAACACCTGACTGAGTGCTGTATTTTGTTTCTGTTTTCAGGGACTCCTATGATACCGGTTCATATGGGTGTAGTGACCCCCACACCCACAGTGAGTTCGAAGCAGGAGCATTCTGAATAACCTACCTACTATTAAAAACATACTTGCACATATTAACAATGATGCCTGGTGGAATTCTTTTTTTATTATTATTATTATTAATATTATTATTATATTATATTGTTAAAGAATAAAACCCCTATGCTCGCCATCGGTTGCTTGTTGTATTTGCATTTTTTTTGGTTTGCTTTGGTGTTACTCTGAATAAGAGTGACATTTGCATACATCAAATTTATTTTGCAGGTGCTCGTTCCAGCCACAGTTGCTGTAGCACAGAAGCCGATGACTCCGAAGAAAGAGCCTGGCACGATCAGAGCCAAGGATACGGAGGATGGTGGCGGCCCCACCACCACTGTATTTGTGGGCAACATTTCTGAAAAGGCATCTGACATGTTGGTCAGGCAGCTTCTGGCTGTAAGTTTACTGTTACTCAACTGGAATAATCCGGTTAATGTACGTTAGTGATCTTTTCATGTGAAACAATTATCAATTTGGAATAAAATCTGTCTGCAGCTAGACAAATCTTTATTTTTTTTATGAGAGCACTTTAAATATTTAGAGGTTGCAGTCATAATAATATTTAAAAGATGACAGTGGTTCAGGAGTTGCAGGTGACAGACATTTATTCTTGTTTTAGTCAAATGCAAATCTCCAACGTATAATAAAAGTAAAAAGGAGTGAGGTTTTCATCATATTTGATCACAAGTATTGTTATAGGGATACAACAATAGTGTTTTATATGTGATCATTTACTTGTTAATTATTGTAATTATCTGGACTACTAAACACAAAAAATCCTTGTTTTCTGTTCTCTTTGAATATAGAAATGTGGTATTGTTCTAAGCTGGAAAAGGGTCCAGGGTGCCTCTGGGAAACTTCAAGGTAACAGCACAAAAACAAAAGCACATTTTAAACCTTTTTTGGTGTTTGTGCATGGGATGGTGCACAGGGATGACACTCCTAGAATTTTAAATCCTGTTAAACATACTTACCCTCTTATTTATCATGCTTAAAGACCTATTTTCACATGTTAATTTTATGTATGTGGTTTTTGGTCATTTCTCTGGTATAGTCAGTCAATCAGTGATTTGGAGAATTAGGACATTTGAAATTGAATGTCAGATTCTTGTTTTTCCCCATATGTTTACTCCATTTTTTCTAACAAAAAAAAGTTATCAAATATCTTCGTGGGCTGAATTTGAAAACCTTGTGAACTAACTTTGTTTTCGTCTTAACTCCTGCAAGCTTTTGGTTTCTGTGAGTATAAGGAGCCTGAATCCACACTGCGAGCCCTCAGACTCCTGCATGAGTTGCTCTTGGGTGATAAGAAGCTGTTGGTGAAGGTCGATGCCAAGACTAAGGCTCAGCTAGATGAGTGGAAGGCCAAGAAGAGGAGTGCAAATGGGGTATGCTGCTCATCTGTCTTTTATTTTGACTCTTCCTTTTCTTTTGGAAGCTACATTTAGAGGTCACCACAGTGGCTCATCTGCCTCCATCTCATCGTATTCCTAGCGTCCTCCTCTTTCACACCAACCCACTCCATTTCCTCTTTTATTAAATCCACAAACCTCTTCTGAGGTCTTCCTCTTTTATTCCTTCCAACTTAGCAAGCTGGCAGCCTTACCTCTCTTGTCTCCAAATCTTTCTCGATCTAATCAATAGGGAGTCGGTGGCAGCGGGAAAAACGGGGATGAAGACGAAGAGGAGGTTCTTGATGAAGAAACCCTGCGTAGAGACCAGGCTGTGAAGGGGGCAATAGATGTCCTCATCCGAGAGTATGCAAGTGAGCTTAATGCTCCCTCACAGGATCCTGACAGTCAGCCTCGCATCAAGAAGCGGAAAGAGAAGAAAGAGGAGGTAGTCTTTGCATGATGCACACGGGGAGGAGAAGGGGCTGGAGCATGGCTCTGGCTGTTGTAGTATTAAATTTTTTTTTTTGGAGTGCTTAGTGTGTTTGTTTCCTTTCTCTCTTCACTTTGTGTAAGGAGGATATCAATGCCATGGAGATGGAGGATGACAAGAGAGACTTGATTTCCAGAGAGATCAGTAAATTCCGGGACACACACAAGGTAATGTATCAGACTGCTCTTGTTACTGTGTAATTTAGGTTTTGAAGAAGAAATCCTCCACATTTGTTAGTAGAAATTCCTCTAACGCAAAATGGATCTGCAGTTTAAGACTATTCTGTTTCTGTCAAACAAAGTCTTTTGGTAGTCAGTAAGTTCTTAGAGTAGCTAGTGGAATTCAAAGGGTACAGAACGTAGTTGATGTTGATTTATGATCCATTAATACTTCAGCCACCGATTGATTACTTTATAGTACATGTCAGTATTTCCAAACTGGCCACGAGTTGTCACTGTTCACAGTACTGATTGAGACTAAAATATTTCGCTCTTCACAAGCTAAATTCATCACACAGAGTGCATGGACACAATGTGAAATTCCAACCAAAGCTAATCTATTGATTAAACCCCACCAATATGGTAGAGTTCATTTGGTGACTAGAGCAAGATGAATCTCAGAATCTCAGCTTTGGGAAAAAGTTGCGAGGATAGGATGTAAGTATGATCTTTTATTTCTTCTCTACTCATTTTGGGCGCTCCCTTCTGGAGGGTTTGCAGAGGGGCAGCTGGCTCTCAGTCGACTTGCACTAAGGTTGTCAAAAAAAGTGATGCTGGACAAATTCCTAGCAGGTTGTGATTACAGTGAATCATGTTTAAGAAGGTCGGGCAGCTCAGTGAACCTCTGCATGTCCTCATATGATAAATAGCGTGTTTGAAAAACACACAGAGCCTGAAAGAGCCTAACCACTGCAGCAGTTTGAACTGCAGCCTGTAGTATTACTGAAGCAGGGAGCGCCCCTTCACAGCACTCTGCGGTCTGAAGACTTGCAAGGTAAGTAATTGCTTTGCTGTTTCTTTTTTGTTTTTTTGTTTGTTTTTTTTGTTTGTTTGTTAACCCTTAGAAATTTACACCACAATGAGACAATACATAAATAAAGTATGCAAACATAAATAAGGAGGAATAAGCTGCAGGGATATTTTAGTATGAATACCATTCAACTGTTTTCTTTGTCGCTTTTTAAAACAAGGTTCTCTTATCAGTATTTTTAAAAGAAGTTATAGGGCTACTAACGAAACCCAAAACGTTGTGACTTTGTACTGGAACTGAGGACAATTGATGTTATATACTAAAAAAAACTTCCATCAACAAAGGGGAACAAGCCTCACACCACATCAAACACACAGTATGTTAGGAACCTGCTCATGGCAATGTTTTAAAATTGTTTTCCAATTAGTATGTTTCAAACTCACTACTAACTAGTTTAATACAGGAGGTAAGTTGTAGGTAGGTTAGGGAAAAACTGTTTCAAAACAAATAATGTGTATCTGTCAAAGCCCTCCCTTCGGAGCGAAGGTAGAAATGCTAAAATGGTGTGCAGACTTTAGCAGACTTGAGTTAAATTACAGTTTTGTAGTTTCCTCCTCTGTGGTCCTTTTTTTTTTTTTTTTTTTTTTTTAGTTAATAGCTGTCAGACCCACATTTAACATGTGGTAGTTTATGTTGTTAACCAGTCCAGATCCACAAAGCTACCAGCTGGTATATATATTTTTTTTAAAATCAGCCACAGGTCTGTTTGAACTGTGGGTCTGACTCTGAAGGGTTTATTTTTTTTCCTTTTTTATTTTTTATTTTTAAATTGGGTTGGTGAGACCAGACAGACACCACAACCTGGCGGTAAGACTGCTTCACTAATTTCTTTGTGGCAAAATGAAATGCAGTATCTGATTTGCATTGACTTTAAAAACAAACAGATGTGGATGCTATTTATGTGGATGAGTTGTAATAAGATGAAACTGCTTCGCAGGAATCGTTTGGACTTCTTTTTTTTTTCCTGATTATATTGACTTTGCTCTTGACCTGCTTTTCCTTCTACATGTAGCCTGTAGGATGTGTAGGGGCAGAGAAGTGCTGAAACCCTAGTTCATCATCTGTAAGTTTTGCACCAGTAGCTCCAGAACAGACTGTGGAACATGATTTAAATGTTATCTAGTGAGAATGTAGAAAAATGGGTCAAACTTTGTTTACTGAGATTGTCAATGGACGGCTGTGAGAACCAGTGAGCTGTGATTGCCTTTACAGATAAATAAAATGGTGTTCAAATTATTATTTAGTAGTTTGGCTTCATACTGAAGTCCCACACTGCTCTAGGGGATCACTTGCACTGCAGTCAGGCATTGCTTTCCTCCTTCTCAAATGACCATGTAGAAAACACGTGGGGGCCGATTATGTAATTTACTTAGTTACGCCATTTGCCGTGTTAAGCTTAGGCTTGTTTTAATCCACTTGGCACCTATAGGTACAACCAGTGCATTATATAGTGGAGATCTCAAGTTTATAGTTAGATCTTCATGACCTTAAGTTAAAAAAGGTTCAAAGCTGGCTTCAGTTTGTTGTTTTTGTTTTTTTTTACTTACCACAAGCCATATGAAAAACCCCATTTCCAGTAAAATCCTATGCATATGCATTTCAGGCCAAATCTGTCCCTTATCCGCAGTCACGAGTACACTTTGAATTGGAAAACATTCAGATGTTGGTTTGACCAGTACTTATTTGCCTTTTGATATCAGATAATAATCCCAGATCACCATAGAGCCCATCGTAACAGCAGAGGTTGAGTTGGCCTGTTATTTATTCTGTACAAATCTGATAAAGAAGGGAGGTCAAATACTGGAGCCAGAACAAGAAATTATCTCTTTGCACAGGAAAAGAAGACTGTAAGTGTTTACAATAACACTGGAAATGTTTCTTTGGTGAAACCCCTCATATGAGCTGTGACATCCCCAGTTTGTTAGGTATTTCAAGAATATACTGTCATTTATGGTTTTATATAAGTGTGTCCTGAAATTGAGCAGTATATACATTAAACCTGCTCAAGCTGCGGACCACTCTTCCTGGAGGAAACCACTTCCTGACTTGGAGCAGCCAACCTCCCCCCAAACAATGAGTCATGGTAGAACGTGAGCATTTCTGAAACCGGCAGTGTAAACCATTTTTTGCCGATAACTTGTTTATTTAATTTAGTATGATGATCTTTTTTTCACCTTTTGCATCTTCTAATGCAGTTTCATTTTCTTTTCCCATGTGGGCTCCTGCAGAAATTGGAGGAGGAAAAAGGCAAAAAAGAAAAGGAACGCCTGGAGCTGGAGAGAGAAAGGAGGGAGAGAGACAAAGAGCGGGAGCGGGAGAGGGAGCGCCGCGATCGCGAGAAAGAGAAGGAAAGGGAGAGAGAGAGGGACAAGGAGCGGGAAAGAGACCGGGACCGCGACCGTGAGCGAGAGAGGGATCGTGAACGCGAGAGGACGAAGGAGCGGGAGAGGGAGAGGAGTCGAGATGTCAGTGAAGCTCGCAGCAGATCGAGGTCAGTTCTAATGCAAGATGGTTTGTTCTGGCTCACACACAAACGGTTGTGACTCATCTAAAGGGCCGTCTCTTAATTCTAACGGTTTGGACTTTGAGAAATCAAAAGGTCGTTGGCTCCAGCTGTTTCTAACAACAGACCTCAAGATCCACTCATAAGTTTCTCCACATGTGTTATGACTTATCAATGCATGTGGCATAATACTGGTAACATAATTCATTATCTGTGATTTAAAGATATGCTAGATATGAATTCTTGTTCCCCACTTTAGGGCTTTGCAAGTTTTTTTTTTTTTTTTTTTTTTTTTTTTTAACGCTACAATGAAAGACTCATTTGGTAGCTGTAAATGAAACCAATGAGGATTTGTTGGAGGCTGTTAAGGAACTTTTTATTTTTGGGGAGTGTTGTGTTCAGTTGATCATTTGTAGAAACTATCCATATCACAAAATAACTAATGAAAACACTGTAGTGAAATGTATTCAGCAGTTGGCACTGGCTATGGGCAAATACCCTTGAAATGATTGCGTTTCAACTTCATTTGATATAAAGATGAACTTCACAGATCAGTAACCCATTATTATTTTAACAGAGAGAGGTCTAGAGACGATAAAAAACGAGACCGCGAAGAAGATGAGGAGGACATGTATGAGCGGCGGAGACTTGAGAGGAGGCTTAGAGATAAGGAAGCAGCTTATCAAGAAGTATGTTTATAATCTCTCCCATTTTGATTTGATGAAATGTTCATTTAAATAACTGCACATAAGCAAATTACTGTTAATGTTTGACAGATTACTGATTGGAATTTCTTTTCTGTGCCTTCTTAAAGCGCCTGAAAAATTGGGAGGTCAGAGAGAGGAAGAAGGCCCGTGACTATAGCAAAGATGCTGAGCGAGAAGAAGAGAGGCGTCGTGAAATGGTATACAAGAATGCATGCCACGCTGCATAATACGAGTTTTAGACTATTTATTATTTCAGATACGTGGAAACAGAAGGCTTGATTTACTGTTTACTGTTTCATTTTGTGCATAAAATCAGATGAAAGAAGCGAAAAGGCTCAAAGAGTTCCTTGAAGACTATGATGATGACAGGGATGACCCGAAATATTACAGGTGATTATGTTAATTTGCATTTTAAAATGTTTTAATGCTTTTAATGCCTTTTGTCATTACTTTACGTTAATGCTAATTTTTTTTTTTTTTTTTTTTTTTTTTTTTAGGGGCAGCGCATTGCAGAAGCGTCTTCGTGACAGAGAAAAGGAGATCGAGTTGGATGAACGTGACCGGAAGAGGGAGAAGGAGGAGCTGGAGGAAATTAGACAAAGACTTCTCGCTGAGGGTCACCCTGATCCTGATGCTGAATTACAGAGAGTAAATCCACCTGGAATTTTCCCTAACCTCTGACAAAGACATTTGATAGACTCAGAGATCTTTAGTTTGTTTTGCAGAATTACAGCTTTTTTGCTTGTTCTGTAATGATGTTTGTGCATTTAATATTAATATGCCAGTCCACCAGTCAACAACAATATCCTGAGGTTGCTTAATGTGTTACATATTTGTGTAGATGGAGGAGGAAGCAGAGCGCAGACGACAGCCACCTCTGAAACTTGAACCGGAGGAGGATGTGAACCAGGAGAAAACTCACAAGGAGCGGGAGAAGAGGGGGTCCGGAAGGCCTGTGGAGCCGGAGCCTCAAGTTCCCCCGCAGCATTCAGATGACGATGTGGAAGAGGCAGATGAAGATGATTACCGTGATGGCGAGGACTCACAAGAAGCCAAGCCGCAACTCAAACCCGCCATGCGACCAATCACCACTGCTCCTTCTGTGTCTTCTGCCAGTGGAAACGTTACTCCAAACACCCCCGGAAATGAGTCTCTTTGTGGCATCATAATTCCAGGCGAGAACACTCCAGAGGTCCAACCTCCAGAGGAACACCGGCCCAAGATTGGCCTCAGCCTCAAGCTGGGTGAGTACAGCAACGAAGCAAAACACACATACAGATCTGTTGTTTAATGGCACTGCTTTTTCCCAGAGTAAATAGTATTTCCTGATGATTTTTTTTTCTCCTACAGGTGCCACCAACAGTCCGAGTCAGCTCAGCGCAGGAAAGCGAAAGAAATTAGCAACTGTGGACAGTGTTTTCAACAAGTTTGACGAAGAGGAGGCAGATGAGCAGCCTCGCAAAAGGAAACTGGTTCCACTGGACTATGGTGATGATGAAAAGAGTCTGGGGCTCGATGGAGCAGAAATTTCAGGGGCCAAAGGCAGCATTAACACAGAGGAGAAACGGAAACACATAAAAAGCCTTATAGAGAAGATCCCCACTGCCAGGCCAGAGCTCTTCTCCTATCCTTTGGACTGGGCAATGGTTGATTCGGTAAAAGGCTTGGCATATTTTGAAATTGCACTTATTTTCATAGCTTGATATTTTAGTTATTAGTTATGTTATGTTTTGTTTTGCTTTCCATAGACTCTGATGGATCGCCGCATTAGACCGTGGATTAATAAGAAGATTATAGAGTACATTGGAGAGGAGGAAGCTACATTGGTTGATTTTGTCTGCTCCAAGGTCAGTTATTATCCTTTGAAGTTTATCTGTATCTTTAAGCTTGTGGTGTTGAATTGTTGGGCTTGTTGCTCACTCTAGTTAATATTTTTCTTTTCTGATCAGGTAATGGCACATAGCACTCCTCAGGGTATTCTTGATGATGTTGCTATGGTAAGTTGAACTTTGCCTGGATCCTAAGTCTTTAAACATCTTACATATGTAATCCATCTTTTGGGACTGAAACCCAGTTGAATGGTCCTTGAATGGTCTGTACCACACATTGTCGATTAAGTGGATGACTAACCAAAAAAAGGAAAAACTGTCAGTTTAAAACCAGACTGGTCTGTCTTAAAATGGTTGGTGACAGTCACATTGTATACATGTGCTGACTCATTGAATACATTCAGCTTTGTAATATATAGTATGTTTAACTGAACTGTTTGTCTTTAGGTTCTTGATGAAGAAGCAGAAGTCTTCATAGTAAAAATGTGGAGGTTACTGATATATGAAACAGAAGCAAAGAAGATTGGACTGGTCAAATAAGTAAACGCGACTCTCTGACTGACTTCCTGAGCTTTCAGTTCTACTGTCTGCAGTTTTCTGGTCCAGCAGACTGTGAACATGCCCACACGGCGCTCCATTCCATCGGCAAAGAGCTGCTGCCTTGTGTGTGTGTGTGTGAGAGAGTGTGTGAGAGAGTGTGCGTGAGAAAGTCAAAATTGTGAACTGAAAGGGTTTGGAAACTAATGTGCTGCATGAAAAAAAAACTTTGGTTGTAATTCTTTTATTTGTTAATGCCGTTCAGGAGGAATTTCATCCATCTGTTCTACAATGTGTTGGACACATTCTGCTTTAATTTGGTGGTGTTGTTTGGAGGCACTACTCCATTGTGTGAACTAATAAACATGCTTTTTTTTTTAAAAAAACAAAACAAAAAAACAGTATTTTTTTTTTGATTGTGTTGTTAATAATTATTAGCTGTTTTTGAATTATGACATTATTTTCAAACACCAAAAACTTAATTGGGGTCACTTCCATATACAGATGTGATTACTGCAGTAAATGTATGTACCTGGTTTACGCCTTCTGACCCCTATTCTTCTCAATCACCTCTCTCAAAGGAAACATCTATAGTGCTCTTTGTTGGCATGAAGCCATACTTATATTTTCTGGTCACCACCTTTTTTACTTTATTTCGATGCAAATAGGTTATCTTTTATTATCATCTTATTATCTAGACAAAGCATATGCTAGGATGCCTGGAGAGGAACTGTGATATTGCATGTGGAAGACTGGAGTGGCGACGAAGTACCTGATGGTGGTGTAGGACGTATGAGAAAGGGTGAGTGGGGTGCCACAGGGTTCAGCACTGAGACCTGTCCTTTTTGCAATAGTGATAGGCAGGTGGAAAAATAAGGTCAAGCAGCAGTGTCTGTGGACTATGATGTTCGCAGATTATGTTCCCTATTCTCCCTACTCTGTAGTGTAAAGTAGGAAGCAGGTGGAAGCGAGTTTTGAAGAGAAGAGCAATGATAGAAGTAAGGGACTGTCAGTTAGTTGGACATGTACAGAGAAGGGATAGTAGGTATACTGTAAAAACGATGATGAATATGGAGTAGCCTAGCAGGAGAAGAGCAAGACCACAGAGGAGTCGAGGATGCAGTGAAGAAAGACATGCAGACGGGGTGATGTGATAGAGGAGGATGCTAGGCAGAGGGTAATATGAAGTGAGACCATTAGAGCCAGTAGACCGAAGAAGATTCAAGAACCTTTATTTGTCACATGCATAGTTATAGGAGTACAACACGCAGTGAAATCTGTCTTGACACGCTCCTCGACTGCAAAAAGAGAACATTATATACATCCATCCATCCATCTTCATCCGCTTTATCCGAGGCCGGGTCGCGGGGGCAGCAGCCTAAGCAAAGAGGCCCAGACCTCCCTCTCCCCAGCCACCTCCTCCAGCTTGTCCGGGGGAACACCAAGGCGTTCCCAGGCCAGCCGAGAGATATAATCTCTCCAGCGTGTCCTGGGTCTGCCCCGGGGCCTCCTCCCAGTGGGACATGCCTGGAACACCTCACCCAGGAGGCGCCCAGGGGGCATCCTTGTCAGATGCCCGAACCACCTCAGCTGGCTCCTTTCGGTGTGGAGCAGCAGCTGCTCTACTCTGAGCCCCTCCCGGATGGCCGAACTTCTCACCCTATCTCTAAGGGAGAGGCCAGCCACCCTTCGGAGGAAGCTCATTTCTGCCGCTTGTATCCGCGATCTCATTCTTTCGGTCACTACCCACAGCTCGTGGCCATAGGTGAGGGTAGGGACGTAGATCGACCGGTAAATTGAGAGCTTCGCTTTTACACTCAGCTCCCTCTTCACCACGACGGACCGGTGCAGCGTCCGCATTACTGCAGCTGCAGCCCCAATCCGTCTGTCGATCTCTGGCTCCCTTCTCCCATCACTCGCGAACAAGACCCCGAGATACTTGAACTCCTCCACTTGGGGCAGGAACTCATCCCCGACCCGGAGTGGGCACTCCACCCTTTTCCGGCTGAGAACCATGGCCTCAGATTTGGAGGTGCTGATCCTCATTCCCGCTGCTTCACACTCGGCTGTGAACCGTTCCAGTGCGAGCTGGAGGCCCTCACCCGATGAAGCCAACAGAACCACATCATCCGCAAAAATCAGAGATGAGATTCTGAGGCCACCAAAGCGAAAGCCCTCCGCCACTTGGCTGCGCCTAGAAATCCTGTCCATAAAAATTATGAACAGAACCGGAGACAAAGGGCATCCCTGGCGGAGCCCATCACCCACCGGGAACGAGTCCGACTTATTGCCGGTGTTGTGCCAAAGTAGTTACCCCCGTCAAAAATTGTTTCCCCATTCACGGGAGCGCGCAAAGTAGGAGGAGCCACTTGCCCAGCTCCGTTCTGTACGCTACTTGTCACTGATCTGCAGTCGACGCGATAAAGAGTAAAAGCTGGAAAACAGCAGACTTGATGAATTTAATATTAGTTTCGTGACATTGTAATGTGCCGTGTGGAAGACAGTTTACCTTAAACTGTACACTGAAATAACCTGCTGGGAATACTTTGTCTAGAAAAAGACTTTGATACTATAATACTGTAAAACCAGATGCGATCATGGAAACACGTCGCTCTCCAGTGAATTTACACTCGGTTTACACTTTGTAGCGAAGCTATCACGAATGAGTTTATTTGCAAAATCAATCTCAGTATAACCAATAAGTACAGTAACTTTGGAGACCATGTCTTATTCACAGCAAAAGTTATGGAGGGATACAGATTTTATCAGGCTGTGTGGCATCGGCTGCCTGAATGTGTGCCCCCCCCCCCTATCTGTAATCCATATTACGGGGGTAACTACTTTGGCACAACACCTGCACCAAAAGTGAAGGGCTGACAGTTGTGTTTATATACGAACCGTAAGCGCTAATGTTGGTTAGCATCAGCTAAAGCGAGGAAGTTTGACACTTGCAGAGGCAGTGAACGCAGAGAGAGCTTAAAAACGCATTGTGGGGTTTTTTAGTCTTTGCTTCGTTGCTTCGGGATTTTTTTTTTTGCATTAAGACGTTGCACACAAAATTACAGATATAACGGTGACTTAGCTGCTCGTTGGATAAACCCATGGACCTTAGAAAAGATCAACACTACTCGGATGTAAGCACCCGTGTATAACACAATAGGCAAAATTACGCTTGCTAACCTTTCCACATCACAGGTTTCACATTAAATAAACATTTTTTCAAATACTCACCATGATCTGAGACCGTTTAAATATTTTGTTACTCTGAAAATATGGCAGTATGAAGCTAAACCTTTAGCTTGACGGCTAAAGCAGTGCTAAGATTTACACGGAAACGATCAGCGGACATCGTTAAAGTACTATTGGTCTACATTCTTCTTCTATGGTAGCAGACTGGGCAGAGTAACAGCCAACTTTAAACTGCGCCATCTGTTGGCACAAATTACAGTAGAAAACATTATTACGACAACACGTTTTTTGGGGAAAATAACAGAGATTGAAACTTTATTGATAATTTGTCCAAATTGAAAAATGCCCTCCTCCAAAAATATCATGTGACAACCTCATTGCCTTACAGAATTATGACGTCACACACATGTAGAATCTTACCACCATTCTGATCCTTTGATCCTTTGATCCAAAAACCTATAAATAGCGGTGAAGAGCAACGACTTTTAGTCCGTTTCTCGCAGCATTGATGTGTGCAGCATTGAACCGTTCGCCAGAAAAGCCTTTTGAAATATTTGGATCCTTTGCAATTCTAACTGTATCCAGACCCAAGATGTCTCAAACAAATCCAAAGGGACAAGAAGTTGACCCCTACACTCTTCCCTGGGATGAGCCACTAGACTCTTCCCTTTCCTCTCTTCCTTGGTGTGACCAAGTGGAACTAGAGGAAAAGCGTTTGGAAGAAATGGAGGATGAAGCGCTCAGAAACACCGAGAAGATTAAGTTCTTGATGGAGGAAAATGAGCAAAAGAGCGCTCAACTAAAAAAGTTGTCATACCAGCTTCAAGAAAAGGAAGCTATTATTGAGGAGAAACAACAAGATCTCCATGACATGGACAAAAAGAACCAGGAGCTCCAAGGAAAGCTTGATGAAGCCCTGCAACAAAATAAAAAACTTGTCCAAGAGAAGAAACAAGACGGCACGAAGAAGAGAGGGCTGCACAGCAATCTCCAAGAAATGGAGCTAATGTACAGTGTATACAAAAAAAAGCTTGATCGCACACTGCTAGAAAATGAAAAGCTTCTCCAAGAGAAAAGGCAACAGGAGTTAAAAGAGAAAGAAATGCATTCCAAGCTTCAGAGCATCAAGCAACACAATGAAAGCTTGCAAGGAAAGCTTGATGAAGCTCTTCGACAAAATAGAAAACTCCTCCAAGAGAAGAAAGAAGATGGCATGAAGAAGAGAGGGCTGCACAGCAACCTCCGAGACATGGAGCTAATATACAATGTTGACAAAAAAAGGCTTGATCGCACAGAGCAAGCAAATGAGAAGCTCCTCCAAGAGAAAAGGGAACAAGGAATCAAACAAAAAGAAATGGATTCCAATCTTCAGAGCATCAAGCAACAAAATGAAAGCTTGCAAGGAAAGCTTGATGAAGCTCTGCGACAAAATAAAAAAATCCTTCAAGAGAAAGAGCGGCTGGACAGAAAGCAGGGAGACATGGAGTGCCAACTCCAGCTCATGGAGGGAAACAACAGGATGCTGCAGGTAAAGTTCAATGAGACACTGCACAAATATCAAGACCTGCTTCAAGAAAGAGAACAGCTGGTCAGTAAGCAGAGAGAAGAAAAACTTCTTCTCCAGGAGTTTGAGAAGAACAACCAAAACCTGCAAGAACTTTACAACAAAATGAAGTTCAAAGTATCTGAGCTGGAAGGAGAAAATGAAAAACTACAAAAACAGGAGGCAACATCTAAAGTGCTGACAGAAAGGTTGGAAGAAAAACAAGCTGAAAAAGAAGAAGTGGAGAAAAAATGCAACAAGCTGCAGAAGCAAAACACCGAAACAATCGAGGAGCTGAAAATCCTCATCCTCGAGAAAAAGGTGCTCGTGGAAAAGCAGCTGAAGAAAAAGAAAAAACGCTTCTGCTTCTTCTGGAGGAAGAACACTCCTTCTTTCACTACTGCCAATGTCACCTCTTCTTCCCCCACCTCTATTCCAGCTTAATCCCCCCCCCCCCCCCTTAACTACTAACACCTCTCCCATCTCCCTCCCCTCTCTTCACAGTCACCCCCCAACCAGTCCCGACAGTTGACTGCCCCCTCTAGAGCCTGGTTCTGTCATAGGTTTCTTCCTTTAATTTTAAAGGGAGTTTTTCCTATCCACTGTCGCCTAGTGCTTGCTCAGAGGGGATTGTTGGGGTTTTCTCTCCTCTCTCCCTTTACATCCCACCCACCCCCACCTTTTCTTTTTTCTTAATAATTGAACAATAAAAACAATTGGCTGCTAATTAAATGTGTCAAATCAATGTCTTTATTCAAGAATACAAGAAATGGGTAATAGCTGCATGTGTGTTTGTGTGTGTGCATAATATGCATACTTTACGTGTTGGATCCAAATCCCACAAGGAATTAAATAAAACAAGAAGACAAACAAAAACAAATATTTCTCTCCCTTCCCAGGTCAGGAATCAGGATGAGGAAGAAATGAGGTCAGATCAGTGCAGGTTTTTGCACTACTGACATAAAGTTTCTGCTGATTAAAAAAAGTATGTCGATATTTCTGAAATACATTTGCAAACAAATAACTTTGACAACTTGTGTTTTTTCATAAAAGAAAAATCAGAGAGCAGAGCTGGTAAAACAGCTTAGCTCCGCAGGTTACAGGAGATCAGATGCCAAATACTTTTCATGACAGTCTTCGTTATTGCATAAATCTCCCCTTTTATCATTGATCAGTAAATCACTGCATATACATTCATCTAACCGTTATAATTTCATGAGTAAAGACTCTCAGATGACTGAATGGCGGTTTTAGTAAATGTTGAACTTTATTGTGATTTCTATTTTTAGAATCAATAGCACACATTTTGATTTAGTTTTGCAAGCTGCTGATTTCACACAGATCCACTGCCCAAACGTGCCTTTGAGTTTTTCATCATTTAACAAGAATAGGCTCAGGCAATCATTGTGTAATTAGGCTTTGGGAAGGTCTGGGGACAGGTATGATGGTGGTGGTTTTAAAGCACTGTGGCACAACAGCTTGACTCAGGGAGATGTTAAAGATGCCCGCTAGGACATCAGTCAGCTGGTCAGCACGGGCTCCGAGCACGCGTCCAGGTATATTGTCTGGTCCAGCAGCTTTGTGTGGGTTGACTTTAGTGAGAGTCCTTCTCACACTGGCCGTGGACAGGGACAGCACTTGGTTGTCTGGCAAGGGGGTGGCCCTCTATAGTCCATCTTGCGTCCCACTTAAACAAGTGCGTGTTCACACTGCCCCTGGATGTCCTGGCCTCTGAGGTTAAGGTGTACGGCTCCTGGTTGTCAACTGACCAATTTATCATGGCAAAGTCTGTGGTGGACAAAAGATAAGAGGCTGATTATAAAAATGATCCATGCACGCCTTATGACCTACAGCATGTACAGTTAACACAGCTAAATGGCTGTGAAATTGTAAAATTACTTTTGAAATAAAGCTATTCAAAGTCAATTAACTGTGACTATAATAATAGCAATGTTAGCCAGCAAACAAAATGTTAGCACTAATTAAAATAAGCTGCTAGGTGATGTTACTGTTTCAAGTTCTCTCATTGTTTGACATGTAGGGCAGATATTTTGGTGACACTGAGATTAGCCAGACACTAAACAGCAGTGTAATATCAACGCTAGATTAGATGTTTTCTAATCCGATAAAATGACATTATTCCTGTTTATAGAAGATGTTTGTCGTCTGTTTGTTTGACTGACAGGAACAGGAAATAGTGGTTGGAAATTACTGTTGGTGTTACATGAGGGTAAAGAAGGGCTTTAAGCACCTGGGTAAAAACTGGACCCATGATGAAACACTACAACAAGTACAACATATTCTTCAGTTTTAATATGTGACCATACTGTGCAGACTGCTGATGAGTTACACGGTTACATTTCATTAATCATTGTTAAACTAAAGTGGTAAGCAGTTACTTTATCCTTTCACTTAAAACTTCCAGGAAAAACACTACCTTGGCTACTTTTGTGCTTACATTTGATCTATGCTGGGTCACTACTTTTGCACTATAATGCTGCTGCTGACACCTTGGTTCACACTGACAATTAGAAAAAAGCTGATATGAAAAGAAGGATGGAAAATGCCTGGAATTTAGTTACACTTGCAAATACTGCTGCCTCCAAACTGCAAGCATCAATAAAATGTTACAGTATTGTTTTCTATATCTGTGCATATATCCTTATTGGTAGTTTTCTCGAAATAGAAGATCTTCATTTAAAAAAAAAAAAAAATCTCTGATAACATTGCTGAAGCTAGCGCCCACCCCTACTGCACGTACTGCAAATATAAAACTGATATATACTTACATCATGAAGCAGTTGATGTTTGGTTTCTGACAAATACAGTAAAGAGGTGCGTTCTCCCCCTCCATACCAGTGTTCTCAGGCACTGGTACATGGTCAGTGTCAGACACTTCACTGTCCTACAACATACCACATAGGACCACATTAGAAATGACATGTATGTAGACATGCTAATTATACCTGGCTAAATGGATGCAGTAACAAAATGTTACTTAACTACTCTAGTTATTAGTTTCCAGATGTGTGCAGTTGCTCCAGTCTTACTGACAGTATACTGTTTCAAACACCAGTGCCAACATTTTATTTTTTAAATCTTAGTATGATTCTGCACCAAGACTTGTGGCCTGTTGCTCGGTAACTTATTGTCTGACGACATTAACTACAGTTCATAAACATCATTCATTTTCTCCTACTTATTTTATTCAGGTTGTATTCCAGCTGTCATAGGGCAAAAGTACACCCTGGACAGGTCGCCAGTCTGTTGGAGGGTTATTAGAGAGACTCAGACAACCACTCACACCAACAGCCAACTAACCTAACCCCGCGCATGTCTTTGGAGTTCAACACCAGTCTGGCCGAATCACAGATAAGCAGGGTGTCTGTGCTGCAGAGCACAGCTGTGTCAGAGACTCTCGACATCAATGTAGCGTTAAGGATGCGGAGCGATGGGTGCACTAACGTAATGAAATTATGAGAGTGATCGTCATTGTCTCTATGTTGTTGCGCTCTTATTCGTATTACTGAAACCATATATCTATTCTAGCTCACCCTAAAACTGTGGAGAAAATTGATCTGTTAATAAACGTGGTCAATTATTTGGGAATGTTCTGGCAAGAATGTCGCATTCTTCCGGTGGGGAAACTAATCATAATACATAATAATTATAATAATAATAACAATAATAAATATAATCACCGGTAAAGTCAGTTAGCGAACACTACTGGCATGTAATGCCAATGACGACCATTTCACAAACTGTCGAAAATGCTCAAAATGTTGTCGGCACCAAAAGTGAAGGGCTGACAGTTGTGTTTATATACGAACCGTAAGCGCTAATGTTGGTTAGCATCAGCTAAAGGGAGGAAGTTTGACACTTGCAGAGGCAGTGAACGCAGAGAGAGCTTAAAAACGCATTGTGGGGTTTTTTAGTCTTTGCTTCGTTGCTTCGGGATTTTTTTTTTTTGCATTAAGACGTTGCCCACAAAATTACAGATATAACGGTGACTTAGCTGCTCGTTGGATAAACCCATGGACCTTAGAAAAGATCAACACTACTCGGATGTAAGCACCCGTGTATAACACAATAGGCAAAATTACGCTTGCTAACCTTTCCACATCACAGGTTTCACATTAAATAAACATTTTTTCAAATACTCACCATGATCTGAGACCGTTTAAATATTTTGTTACTCTGAAAATATGGCAGTATGAAGCTAAACCTTTAGCTTGACGGCTAAAGCAGTGCTAAGATTTACACGGAAACGATCAGCGGACATCGTTAAAGTACTATTGGTCTACATTCTTCTTCTATGGTAGCAGCCTGGGCAGAGTAACAGCCAACTTTAAACTGCGCCATCTGTTGGCACAAATTACAGTAGAAAACATTATTACGACAACACGTTTTTTGGGGAAAATAACAGAGATTGAAACTTTATTGATAATTTGTCCAAATTGAAAAATGCCCTCCTCCAAAAATATCATGTGACAACCTCATTGCCTTACAGAATTATGACGTCACACACATGTAGAATCTTACCACCATTCTGATCCTTTGATCCTTTGATCCAAAAACCTATAAATAGCGGTGAAGAGCAACGACTTTTAGTCCGTTTCTCGCAGCATTGATGTGTGCAGCATTGAACCGTTCGCCAGAAAAGCCTTTTGAAATATTTGGATCCTTTGCAATTCTAACTGTATCCAGACCCAAGATGTCTCAAACAAATCCAAAGGGACAAGAAGTTGACCCCTACACTCTTCCCTGGGATGAGCCACTAGACTCTTCCCTTTCCTCTCTTCCTTGGTGTGACCAAGTGGAACTAGAGGAAAAGCGTTTGGAAGAAATGGAGGATGAAGCGCTCAGAAACACCGAGAAGATTAAGTTCTTGATGGAGGAAAATGAGCAAAAGAGCGCTCAACTAAAAAAGTTGTCATACCAGCTTCAAGAAAAGGAAGCTATTATTGAGGAGAAACAACAAGATCTCCATGACATGGACAAAAAGAACCAGGAGCTCCAAGGAAAGCTTGATGAAGCCCTGCAACAAAATAAAAAACTTGTCCAAGAGAAGAAACAAGACGGCACGAAAAAGAGAGGGCTGCACAGCAATCTCCAAGAAATGGAGCTAATGTACAGTGTATACAAAAAAAAGCTTGATCGCACACTGCTAGAAAATGAAAAGCTTCTCCAAGAGAAAAGGCAACAGGAGTTAAAAGAGAAAGAAATGCATTCCAAGCTTCAGAGCATCAAGCAACACAATGAAAGCTTGCAAGGAAAGCTTGATGAAGCTCTTCGACAAAATAGAAAACTCCTCCAAGAGAAGAAAGAAGATGGCATGAAGAAGAGAGGGCTGCACAGCAACCTCCGAGACATGGAGCTAATATACAATGTTGACAAAAAAAGGCTTGATCGCACAGAGCAAGCAAATGAGAAGCTCCTCCAAGAGAAAAGGGAACAAGGAATCAAACAAAAAGAAATGGATTCCAATCTTCAGAGCATCAAGCAACAAAATGAAAGCTTGCAAGGAAAGCTTGATGAAGCTCTGCGACAAAATAAAAAAATCCTTCAAGAGAAAGAGCGGCTGGACAGAAAGCAGGGAGACATGGAGTGCCAACTCCAGCTCATGGAGGGAAACAACAGGATGCTGCAGGTAAAGTTCAATGAGACACTGCACAAATATCAAGACCTGCTTCAAGAAAGAGAACAGCTGGTCAGTAAGCAGAGAGAAGAAAAACTTCTTCTCCAGGAGTTTGAGAAGAACAACCAAAACCTGCAAGAACTTTACAACAAAATGAAGTTCAAAGTATCTGAGCTGGAAGGAGAAAATGAAAAACTACAAAAACAGGAGGCAACATCTAAAGTGCTGACAGAAAGGTTGGAAGAAAAACAAGCTGAAAAAGAAGAAGTGGAGAAAAAATGCAACAAGCTGCAGAAGCAAAACACCGAAACAATCGAGGAGCTGAAAATCCTCATCCTCGAGAAAAAGGTGCTCGTGGAAAAGCAGCTGAAGAAACAGAAAAAACGCTTCTGCTTCTTCTGGAGGAAGAACACTCCTTCTTTCACTACTGCCAATGTCACCTCTTCTTCCCCCACCTCTATTCCAGCTTAATCCCCCCCCCCCTTAACTACTAACACCTCTCCCATCTCCCTCCCCTCTCTTCACAGTCACCCCCCAACCAGTCCCGACAGTTGACTGCCCCCTCTAGAGCCTGGTTCTGTCATAGGTTTCTTCCTTTAATTTTAAAGGGAGTTTTTCCTATCCACTGTCGCCTAGTGCTTGCTCAGAGGGGATTGTTGGGGTTTTCTCTCCTCTCTCCCTTTACATCCCACCCACCCCCACCTTTTCTTTTTTCTTAATAATTGAACAATAAAAACAATTGGCTGCTAATTAAATGTGTCAAATCAATGTCTTTATTCAAGAATACAAGAAATGGGTAATAGCTGCATGTGTGTTTGTGTGTGTGCATAATATGCATACTTTACGTGTTGGATCCAAATCCCACAAGGAATTAAATAAAACAAGAAGACAAACAAAAACAAATATTTCTCTCCCTTCCCAGGTCAGGAATCAGGATGAGGAAGAAATGAGGTCAGATCAGTGCAGGTTTTTGCACTACTGACATAAAGTTTCTGCTGATTAAAAAAAGTATGTCGATATTTCTGAAATACATTTGCAAACAAATAACTTTGACAACTTGTGTTTTTTCATAAAAGAAAAATCAGAGCGCAGAGCTGGTAAAACAGCTTAGCTCCGCAGGTTACAGGAGATCAGATGCCAAATACTTTTCATGACAGTCTTCGTTATTGCATAAATCTCCCCTTTTATCATTGATCAGTAAATCACTGCATATACATTCATCTAACCGTTATAATTTCATGAGTAAAGATTCTCAGATGACTGAATGGCGGTTTTAGTAAATGTTGAACTTTATTGTGATTTCTATTTTTAGAATCAATAGCACACATTTTGATTTAGTTTTGCAAGCTGCTGATTTCACACAGATCCACTGCCCAAACGTGCCTTTGAGTTTTTCATCATTTAACAAGAATAGGCTCAGGCAATCATTGTGTAATTAGGCTTTGGGAAGGTCTGGGGACAGGTATGATGGTGGTGGTTTTAAAGCACTGTGGCACAACAGCTTGACTCAGGGAGATGTTAAAGATGCCCGCTAGGACATCAGTCAGCTGGTCAGCACGGGCTCCGAGCACGCGTCCAGGTATATTGTCTGGTCCAGCAGCTTTGTGTGGGTTGACTTTAGTGAGAGTCCTTCTCACACTGGCCGTGGACAGGGACAGCACTTGGTTGTCTGGCAAGGGGGTGGCCCTCTATAGTCCATCTTGCGTCCCACTTAAACAAGTGCGTGTTCACACTGCCCCTGGATGTCCTGGCCTCTGAGGTTAAGGTGTACGGCTCCTGGTTGTCAACTGACCAATTTATCATGGCAAAGTCTGTGGTGGACAAAAGATAAGAGGCTGATTATAAAAATGATCCATGCACGCCTTATGACCTACAGCATGTACAGTTAACACAGCTAAATGGCTGTGAAATTGTAAAATTACTTTTGAAATAAAGCTATTCAAAGTCAATTAACTGTGACTATAATAATAGCAATGTTAGCCAGCAAACAAAACGTTAGCACTAATTAAAATAAGCTGCTAGGTGATGTTACTGTTTCAAGTTCTCTCATTGTTTGACATGTAGGGCAGATATTTTGGTGACACTGAGATTAGCCAGACACTAAACAGCAGTGTAATATCAACGCTAGATTAGATGTTTTCTAATCCGATAAAATGACATTATTCCTGTTTATAGAAGATGTTTGTCGTCTGTTTGTTTGACTGACAGGAACAGGAAATAGTGGTTGGAAATTACTGTTGGTGTTACATGAGGGTAAAGAAGGGCTTTAAGCACCTGGGTAAAAACTGGACCCATGATGAAACACTACAACAAGTACAACATATTCTTCAGTTTTAATATGTGACCATACTGTGCAGACTGCTGATGAGTTACACGGTTACATTTCATTAATCATTGTTAAACTAAAGTGGTAAGCAGTTACTTTATCCTTTCACTTAAAACTTCCAGGAAAAACACTACCTTGGCTACTTTTGTGCTTACATTTGATCTATGCTGGGTCACTACTTTTGCACTATAATGCTGCTGCTGACACCTTGGTTCACACTGACAATTAGAAAAAAGCTGATATGAAAAGAAGGATGGAAAATGCCTGGAATTTAGTTACACTTGCAAATACTGCTGCCTCCAAACTGCAAGCATCAATAAAATGTTACAGTATTGTTTTCTATATCTGTGCATATATCCTTATTGGTAGTTTTCTCGAAATAGAAGATCTTCATTTAAAAAAAAACAAACTCTGATAACATTGCTGAAGCTAGCGCCCACCCCTACTGCGCGTACTGCAAATATAAAACTGATATATACTTACATCATGAAGCAGTTGATGTTTGGTTTCTGACAAATACAGTAAAGAGGTGCGTTCTCACCCTCCATACCAGTGTTCTCAGGCACTGGTACATGGTCAGTGTCAGACACTTCACTGTCCTACAACATACCACATAGGACCACATTAGAAATGACATGTATGTAGACATGCTAATTATACCTGGCTAAATGGATGCAGTAACAAAATGTTACTTAACTACTCTAGTTATTAGTTTCCAGATGTGTGCAGTTGCTCCAGTCTTACTGACAGTATACTGTTTCAAACACCAGTGCCAACATTTTATTTTTTAAATCTTAGTATGATTCTGCACCAAGACTTGTGGCCTGTTGCTCGGTAACTTATTGTCTGACTACATTAACTACAGTTCATAAACATCATTCATTTTCTCCTACTTATTTTATTCAGGTTGTATTCCAGCTGTCATAGGGCAAAAGTACACCCTGGACAGGTCGCCAGTCTGTTGGAGGGTTATTAGAGAGACTCAGACAACCACTCACACCAACAGCCAACTAACCTAACCCCGCGCATGTCTTTGGAGTTCAACACCAGTCTGGCCGAATCACAGATAAGCAGGGTGTCTGTGCTGCAGAGCACAGCTGTGTCAGAGACTCTCGACATCAATGTAGCGTTAAGGATGCGGAGCGATGGGTGCACTAACACAATGTAAATATTAAAGTTCTCGCCATTGTCAATATGCTGTTGCGCCCTTGTTCGTATTATTGCAACCATATCTCTAGTCTAGCTTACCCTAAAAGTTTGGAGAGAATTGGTCTGTTAATAAACGCGATCTATTGTTTGGGACTGCTCTAGCCATCACGTCGCATAAACAACTCTACTTCCGGTGGGAAAACTAATTAAGGGTAAAGTCGCACTAATAACACCTACCACTCACGTTCATAAGCATACACTATGATCACTTCCGCGCAGTAACGTTGTAATAAATATAATCCCCGGTAAAGTCAATTAGCGAACACTACTGGCATGTAATGCCAATGGCGACCATTTCACAAACTGTAGAAAATGCTCAAAATGTTGTCGGCACCAAAAGTGAAGGGCTGACAGTTGTGTTTATATACGAACCGTAAGGGCTAATGTTGGTTAGCATCAGCTAAAGCGAGGAAGTTTGACACTTGCAGAGACAGTGAACGCAGAGAGCTTAAAAACGCATTGTGGTTTTTTTTTTTGTTTAGTCTTTGCTTCGTTGCGTTGATTTGGGATTTGATTTTTTTTTTTTTTTTTTGCATTAAGACGTTGCACACAAAATTACAGATATAACGGTGACTTAGCTGCTCGTTGGATAAACCCATGGACCTTAGAAAAGATCAACACTACTCGGATGTAAGCACCCGTGTATAACACAATAGGCAAAATTACGCTTGCTAACCTTTCCACATCACAGGCTTCACATTAAATAAACATTTTTTCAAATACTCACCATGATCTGAGACCGTTTAAATATTTTGTTACTCTGCAAATATGGCAGTATGAAGCTAAACCTTTAGCTTGACGGCTAAAGCAATGCTAAGATTCACACGGAAACGATCAGCGGACATCGTCAAAGTACTATTGGTCTACATTCTTCTTCTATGGTAGCAGACTGGGCAGAGTAACAGCCAACTTTAAACTGCGCCATCTGTTGGCACCAATTACAGTAGAAAACATTATTGCGACAACACGTTTTTTGGGGAAAATAACAGAGATTGAAACTTTATTGATAATTTGTCCAAGTTGAAAAATGCCCTCCTCCAAAAATATCACGTGACAACCTCATTGCCTTACAGAATTATGACGTCACACACGTAGAATCTTACCACCATTCTTTCCTTTGATCCGTTGACCCTTAAAACCTATAAATAGGGGTGAAGAGCAACGACTTTTAGTCCGTTTCTCGCAGCCTTGATGTGTGCAGCATTGAACCGTTCGCCAGAAAAGCCTTTTGAAATATTTGGATCCTTTGCAGTTGTAACTGTATCCAGACCCAACATGTCTCAAACAAATCCAAAGGGACAAGAAGTTGACCCATACGCTCTTCCCTGGGATGAGCCACTAGACTCTTCCCTTTCCTCTCTTCCTTGGTGTGACCAAGTGGAACTAGAGGAAAAGCGTTTGGAAGAAATGGAGGATGAAGCGCTCAGAAACACAGAGAAGATTAAGTTCTTGATGGAGGAAAATGAGCGAAAGAGTGCTGAACTAAAAAAGTTGTCATACCAGCTTCAAGAAAAGGAAGCTATTATTGAGGAGAAACAACAAGATCTCCATGACATGGACAAAAAGAACCAGGAGCTCCAAGGAAAGCTTGATGAAGCCCTGCAACAAAATAAAAAACTTGTCCAAGAGAAGAAACAAGATGGCATGAAGAAGAGAGGGCTGCACAGCAATCTCCAAGAAATGGAGCTAATGTACAGTGTAGACAAAAAAAGGCTTGATCGCACACTGCAAGAAAATGAAAAGCTTCTCAAAGAGAAAAGGCAAAAGGAGTTAAAAGAGAAAGAAATGCATTCCAAGCTTCAGAGCATCAAGCAACACATTGAAAGCTTGCAAGGAAAGCTTGATCAAGCTCTGCGACAAAATAGAAAACTCCTCCAAGAGAAGATGCAAGACAGCACGAAGAAGAGAGGGCTGCACTCCAAGCTCCGAGACATGGAGCTAATGTACAGTGTAGACAAAAAAAGGCTTGATCGCACAGAGCAAGCAAATGAGAAGCTTCTCCAAGAGAAAAGGGAACAAGGAATCAAACAAAAAGAAATGGATTCCAATCTGCAGAGCATCAAGCAACAAAATGAAAACTTGCAAGGAAAGCTTGATGAAGCTCTGCGACAGAATAAAGAAATCCTTCAAGAGAAAGAGCAGCTGGACAGAAAGCAGGGAGACATGGAGTGCCAACTCCAGCTCATGGAGGGAAATGACAGGATGCTGCAGGTAAAGTTCAATGAGACACTGCACAAATATCAAGACCTGCTTCAAGAGAGAGAACAGCTGGTCAGTAAGCAGAGAGAAGAAAAACTTCTTCTCCAGGAGTTTGAGAAACAGGAGGCAACATCTAAAGTGCTGAAAGAAAGGTTGGAAGAAAAACAAGCCGTAATAGAAGAAGTGGAGAAAAAATGCAACAAGCTGCAGAAGCAAAACACAGAAACAATCGAGGAGCTGAAAATCCTCATCCTCGAGAAAAAGGTGCTCGTGGAAGAGCAGCTGAAGAAAAAGAAAAAACGCTTCTGCTTCTTCTGGAGGAAGAACACTCCTTCTTTCACTACTGCCAATGTCACCTCTTCTTCCCCCACCTCTGCTCCAGCTTAATTCCCCCCCCTTAACTACTAACACCTCTCCCATCTCCCTCCCCTCTTTTCACAGTCACCCTCCAACCAGTCCCGACAGTTGACTGCCCCCTCTAGAGCCTGGTTCTGTCATAGGTTTCTTCCTTTAAAGGGAGTTTTTCCTATCCACTGTCGCCTAGTGCTTGCTCAGAGGGGATTGTTGGGGTTTTCTCTCCTCTCTCCCTTTACTTTCCATCCCACCCACTCCCACCTTTTCTTTTTTCTTAATAATTGAACAATAAAAACAATTGGCTGCTAATTAAATGTGTCAAATCAATGTCTTTATTCAAGAATACAAGAAATGGGTAATAGCTGCATGTGTGTTTGTTTGTGTGCATAATATGCATACTTTACGTGTTGGATCCAAATCCCACAAGGAATTAAATAAAACAAGAAGACAAACAAAAACAAATATTTCTCTCCCTTCCCAGGTCAGGAATCAGGATGAGGAAGAAATGAGGTCAGATCAGTGCAGGTTTTTGCACTACTGACATAAAGTTTCTGCTGATTAAAAAAAGTATGTCGATATTTCTGAAATACATTTGCAAACAAATAACTTTGACAACTTGTGTTTTTTCATAAAAGAAAAAAGAAAAATCAGAGAGCAGAGCTGGTAAAACAGCTTAGCTCCGCAGGTTACAGGAGATCAGATGCCAAATACTTTTCATGACAGTCTTCGTTATTGCATAAATCTCCCCTTTTATCATTGATCAGTAAATCACTGCATATACATTCATCTAACCGTTATAATTTCATGAGTAAAGACTCTCAGATGACTGAATGGCGGTTTTAGTAAATGTTGAACTTTATTGTGATTTCTATTTTTAGAATCAATAGCACACATTTTGATTTCGTTTTGCAAGCTGCTGATTTCACACAGATCCACTGCCCAAACGTGCCTTTGAGTTTTTCATCATTTAACAAGAATAGGCTCAGGCAATCATTGTGTAATTAGGCTTTGGGAAGGTCTGGGGACAGGTATGATGGTGGTGGTTTTAAAGCACTGTGGCACAACAGCTTGACTCAGGGAGATGTTAAAGATGCCCGCTAGGACATCAGTCAGCTGGTCAGCACGGGCTCCGAGCACGCGTCCAGGTATATTGTCTGGTCCAGCAGCTTTGTGTGGGTTGACTTTAGTGAGAGTCCTTCTCACACTGGCCGTGGACAGGGACAGCACTTGGTTGTCTGGCAAGGGGGTGGCCCTCTATAGTCCGTCTTGCGTCCCATTTAAGCAAGTGCGTGTTCACACTGCCCCTGGATGTCCTGGCCTCTGAGGTTAAGGTGTACGGCTCCTGGTTGTCAACTGACCAATTTATCATGGCAAAGTCTGTGGTGGACAAAAGATAAGAGGCTGATTATAAAAATGATCCATGCACGCCTTATGACCTACAGCATGTACAGTTAACACAGCTAAATGGCTGTGAAATTGTAAAATTACTTTTGAAATAAAGCTATTCAAAGTCAATTAACTGTGACTATAATAATAGCAATGTTAGCCAGCAAACAAAACGTTAGCACTAATTAAAATAAGCTGCTAGGTGATGTTACTGTTTCAAGTTCTCTCATTGTTTGACATGTAGGGCAGATATTTTGGTGACACTGAGATCAGCCAGACACTAAACAGCAGTGTAATATCAACGCTAGATTAGATGTTTTCTAATCCGATAAAATGACATTATTCCTGTTTATAGAAGATGTTTGTCGTCTGTTTGTTTGACTGACAGGAACAGGAAATAGTGGTTGGAAATTACTGTTGGTGTTACATGAGGGTAAAGAAGGGCTTTAAGCACCTGGGTAAAAACTGGACCCATGATGAAACACTACAACAAGTACAACATATTCTTCAGTTTTAATATGTGACCATACTGTGCAGACTGCTGATGAGTTACACGGTTACATTTCATTAATCATTGTTAAACTAAAGTGGTAAGCAGTTACTTTATCCTTTCACTTAAAACTTCCAGGAAAAACACTACCTTGGCTACTTTTGTGCTTACATTTGATCTATGCTGGGTCACTACTTTTGCACTATAATGCTGCTGCTGACACCTTGGTTCACACTGACAATTAGAAAAAAGCTGATATGAAAAGAAGGATGGAAAATGCCTGGAATTTAGTTACACTTGCAAATACTGCTTCCTCCAAACTGCAAGCATCAATAAAATGTTACAGTATTGTTTTCTATATCTGTGCATATATCCTTATTGGTAGTTTTCTCGAAATAGAAGATCTTCATTTAAAAAAAAACAAACTCTGATAACATTGCTGAAGCTAGCGCCCACCCCTACTGCACGTACTGCAAATATAAAACTGATATATACTTACATCATGAAGCAGTTGATGTTTGGTTTCTGACAAATACAGTAAAGAGGTGCGTTCTCCCCCTCCATACCAGTGTTCTCAGGCACTGGTACATGGTCAGTGTCAGACACTTCACTGTCCTACAACATACCACATAGGACCACATTAGAAATGACATGTATGTAGACATGCTAATTATACCTGGCTAAATGGATGCAGTAACAAAATGTTACTTAACTACTCTAGTTATTAGTTTCCAGATGTGTGCAGTTGCTCCAGTCTTACTGACAGTATACTGTTTCAAACACCAGTGCCAACATTTTATTTTTTAAATCTTAGTATGATTCTGCACCAAGACTTGTGGCCTGTTGCTCGGTAACTTATTGTCTGACTACATTAACTACAGTTCATAAACATCATTCATTTTCTCCTACTTATTTTATTCAGGTTGTATTCCAGCTGTCATAGGGCAAAAGTACACCCTGGACAGGTCGCCAGTCTGTTGGAGGGTTATTAGAGAGACTCAGACAACCACTCACACCAACAGCAACTAACCTAACCCCGCGCATGTCTTTGGAGTTCAACACCAGTCTGGCCGAATCACAGATAAGCAGGGTGTCTGTGCTGCAGAGCACAGCTGTGTCAGAGACTCTCGACATCAATGTAGCGTTAAGGATGCGGAGCGATGGGTGCACTAACGTAATGAAATTATGAGAGTGATCGTCATTGTCTCTATGTTGTTGCGCTCTTATTCGTATTACTGAAACCATATATCTATTCTAGCTCACCCTAAAACTGTGGAGAAAATTGATCTGTTAATAAACGTGGTCAATTATTTGGGAATGTTCTGGCAAGAATGTCGCATTCCCACGTGTGGGACTAATAAAGGTTATCTTATCTTATCTTATCTTATCTTCTTCCGGTGGGGAAACTAATCATAATACATAATAATTATAATAATAATAACAATAATAAATATAATCACCGGTAAAGTCAATTAGCGAACACTACTGGCATGTAATGCCAATGACGACCATTTCACAAACTGTCGAAAATGCTCAAAATGTTGTCGGCACCAAAAGTGAAGGGCTGACAGTTGTGTTTATATACGAACCGTAAGCGCTAATGTTGGTTAGCATCAGCTAAAGCGAGGAAGTTTGACACTTGCAGAGACAGTGAACGCAGAGAGAGCTTAAAAACGCATTGTGGGGTTTTTTTTGTTTAGTCTTTGCTTCGTTGCGTTGATTTGGGATTTGATTTTTTTTTTTTTTTTTTTTTTTTTGCATTAAGACGTTGCACACAAAATTACAGATATAACGGTGACTTAGCTGCTCGTTGGATAAACCCATGGACCTTAGAAAAGATCAACACTACTCGGATGTTATGGAACGCCAGGACTGCCATAATGAATTAATTAAATACACCATTAAATAATTAATTAAATGTGGCAATAATTAATTAAAATTGGAATTAATTAATTAAATAAATAGTTATGACACATGTAATTAATTAATTATTGACACATTTAATTAATTATTTATGTATTTCACATTTTAATTAATTATTGACACATTTAATTAATTATTGACACATTTAATTAATTATTTATGTATTTCACATTTTAATTAATTATTGACACATTTAATTAATTATTGACACATTTAATTAATTATTTAATGATATATTTATTTATTTCATTTTGGCAGTCTTGGCGCCTGGCTCTCATCATGAAATAATTTTATCTGTCAGCCTCACCCATCAAACTCAGGGGGCGGGGTTAACGCTGATCGAGTCAAAACCATTGCTTTGGCCTGGTGGCCATTGTTTCTAGCACACAACAACCGGCATGTGGAAGCTAACAGAACTGAGCTTGGAAAAACCCTGTTTGTGTGTTACCAAATACCGTTTTAATATTTTTTTAGCCGAGAATGTAGTGGTTTAATCTTCATGTGTCTGGTCGGTTTGTCAAGATACAGCCTCTTTGCAAAAGTGTTTCGATGATTTCGGAGATGTCGTCCCAGTCTCACGGCAAAGCGTGGGATAGACCCGCTCGCCTCGCAAGCAATCCCACCGACAAAGCGCAGGCCCCGGTACACAGCTGTAGTAACCCCCGCTGACTTCTTTTACTGAGGTTATATTTATCGATGTTTTATTTCCTGATGTTCTTATGTGTCCTACGTGTTTCAGTCGCCAATTCTGAATTATAACTAACATTAAAAACATGTTTAAGGAGGAGAGAGAGCAAATAAATCTGTTTAACATCTGATCTTTGGGTTTTTGTTCAGTAATCAGCGTGACCTGTGTATAAACACATAAAAGAGATAACGTTGGTGTTTCCGTCATGTAGTAACTGCTGGCTTTAACTGTACAAAGGTTGTTCGACACTATGAAACACATATAGACTTCATGATGTTCGGCTAATATTTTTATTGTGAATATTAATCATGCTGACCTCGCTCTGTACACCACGCAGTGAGGTCAGCATATCCACGATATCCTCAGCTCCATGAGTTAACACAAAGTTTCCCAGCTGACTATCTAACTGCCAACTATTCCAGAGACGTGAAAATATACAGCATAAAGAAAAGTGTAAGAGACTCAGCAGCAGATTAGAATAACAGTTATACATTTAATAAATCACCAAATGAATCCAAGAAACGAGCAAACCTGTTCCGACAATTTGAATTTGTATTCCCTCAGCTGCAGACTCGCTGCTGTTTAAATGTTTGAAAAGGAAGATTAGATATAAAAAACGTCAAACATAGACTCAGTCTGCCTTCACATTTGATATGAGGCCAGCACGTATAGTGGCCTCAGCAGGCTATTACTGAAATACACGTGCTATATCATAAACTATGATATAAACAGGGAGGTCCTATTAACATGTTTAGTTTTAAAGGACACCTTCCTGCCTTTAGTCTCATTCATGAGCAGTATTAGTTTTCTTCTAACATCCAGAAGTCTGCACAATGTGTTTCATAGTTTGTAACAAGCCTTTGACAGGTAAACATAACATGACCGAAAAAGCAAAAAAAAAAAAAAAAAGAGAGAGAGTGTTGACATAAGAAGAGAAAATTCTCTCAATTATGGAGACAGACAAATGGTTCATTTATGTTTGATGTGTGTTTATTCCTCCCTAAATATCGTCGGTGAAGTTCGCCATGCATGTCAGATTTTCCTGCGCATTTTTATACCTCTGCCAACAGAGAGAGAAAAAAAATCACATTCTAACAGACAGCTGGTGCTTAGAATACAGTTGAATAACTATTAAAAAACAGATGATATTTAGATGATAGTTCAGTCTAACACATGTGCCAGTGAACCATTAAACGTCTGTGAAACTATGCAGTTATGAAACGTAACTTTAACCTCAGCCAAACCGATTTGCTCAGTTGTAAATAAAACAGCGAAGTAAACGTGACCCGACAGACAGAACCTGAGTGAATGAAGTCCAGCGTTTAACCACTGAGAGCTAAAACTCAGCTGAGGTTTGAAAGCTGTGTGCCGGTGATTGGACATCAGCCGCTGATAAAGCTGTTCGCCTATAAAGTGCTCTGTAAGGAAACGAGCTCCAGCAGCTCTGCGCTCGGGGAAAACACTATATTTACTTATCTTGTGCAGAAAAATGCGCTGACATTGCGTTATATCGAGCACCGGCTGCCCAGTTAAACTGTGACTATCACCAGGTAACGTAGGCGTGTTTCTTGAATTAGCAGCAGGTGTTAAACAGCTGACAGATGAGGAGGAGGATGCATGCAGGTAAACTGAGGGTCTGTTGAGCTGATCGCTGGTTTCGTGAGAAAAATGTCAGCTCGTTCTTTATGTTACAGAAGCACAGAGACACAAGACCAGGCGGAAAGAGACGATCGTTCGGTGAAAATGAGAATCTGCGAATGCAACATGTGGAACACGGAGAGTGGAATATGTAAACAAACCGGTTAACGTAACCCCCTCGGTGCACTCTGCATGCTAACTGTTAGCAGAGCTAGTGAAATCTCTGAAAACATCTGAGCACTTTTGCAAACATGTTCTATGTTGACAACCTGACCAGACATACGTCGCGACATTCGCGGCTAAAACACTGTTAAAAGTGTAGCTGGTGACAGAAAAACGGGGTATTTTAAAACTACACCACCACCATTGCTGCTTGTGATTTGATCTGCATTCTGGGATAACTGGCTGCCCCAAGTCTACACAAGCAATCGATTTTCTAGGATCGACCTGTTTTGACTTACTTTGCACGGCAACCAATCAAATGTTAGAGAAGCTGCATGGGCAGCGTTAACCCCGCCCCCTGAGTTTGATGGGTGAGGCTGACAGATAAAATTATTTCATGACGAGAGCCAGGCGTCAGGACTGCCAAAATGAAATAAATAAATATATCATTAAATAATTAATTAAATGTGTCAATAATTAATTAAATGTGTCAATAATTAATTAAAATGTGAAATACATAAATAATTAATTAAATGTGTCAATAATTAATTAATTACATGTGTCAATAATTAATTAAAATGTGAAATACATAAATAATTAATTAAATGTGTCAATAATTAATTAATTACATGTGTCATAACTATTTATTTAATTAATTAATTCCAATTTTAATTAATTATTGCCACATTTAATTAATTATTTAATGGTGTATTTAATTAATTCATTATGGCAGTCCTGGCGTTCCATAGGATGTAAGCACCCGTGTATAACACAATAGGCAAAATTACGCTTGCTAACCTTTCCACATCACAGGCTTCACATTAAATAAACATTTTTTCAAATACTCACCATGATCTGAGACCGTTTAAATATTTTGTTACTCTGCAAATATGGCAGTATGAAGCTAAACCTTTAGCTTGACGGCTAAAGCAATGCTAAGATTTACACGGAAACGATCAGCGGACATCGTCAAAGTACTATTGGTCTACATTCTTCTTCTATGGTAGCAGACTGGGCAGAGTAACAGCCAACTTTAAACTGCGCCATCTGTTGGCACCAATTACAGTAGAAAACATTATTGCGACAACACGTTTTTTGGGGAAAATAACAGAGATTGAAACTTTATTGATAATTTGTCCAGTTGAAAAATGCCCTCCTCCAAAAATATCACGTGACAACCTCATTGCCTTACAGAATTATGACGTCACACACGTAGAATCTTACCACCATTCTTTCCTTTGATCCGTTGACCCTTAAAACCTATAAATAGGGGTGAAGAGCAACGACTTTTAGTCCGTTTCTCGCAGCCTTGATGTGTGCAGCATTGAACCGTTCGCCAGAAAAGCCTTTTGAAATATTTGGATCCTTTGCAGTTGTAACTGTATCCAGACCCAACATGTCTCAAACAAATCCAAAGGGACAAGAAGTTGACCCATACGCTCTTCCCTGGGATGAGCCACTAGACTCTTCCCTTTCCTCTCTTCCTTGGTGTGACCAAGTGGAACTAGAGGAAAAGCGTTTGGAAGAAATGGAGGATGAAGCGCTCAGAAACACAGAGAAGATTAAGTTCTTGATGGAGGAAAATGAGCGAAAGAGCGCTGAACTAAAAAAGTTGTCATACCAGCTTCAAGAAAAGGAAGCTATTATTGAGGAGAAACAACAAGATCTCCATGACATGGACAAAAAGAACCAGGAGCTCCAAGGAAAGCTTGATGAAGCCCTGCAACAAAATAAAAAACTTGTCCAAGAGAAGAAACAAGATGGCATGAAGAAGAGAGGGCTGCACAGCAATCTCCAAGAAATGGAGCTAATGTACAGTGTAGACAAAAAAAGGCTTGATCGCACACTGCAAGAAAATGAAAAGCTTCTCAAAGAGAAAAGGCAAAAGGAGTTAAAAGAGAAAGAAATGCATTCCAAGCTTCAGAGCATCAAGCAACACATTGAAAGCTTGCAAGGAAAGCTTGATCAAGCTCTGCGACAAAATAGAAAACTCCTCCAAGAGAAGATGCAAGACAGCACGAAGAAGAGAGGGCTGCACTCCAAGCTCCGAGACATGGAGCTAATGTACAGTGTAGACAAAAAAAGGCTTGATCGCACAGAGCAAGCAAATGAAAAGCTCCTCCAAGAGAAAAGGGAACAAGGAATCAAACAAAAAGAAATGGATTCCAATCTGCAGAGCATCAAGCAACAAAATGAAAGCTTGCAAGGAAAGCTTGATGAAGCTCTGCGACAGAATAAAGAAATCCTTCAAGAGAAAGAGCAGCTGGACAGAAAGCAGGGAGACATGGAGTGCCAACTCCAGCTCATGGAGGGAAACGACAGGATGCTGCAGGTAAAGTTCGAAGAGACACTGCACAAATATCAAGACCTGCTTCAAGAGAGAGAACAGCTGGTCAGTAAGCAGAGAGAAGAAAAACATCTTCTCCAGGAGTTTGAGAAACAGGAGGCAACATCTAAAGTGCTGAAAGAAAAGTTGGAAGAAAAACAAGCTGAAATAGAAGAAGTGGAGAAAAAATGCAACAAGCTGCAGAAGCAAAACACCGAAACAATCGAGGAGCTGAAAATCCTCATCCTCGAGAAAAAGGTGCTCGTGGAAGAGCAGCTGAAGAAAAAGAAAAAACGCTTCTGCTTCTTCTGGAGGAAGAACACTCCTTTCACTACTGCCAATGTCACCTCTTCTTCCCCCACCTCTGCTCCAGCTTAATCCCCCCCCCCCCCCCCCCTTAACTACTAACACCTCTCCCATCTCCCTCCCCTCTTTTCACAGTCACCCTCCAACCAGTCCCGACAGTTGACTGCCCCCTCTAGAGCCTGGTTCTGTCATAGGTTTCTTCCTTTAAAGGGAGTTTTTCCTATCCACTGTCGCCTAGTGCTTGCTCAGAGGGGATTGTTGGGGTTTTCTCTCCTCTCTCCCTTTACTTTCCATCCCACCCACCCCCACCTTTTCTTTTTTCTTAATAATTGAACAATAAAAACAATTGGCCGCTAATTAAATGTGTCAAATCAATGTCTTTATTCAAGAATACAAGAAATGGGTAATAGCTGCATGTGTGTTTGTTTGTGTGCATAATATGCATACTTTACGTGTTGGATCCAAATCCCACAAGGAATTAAATAAAACAAGAAGACAAACAAAAACAAATATTTCTCTCCCTTCCCAGGTCAGGAATCAGGATGAGGAAGAAATGAGGTCAGATCAGTGCAGGTTTTTGCACTACTGACATAAAGTTTCTGCTGATTAAAAAAAGTATGTCGATATTTCTGAAATACATTTGCAAACAAATAACTTTGACAACTTGTGTTTTTTCATAAAAGAAAAAAGAAAAATCAGAGAGCAGAGCTGGTAAAACAGCTTAGCTCCGCAGGTTACAGGAGATCAGATGCCAAATACTTTTCATGACAGTCTTCGTTATTGCATAAATCTCCCCTTTTATCATTGATCAGTAAATCACTGCATATACATTCATCTAACCGTTATAATTTCATGAGTAAAGACTCTCAGATGACTGAATGGCGGTTTTAGTAAATGTTGAACTTTATTGTGATTTCTATTTTTAGAATCAATAGCACACATTTTGATTTCGTTTTGCAAGCTGCTGATTTCACACAGATCCACTGCCCAAACGTGCCTTTGAGTTTTTCATCATTTAACAAGAATAGGCTCAGGCAATCATTGTGTAATTAGGCTTTGGGAAGGTCTGGGGACAGGTATGATGGTGGTGGTTTTAAAGCACTGTGGCACAACAGCTTGACTCAGGGAGATGTTAAAGATGCCCGCTAGGACATCAGTCAGCTGGTCAGCACGGGCTCCGAGCACGCGTCCAGGTATATTGTCTGGTCCAGCAGCTTTGTGTGGGTTGACTTTAGTGAGAGTCCTTCTCACACTGGCCGTGGACAGGGACAGCACTTGGTTGTCTGGCAAGGGGGTGGCCCTCTATAGTCCGTCTTGCGTCCCATTTAAGCAAGTGCGTGTTCACACTGCCCCTGGATGTCCTGGCCTCTGAGGTTAAGGTGTACGGCTCCTGGTTGTCAACTGACCAATTTATCATGGCAAAGCCTGTGGTGGACAAAAGATAAGAGGCTGATTATAAAAATGATCCATGCACGCCTTATGACCTACAGCATGTACAGTTAACACAGCTAAATGGCTGTGAAATTGTAAAATTACTTTTGAAATAAAGCTATTCAAAGTCAATTAACTGTGACTATAATAATAGCAATGTTAGCCAGCAAACAAAACGTTAGCACTAATTAAAATAAGCTGCTAGGTGATGTTACTGTTTCAAGTTCTCTCATTGTTTGACATGTAGGGCAGATATTTTGGTGACACTGAGATCAGCCAGACACTAAACAGCAGTGTAATATCAACGCTAGATTAGATGTTTTCTAATCCGATAAAATGACATTATTCCTGTTTATAGAAGATGTTTGTCGTCTGTTTGTTTGACTGACAGGAACAGGAAATAGTGGTTGGAAATTACTGTTGGTGTTACATGAGGGTAAAGAAGGGCTTTAAGCACCTGGGTAAAAACTGGACCCATGATGAAACACTACAACAAGTACAACATATTCTTCAGTTTTAATATGTGACCATACTGTGCAGACTGCTGATGAGTTACACGGTTACATTTCATTAATCATTGTTAAACTAAAGTGGTAAGCAGTTACTTTATCCTTTCACTTAAAACTTCCAGGAAAAACACTACCTTGGCTACTTTTGTGCTTACATTTGATCTATGCTGGGTCACTACTTTTGCACTATAATGCTGCTGCTGACACCTTGGTTCACACTGACAATTAGAAAAAAGCTGATAGGAAAAGAAGGATGGAAAATGCCTGGAATTTAGTTACACTTGCAAATACTGCTTCCTCCAAACTGCAAGCATCAATAAAATGTTACAGTATTGTTTTCTAGATCTGTGCATATATCCTTATTGGTAGTTTTCTCGAAATAGAAGCTCTTCATTTAAAAAAAAACAAACTCTGATAACATTGCTGAAGCTAGCGCCCACCCCTACTGCACGTACTGCAAATATAAAACTGATATATACTTACATCATGAAGCAGTTGATGTTTGGTTTCTGACAAATACAGTAAAGAGGTGCGTTCTCCCCCTCCATACCAGTGTTCTCAGGCACTGGTACATGGTCAGTGTCAGACACTTCACTGTCCTACAACATACCACATAGGACCACATTAGAAATGACATGTATGTAGACATGCTAATTATACCTGGCTAAATGGATGCAGTAACAAAATGTTACTTAACTACTCTAGTTATTAGTTTCCAGATGTGTGCAGTTGCTCCAGTCTTACTGACAGTATACTGTTTCAAACACCAGTGCCAACATTTTATTTTTTAAATCTTAGTATGATTCTGCACCAAGACTTGTGGCCTGTTGCTCGGTAACTTATTGTCTGACTACATTAACTACAGTTCATAAACATCATTCATTTTCTCCTACTTATTTTATTCAGGTTGTATTCCAGCTGTCATAGGGCAAAAGTACACCCTGGACAGGTCGCCAGTCTGTTGGAGGGTTATTAGAGAGACTCAGACAACCACTCACACCAACAGCAACTAACCTAACCCCGCGCATGTCTTTGGAGTTCAACACCAGTCTGGCCGAATCACAGATAAGCAGGGTGTCTGTGCTGCAGAGCACAGCTGTGTCAGAGACTCTCGACATCAATGTAGCGTTAAGGATGCGGAGCGATGGGTGCACTAACACAATGTAAATATTAAAGTTCTCGCCATTGTCAATATGCTGTTGCGCCCTTGTTCGTATTATTGCAACCATATCTCTAGTCTAGCTTACCCTAAAAGTTTGGAGAGAATTGGTCTGTTAATAAACGCGATCGATTGTTTGGGACTGCTCTAGCCATCACGTCGCATAAACAACTCTACTTCCGGTGGGAAAACTAATTAAGGGTAAAGTCGCACTAATAACACCTACCACTCACGTTCATAAGCATACACTATGATCACTTCCGCGCAGTAACGTTGTAATAAATATAATCCCCGGTAAAGTCAATTAGCGAACACTACTGGCATGTAATGCCAATGGCGACCATTTCACAAACTGTCGAAAATGCTCAAAATGTTGTCGGCACCAAAAGTGAAGGGCTGACAGTTGTGTTTATATACGAACCGTAAGGGCTAATGTTGGTTAGCATCAGCTAAAGCGAGGAAGTTTGACACTTGCAGAGACAGTGAACGCAGAGAGAGCTTAAAAACGCATTGTGGGTTTTTTTTTTGTTTAGTCTTTGCTTCGTTGCGTTGATTTGGGATTTGATTATTTATTTATTTTTTTGCATTAAGACGTTGCACACAAAATTACAGATATAACGGTGACTTAGCTGCTCGTTGGATAAACCCATGGACCTTAGAAAAGATCAACACTACTCGGATGTAAGCACCCGTGTATAACACAATAGGCAAAATTACGCTTGCTAACCTTTCCACATCACAGGCTTCACATTAAATAAACATTTTTTCAAATACTCACCATGATCTGAGACCGTTTAAATATTTTGTTACTCTGCAAATATGGCAGTATGAAGCTAAACCTTTAGCTTGACGGCTAAAGCAATGCTAAGATTCACACGGAAACGATCAGCGGACATCGTCAAAGTACTATTGGTCTACATTCTTCTTCTATGGTAGCAGACTGGGCAGAGTAACAGCCAACTTTAAACTGCGCCATCTGTTGGCACATATTACAGTAGAAAACATTATTGCGACAACACGTTTTTTGGGGAAAATAACAGAGATTGAAACTTTATTGATAATTTGTCCAAGTTGAAAAATGCCCTCCTCCAAAAATATCACGTGACAACCTCATTGCCTTACAGAATTATGACGTCACACACGTAGAATCTTACCACCATTCTTTCCTTTGATCCGTTGACCCTTAAAACCTATAAATAGGGGTGAAGAGCAACGACTTTTAGTCCGTTTCTCGCAGCCTTGATGTGTGCAGCATTGAACCGTTCGCCAGAAAAGCCTTTTGAAATATTTGGATCCTTTGCAGTTGTAACTGTATCCAGACCCAACATGTCTCAAACAAATCCAAAGGGACAAGAAGTTGACCCATACGCTCTTCCCTGGGATGAGCCACTAGACTCTTCCCTTTCCTCTCTTCCTTGGTGTGACCAAGTGGAACTAGAGGAAAAGCGTTTGGAAGAAATGGAGGATGAAGCGCTCAGAAACACAGAGAAGATTAAGTTCTTGATGGAGGAAAATGAGCGAAAGAGCGCTGAACTAAAAAAGTTGTCATACCAGCTTCAAGAAAAGGAAGCTATTATTGAGGAGAAACAACAAGATCTCCATGACATGGACAAAAAGAACCAGGAGCTCCAAGGAAAGCTTGATGAAGCCCTGCAACAAAATAAAAAACTTGTCCAAGAGAAGAAACAAGATGGCATGAAGAAGAGAGGGCTGCACAGCAATCTCCAAGAAATGGAGCTAATGTACAGTGTAGACAAAAAAAGGCTTGATCGCACACTGCAAGAAAATGAAAAGCTTCTCAAAGAGAAAAGGCAAAAGGAGTTAAAAGAGAAAGAAATGCATTCCAAGCTTCAGAGCATCAAGCAACACATTGAAAGCTTGCAAGGAAAGCTTGATCAAGCTCTGCGACAAAATAGAAAACTCCTCCAAGAGAAGATGCAAGACAGCACGAAGAAGAGAGGGCTGCACTCCAAGCTCCGAGACATGGAGCTAATGTACAGTGTAGACAAAAAAAGGCTTGATCGCACAGAGCAAGCAAATGAGAAGCTTCTCCAAGAGAAAAGGGAACAAGGAATCAAACAAAAAGAAATGGATTCCAATCTGCAGAGCATCAAGCAACAAAATGAAAGCTTGCAAGGAAAGCTTGATGAAGCTCTGCGACAAAATAAAGAAATCCTTCAAGAGAAAGAGCAGCTGGACAGAAAGCAGGGAGACATGGAGTGCCAACTCCAGCTCATGGAGGGAAACGACAGGATGCTGCAGGTAAAGTTCGAAGAGACACTGCACAAATATCAAGACCTGCTTCAAGAGAGAGAACAGCTGGTCAGTAAGCAGAGAGAAGAAAAACTTCTTCTCCAGGAGTTTGAGAAACAGGAGGCAACATCTAAAGTGCTGAAAGAAAGGTTGGAAGAAAAACAAGCCGTAATAGAAGAAGTGGAGAAAAAATGCAACAAGCTGCAGAAGCAAAACACAGAAACAATCGAGGAGCTGAAAATCCTCATCCTCGAGAAAAAGGTGCTCGTGGAAGAGCAGCTGAAGAAAAAGAAAAAACGCTTCTGCTTCTTCTGGAGGAAGAACACTCCTTCTTTCACTACTGCCAATGTCACCTCTTCTTCCCCCACCTCTGCTCCAGCTTAATTCCCCCCCCTCCCCTTAACTACTAACACCTCTCCCATCTCCCTCCCCTCTCTTCACAGTCACCCCCCAACCAGTCCCGACAGTTGACTGCCCCCTCTAGAGCCTGGTTCTGTCATAGGTTTCTTCCTTTAAAGGGAGTTTTTCCTATCCACTGTCGCCTAGTGCTTGCTCAGAGGGGATTGTTGGGGTTTTCTCTCCTCTCTCCCTTTACTTTCCATCCCACCCACCCCCACCTTTTCTTTTTTCTTAATAATTGAACAATAAAAACAATTGGCCGCTAATTAAATGTGTCAAATCAATGTCTTTATTCAAGAATACAAGAAATGGGTAATAGCTGCATGTGTGTTTGTGTGTGTGCATAATATGCATACTTTACGTGTTGGATCCAAATCCCACAAGGAATTAAATAAAACAAGAAGACAAACAAAAACAAATATTTCTCTCCCTTCCCAGGTCAGGAATCAGGATGAGGAAGAAATGAGGTCAGATCAGTGCAGGTTTTTGCACTACTGACATAAAGTTTCTGCTGATTAAAAAAAGTATGTCGATATTTCTGAAATACATTTGCAAACAAATAACTTTGACAACTTGTGTTTTTTCATAAAAGAAAAAAGAAAAATCAGAGAGCAGAGCTGGTAAAACAGCTTAGCTCCGCAGGTTACAGGAGATCAGATGCCAAATACTTTTCATGACAGTCTTCGTTATTGCATAAATCTCCCCTTTTATCATTGATCAGTAAATCACTGCATATACATTCATCTAACCGTTATAATTTCATGAGTAAAGACTCTCAGATGACTGAATGGCGGTTTTAGTAAATGTTGAACTTTATTGTGATTTCTATTTTTAGAATCAATAGCACACATTTTGATTTAGTTTTGCAAGCTGCTGATTTCACACAGATCCACTGCCCAAACGTGCCTTTGAGTTTTTCATCATTTAACAAGAATAGGCTCAGGCAATCATTGTGTAATTAGGCTTTGGGAAGGTCTGGGGACAGGTATGATGGTGGTGGTTTTAAAGCACTGTGGCACAACAGCTTGACTCAGGGAGATGTTAAAGATGCCCGCTAGGACATCAGTCAGCTGGTCAGCACGGGCTCCGAGCACGCGTCCAGGTATATTGTCTGGTCCAGCAGCTTTGTGTGGGTTGACTTTAGTGAGAGTCCTTCTCACACTGGCCGTGGACAGGGACAGCACTTGGTTGTCTGGCAAGGGGGTGGCCCTCTATAGTCCGTCTTGCGTCCCATTTAAGCAAGTGCGTGTTCACACTGCCCCTGGATGTCCTGGCCTCTGAGGTTAAGGTGTATGGCTCCTGGTTGTCAACTGACCAATTTATCATGGCAAAGCCTGTGGTGGACAAAAGATAAGAGGCTGATTATAAAAATGATCCATGCACGCCTTATGACCTACAGCATGTACAGTTAACACAGCTAAATGGCTGTGAAATTGTAAAATTACTTTTGAAATAAAGCTATTCAAAGTCAATTAACTGTGACTATAATAATAGCAATGTTAGCCAGCAAACAAAACGTTAGCACTAATTAAAATAAGCTGCTAGGTGATGTTACTGTTTCAAGTTCTCTCATTGTTTGACATGTAGGGCAGATATTTTGGTGACACTGAGATTAGCCAGACACTAAACAGCAGTGTAATATCAACGCTAGATTAGATGTTTTCTAATCCGATAAAATGACATTATTCCTGTTTATAGAAGATGTTTGTCGTCTGTTTGTTTGACTGACAGGAACAGGAAATAGTGGTTGGAAATTACTGTTGGTGTTACATGAGGGTAAAGAAGGGCTTTAAGCACCTGGGTAAAAACTGGACCCATGATGAAACACTACAACAAGTACAACATATTCTTCAGTTTTAATATGTGACCATACTGTGCAGACTGCTGATGAGTTACACGGTTACATTTCATTAATCATTGTTAAACTAAAGTGGTAAGCAGTTACTTTATCCTTTCACTTAAAACTTCCAGGAAAAACACTACCTTGGCTACTTTTGTGCTTACATTTGATCTATGCTGGGTCACTACTTTTGCACTATAATGCTGCTGCTGACACCTTGGTTCACACTGACAATTAGAAAAAAGCTGATATGAAAAGAAGGATGGAAAATGCCTGGAATTTAGTTACACTTGCAAATACTGCTGCCTCCAAACTGCAAGCATCAATAAAATGTTACAGTATTGTTTTCTATATCTGTGCATATATCCTTATTGGTAGTTTTCTCGAAATAGAAGATCTTCATTTAAAAAAAAAAAAAATCTCTGATAACATTGCTGAAGCTAGCGCCCACCCCTACTGCGCGTACTGCAAATATAAAACTGATATATACTTACATCATGAAGCAGTTGATGTTTGGTTTCTGACAAATACAGTAAAGAGGTGCGTTCTCCCCCTCCATACCAGTGTTCTCAGGCACTGGTACATGGTCAGTGTCAGACACTTCACTGTCCTACAACATACCACATAGGACCACATTAGAAATGACATGTATGTAGACATGCTAATTATACCTGGCTAAATGGATACAGTAACAAAATGTTACTTAACTACTCTAGTTATTAGTTTCCAGATGTGTGCAGTTGCTCCAGTCTTACTGACAGTATACTGTTTCAAACACCAGTGCCAACATTTTATTTTTTAAATCTTAGTATGATTCTGCACCAAGACTTGTGGCCTGTTGCTCGGTAACTTATTGTCTGACTACATTAACTACAGTTCATAAACATCATTCATTTTCTCCTACTTATTTTATTCAGGTTGTATTCCAGCTGTCATAGGGCAAAAGTACACCCTGGACAGGTCGCCAGTCTGTTGGAGGGTTATTAGAGAGACTCAGACAACCACTCACACCAACAGCCAACTAACCTAACCCCGCGCATGTCTTTGGAGTTCAACACCAGTCTGGCCGAATCACAGATAAGCAGGGTGTCTGTGCTGCAGAGCACAGCTGTGTCAGAGACTCTCGACATCAATGTAGCGTTAAGGATGCGGAGCGATGGGTGCACTAACGTAATGAAATTATGAGAGTGATCGTCATTGTCTCTATGTTGTTGCGCTCTTATTCGTATTACTGAAACCATATATCTATTCTAGCTCACCCTAAAACTGTGGAGAAAATTGATCTGTTAATAAACGTGGTCAATTATTTGGGAATGTTCTGGCAAGAACGTCGCATTCTTCCGGTGGGGAAACTAATCATAATACATAATAATTATAATAATAATAACAATAATAAATATAATCACCGGTAAAGTCAGTTAGCGAACACTACTGGCATGTAATGCCAATGACGACCATTTCACAAACTGTCGAAAATGCTCAAAATGTTGTCGGTGTTGTGCCAAAGTAGTTACCCCCGTCAACCAAGCTCTTGCAACGGTTGTATAGGGATCGAATGGCCCGTAGCAATGGGCCAGACACCCCATACTCCCGCAACACCTCCCACAGGACACCCCGAGGGACACGGTCGAATGCCTTCTCCAAGTCCACAAAACACATGTAGACTGGTTGGGCAAACTCCCATGCACTCTCAAGTATCCTCGAGAGGATAAAGAGCTGGTCCAGTGTTCCGCGACCAGGACGAAAACCGCATTGTTCCTTCTGTATCCGAGGTTCGACTAGCGGACGAACTCTCCTTTCCAGCACCCTGGCATAGACTTTCCCCGGGAGGCTGAGGAGTGTGATCCCCCTGTAGTTGGAACACACCCTCCGGTCCCCCTTCTTAAAGATGGGGACCACCAACATTATATACATTAAGTGAATATTATGTACATTAAGCAAATTAAATATAACAATCTGGAAATTTTACATTGAAAATCTAAAAAAGTATTAACAATTTTCCTCCAGTGTATTATTTATTTATAGTCATATTTTACGTTTAAGTGTATTATTATTTGCAATAAATAACTAAATAAACAAATAGCCAAACAAATAAATAAAACTTTAAAAACCGCACAAAAATAAAAACTGCAAATTCTCTTACAGAATCTACTGTTGGTGTTTATTCTTGTTTTTTCCCCATGTTTATGACTTGTTGCTAAAATTGTCACATTACTTCCTTATCTTTTCCAGCGAGTCTCGCGGATACGTGGCAGGTCGCCTAAACTCTGACCCGGAAGCACTTTGATCAGCTCCAAACAAGAAGATGTTCAGTTAGCCGGTGTGTTGACGCTAACCGAATCGGGAAGTTGCAATATTATTCTGACAACTGGACTTGACAGAAAATATGCGAAGTATCAGTTGTTTGCACTGGACGGTTACTGTTTCCGGGTTTCTTTTTCATTAATATCGAAAGGCATATACATACTGACGCTAGTTAGCTTAGCTTTGACTGCGTTACCGAGGCCAGTGAGCGACACACTGACCAGTTATAAAGTGGATGTTTAGCACCAGACCGGGTTGGTACCGAAAGTGGGTCGTGACGTGTATTGAATTAACCACCAAAAAAACTAATGTTCTTGAACTTTACCGTCACGAGCAAAGGTCCGTGCTAAAAGCGCAGGTGGAGGTTGGATTTGATGGTATAGCTTAGCAGTAGGTTAGCCGAAGAGAAAAGTGCAGTCATGGACGATTTTAGCTCGATCAGCCTGCTGTCCCTTGCGATGCTGGTGGGATGTTATGTGGCCGGGACGATACCTTTAGCGGTTAACTTCTCAGAGGTAGGTTTGTGACATACATATGCATGTAGCTAACTTTAGCTACCAAGCTATCATAAAATGGACTGAACTTTCAAACAATAAGAAGCTACTGTGCTTAAGGTCTGGGTCTCTGACTTTGTTTAGGAGAAGTTGAAGCTGATCACTGTGCTGGGAGCAGGGCTGCTCTGTGGGACTGCACTTGCCGTGATCATCCCAGAAGGGGTCCATGCACTTTACGAAGAAATCCTTGAAGGTAGGGTTCCTTGGGGGAGATGGAAGGTTTGCTCAGATCATGAATGGACAGACAATTAAGAATTAACTACTGTATCAATAACTGTAAGACAATGTAATAGTCGTGATTTTTTACGGACTGCAATATCTTTGGATTGTGCACGTTTGAAGATAAGCTCATTCGGTTATTTTAGTCTATGGCTCAGAAAACTAGTAATAATGCCTTTCACAATCAGCCGGGATGTGCTACAGCTCTTAAAAATACGTGTTCCTTAAGCTAAGAAATACATGGATGAGTTGCAAAGCTCAGGGCATCCACTGTCATATTGGTTTATTTCTAATGTACAGTGTGTTTCAGAGGCTGCCATGGTGAAATAGTCAAATAAACATAAATAAGTGATAAACGTCTCTCCTAATTGTAGATAGATTAAATTAGTTAGCCGGTTAATTATCAAGAAAGGACACCAAGTTTTCCCTTTGTGTTGTTTTGCTGCTTTTCTCTTTGATGTGTAATGTAAATGTAATCTTTCTTGGGTTGGTAGTCAGACAAAACAAGTTGTTTAAATACTTCCAAAAGTGATCACAATTTCAAATGAGAAGCAAATTGTTTTGCCCCCGCCACACACAATTTTGGCTGCTTCCTGTAAGTTAAGAAAAAAAAAATCTTGTTAGAAGACCTTGAGCTAATAATTGTTTTGTGTTGCTGATGAAATGTATTTATTTATTTTATCTGTTACTTGAATAAACTGTACAAGGTGACATACTCGTACTGTTTGTTTTGTTTGACTGACAATACAAAACCCAAAGATATTCAGGTTTTCCATCATGTTGAATCAACTTGTTAATTTCTTTTATGTACATTTAACAGCAATGTAGATTAAACAGTTGATTGAACCTTTTTACAGATAATTATATGTTACATAATTGATTAGTCATTCTACTGAAAGTACTGAGTAATTGTAACTTTCAGGGGTGCATCTTTCCTGAGTGTCTGTTCTTTCCTCATTTCCTGTCTGCTTCTTATTTTATGCACTTTATAATGCAAAATCTAAAATAGTCTTTAGATGTTTGTGACAGCGCTGGATTCCTTCATGCTTGCAACAGGCTTAAACTGAAATATACCAGAGGAAAATTAAGTAGAGAGCATGTAGACCAATGATATGTGCTTGTGTACATTGTAACAGTATGAATTTTATTTAAACAGAGGAAAGTAAAGTGCAACATCATGAAATCAGTTTCTGCCAATTTCTGACTTATTGTCATTTCCATATCAGTATTTATAGCAGTATTTATGATGGTCTCTGTGCTGTGTGATGGAATTTTAATTTTACATTTCTTTGGTTCTGATGCATTAACGTATTTGTGTCTTTATCAGACCATTTTTCTGCTGATTTTTCTCTTTCAGCAGGTGGACACCACAGTCACGGCCAGTCTGCAGTTGCAGAAGCTTCCGAGGGAAAGGGTGAAGCAGAGGCAGCTCTTAGTGCTAGTGGGAAGCATGAGCACAATCAAGAGCAGCTCCATGCCTACATTGGAGTGTCTCTGGTTCTAGGCTTTGTCTTTATGCTACTGGTGGACCAGATAGGTAGTTCTCATGTTCACAACACTGAAGGTAAGCATTCAAATAGCCTTAGCCAGAGTTGGTTAGGGAAAAGCAGCAAAAGCAGCTTCGTCATTAGTCTCTTCTCATCTTATTCTCCTCGAAAAATAAGATTGAATTAAACCCAAAACACATCCAAATGGCTCAACTGCTAATTCTGTTTTCCCAGATGCACCCACACTCTGCACTGAACAATTTTAGAGATCTTTATTTAAGCTGATAATACTCTTCAAAGTCTGCCAATGTTGTGGTGCTGTTTAACTCGGTGTGGACATAGTGGTCCATCAAGATTATTGATTTGTTTCCTTGCCACAAACTGTTTGAGTTGTGTATGTGTGTTTATTTATTTATTTATTTATTTTTGGTTGGTTGGTTTAGATCCAGAGGCAGCAAGAGTTGCTTCCTCCAAAATCACCACCACCCTGGGGCTTGTGGTCCATGCTGCAGGTAGGTCTGATTTAATATCGTCTGATAATGCTACTGTACACAAAATAAATATTAAATAATATTTAATATTAAATTATATTATATTAATTAATTATATTAATATTTAATCATAAATATTAAATATGTATTTACATTTGGTGGAACTCATGAAAAAGATGTAATTTTATTCTGTACCTGAGTTTGTGTTACTTCAGAATACTATGAATTTAATTAAGCTTTAAATTGTTTTAATTTGGAAAATGTATACACAAATGTTACTTTTCAGTTCAAACAGTATTAGTTTCTTTTTATTACAGTAGTTTAATCCAGATTTTATTGCTGTTTTAATGACGAATCATTGCTTTTAAGTGTTCCAGTAGTTACTGTACCTTTCTGTTTTTTTTTTTTTTGCCTGCAGCTGATGGTGTTGCATTGGGTGCTGCTGCCTCAACCTCTCAGACCAGCGTTCAGCTCATTGTCTTTGTAGCTATCATGCTGCATAAGGTAAATATACATCATATATAATGCAGTCAGTGGTTGATTTTTTTTTTTGTTTGTTTGTGTGTATACGTATACTGGCATCTTAAAAATAAAGTTTGATCAGGCCTGTGAAAAACTAACAAGCCCAGTGATTCAGTAGCTTGTAGAACTATCTTTAGATGTGATAACTTCAGTAATTATTTTCTGTGTGACTTTATTAGTCTCTCATAGATTTGCCAGATATTTTCCATGTTGAGGTCTGGACTTTGCAACACTTTGATTCTTTTTTTTCAGTCATTCTGTTGCATTTTCCAGTGTCTTCCAAGCTTTAGTTGTCAGACAGATGGCCTTACATTTGACTCTTGAATACTTCGATTTGTTTACCAATGACTGCAAGGTGTCCAGGTCCTGTGGCTCCAAAACAAGTCCAAATCATAACTTCTCCACCACCCTTCTTCATTGTTTGTATGATCTGTTTTTTTCTTGATATGCTGTGTTTGATTTTCTCCAAAACAATGTGGCGCTGTGCATTATGGCCAGACATCTCCACTTTAGTCTTGTCTATCTAAAGGACATTGTTCCAGAAGTCTTGTGGGTTGATCGGATCCAATTTTGGTAACTTAAGCAAGGCTGCCATGTTCTTTTTAAAGAGAAGATTCCTTCTGTTAGCAACCCTTCCACAGAACCTATACTCATTCAGTATAGGTTCTGTGTTTAACATTTAAAATTGTGACTGAGGGCTGTAGAGTCTGAGATGTAGCTCTTGGTTTGTTTGTTTTTTGCAATCTATCTGGGCACTGTACAGTCTGACCCTGAGATGAATTTGCTGTGTTGTCTATGTCTAGGAAGATTGTCTGATATCTTGAATGTTTTCCTCTTGTGAATAATCATTGTCACTCAAGGATGATGGATATGTTTGCTTGTTGTTGTATAAAAATGGACCTACAACCCTTCCTAGACAAACAGTTGCTTCTGCTGCTGATCGCTGCAGAGGAGCAAACTGACAAAACAGCTGCATTTATAGAGGTGCTTACACTTAATGATGATCAATTACTACTCCTCCATAAATCCTAAGGAAGCAGTAAGGGTGTCTTTAATTTTTGCAGGCCTGCAAATGAATTAAATTTAAGTACAGCTACTGAGTTTATAATACACAGAGGGTTTTTTTTCAGCATTAATTTACAAATTAACTGGTAAAAGAATTGATTGTTGTTTGCTGCAGTAAATTGCTATATAAACTCTTCTGTTTTGTTGATTGTAGGCGCCAGCAGCATTTGGTCTTGTATCCTTCCTAATGCATGCCGGTCTCGAGAGAAATCGTATCCGCAAACATCTCTTGGTCTTTGCCCTGGCAGCGCCAGTCCTCGCCATGCTCACATTTTTAGGTCTCAGTCAGGTAATTATTATATTTTTGCACTGATCTGTTTTCATTTTGCTAGATGTTTAGTTTTCAGTGTTAACTGTTTGGTACAATACAGTACTTTGAGGATCTAGATATCCAGCTGTCATCTTACTAGTCTGTATTGTGATTTTTACACTACTGCCCAAATACTACAAAGACATTATTTCATCAACACTGGAGTCACTAGAAAAGGAGAACTTTAAGCTTTACACTGTTCTTGTCTCTTCCCCTCTTAGAGCAGCAAAGAAGCACTGTCAGACGTCAACGCCACAGGTGTCGCCATGCTTTTCTCTGCTGGCACATTCCTCTACGTGGCAACGGTCCACGTTCTGCCTGAGGTGGGGGGCGGCGGTCACAGCCACGCTCCTGCGGGAGGAAACGGAGGGAAGGGACTGAGCAAGGTGGAGGTGGTAGCTCTGGTGCTGGGCTGCCTCATTCCGCTGGTGCTGTCCATCGGTCACCATCATTAGACCCACAGCTCATGATGGATTTTAGATGGGTGTACAGGAGGAAGAAGCTGAAACAAAGACTTCAATCACGGTGGATTCAGATGTCTTATTGCTTGGTGTCTGTTAATGGATCTTGTGCAGGGACTTCTTATGACTTGAAAATGAACTCGAAGCAGGGAACGAGTGAAAATCAGAGTTGCTCCAGTGACAACCAGTGCACATGATGACATTTTATCTAATGACACTGACAACAAAGTATAATGCATCTACTGTATGTATGCATTAATTCCACCAGAAATCATTTTTTTCCAAGATGCCAGAGGTGGATCTTTTAGATGAGTTCATTTAGGTCACTGTGGATTTTTCAGTGTTGCGTTATAGTGCTCGTCCAAGTCGAAAAATAGCCCTGATTTCATTAGAGACCTTTTACTAGATGGCAGTTGCACAGTGAGATTTAGTCTTGATTAAACTTGTGATATCTCAAAAGCAGTGAAACTCACTTTTTTAAAAATAATTGTATAGAGTGTAGATAAATTAGTAACAATACTGATGGATTGGATCTGATTAAGTGCCATATTAGCAAGCCTGAAACAGATCTCTGAAGAGGATGGCCCCCAAACAACACTGGCTTGTACAAGATGTTTTCTTCTTGCCAGAGGTCATGTTTTCACAGTAGGTCAGACAGATTAACCAGCAAGATGCTTGTAACAGTTTTTCCGTGGCTAGTGAGTTTGTCTAGCAAGTGGAGTGTCCGGCACCGCTAGAGAAATCATTTGTAACAAGCTCTTTGTTTATGCGACACAGTTTCCTTTAAATCCTGCATAACGACAAACACAACTAGCCTCCCATCTGAACATCAACTGTCACTTTTCTTTAAAATGTCTTTAGTTTATATTTAAACTTGGGATAAGTCTGTGTTGTAGAGTGTTTTCAGGTGGTGGAGGGATTTGTCTTGCTCGAGGGCATTCATTGGGTAAAACTTTTTTGGGCACAGGAGAACAGACCTGTTAAAGATTGTTTGAGGAGAATTTTATTTGGGTTAACTCTCTATTAAGTAATTATACTTACAACAATAATCACCAAAAAGGTGAAATTGAGGCCAGGTCACTTCTTTGCCAGCAGTGCAACCAAGTCTGAAATGTGTACAGAGGGTTTGTCTTGATCATAAAGGTGCTCGTTATGTTATTCACGCACCAAGATCTGAAAGTTAGAGGGTCCCAAATGCTGCTCTGCCTCAGTTACTTCTCTGCTCCAGCACCATTAAAATGTAAGTAGGCTGATTTTGGATATCCTCTGTATCACTGTGCCTGCTCACAGCAGAGCTCGCGTGTTTGTATATGTATGTATACTGTACAAAGCAACTTCTTCCCTCCACAATCATGGGGATTTCCTGTGTGAGACAGAACTGCTTACTCTCAATTACAGTTTCTTTTTTTTCTATGTTGAACTTTTGGACATCGACGAACTCGTCTTCGCAGTACCAACTCAACAAGCTACAGACTGACTTGAGGGGTCTTTGATTTATGTATAAATTTAAGGCTTTTACACACGACCTGTGAATTAATTCTAACTTGTATGAGAAGAAGCACGCCGTGTTGTTTTAGGCTTTATTTTGTTTGTTTTGTTTTTTGAGTGACTGTGACAGAAGGTGGGGTGAAATTGCATGCAGACCAGAAGCTGCATGACTCTTTTGTTTTTTTTCTGAGAAACTGTTTGTGCGTACTAAAGGGAACTGGGAACCGTCCCCCTCCACTGTGATGCTTGACAACTTGGCACACTAGTAGGCAGCCTCATTATGTACCATTATATCTCTGTAACTTGAGTTACTACGGCAATCTACAGCTTTTTTTCATCCCTTACAGAAAACCTTAAAACTTAATGTGGGGTCTGGTTTGTGGCTTGATTAAATTTAATTAACATTGCAGGGAAAAAAGCTTTATGATGGTTAAATAGCCTCTTTAAAGTTTGGAGACTAGAGTTGGCTGCAAGATATCTCTTTATAACTTCTTATTCAGAATGTAGTTTGTTCACACATGATCCCATCAGTTTCAAAAGTATAAATTTTAAAAAAAAAATTTTTTAATTAATATTTCAACTCGAGGCTTCATCATCTTTTCCAGCCAAAATACTGGGGTTTAATTGGCTGAAGGCACATCCCCTTCAGATTTAAAATGATCTAAATGCATTTCATGATTAAAGATAAAGGCTCATATTGGGGCTGATTATCTCAATCAAGGGGGGTGGGGATATCAGGCTGATAGTTGTATAGTTAATTTCGGTGGAGGTCGGTGTGAATCTGTTTTCTTTTCCTATCATTCCTAAAGGGGTCTGCCTTATTTCCATACTTTGATTGTAAAAATCAGTTGTAAAGGAGCGTGTTTTATGATGACTAAATTAAAGTTTTTTTAATTGGTGATGATGTCTGATCATTTAACTTACAAACATAATGGGTCAGTAACATGTTTTGACTTTGACTTTAGAGTCTGAATAAAATCACAGAGGTTCAGACTGCAACTGTTGCCTTACAGTTACACAGCATTTATCTGTCCTGGATTTCAAGGCTGAACTATCGGTATCTTTATAATCTTCCGTCCATCCACTCGGACACATGTTCTGTAAATGAATCTGATACCCGTGACACTAAAGCTATACAACAACTGTTCTGACTCTTCATCCTCTTTAATAGAAAGTTGTGGAACCATGGCTTTCCTCCTAACTCACTGCTAGGGTGCAGGATGGACTGATGGAGAGACTGGAGAGTTCATACCTGCCAATAACTGGAAACTGCTCCTCTCTGCAAATACTGTAATCCGAATAACAGCTTTTACTGGCTGGAATATATCGACTGGCTTCAGATTTAGCAACTCATTCCTAAAGCTTCTCTCCCTCCCCCATTGCCTTCCAGTATCCCCCCCCCCCATCCTGTTTTCATCATCGCTGTGCAGTCAGTCTGCCTCCAGCTGATGAGCGTATTGGCAGCTGCATCGTTCCGCCCTGCTGAGTTATTGGGATTTGTTTTCTGCTTTTCCTGCTTTGTATTGAAGCTGTGCCTGCAGCACCTCTATGTGTGTATGCGTGCGTGTATGTGTGTGTTTATCGGGTGTTGCTGGACTAATTGTTATTGAGTGATTGCATTGTGCTTTGTTTATTTATTTTTATTTTATTGATCGTTTTTGTCCCACCTCCCAGGGCGAGGGAAGCCACAGAGGATGTTCTCGTCTTCATCCAGGAACTCTCGGTTTTCGCCCTGGTCATCAATGGAGCAGTCAGACTCTGAATTGCTGGACATCAGCACCAAAGTGCAGCTGCATGGCGTGCTCTGGAAGAGGCCGTTCGGTCGGCCATCAGCCAAGTGGTCGCGCAGGTAAGGGTGAGGTGTGACTAAGTTGTTGTTTTGTTTTGATCCTACAGCTAAATGTGATCAATTCTCTTGATGCCTCAGCTTTTTCTTTAGTTTGCAGGCTGCCCCTTGACAGCGACAAAACAATCATGTTTAGGAAGTGGTTAGAATTTTCTCTCCTGTATCAAAGTCTGAACTAAAAGTTTGAATTAGCTGTGTTGTATTTAGAACTCATTTATTGGCTGTTACAGCTGCAAAATAAAAATTCTTGCATACTGAGAGAAAATGAAACCTTTTAATTTGCATTACAAATTGTAGGTAAAACATCTGGAGTAATTTTTCCCTATAAATTGACAATAATTGTTTTATTTATTATCTTTTATGAATGCTTATTGATTAAACTTCTTTATTTTTAATCCCAGAAGAGAGCAATAGGATTTTGTAAACTGTACTTTGACATGTTTTGTATTAGAGGATTGCTTTATATAATAACAGGAAATATTTATCCACACCCGCATTTTCAGTATATCCTGAGAGCAGTTTAAATTTGGTCAAAATGCCTGGATTGATATCTTGAGTCATGGTAATGCTCTTAGTTTACATAACAGTTAAAACGACAATATACGGTGGATCCAGAGAGTCCATTTGCAGCACACCATTTGTAACCTATCCCAGCTGCTTGTGTCATAAAGGTCGCTAAAATTTTCAGTAAGTGCTTCTTTGGATTTCTGTGCTAAATTTGGTTTAGTAGGTTTTATTGTCGTTACCAGCTGTTTAATATAAATCTCCCAACCAGTGGGATGAAATGTATGTAAAAGACTTATCAGCCTTAAGTGTTAATAGTCCAGCATATTCCACAGCTGCTTTTAGGGTGAAAATTAAATAGTTTAATGAAAGTCAGGACGAGTATTACACATTTGGATGTGTTGTAGGAGATTTTTCTAAAGACAGGAACATCTTCTAGTGTTGGAAAAGTAGGATGTATTCATACTAGAAACTAAATGTTAACAATTTATTCACTAGTTTTGATTAATTTCTAAAATAAATATATCTCTTAGTCAGTCATTTCCGTTATGAGTCCCACCCAAACTCACAAAGCCACTCCCTAAACTAGTGCAGTATTGTGCAAAAGCCTTGAGTTATTATTCATTTCTTTATATTTTGTTTCCAAGGAATGAGACTACAAGGCTTTCTGAAGGTCTTTCAGTGTTTTTCTGTATTGTGATGAAATGCTGTGTGTTCACACTGACCTATGAATCATTCAAACATTGAATGATGAACTAATGCTGAGTTTACACATGACAAACAATCTGGCAAAGAACTATTTTTACAACAACAAAGTGCCGCTACCTGAAAAGTTGTTTAGATGGTGTGCAGCATGTCCTGTGAGGAAACTGGACAAATTGAGGACAAAAGAGGACGTGGTAGGCCTAAAGCTTTATCTGTACTGTCTGACAGTCACATCCTTAATAGGGAAGAAAATCCAGCAAAGACCTGACATGGTACCTGAGAGATGCTTCTAGCCGTGCAGTTGATCCATCTACTGTTTACTGAAATGGTCTCAGTGGTAGAGCGGTTGTCAAGAAGCCATTTTTAAGGAAGGAAAACAAAGAGAAAATGCTGGTGCGTGCCAAATTAAATAAAAACTAGACTGAAAATAAGTCGAAACAGGTCTTTTGGAGTGATAAATCATACCAAATATTTTTCATGTTAATTTCAAACTTGTTAGAATTGCACAAACTCTGTTTTTGTTCTATAGACTCTATTTACATGTGTGTTTGCACATTTTTCAATAAATAATTGTACCTATTTCCCATTTTCCTAACAAAATATAAAGGCAGGCTCAAGACTTTTGCACAGAACTGTAAATGAACTAATTTTCTTGTGTCTCTTTTTATATGTGTCAGATTTAATTTAATGTAATGACTCTTTGAAACAAACATCCTTATTTTAAGAAGGCTTTATCATTCCAGTGTGTAGACCTGTTTGCAGTACTCTGATTAACAGATCGATAAATGGGATTATGTTATATAACAAAAACTGGTTTAAAATGGTTTATTATATATTATATTCATCCAGATTATACTTATAGTATGTCTGTAATAATAAAACATGTGCTCTCACAACACTCTAAACTTAATTTTACATTTTAATACATAAAAAAAATGATTCCACTCTTGCCACACATTTCTCTGTGTTATGATTGGTGTGATGAACAGACTGATGATTGGACCGGTGGACTTAGGAAAAATATGAATATTCTTCTTAATGCTCCAAAAAATAAAATGGACAGAAAACAGCAGCTCATACACAAAATAACTGTACTCGTCACTGCTATTTAACCCAAAGCAACTCAACAGTTGTTTAAACACAAACTTTTTCAAAACCACAAAATTATTTAGTGCAGCAGCAGTAAAAGAAAATTGAGTCCCTAGGCTGAGTGTGTTAACATAGCATGGATTCAGTAATGAGAAAGTAAAGATATTACAAAAGACGTGTGTGCAATAAGACTGAAAAACTTGCATAAAGAGAAACGAGCAGAGAAAAGTGTTAATGGGTTATCAGCAAAAACATTTTTATATTCAGTCAATCGAGTGACTAAAACTTAGAGCGATGCCAGACGTTGGTTCCTTTTAGCCCCACAGAACTCACTCAGTCTTGCTTTCATTGTTTCCTTGGTACAAAGATTCTTCATCATCAAAGACAGCTTCTTGCTCTACTATGCAGAAAGTGAGAAGAGAAACTTTGAGACCAACAGGTACTTCAACATTCACCCCAAGGTGAGCAGCTGCAGTATCTCTGGTAACAATAACAAAATTGAGCAAAAGTTAGAGATGTGCTTGTTTTCTGATATTTTAGTTTAGTTTTGAAAGATCAAATGAACTCAAATGACCAAAAAAACAAAACCTTTTCCTGTCTTAGGGAGTCATTCCTCTGGGAGGATGTGTGGTGTCAGCAAATGAAGACTTGGGGATGCCCTTTGCCATCATCATCAACCTTGAAGATTTCTCTGTAAGAACAAAAATCTTTTCCCATTACATTATAAATGATTGCAAGTTTAAATCAAATTTAAAATAAGCTGGTGGACACCAAAAACTAAGCTAGAAATCCGTATGCCAGGATGAAGTACTCTAAAATAAGGTAGATGTTAATTATTAATGTTGTGGTTACAGTTTTTTTTTCTACTGCCCCCAAGTGGTTAACAAACTAATGTCACGTAAGTCTAAAACTTGTCATCTGTGAAGCTGCGTGTGGAGAAAAAGCTGCACACAGACAACACGCAACAACAAATTTCTACAAAAATAAACATGTCAAACAACTTGCACATAGTTAACTGACTGGAGCTGTAGAGAGACACACTACCAGCACCGCCCCAGCCAAAATTCATTTTACAGCATGAAACGATCATTTATTAGCTGCTAACATGTAAAACACAGTGTGTCTGGCCCCCAGGGCACCATAGTGCTGGCTGCTGAGTCTCAGGAGGAGCAGGTCCAGTGGATGGAGATGCTCCATGAGTCAGGGAAAGTGTGAGTAATTCATTTACTTCATTCAGAATGATTATTTTTGAGACACATTTCTTCTGCTGTTAAAAACATGCTTCCTTTGTCTGCTGCAGCTTTTTAAAAGCATTTGAATGTTTTAATTTTGCTAATAGTGCTTTGATTTTCTCAAATCACTGCATCTTCCCAACAGCACATGGAAAAATGCACAGCTGGGGGAAGCGATGATTGAAAGTCTGGAGGCTCAGGGCTTGCAGCTGGCCAAAGAGAAGCAAGAATACCTGGGTAAGCAGGAGAAAGGTCATCTGAATAAATTTACCTTTCAAAGGTCTTACAAGTGAAGGCAGGGTATTAGCAATATATTTATTTCTTCTTCCAGATAAACTGATGGAAGAGACTGAGGAGCTTAGTCATCAACGAGCTCAGAGAGAGGTGAACTTTCAAGGATTAAGAGATTAGTATTGATTTGTAAATAAACAAATCATTTAAGTTTTATATGGAGATGATAAAATGAAAGATGCAGATGTAGTAGTCACCTTCATCATGAGATCATTGATGTGTTATGTTTTAATAGTTATGCAGTTTGTTTGTTCATGCAGGAGCTGGAGCGTCTGAACCAGATCCTGGAGGAGGAGAAACAGAAGTTTGAAGAAGTGGTCGTGGAGCTAAAGGCGGAGCAGGAGCAGATCAAACTGTACACACTCAGCCTTGATACGTTCAACTTAATTCTCCATGCTCAATCATTGTAGTGGTGCTGATTTAACGCAGGTTAAATACGGTTTTATCCCCATCTCTTTGTCTGTTTTGTTTTACTTCCACGTTTGTTCGTGCTGAACTGCAGCGACCTGGATGGCACAGCTCAGTCCCTGAAAGGTGTCGAGCGTGAAAAAGAAGAGCTGAGCAGCTTGACGGTCACACTGCAAAAATCCCTCGAGGTATTTAATTGAAAACCTATTCCTGTATCATACAGGAATCGACGACACACTACATGATTTCAGACCACCTAATCCACCTTCTAGCTTATCCGGGGGTCAGGTCACAGGGGCCACTCCCCAGCTCCAGAGGTCTACACATCACCTCTACTACTAGCTACTTTACTCTGAACTGAACTAACTACTTTAAAACCGCAACCTCCTCAAGTGTTGGTCAGGCGGGGATGATGATGATACCCCCCTGATGTCCTGGCCGTAGCATGTGTGTTGTACCTCATGTAACTGGGAGAGCAGGCCATGAGACCCTTCTCCCGAATGGACCCTAACTGGATACAGTTATCCTCAGCCAGGACTCGAACTTGCGACTACCGCTCCAAAGGCGTGTAGTCTCACTACCACGCTATCCAGCTGCTTGTTATGTTTTTGTTGTTGTTGTACTTAGTGCTAAAATAACTTCAGGCAGGTTTAAAACAGTATGTTGGACACAATAAACAAAGTTGATTTCAATGAAAAGATTCTCACTTGGCTTATATGAAGTATTAAATAGGGGATTTTAAAAAATGTATATGTGACAAATCAACTTTTTTTTTTTTTAAGTAAGCAAAATCTGTATCTCTCCTGTTTTTCATTTTTCATCAGGAGCTGTCCCAGGAGAAACAGCGAACGCTGCAGCTGCTGGGAGTAAAGGAGCAGGAGGAGAAGGAGGCGGAGGTGGAGAGCTCAGAAAAAAGCTGCATGGAGTCTGAGGACGGTGACCTGCTGCAGGACCTGCATCACATTGAGGAGCAAATGAAGATCCTGCTGAAGGAGAAAGATCAGGCTGAGGATAAGTGGGTGTAACCTCAAGAGCAAACGATTACTGGCAGAGCATTGTTGGAGTCAGCAAGGAATATTTTAGGATTTTTATTTCTCTGATTCTTTTTAGAGGGTACATCAAATAAGACCATGTTCTGTTTTGATATTCTTTGACTGATGAATCATACATCATACCAGGATATCACAAAAAACAGTCTGACAGGGAACTTCTATAATAATGTATTACAGGATGTAACTCTTAGTGGAAATGTGTATTGATCCTAAAAGAACCAGCAGATTGATTGGCGGCCGTAAGTGAAGTTTTACAGGCAGCTGTTATTGACTGTGTAGCACTAATGTTCAGTTACAAAATGCTAAAACCTATAACATTGCATTTTCCGTATGCTTGACCTTTACTCAGCCATTTTTCCTACGTAACATTTGGACTGACAGCAGTATTTTTGTCACATGAACACTATGTAACATAATCAGACTGAAAACATTCTCATACATTGCTTCGCTTGTTGTATCACGCTAGATATGTTGGATCACATTAAATGTAATATAAAGGATGCTGCTGATGAGATTTTAAACCCTGCATGCTCATGAATGGATCTCACAACAATGTCTACTAACTGTAGATGCATTTTTGCTTTTTTATACTCGTCTACTTATACAGTGTTTGCCCCTTTTCATACTCGTATCACGATGAAAGTATATATTTTCTCAGTTTTATTTGACATTCAGGAATTCATTTAATTCCACAGATAGAAAACAGAAATAAACCATGGAACATAATTATTCTGTAAGGAATACTTTGAACCTTTGGGATCCAAAACCTCAAAAACTAGTTCAGTAAATACATTTTAAGCAGATACTAAATACTCATGGATAAATTATCTTTAAACAAAAAATCCAGATCTTCCCAGAAATGACCTGAGGTGTACATTCATGTGTCTCCTGTAGAGCTCAGTGAGCAGCATGACCGTAAGAAAACTGACAGATGCATCCACCATACAGGCAGTGTTGTTTAAAAACCCACAGACCAAACCCTTCCTTTAAGTTGGTCGGGTTTTGTGTGTGCTTCCTTTTTAATGTTGAGTGTGGTTTCTTTTATTCAGGATCAGGGAGAATGAGGAGCTGGCTGTAGTCCTGCAGCAGGAGAGGGAGTACTACTCGTCTCAGGCCCGGACGCTGCAGCATTCGCTCTCTCAGCTCAGTGTGGACAAGCAGCAGACTGAGGCTGAGCTCAAGGTAACACGGTGTGACTCAGCAGCTCTCAGCCTGCATGTTAATGAAACACCTTTTCAAAGATCACTGCGTTAATCCGCCAGCAGACTTTAGTCTTTAAATGTAGTTTGAGTGGAACTTTTTTTTCTCTCACAACTTCCAAAGAATTTAGATATTTAGATGAGTCTGTGTATGTATTGATGTGTGACACTTCAGACCCTACAGCATAGCTTGCTGGAAACATAATATCATATTTTAACACCTATAACAACAGTGTAGCATCTTGTAACAACTGCATCACAACTGCTACAGACTCTGTAAAAGTTACTCAAATGCTTTTTTTTTTTTTTTACATTGCATCCAAATGCAAGACAAAAGTGCAAATGTAAATTTATATTCACATAAAAAAAGATAAGAAAAATAAGCTAACTTTTTCAATAACTGTTGCTAAAAGAAATGACACAATATAAGGCATCTGTCTCACAAATTATACATTACTGAGTGGCTGTATAGCAGCAAAATCACAGCAGGAAGTCAATTACACTGGTACAGCTAGCATGTATTAGTGTTGTGGAATTAAATGGAATAAATCATAATTTTTTTTTTAACAGTCATGACATCTCAAAATATATAAATATTCTAATAATTACATTCCTTTATTTATGTTGGCCAATTAAAACATTCTGAATGTAAAATCCTCATAAAAACACCCTTAACGCCACTAAAGACTTAGAAAGAGTGATGATGACATCCTGTCAGTTGTTTCTATTGCATCCTGCCTATAATCAGCTGGCTCGCCCATCACACTCAGTCTGATCTCCCTGACTTTAAAGTATGCATTGCATTGACGGGGTTTCTCACTCTCATTTGTTGTCTAATTTCTCTGTTTGAAATTACATTTGTTTTCTGCCTGCTTTGCTTAATCACCTTAGTCTACCTGCTCAGACGGCTCCTTCTGCATCCCTGTTTCTCAGGCCTCAGCTTAAGTTGATTATTTGTAAAGTGCAGATGAGCAGTTTCAGATGCAGAATACCTACATGTGGAATAGCCTAACACTATAGATGTCTACATAATTGAGTTTTACAGAGATGTTTTTGGACAAAAGCTAACATCAATCAATATTTATTCTGTTTAAGTTCAATTTTCAAACTCGCATCAAAAACACATCAGCAACTGATCAGGATACTATGGACTAAAAATCCTCTACAGTATAGGTCTTAAATAAACTTGGCTTTCTATTCCCCCTTTTGCCCAGGCAGAGATAGAGTCTCGGATGGAGCTGGAGAGGAGGCTAAAAGAGGCTGAAGAGGCTCTGCAGAACTTGGAGAAAGGCCTGAACTCACTGGAGCGTAGCAAAGAGAGAGATGAGAAGATGAAGGGCGACGTCACGCAGCTGAGGAGTGAGTGCATGCACTGTTATCCGTTTGGATGTAGTTATCTGGTCAATATATGATGCATTAAGTGCACTGAAAAATTCAAAGAGCTTAAGTCGGTTGTTGGAGAAATCTGACTGTGGCGGTGGATCATGCACACGCAGAACAAGGGATAGTCGTTTTATTGCCATGGAAACTGATTTAATTTGGCACTTCTCACACCTCTGTGACTTTGTATGTTCACTAGAAAATATGACTCAATCATTTCTTATTAAATATTCCAGTAGACAAAAAATTTACTAGATAAATGTACTAGAACTGATTCTGTAATTTTTTTTACCACAATGCCATATTTTAACCTGTCATTGTAAGTTTCCAAGCTACCACTAAGGCATGAAATCAGGACCCTGCCTGAGGGTACATGTTTGAAGGCAGAGCATCCTCTTTATAACGAATGCATCTGATTGTGTGTATCCAGGGTTCTTTGAGGAGTGTATCTGTGCAGCAGAAATTGAGGCAAAGCTCCCAGCCATAATGAAGAATGCAGTATACCTTCACAAAGCTGCTGCGCGCAGAATTAAGAGCTGCCGAATCCAGAGGCGAGCTTCGAAGCGTCACTGGTGTAAGTAATATCATGAAATAATCATCATAGCATAATAAAGCACCAAAGAATCATGCTTCTCAAGTCCCTACTCTCAGGTACATTTGGCTCTCTCTGTGGAGTGTTTAAGTTTTCTTTCTAAAGTGTTCAAAAATCCAATGCCATTTTATTGAGTTTCTACTTGTATTACGGTTACAGACTGTTAAATAATAGTAATTATTTTAGGTTTTGCCATAGAGTCTGAGAAATTGTTTAGTTAATCTTTTTTCAGAGCCCCAGTTACCAGTCCAAAAACCCCAGATCTCTGCCTAATACTATTTATTAAAAAAATCAAGAAAAGCAACACATTGTCTTCGTGACAAATGATTAAAGCAATACATTTCTGAAATGTCGTTGTCCCAAATGGAGCACTCCATTGACTGAGCTCCACATTTCATTGTCTCGCTACAGTGAAACACTCCAAGTCGTTCGCTGTAGCCAACGCTGACGGCAGCATCGAGGAGCTGAGGGAGACCGCCCGACGCCTGACCTCGGACAGCAGCTTCAGAGAGAGCGTGTACAAGATCATGGCTCGCAAGGACGCCACAAACATAACAGACGTCTGAGAGGAGATAGAGCGAGGTAAAAGAAGAGAAACGGTCCTTAGCTTCACCTCAGTCTCAGAGTCACCCAGAGATGCTGTTACCAAACCCATCATTAAGATGCTGTAAATGAATGTGCACAGAAAGCTGTGTTATTTGAAACCATGACAAAGTTTTAGTTGATCAGTCAAAATTTAAAAGATTAAATATAAGACCACTTTTTCTGTTCTCTCATGGTCTGATGGGTTTGTTGTCTTTTAGACTCAACAGATCTAGGAATGTTAGTGGAGTTAAATTGGGAACTAAATTCCTACAGCAGGGAAAACTGTGAAGATTAGGCAAATAAGAGCGACTGTGGAGCCTAAAGCGCCTAGGTGAAAAACAAGACTCCAAAGCAGCTCTTGAGTTTTGCTGTTTAGAGCTGTGGGGATTTATTTTAGAGTAGAACTTTAAATTTTTTCATTAACATAAATTATGTCTTTTGTTGACCAGAAGGAACTAATCACATAAGCTAAACTAGGAATGCCACGTTACCTACTCCTTTTTGGGTTTACTGTTATTTATTTTTAGCATAACCTTCAAGAAAGCATTAGTAATAACCCTATTTAATTATTGTCTGAAATTTCTATTTAATAGGTGCTGATTGTATCAGTTTATTTACTATATAGTGCTGTCAGAAAAGAGTCATAGTCACTCATGGTCACTAGTTTCTTTAAACAGTACGTAGAGAATGTGTGAATATCCATATTTTCTGAATTCTTGCAGTGGAAACATCCTAATAGCTGCTGAGTTTTAGTTCCTTATGGTCAACAGTTTCTGGAACCGTTTGACTGAAAATGACCACGTGAAGCTTTCAGATCTGATAAAGCCACATGTGAGTATCCTTAAGCTAAACTTAAACCAATATATTAACTAGTTACTTTTCATGCTTGAAAACTAACAACACAAGAGTTTTTAAAACGATTTACTGCCAATCAGTGGTTCCCTGTCTTTGGTTTGTGGCCTCTTATAGAAAACCTGTTGTTTAATTTTAGTTGTAGGTCAAATAGGTAAATTTTCACAAATGCACTATAGCTCTGAATCTTTCTTCAGTCACTTCCCCTAAGAGGTGGATGTGAGAACAAAGACATTTAATGAACAACATACATTAAAAGGTCTTTACCCCGCCAGCTCCTTAGTACAAAGTCTGGGTCATTGCTGATCATGGCAGTTTGCACCAATCTGGGAGCAGCTGTGGGTGATACTCAGGGGAATCCACATGGAGTGTGTTGTTGTCCTGTGTTCTGCTTCTTGCACCCTATAGTAAGGTAGCATCCTTGTTAATCCACACGTGTTCTTCGTCTGTATGGCACATGTGAGGGGAAAAAAGGTAGGACAATGACCTAACCTGATTTCAACTGAGTCTTAAACCGAGAAAGTTCAAAGCTCAGAATTAGAAAAAAACAAACAAAAAACGTAGGAACTTGTTTCTTAGACTTTCCACGCCATTAGTTTTCTCAGGACCTGTCAGATTGATTTTTTCCAACCCCTGCAGGGACCTGACCACTAGTTTTGGAACCACCTGTAATTAAAAAACCTTACCGTATTAAAAAGGTTTTTTAAAAATAAAAAGACAAGAAAAATGATGCAAAATATAAATTACACTTACTGTTAATATTTGAAGTACATTTTTCTGATTCTTCTACCAATGAATATCTGTGTTAAAGATGTATCTGTGTAACTGCTAGTACTTTTACCATTTTGTATTCCTGAAAAAAGCTCTTTACTAAATGAAGCAGATGGCACAGACAATGCAAATCCAACTTGAAAAATGTTTGTTTTTATTTTTCCACTTTTGATTGTATGCACAGACCTTCAGTTTAGGGGACTGACGGAAACGATGAACTGACAGATGCGTTCGATATCATCCACGACCATTTCATTATTGCTACATCTGAAAAAATCCTTTCTTGATAATGCAACTCAATGTAATTCATCAAAGGAAGCATTTTATGATAATGTACAAATGTTAAATAACTCAACACCAGAAGTGATACAGAAACAAAGCCCACATGTAAGGGGAAGATGAGAAGGAAACATACGGGACTAAACACGACTTGATGCTAATAAAGCTGTTTTTGAACCTTGCACACGTTGTTTCACTGATGCAGGTAAAAGGCGGAAGATTCTTCTTCTCTGCAGAACAATAGTTGGCACTGTTAACGGGTACAAACTGAATAAAAACCTAAAAAATTAGATCTGATAAGACTGTATTTCCACCAGGAGAGGCTTTTTTTACACTTTGATAAAGCTCAGTGTGGGAGGAACAGTTTTGTCGGGAGGCTTGTGGGTTACATCACCAGCTCACGCTCATCACCAGGACCTGAAACACAAAAAAATAAGACGGCGATGAATGTGGGTATCGGCAGTGCAGTTTGGTCTTCAGTAAAACAGAAGTTTAATGAAGGCTAGTGTTAAAAATAAGTATAAGGAAGAAATCTAAAGCCAGAGTACAATGAAAGATTTGGGCATTTTAGTTCAGACTGCATTCACTTTGCAGACTTACATGAGTTCAAAGACACAGCCATAAAGAACCATCTTCAGCAACAAGCAACTGGTTGATTATTTGTCCTTTTCTGTTGTTATTGCACTTTAATTGAATATAATTGATGGTGAAATACTATTTCCTGCTTTATTTAGGAAGGCTCATTACTTGTACTAAAACAAGAATGTCTACGCAAGCATTGTACTACAAAGTCCAAGTAATAAATACCTTTTTAAAAGACATTTTGTTTGCGTTTTCAGTATCACGAAGTAAATCTGGTTGGTAACATGCATGTGCATTTCAGACAGTTCATTGTGTTACCTTAACAAAAAAACATGTATTTTTATCTTTTGCACACCAGATACTGATTATTTAATTGTCTATAGAAAAAGATGGTATCTTCACTTGTTACATTAAATATATTTGATATATATATGTTCAAGTGTTGCTTCAAAGCAACACAAAAAGCAATTAGCTACTTAAAACTGCACTGGCTCTGCAGCACTAACTAAAAAAAGTGTGCATATAGTTGATCAGCTGAGGTGGGAGTCAGCTATGTTTGCATTCTTTGAACCTCTCATTAGCGTGAACGTCTCTTCGCTGTTAGAGGCAAACTACAATTTGGGTAATGACAGGGTTGGTGAATGTAGTTCGGCAAACATAAAATAGTGCCTACTTGAAACTGGTTACAACAAGGGTTGTGGAAATGTCGGAATAACTGTATTGTGATTTTGGAAAGAGACACTGATTCAAATGGCTTTTTATGGTGCTTTCAGCACAAGGCAAATGCCGTCTGGTTCCATTATATTCAAGAAAAGGGCAAACCATTTAAAATATGATAGCACATAAACGCCATCCAGACAGATAAATGGTGTTACAGGAATAAACTGAACTTTTGTGATGAACCATCTCCATAACATGAATATCCTCTTTAACAGCTACTTCTAGCCAAAAGGGGTCATCACAGCAGGGCCTGCTGCATGTTTGAATTGGCAGATGTCATTTTATACCAGATGCACCACATGGCACGACCCCTAAGGGATTTATGGGATCAAACTGGGGATCTTTGGCTTGCTAGGCAAATATGTAAACCAAGTTCCTATATTTCCAGGGCGAGTTATTATTTATTTCTGTTGTTAATAATTACTAGATTTGCAGCACCCTCTGTGTTTGACAGTAACTATACTTTAGATTGCCGACTTTACCTTCTGGATCGCATCATGAGCACATACAGATATGCTGTCTCATCCTCCGACCTTACATCACCTCCCTATGATTATATGCTTGGAACACTGCGGATCAGTCAGCCATAAGCCCGTTAGTCCTCTGCTGGCCATATTTATTCTGGCTTTAGATATCCAACATGTGACTGCCCGAATTGCTCAGTTCAGTCTACTTCCTGGCTGCAGTTGCGTGCAGGGAGAGCAGCTGACTCTCCAGGTGAAGGTCGACTTCTGAATAAGTAAAGAGAGGGAACGCTGCAGCAATTTCCCACTGCCTCACATAGATTTTACACATAACAAAGTGAACTGAGTAGTTTTCCTGTAACACCCCACAAATAATGAGCTGCCAAAAGATCCAGTTTCCCACAGACAGCCCCCTCAAATTCCCACGCACTCTCCCTTCTCAGTAATTCACCTCCTGCTGCTTCATCCTGACTTATGTCACTATGGCAACAGCTACATCTGAGGGCAAAGACTATGCACATCCTCCTTTTTTTAAATCTGAGATTGTAGGATTAGTGCAGCCAGAGGCCTTTAAAACCTGCTCTTGGCTTGCATGCGAGTCGGTGTGTCTTTCTTTCCCTCTGTGCTGTTGAGTCAGTGTCAGTGTGACCAAGTGTTGTTGTTTTTTTTGCAACAAAACAGAAGGTATTATATAAGCTGCAGAAGCAATAAAAACTCGTACCTGTTGACCTTGACGTGGTCACCAGGTGGCTGTGGGAGCAGATCAGTGGCCAGATAGGGCATTTTCAGAGTGCATCACTATTTTACTGTAATCGGCATGACCAGGAGAGTCCTGACACTGATGCACTGCACACTGCTTCTCCTCCCTCTTGTTACCTTGAGAGGGCGGTGAAACGGGCCCTGCTGCGGAAGTCAGTGTCCTCCGATGCTTTCATCAGCACGGGTATCGTGCACATGACCCTCCACTGCTGCATTGTCAGCGGTTAAGTGTTCAGCCCAGGGCTTTATTTTCATGCTGTGTCACAGTGCATGTACAAAAGGATCTCTCATTTGCTCTGAGGGTCCAGGATCATCTGCGATCTGCCTTTTCTTTTTCTTATGCTTATTCTTCTCTTCCATGAGTGCTCCCTTAAAAGCCTATGCAGTTGTCATGGAGTTGTGCTTCCTGGTAAACAATGACTCTTTTCATTCCAGCAGAGCTTTCAGTCCAGTAGCTGAGATCGATGGAGCAGAAGGCAAAGAGAAGGGGTTTGCTGCTGTCCTAAAACTCTCATGTCTATCATGAAGTCCACTGCATGTGTTTCACAGGCGTTGCTGTTAGTTTGTAGTCTCATTACATCCACGATACAAAATTATTTTGTTTGTGTTGATAATAAAAATTATGAAAAATGTAGTAAAATCAGCTGATGGGTAAAGATATGTGAGGGAAAAAATAACATTGCAGGTGCTTATGGGTAGAAAGGTAAAGCTGTTGAGTGACTGAGGCCATAATGAAGGCAGGACCCAAGCACATGACCAGAAGTAAGGAGTCCACAACAAAGCTATGATTATTTCTCATCGAGACTGGCTTTGAGCTGAGCTTCCAAGGCCATTTTATCAAAGGTACGCATGTTGGTCTCCTCCCGCACTTTGTCTCGCACGTGAAAAGAGGCTCTAGCCACAGATCGGGCGCTCTCTAACACTGCCTTCTTCTCCTTGAAGATCTGCTCACTCTTCTCCAGCTTCCTCTCGATGGACTGCAGCAGCTCCAGACGCCTCTGCTTCTCCTCCTCCTCCACGCGCTGCCTGTTGAGCTTCTGCAGTTTCTCCTTCTCCTGTCGGCTCTGGACTGCCCGCTGCGCCTTCTCTTTGGCCCTCTCCTCAGCCACCAAAGCTGCCTGCTGGGCTCGTTTCTCTGCTTCCTTTACGCGAGCCTCCAGCAGCTGCTGCTGTTGCCTCTCGCGCTTCTCTGCTGCCTTGCGTGCTTTCTGGATCTGCTTCTCCTCGCGCTTGGCCTTCTCTTTCAGCTCCTTCCCTCGACGTTCGACTATCTGTTCGTAGTTTTCAAGGGAACGGCTGAGCTTGTCCTCTGCTGACCTCCTGGCCTCATCCCTCTCCTCTTTCTCTCTACGGGCGATTTCCTGTATCAGGGCGATGTGACGTCTCTTCTCTGCTTTGTTCAGACCTCGCCTCTCCTCCTGGGACTGGTGCTCTTTCTCTTGCCTCTTCAGCTCAGCCATGGTGAGCTTCTCATTCAGCAGCAGCCTCTCTTGCTCCAGCATGGCAGCTCTCTCTTCCTCCAGGCTCTTCAGGTTTTGCTCCTGAAGAGCCTTCTTGTGCTTTTCCTCTCGCGCTGCCTGCTGTAACTTTAGCAGGCGGTTACGCTCCTGCTGTTCTGCAAGCTCCCTCCATCGCTCCTCACTCTCCTCGACCTGTCGCATTTTGGCTGCTGCTGATTGTCGCTCTTGCTGGCTGAGTCTTCGCTGACGCAGCGACACCTGTGTATGCCACACTCTCTGACACTGAAGCACGGCACGCTGTTTCTCTCGCTCCTCCTGCTCGCGACGCAGCTCCTCCATCCTGCGCTCACTATCCCACTGAAGGTGAGCCACATAGCGGGTTTGGCTCATGATGTCTTCCTCTTGATATCGGGCAAGCATCAAAGCTGCTATCTTGCGGTCTCTCTCAGACACAGCTTTCAGCCCTCTGCGCTTCACCTCCTTTACTATGCGCTCCACCTTCTGTGTCGTCTGAGGAGAGTGGCTCAGATCGCCGAGGCTGAGGCTGCGGCCCATTAGGGAGTTGAAAGTGGCCAGAGTGCGAGCTCGAGGACTGGAGACTCTAGCCCAGTGTTCTCGTGCACCATCCCAACTGTAAGAAGAAGAAGCGCCCGACTCTGACGAGGTGCATGTAGTCGTAGTCGTAGTAGTGGAGGTTGAAGAGCAGACGGGATCCATCCTTCGCTGTAAAGATTCCAGTGAATGGCTTTTTCCTTGTACCTTGGAATGAAATCCAAGATGTCCGTTGTGCTGTGTAAATGGTCCTCCTGTTACACCGTTCAGAGGTATCCCAGAGCTCTGAACTGCAGGTTTTGACGCTGATGAAGTCAAAGTGGAGTTGGCTCTGGGGAAGGAAGGGGGTTTCGGTGTTGGTCTAGGAAAAGTGTTTGAAGATTTACCACCAGAGGACTTCCGAACTACTGGTGGGGGGCCAGATGAAAGTGGTCGTGTGGGCTTTACTAATTCAGGGGATGAGGACAGAGGATGTTTTCCAGATCCTAGAAATCCACTCTTGGAAACTGGTGTAGAGGGTGTAGAGCCAGATTTTGAGGATGTGGTTGGTCCCGCATGAAAAGATTTAGGGGAGGTACTAAGAGTGGAGGCAGGTGCTTTGGATAAAAGAGCTGCACCTGTTTTGGAGGCTTGACCTGATGCTGTGGCTCTAGAAGATGTTCCAGCGTTGAGGGTGGAGCTGGAGGTCACTGGCCCAGACTTAGAAGACTGGGTGAGGCCAGAGGACATTTTATCCACAGAAGATGCATTGCTGCTATTGACCGTTGCCTGAAGAATCCTTCGTTTTTCCTCCCTAACAATCCTTTCCCTCTCTTCCCTGCACTGCCTAAGTTTGGCATGCCTGTCCCTCTCAAAGACTTCAAACAAGCCTGTGGCGACACGCATTGAGCGGCCAGGAGCCTCACGGGCAAAGTCAGAGAGCGGGCGAGGCAGCAGCTCCACAGGCTTGACCCCGCATCGAGCACACGCCTCCAGAGAGCGGGGGCTCGTTAAAACGTATCGGCTGCCCTCTGCGGCCGGCGAGTCAAAGTTGTACAGATCCAGGTGCAGCTTTGGAGACACATCGCTGTCAGTCTGAGTCTGTGGTTGCTGAGGTGCTGAGTCCTGAGAGGTGACCTCTGGAGCCGCTGGAGATGCAGTGTGGCAGGGGCTTGGCTCTGAACTGCCGGTTGGTGGCGTCTCAAAACCAGCATCCCCATCTTCCTCTGTTGTCGTGCTATCTGTGTTTTCTGGCAGTCGAGAGTCTTCGGTGGCCACAGCTGGTGTGTCGAATTGCGGGCCTTTACACTTATTCTGCTCCTCAGCCTCCGAGGGGTCAACCATAGTTGGCTGCGGGTAAAGAGAGGGCAGGGTGAGCAGGGGAGAATAAAACAGGAGAGAAAATAGATGAAAAAGTGGGGAGAGGTTTCAATTAGAGGATCATAGCACTGAGACAAGAGCTTAAGAGATGCAGTCTGTGGGGGGAGGGTCATTACACAGGTCCAGAGATGCATGCATGCACGCATGAACACATATTCGTGCACTCACTGATTTTACACCAGATGAGACATTTTCCCCCTTCAGGGAAGAGATACAACACAGAAAAACACCACAGTCCTTTAACGGGGGGATCTATTTTCGGCAGAGTTACTGGGCTGAGAGAATCTGATTACTCATAGCAATATTTTTTCACTCTACATCACACAATCAACCTACAAATGCTTAACGCACAGACGTCTGGGGTATGAATTATTAAGCACCTGATCCTAAAAGCTTACTTGGAAAAAGAATGTGATATCATGGAGTGTGAAAGTAGTAAACAACCACTGGACACTATTATGCTCACTAACATGGACTCATCACACCTGGTAACAAACAGTGAAGGCCTAGACCTTTCTCCTGCATATCAGCAGGATGCTGGCATAAAACCCTCTCCGCACTGTGAACACCAACAGCTCAGGTTCAAGGTTAAAACTCCAAAAATGACAAAAGAGATATTGCTGATTGCTTTGGTGCACAACAACAGTCATTACAGCTGCTTAAATCCGGTGGATTTGGCTGTAATTTAATGCGGTATTGCGTCGCGCAAGCATGCACTGACCTGCCAGGTCGCAAAACGTTTTCTAAACCGGTGCTTTGTTCCCCTTTAATCCGTCCAGAAAGCCTCGTCTCCTGCATAATATCAGGTTTCAGGCAAAAGGCTTCGGCCGTCGCCCCGAAGATGGGTGCATCACATCGTTGCAATCTCCGGCGACACGACAGACACAGACGGAGCCTTTCCCAGCCGGTCAGCCTCTGAGCGGAAAATGTGCACTCTCCGCGATCACAAACACCGATAAAAACCGTCCTCGCGGTGAAATCTGCTCACTACGACGACTCTCCTATCCAGCTTCCTCCCTTCCTCATCCTCCCTCCCTAAAGTTCATCCTGTAAACATCAGCGGTCGCCACCTGCTTTTCAGCATCCCTCCATCTCACCCTGCTTGGCTCCGCCCGCTTGTGGCAAATATGCTAAAAATACTGAGTGCGCTCTGCAATTATCCGAGCGCCTGTCCACTCCACTTACAAGCTCTTAAACTGGCGTAATGGTGCTGAATGTTACCCCCGAGCAAAGATCCTCCTGCAGGCCTGCTTTTGTACCACGCACGCAGTTTATCCATTGAAGATGAATATTAGCCAGTTTCCAAAACGTGTCTATTTTCCATTTCCAGAAGTGATTTTGTAGGAGATGTTTCCAAAATACTGATGGAATAAAAAAGGCGTGGAATTTTAAAATTGGTCTTTGTTAATCTGTGGCTGGCTCATCACCAGTCACAGCACTTTCTCTTAAAGCTGACATCTGCCACCACTCCTGGGCGTGAAATCAAAATGCATGTAATTACTCGAAATTGACACCAGAGGGCGAAAGAGCACTGCAGATCTATGCTAAGGGTGTCTCAGGGAGGTCATCTGACCTCAAGCAGTCGTAATACGGAGTTATCGAGGATTTTATTTTAGTATGATAGAATAAACACCCCATTAGGCCATTTACACTTCAAAACTGACACACTGGATCAAATTACAGTCACCCTAGTTTACAGCATGATCACAGTTAATTTAGGCCTGAATGTTTTGTTTTTCTTTTTACAGAAGACATATAGGAAAAGCACAACTGAAAATAAAACCTGACTCATGAAACTAATGTGCCAGCTAGAGGTATGATTGAATTGGTTCAGTGTCACAGTGTCATAGGATAATTATTTAGAACCATCACTGATGTTCTGATCAGAGAAGCCATCATGTCTGATGTGAAAAGGTTTACTCTCAGACATTAATGTCAGTTGGATAAACATTACTGTACTTGAAATGTATGTAATCATTTTTCTATTTTACACCTTAAAGTGTCCATGATATCAGTGATAAGGTGTAGTAAAAGTTTTACAACATTTCTTGAGAATATTCCCAACATGTAGTTAATTCAGGCCTAAATTAAGCATTTAGAAATAGACTTTTAACACTCTGTTACATAAGTAAAAGGACTGATACTTATACACATTCACTTACATTCACCCATTCGCACTCACATTAATGAGTTGGGGAATTCTTACAAATACAGCTCTCGAGCCACCCCTCATTGCCTTCTTGTTTTTCTAGGACAATGAGAAATGGGTGCAAAGATTAATTGAAACATGTGCAAAAATGCTGAAAATACTGCATTTAAGGCAAAAGCAGAATTTGTGCCAAACTAATGAGCTTGAAAGTCAACACACGGCCTTCAACACAGCCTGAACTCTTTTAGGCTTTTAGTTGAATAGGATACTAATGCATCAGGTAACCCCCCCTGCTTGACACTACCACTACAGTTACATTTTGCTATTGCTTGTACCTTTTGTACTACTACTTTCACTTCCTATGAAAGTCATTTTTATACTAATACTGATGATATAACATTAACATTATTTCTTACTGTACTACAACTGGCATCAGTAGTAACACAACTATTGTTCTCACAGATCTAGTACAAATAGTCGAAGTTGAAAAAGATTAGTATTTCTCTCTGTGAGTCTGATGGATTTGATCACCACATGCAACCCCACTAATAAATGCAGTTTATTAATTGAAAGCCCTCTTCTGCATATAGACTGGTCTGGTTTGGTCCAGAGCTTCAGGATTAGATAACTCTGGGTGAAAAAAGCTCTGATGATGACCCACTAAACTCCTGACCCATTGTGGGGAACAGTGCGAGTTTAATTGGCCCCACCCGCAAGCTGTATCGGGAGGACAGCGGGTAACAAGTGACAACAAGGAACGTGCTGGCTGGCTTGTTAACTGGGGGCATGGGGTCTGCGAGGGGAGCCAAAGGAGAGCGGTGCATGGTGTGCTTGCTGCACAGTTCACTGGTGCAGGGTTATGCTCTGCAGAAATTTTGTGTTTGTGTTTTTGTTTTTGGTAGGGCATGCTCCCAACCACCAAAGCTGAACTGGGGGGTTCATCGAGAGGTGAGCTGCTTGGTGCAGTCATGGAGACCAGTACACAGCCCATGTAGTGGTGAGAACCCAGCATTCCACCACATCATGTAGGATCCAACCTGGAGATGCCAAAATCCTTATTCTAGATACATTTTTAAGTATTTTGCAACCAATAAAGTTATAGACCACCAGATCTTTAATGTGGTATACCATAAATACTATGAAACAACCAACATATTGAATATTTCAAAGATTTTCCTTAATATATCCTGATTGGGAAAGTGATTCTGTATCAGCTCTTCTGCTTTTGAGGATCTATTGAAAGACAGATCCTCAAAAGCATCTGTTCGATTTAGGAACTCAGTTATAAAAACACAGGTGAGCCAGTATCTGTGCCGTTACGAGGATCTACGTCCCGTTCAAGCCACTTAAGGAAGGCTATTTTTACACAGAGCCAATAGATAAATCCAGCCAGGAAATTATAGCGAAAGAGGAACTGAGAGATTACGCACTTTTGGCTACATGACTCTGACAGTCAGCAGCCTCAGCTGAAATGAATTCACCCATTTCATTTCCCTTCAAAGGCAGATCAGATTTTCAGCTGGACATGTGTGCAGAACTTTGACAAGTATGGATAGAGACATGGCAAACTCTTTTACCGACCTGGAAATAAAAAGGCCTCGGTACATTTCCATCTCTCCAGAGAGCTTCTGATTTTCCACATTATTATATTTTACTACTATTGTAGTGCATCGAGCCAGGAGCTTACTGTACCCGTGTTTGCTAAGGGTTGAACACAAGGAGTGAGTGTGTACAGCTGTCTAGACAAGTGCAGTGAACCAAACTTAAGCTTTCTTGGATGCATTTTATATTTTAATATGTTTCCTATTCAAAAACAGCAAACATAATTAATAAGAAACATATTAGATCTGACAAACTTGCAGTATTTTTCTTAAACTCGTTAGAAAAAAATCTTATTTTTTAATTGTTACTTCACGCATAAGCTTCCTCTAATATTTAAAAGGCTTTAGAGAATTTTAGAATTCAAATCCTAAACGAAACATTTTTTATTGCTTGATGCCAACAAAGTAACATGTGGACATAATTTTTTAATTTTTAGGATACATATTATTACACTGATTACTGTAGTGGTTTCCAACCTAGCAGCATGGGAGCTCATATTAGGTTTTCAGAAGATGAACAGGAAGGGTCACAATGACGACCACAATAATGAAGCACAGTGAATGCTGGTTATTCTGTCATGATTGCCTATTTTCCAGTTTTCCTGTAAAACACCAGATAGTTTTCCAGTTAGAAATGATTCATATTAGAGCATGACTGATATATTCATCTGCCAATACTGGTCATCCACCCACCTCTACTTTTCTGGGTCAGCAGTCTAAGCAGAGATGCCCTGACCTCCCTCTCTCCTGCAACCTTCTCTAGCTCTGGGGTTCACCAAGGTGTTCCCAAGAGACATAATCATTCCAGAGTGTTCAGAGTCTGCCGTGAAGGAGCTCATTCCCAACCAAGAGTGGGCACTGCTTTTTTCTGACTGAGAGACAGAGAGACAGGGTCTCAGATTTGGAATCGCTAATTCTGATAGATGCAAAGAGCTCCAGTCCAAGCTGGAGATCATAGCTTGATGAAGCCAGAATCACATCATTGAATAAATATATACTTATTCTAACACTTATACATATTTTTTCCTTTTCTTCTTCTTCTTTAAAAAAATCACTTCACATAGTTTTGCAGCAGAGCAGTTCAGACTGAGCTGTTTCACTATCAATAAAAGCACAAGATAAAAATAAAAAATCCCTCTTAAAGTGATTACAACCAGACTGTTGCAGTCGGTGATCAAACACTACAGGTTGCTGTGTTGATGTTCATTTTGAGAACTATGTTAATTTTGAGTAGACGATTATAAAGGATCATTATTAAATAACACAATCAAAGAGTAGATTAGGTTGCTGCTTATGCAATAATAGATCAGTAACAAAACCATATACATCAATCGCATAGCTTTTTTTCAGTATTCCTCTGCCTTCTCGTCTCTGCTCAACATATCAACCAAGGCCACACAATACCACAGCACCCTGTCTGACTGAGCAGCATTTGCACCAGCATTTAAATTCCAATTTTCCTTTGGAGGGCTTTACCTCTCCACTAACTTGCATGAAACTTGCTCTTGTAAATTTTTGTGCCTCACTGACAGACAAACAAAGAAAATACAAGGAACAAGAAATATCATAACAGCAAAATAAAATGCAAGATTGATTACTTGGATTTTGGGAAACTTAGTGCTGCGCAAGCACTCAAATATGTGTACGTGCATGTGTGCGTGCGTGTACAGTACTACATGCCTGCTGGAACTCACTGGCCCTGCGAATATTGAGACCTTTCATTGCCCCCAGTTCACATTTCCAGCCTTGGTTTGCCAACAGAAAGGGCCACATTTTCTAGACCGCTTCAACTCCCGCTTCTAGCCCTTTGCTATATTCAGCCACCAACCCCCTCTCTCCCTGTTGTCTATTCTGTGGGATGGTACAGGGGTCTCATGCGGGTGTGGAACAGTCCCCCTCCTTAGTGGAAGGGGAAAAGGTCCCAGAGACATAGCTGTTAATTCAATCAGGAGAGTGGTATGCTCAATTAGGCATCCATAAGGGCCTGGATGGGTCCGGGGGCCCTGCAGAGGGCAAGCAGCCCAGTCCCCAGGAGGTATTAATTGTGGATGACAGTGTGTAAACAGTGGGGTGAATAGACAGCGCAGGTGCGGGACACCCCATTCCAGACTCAATAGGCCTTTTCACACCCGTGGCTCTCTGTTGCCACTTTCTCTTTCACTCTCTCACTGCGTAAAAATCCCTCACATCTCTGATTAATGTCATAGATAATTTGGCTTTGTGGGCTTATTTATTTGTTGCTATGCTTTTCCATCACCAGACATGCTTCTACATCACTGTCAGTGTGTGTATGTTTGTGTGCAAGTGTGTACTTGAAGAGGGTAATAAGAAATGCTGGCCAGCCAAGGGCTATACCCTCCTCCTTGTTTTCAGGAGCTAGTGAAAATTGCGGCCAGTACATGTAAAATATATGGAATTTATGAAATGAAATCCAGATGACACTTTAAAAAGAGAAGGCTTTGTATCTGACCTTCGATTTTCCCCTTCAGCACACAAGCCGCCCGCTCCTCTCTGTCTTTCATTCAGTGCTTCAACTGTATTCTGCCTTTTGAAGTGCAATCACACACTCATCAAACAGATGCACTGCCTGAAAAAGTATTCAGACACTACATGTGGGTGTAAAAGTAGCAGAAATACAAGTAATAGAACTACAACTGCAAGCACAGAATACTAATCTTGAAGTATGCCTCCTTTTTTTAACATTTTAATAAATCTGAAATAACTGGTTTATTTTTACTGATACAGTGAAATACAAGCAAAGCTTTTCTAAAGCTGATTGCAGTGGAGGTACTATTAAAGCAATTGCTTTAATAGTACAAATAATAAACAAAGTCAAATAATATTCTCCAATGTAAAAAAAAAACAACTGTATCGGTATGGAGGTGTGTGGGAAGTGAAGTAAACCTTCTGAGACCCCATGTCCTCACAGAGGAACGTAGGAGATACTAAAAATGAATGCCAAACAAGTAGTGAAGCAACATGGGAGTTGCAAATACTTTAATAATTGGAATAAGTTCAGCACTTGAAGAACCTCAGGGATGAAAAAAATCCTAAACCCAGAGACAGATTCGGTATATGGTTGCTGTATTGTTGGGTGACTGGTCGATAATTACAGTAGGCCTTTTCGGATTATCCTAAATTACTGGTAAATCAACTAATAATCAGCTTTTTATTGTTGTACAGGTGAGGGTGAAATATCGCTACAATAAACAAAAGGAGGAACTTTTTAAACACTGGAATAAAAGTCACAAATAGGTTTTCATGGATTTCGTTATTAGAAGAACAATGAGAATCTACTGAAACACACGACAAATGCAAATGCTGATTTTATTTAGACAAAAATGTAGTTATTTAGCATTAAACTGGAAAAATGAACGACAAGTAGCAGTTTTTGCCTCTCTTCAACTTGTTTTCCTCTCAGCATTTATCATACTACATCTGAACTGCATGTGCACCTAAACTGTACTTTTAGGCAACGTGACATCATTGCGGTACATCTGTGCTAAACCTGCTCCTCTCTCGAGGCCGTCAGATCTCTGGGTGGCCTCAGTGCTGCTCTGTCTGTTTCTGTGTCTGCACACACCCGCTAATTTTCGGCCGTATGTAGTTGGTGTAAGCCGGTGGGGGGACCGGCGGCTGGGGCGTCTTTGGAAGGGCCACTGCAGTAATTGGGATGTACATTTTCTTTCAGCATGCCCATTCATTCCTGCTTTTGTTTTTGTTGTCAGAGGTTTTCTTTTATGTTCGGCCAAATGACAACAGAATTAAAGTGTCAAGCCATGCTTTCACTACAACGGCTTTGCAGCCCTGAAAACTTTGTCTTCATTGTTCAGGGTGGCGGGTTGAAGTGAGAGGGAAGAGCAGATATAAACTGATCTCGTTAACATTCCAAGAGACACTCCCGTTGACCCTCTCTGCTCCTCATCCTCACCTCCCACAGCATTACTCCACTCACACAAGGACATGAGTGGACCGGCTGGCACAGAGCGGGAGGGGTAGTTGGGTTAAGTCTCTGGGGTGGGAAACAACTTGGAATGAGGCGCATCCCTTCTCTCACAGCTCTGATAATGATACTACACGGACGCTTTGCTGAGTTTCTATGGTGGTCCGATAAGCAAGAATTCAGATAATTCACTATCTTGAGACCACTTAGGCCTCGGTTTTTCTCCCTTTTGTACAACTGCCCCATCCATTTTTATCTCTCCCATTTGGAGTGACCCTCCTCTGCCATCTTTTCTGCAAACAGTGCTTTACAGAAACTGGCCAGAGCACAGAGGAATAATTAATGCTGACCCTAATTGTGCCAATTCCAGAAGCTCAATAGCTCTAATTACAAGGCTCTTCTCTGAGGCACTCAAAAAGCCGCTGAACTGTCAAAACCAACAATTAAAAAATATCTATAGGGACAAAGAGCGAGAGAAGGGGATTTGGGGTGGGGGTGGGGTTACCCGTTCCAGTAAAGGGTGACGGGACACCTGCACTAAACACTGCTTCTCTCTTCTTAATGGGCCTCACAATTTATTGAAAGGAAAAGATGGAGAAATGGACAGCACGGAGGCGAGGAAGATGTGAGAGCCAGAAATTGAGAGGTTGCAGGCCGATTACAGTGTGGAAGCATGTTTTGTGAATGCACTAAGTGTGCTTTCCTGCTCAGGTTGGTGGAAAAGTACTGAGAATATTTATGGTTGTCAAAGCAACAATACTGCGATATTAAAGTGCTTCATAACAACCTTAAACCTTCCACTTAAGTGTTAAATGTGAAAAACCCAAACGTATATATAAGTGACAAAAGGGTTGCAACAATGCAGAACGGCTCTAAGGTCAGCCAGTTTATTTTGAAAAAAATCCCCCAAACCAAATAGGTTCTCTACCAGAAAAAACCCCCCATTTATTCTATGAAATGTGTTACATTATGACCATGTAATTGGGGATAAAGTGACACAAACAGTTGTTTTTTGCTCTATCAAACAACGAATCGTCTGCCAACTAAAACCCACAACGACTCACACACACACACACACACACACACACACACACACACACACACACACACACACACACACACATCTACAAACACAGACTGCCCCCCTGCAGTGCTTGTGACAGCTATTGACTTTACTCAATAGATGTTTTCCATTGTAACCCAAGTACGCAGGCTAAATGTCACGGCAGCAGGATACTAGGCTATTATAGAGCATTATATGTCTCAGAATGGGGATGAGAACCTAAAATTTGACCTCACAATTGCTCGGCCATTGTCTCTGCTCTCAAAGACTCATGATAATACACTGAGTGTTCCTGCAGCTGCTGCCTCTCCTGGTCCTATCTCCTAACTGACCGGAGCAGGTCTTTCTCCTCCGCGAACAGTTAATCTTGGGGTGAGGTGGGCGTGGCTTTCCCGCCACCGGCCGCTGCTATTGGGTCCTCCGAGTGCCAGCTAGAAACGACTGCTCCCTCCTTTGCTTTTAAATGAAGGTGCAATGGATACAGGCGCGACTCAACCTGTGGAAGCCGCGATGAACAGCTGATCCTCCCGCAGTGGATAAAACCAATCACAATGGTGACGGCCAAGTCCTGATTCCCGATCATACGCGTGGCACTATGTGAATAGTTATTGGAGGAGTAGACACAGGAGAATTATTAACCGGAAATTAGGGTTAAGGAGTCTTTTTGGGGCGTACTAATATATATTTTTTTCGGTTTGGACCTGTCGATCATCAGTATTACAGACGGACACGCTGTGCGCTCAGACTACCTGCCGCTCTTCGCTCTGCGCTCACCGACGCTCAATTATGTTATTATCAAGTTTCCTCATTTTTACCGTCTCCTACTTTATGGCGCCTCTGTTCCTCTGTTACCTGCCTCAAGTGTCGGCACAGAAGCCTGGGTCACGGGTGAGTACATCCCTGTGGGTCTGGTGCCTCACACTTTCATGGAAGTAGCAGTTTGAAACACGATACTTGCATTAATTACGAAAGTAAAAGTGTGTCAAACTGATTAGATTCTACTTAAAATAGAAGGAATGGGATAAATTACAGACTGCTGGTAAACCTGAAATATGCCGAGATATTTCTTTAATGCGCCTTTAGTAGATAAGATGTAACAGTTGATTCAAGATTTTTTTTTTTTAAACTTATGCTGAGTGGGTAAATTAGATGACTTTAAATCAAATGAGAAATTTGGCTTTTGGTGTTAAAGTTTCATCTGATTCACTGTTTAGAGAAGAACACTCCAAACCCAATCTCCATCTGGGCTTGTAAAGCTTAATCCCACCAATTTGCTGGTTTTACACTTTGAGTTTGGCCAAATCTAACTTGTAAAACATGAAATCGATGATAACTTACTGAGCTTACTCAACTTTTCCTTGGGCACAGCATCCCGGCTCCTGGACCTCTCCTTTTGCAGGAACAGATTTTTGTCACTGCCATGTCTCTCCATCGCTCTTTTTTTTTTTTTCTATCTTCAGTCTCTCACACACACTGCTTTGCTTGTTCAAGGTTCTTATTTCGCCCTGTCCAGGCACAGGGGGAAATAAGTGATGCGAAGTGAAGGGGAACACCATTGTTTCAGTGCACAGATGCACTGTAATATTTGTGGTCAGAGGCGAGGGGCTGACTCACAGGGGGTGAATATGTAATACTCTCACATACTGGAACTATTTCACAATATCTTTGAACCCCCCCACCCACCCCACCCATCCTCCATACACAGTGTGCTGTGGTCAAGATTGTTCTCTGGAAAGAGCCACAGTGAATTTTGCTTAATCACTTCTTTGTTGCTCCTTTTATAACTGTTTTCCTACTGTTCAAATAATGAGAGGATCAAGGGGGAGTGTGTGGCTTTCCTACAGTATAACTGGACGCAGTACTTGTTACTTTGCATATTTTGGGGCCTGATTCAGGTGGCACCTCCTTATATAGCTACATCACTTACACGTGCTAGGGTGTTTAGAAAATCAAAACAAAGATGAGTTTTGAAATTACGATGGCTGATACTCTGAGCTGCCCTTTTATCGTGAAGTTCTTCCTATTGTAACTTTAGCTGAAAGATTTTGTGTACCTTGCCAGGCTGTGAAAGTCTATCAGTCTCAACTTTGGTAAACAGTTTCAAAACCACATTGAATAAACTCCAAAATACAGGGTGGCCAGTGTGAAAATGTGGTTTCTTGGTCCTCTGAAATTTGATTCTTTAGAGACAAAAGCTTTTCATAAAAACAGGGATAACACTGAAAATCTGAGCATCTCCATCAGCTTTATCCCATCAAATTAAACTCCCTCTGCATCCCACTTCATCCTCCTTCTGGCATGGATTAGGCCCCAAGGAGCAACAGTCAGCCTGCTGAAACCCCCACTCACTCCACAGTGATTACTTCTAACATTTCTCACAGCTGCTGTAATACCATAATTCACACCACCCACTTTCCACGTTGATATCAGGAGTGAACGGCTGAGCTAGTTTCCCTGCATAGACCTGCTCCTTTCTCATTTCTCTTGAGGTTCCATGATGCAATAGCACAACAATCCTCAAGACTGAGGAACACGAGTAATTGAGAGACTAAAAAGCCTTTTTTCAATTTTGCAGTTCCTGCTGTCTGTGCAATTTGGAAGACCAACAGCTTCTTTATTCTTGTATGAGTCCTTCAATAGTTTAACAGTGAGTTGGTGGATAAACCGTTGGATGCTAAGGATGTGTGATGATCAGTTGTAATTAATTAGTGCAACATTGTTTATTCTACCAAATTTAAGCACAAACTATCTGAATTATTTAGATGAAAAAAAAACTGATAATGGACTTAAAAACAGCTTCTTATGAACGATGCTGCCTTTATAGAGAGACAGGATTAAGGTTCATAATAAGTTAGCCTTTTTTATGAGTGCAACAAGATATTTCATGTTTTTTAAAACCGTAAAACCAGGAATGATGAGTCTCGTGGTCTGCAGGGATCATTTCCTAAAACGTTTAAACTAAGAAATCAGTTTTCCCAGTGGGAGGAAATGCTTAGCTTTTATAGAAGCTTAGCTATGCAGCTTTAATCCATCTTATCAAATCAACCTGTTAGTCTCAGATTGCCCATAGGGTTGGGATGCTATGGGCAGTCTGCTTGCATAATTCGGTGACAGCATCAGTGAAGACTCTTAAAACTAAAACAAACACACAGGCCTAAGCAGCAAAGCTGCATACCTTCAGCTTGGGAAAGCAGAGCTCTGGTTCAAAAGCAGGAAAGTCTTTTTATTAGTGTGAGGTAGATCACAGCAAACATGCAGGTGTGAGTGTGCTGATGCGTGCAGCGTATGGGTGCAGGTGCCTGTGTGGTGAGCCGTGGAGTCTTAATTATGCTTACAGTGTACAAAGGAATGGAGGTCAAGAACGGGCCTGTTTTAAGTGAAAGAAAAATTAAACATGAAAATAGAAGTGACTATACTTAAGTGCAGTATTTACTTAAAAATTGGCCAGTGTTTATGCTATATTTAATTTTTTTCCAATTCAGTTGAATTAAGTTTGGAAAAAAATGAAGTTCACATCTGTTATCTGGAGGACATTAAAAAGAATATGGGGAAATTGAAGAGATTGGAAACTCCATCTGAGGCAGATTTAGCAAAAGCTGGTCCATGAGAGACGTTATTACTGAATGGTTCATATTTATAAATATAAGTTTTTATCAGTTAACAGCAGTTTAACTTTTTCTTTAACTATCTGGCTTTAAATCTTATAATCTTTTTTTTTTTTATAAATTTTATTTTCAGTCACAGCAGCATGTTAACAACAAAACATTGAACATACAGTAGTTTGCTGTTCAGTATTTACAATACCCCAAAAGATAACAGAAATAGAGAAGGAAAAAACAAACAAACAAACCAAAGAAACCCCTACAAAACAACAAAAAACAAATGTGTCTTGAGGTATCACCCCAAAGATAGCCGTTAGAGCAGAAGGATCATATTTAACGTTATACATCTCTGACAGAGTGTTAAATATAGACACCCAATAGGTATGAAGATTGGGGCATGTCCAAAAGGTATGAAGGAGCGAACCGGTTTCTGCTTTACATCTGTTACACAGAGGGTCAGCTTAAACTGCTTCAGGAGCTGCGTGAATGAGGCAAAAATCCCATCTACAAAAAGGTCTTTGATATTTCTAAGGCCATTACTTTCCCATATTTTAAAGGCAGAGTCCATCATGGAGGGTGGGAACATATGATTTGAGCAGATAGGTGCTTTAATTGACATTAAGTGTAACCCCAACCTTTTCCTACATTGCACCCAGATTCTGAGCGAGTCATACAACAAAGGGTTACGTTTATAGGTGTATAGTTCTAATGGGAGAGCTGAACTCAACAAAGCTGATAGGCAAATTTTGCCACAATTGGATGACTCAATTTGGAGCCAAGCTGGAGTCTCTGTAGTAACATTACTCATCCAGTACAGCATATTACGAATATTTGCTGCCCAATAATAAGACTGAAAGTTTGGCAAGGCTAATCCACCCATTGGCCTAGTCCTCTGCATGAAATCTTTACGAATTCGTGGACTTTTGCCATTCCAAATTAAATCTTATAATCTTAATCATAAAGAGAATATAGTCACGCATTTGGACCTTTTTTCATCTACAAGAACCAACCTAATGAAATAAAAATCTAAACACATTAAGACAATAAGTGAAGCTCACAAGAGACCATTTTACAAAAACAGATTCAAAATTGGATCCTATATTTCCTATAATGCAATTGCTAATATGATTACTCTCCCTTCTTGGGGAAAATTCACTTAGTTTTCAGCATTTTTGAGTTTGTAGTTCAAATCCAGATATTTAGTCAGATGAAGTCCCTGGGATAAAACGAGACAAGAACTTTGTGGTTAGGCTGAGCAGCCCATACCAAGTAAACTGGTCGAGAGCCCATTTTTTGTTTCACTACTTTAACAAACAAGATATTTTGTTATATATACACGACAAAGTTGTCAGCAAGAAGTTTGATACCAGCAGAATCAGACAAAGATGAAGAAAGGCAACAAATGCAATTCTGTCATTATTCAGGACAGCTGAGAAGTCACTCGCTTTATCAAACCCGGCAGGTCTGATAAAGAGGTAAAAATGAGGTGAATGCAGAATAGCCAATATGATAAGACCCGAGGCAAACAAACCATGTAAGCCTTATTAAGAAAGTACTTTTATGGGTCAAGCAATGAGGGAAATGTTGTCAAAAAGCAAACTTAACTATCCAACTGTATTATGGCCCATTTGTAATCTTTATGCCTTTTCATCAGTAAAATGCATTCACACCATTCTCAAAGTGAAAGTGAAAACAGAATTGTGGATTCATTGAATTTAATATATACACAACTTAAATATTTACAGGATTAAAAGAAGTTTATTTAGTTCTGCTTTTATTCTCTTAGAGTATAATAAATCTGTGCATAGTAACAATGAAAATTTGAATTTAATTGTCCCAAAATGTCAAAGGGAATAACAGAAAATTGCCTGAAGAAGTTGTCAATAGTAAATAAACATTGTGATAATTAGAACTGAAGAGACAACATCTGCATAACAAAGGCTATGAGTGGCAGATGGAGAAGCGAGAGAGATCAAGGCCAGAGTGTGAGGACTGTTCCTTAACCATAATGAACCACTGAGATGCATATGAAGAAGAGCTGTTGACCATAATCATGCAGATGTGCAGTGCACATTTCCTCATTTAGTCTTTATGAGGGGAAAAAAAGATTCCTGGCAAAGTGATAAGGTCATAGTTTGGTTTCACCGTCGTCTGTGAGGAGAAGTCATGAAGTACAAACCTTTTAGATTAACTTTGTACTGACTGTTCAACAGCAGTTTCTGATTAGGCAGCTAAAGGAAGAATCCCAGCACACAGTCATTGATGACGAAGCTTGTGGTTTGAGGTTCTTTTGTCGTATCGTAAAGTACATTTGCATGGTTATGCTAGTGTTAATCAAGGGTTAGAGGGGATCTAGGAGGTGGGGGAACCCTAGTGGTGGAAGAAAAATAACTCACCTTAAAATAAATGATTGCGTATTCTTTGTTGGCTCTGAGGTTTAAGGCTTGTGTGGATTTACTTAATCTGCAGTCTATTAACAAATGCTACAAGGGGCATCATACCATCAAAGTTACTCTCCAGCCTGGAGCAATAAAAGTGGAATTTGGCAAATGATACTTAAGAGCATCATCTTAAATTCAAATTGATGCCTGCTACCCTTTACCTAACCTACCAGTGAGTATGGAGACGTCAATCTACCTTGCACCAGGCCAAATCAGTCCCTTTTCTGTAAACTGTAGTTGTTTGAACTCTTGAGTATTCTTGCACAGCAGCCATGCTACACTACAAGGACAACAGTACTTGAACAGATTTCTTATTCTTTAAAGTCAGGAGTTTTCAGTCCCATTGTCACAGGAGTATAAAATCAAGCACCTAACCATCTCTAACAAATCAGTTTATGACTTTCAACCAACTTTAAGTGATATTTTTACAAATATCTCTTAACCACAGCAACTCAGTCATGAACAGTGTTGGTCAAGTTACTTGAAAAAAGTAATCAGTAATTAATTACTGATTACTTCCCCCAAAAAGTAATCCTGTTACTTTACTGATTAAAAGTAATTAATCACGTAGTTACTTAGTTACTTTTTAAAAACACGATTTACAACCTGAATATGTGATAAAGCGATAGATCTTTCAGCCCAATTCTACTTGCATAATCCATCATACAAAATGTAATCAAATGGAAAAGTCTTAAAAATATAAAATAAAAAAATAAAATAAAACTTGTTTTATTAGTTTTAATCTTTTAACTTTATGCATCAAACAAAAATTTTATTATATGCAACATTCTCTGACTGGAAGAAATTTGTTTAACATTTAAACCTATTTTCTGCACATTCCAGCACATAAAATAAAATATTTTTTGTGTTTACACTCAGTCTTTCAAATAGATGCAAGTAAAACACAGTAGAAAATAAATGGAATCAAAGACTCAGCGGTCCTGTTGCTCTATTTTCACCTGTAAAGCAGGAGGAGGGTAGGCGGAGGTTTTCCCTGTTGCAGGTGTGCCGCAGCGGTCAGTTGAAGAATCCGCGAGCTTCTCTGTGAATTTCCCATTACGTCATTGCGCACTCGGTACTTGCTTGGAAGTTTAGGGGTTTTTTTGCTGTAAAAATTAGTTTTCTTCCCACACACAACGGACACTAATGTTTTTGTCACTTTTTATGGAATCAAACTCAAAGGTCAGTACTTCCAGGCTTTAAACGCTGCACGCTCATACTCTCTCCCCACTCGATATATTATCCATTGTTGATCTGCACACAGTTGTTGTCACGAACGTCGCACTCGCTTACGTCACTGTCATGAGACATTCTCGCAAAAAAAAAAAAATCACGGTTTTAGTAACGCAGTAACGCAGCGTTTCTACGGGAAAATAACGGTAATCTAATTACCGTTTTTGCAATTGTAATCCCTTACTTTACTCGTTACTTGAAAAAAGTAATCGGATTACAGTACAAGTAAACAACTTACAAGTAAACAACTTACAAGTAAACAACTTACAAGTAACGCGTTACTGCCCATCTCTGGTCATGAAGAGTCAGATCATGTGAAGTTACAGATGGCAGTCACCGAGTGCTGAGGTGCATAGCAAGTAAAAGTCGCCAGCCTTCTACTGACTCAACCTCCAAACCTCCTCAATTAATTAATTAACATCAGCACACAGACTGTGTGCAGGTTCATGGCATGAGTAGCTCCTATTGGTGTAAGGTGTAGGTGGCCAGGTACTTTTGTTCACATATGATATTTTAGTGAAACAACAAACAACACCATCCATCCATCCATTCACTTCCGCTTATCCTTTTCAGGGTCGCGGGGGGCGCTGGAGCCTATCCCAGCTGTCATAGGGCCAGGTACACCCTGGACAGGTCGCCAGTCTGTCGTAGGGCCAAACAAACAACACCATAAAGACATATATGAATACTCCAAATTGCTGTATATATGTATACCATACTTTATTAATGACAGATATTTTAAAATATTGTTGTAGTTAAGGTTCAATTATTTTTATGCAAGAATGACTTAGCCATAGTTCGCTGCAAAACATTACAATGTAGCGATTAGAGGTGGAAAATTATGGTAGAATCATTTTCTCTAATATTAAAAAATAAATAAATAAATGGCCTTATCTAACTGTCATGAAAAAAATATTTCAGGAAAATAAAAATAAAACAGCAGGGAAACGGTGGTGCAGTGGTTAGCCTCACAACAAGAAGGTCCTGCATTCAATTCCACCATCAGTTCAGGGTTTTTCTGTGTGGAGTTTGCATGATCTCACCATGTCTGCACAGTACTCCGACTTCCTCCCACTGTCCAAAGACATACAGTTAGTGGGATTGAGTTAATTGGTAATTCTAAATTGCCCATAGGTGTGAGTGTGAATACCTGTTCTTCTCTATGTGTTAGCTCTGCGACAGATTGGCGACCCGTCCAGGGTGTACCCTGCCTCTTGCCCAAAGACAGCTGGGATGGCTGTCTTAGCAGAAGAGAATGAATGGATGGATATTGCGGCAGAATGTAATTATTTTTCTGGTGACATCAATGATCTTATCTAGTCACTTGAAGATTAAGCAAAAAAAATATATTTAATTTATGTTAGAAACATACGTACATAAGAATGACCTTGGGTAACACCATTCACGAATCCCACATGATTAAAATGATCCATTACAAATGGTTTAACAAACTTTTATGGAAACCTCTGATTCTGACACTCATAAGCCAAGATCTCATGTGACTGCACACCTAGGCTCCATCTGACGCTAACAGATTGCTTTAATAGTGACTCAACAAGTGACCAATAAAATTGCTTTCATATGTCAATTCCCTCTCATGCCTGCATGATCATCAGATACATTTCATGCTCAATTTCATGGCGTTCTAATCAGTATAATGAAAAGCAGCCTTAAGTCTGTTCCAAGAATCAGGCCAGTGTGCTCCACTCACGGATCGCTGCTACTTAATTCAACCTTGCTTTTCTTTTGCAGATCCTTGTGATCATTTTGGTTTGCATTTATGCAATCTATCCCACTATGGGAACTTACTCTATGTAAATTTGGCCTTATAGTGACACAAACAGACTCTTGTTTGAGAGGACTACTGCTTGTTGAAAGAGTTATGGCTCTCTGTAATCCTTTTGATTATCAGGATGGCAGAAACACTTCCTCTTCCCTATCAAACTGGTTCAGCAGATTAGCTTCTGCTCTGCCTCATATTTAAGTTTCCTTTGATTTAAGTGAGTGTGTGGTCTCAGCGTTAGTGTGCAATGGCGACATGGAACCTATTGTAATGGGTGACGGGCACACACACACATACACACGCTTCCTGGGAACAGCAGAGACAGCTGACTGTTCTTTAGCCAGGATGTAGCATTAGTGACAAACAAGGAATGTTGTTAATCAGATTTAGAGCCATTTCCGAAAAGGAAGAACATGTTCCCCCTCCTCCTCCTTACTTATACTTTGATTTAGATTTCTTCATACCACTTCAAAAGAAAAAATAAGGATGTTTTCAACATTCATTAATCACGTGTTTATGTCCTGGCCATCATCAAGGGGAAATCTGATTTCAGGATGGTGTGGTCGTCAACTCTTTATTTACTGGATAAACTAGATTTTCATATTAATAGATTAACAACAGTAATCAGAACGCAGTTGCTCATGATGAATGAATCAGGACTATTTTTCCATTTATAACACATGTTAACAGTAAAGTCGCAGGTTTTCTTTGTTTTGGTTCTTAGGCGGAGGCAGAAACTTCATCTGCCTGCAAAGGTTATTGGATTCAGTGTTTGTATTTAAGTTGCTTTCAGTCTTTACCTCATTGCTCTGCAGCTTTTCTACAAGAAAAATTTCCAAAACTAAAGGAAACAAAGGGGGAGGTGCTACAGTTTAAAGGGGAACAATTATGATTAATTTGAACTCCATATTTTTTTATTCTTGGACTCTCCAGAATAACTTTTGTTTTAGTTCTTTTCCAGTTGGGTTTCATTTAGGAAACCAGTTGGTGATTCTTGGCAACTATGTGTATGTAACCAGCAGCAATTACTTTGAAAAAGTAATTAATTATAGTTACTAGTTACTTCTTCAAAAAAGTAACTGAGTTAGTAACTGAGTTACAAGATTCTAAAAGTAAGTAATTACTTGAAAAGTAACTATTGCGTTACTTTAAAAAAAAATGTTTAACCATGGGGTCCAGGGTATAATTGGCCATTTTTAACTACTTTTGATTTATTTGACCTCTACATTTCACATTTAAAAACTATTTATTTGCCTTGTTTGGTGTCATCCTTTTCAGCACAACCTCACGTGTCAGAATTTACAGTCATGTTTTCATTTTGACATACTGTATTAACACAATTGATCTAAAATCAGACAAAAAACATAAAATCCGAGTAGAAAAAGTTATATTTTTTTACTGTAACAACCACAAACATGTTTATTGAATCATATTTCATAACTTTAAATGCAAATAAAAATTGTCAATTTTAAAATCATACGCACAAGTTTTGCAAACAACAAAGTTATTTGCAGCCATTTACCTTTTACCCTTTTTTTTTTAACCATTTCAAACTATTTACAGAACAATCAGCTGTTCTGCATTCAATAAGATGCCACACAAATTATTTGTGCCACTCCAGAAAAGGTGTATCACTCCTTTTTCTACCTGGAGACAGCAGTCACATCATTGTTCTGACACACAACACAAAACTATCCACAACACTACACAATAATTACACAAGACAACACATTAACTACACACTCCAAACACACTAAACGTGACAAATCTCTCACATGTCAAAACTCCCTCTCTCTCTTTTTCTGCTCTCTTTCTCTCACCGTCACTCCTCAAACTTCCCCCTCTTCCTAAACAGCCAAAAGTCATATTGCCATATCATTTTTGATTGGTCAACATGGTGCACTTTTACACCAACACGAAAGGGCTGTTTCTTGTTTTTTGGGGTTTTTTGGTCATAAGCAGAGAGTGCTTGCTAGCTCTGTCCTTAGACAGTAAATGTGACGAAACTATTGAGGAAAAACGCCGCATATATATTGTTTATCATGACTCTGGTTTTACATGGCCTATCAGGACAATTTAAAAACTGGTATATATCACCTTGTTGCTTTGTCATCTTAAAGTGGTCATGTCATTGGCTTACCACGACTACTTTATTCTTCCTCAGTCAAACAGCAGCAGTCATGCGATTGTTTTGCCCCCTTAGCTCCAGGTGTTGTGCCAAAAAGTGATCGTCGGGCAGAAAGTGATTGCTGTCCGCGGGAGCGCGCGCAGCTGCTTAAAGCTGTAGCGCCCAGATTACTTACAGCTACTTCCATGCAACTGATATAAGATGTGGTAAGCTAAAGACAGCTTCAACCGTCTGTTTGTTGAAAAATAGTAAAGCAACCGCACCGAATTTTCTTGTCACTAACAGTAATGGCATTGTAACGATAGAAATAGTAATTAGTTAGATTACTTGCTACTGAAAAAAGTAACGCCGTTACTTGTAACGCCATTATTCCCATCACTGGTAACCGGTTGGCGAGTGGTTGCTGAAGGTCGCAAAGAAGGTGCAAAACCCACTTTGTGATTACTTTGGTCACCACAGTAGCCTTTTATTTGAATGGAAGATGCCCACCTGTATGCAAACACTTGCAAAGGAATAGTCAAGCAGTAATAAAACTTAAAGTTAAGTGTATCAAACTTAAGTGTGATAGAAAACCAGGAACTGAGCACGTTCACCTTCAGTCATCAATGTCTGCTAACAACCAAATATAAGGAGGTTTTCTGTGCTACTACGTTCACTTTGCAACTTCTAGCAACTGTTGCCAGCTCGTCAAGGAATACACATTTTTCACTAGTGACAGGTGGTTGCCAGATTGTCGCTGTAGGCCTGTGTGAAGGGTGGCTTTACCTTTAAGGAAACTTGCTTCAGATTGACTACTCTGGATGTATGTGGGTTATGTCCACTCTTATTGACATCATACAGTTTTATCAGCAGAAAAAATAAATTCAGGTGTTTTAACCTCCTAGGACCTGGTGTCCACGTATGGGGACATCACATTTTGGGTTGTCTAGACCACAATACTAAATTTTGCTCTTTTAAATGGCTTTCAAATGAGCCATATTGATCAAAGTGGCACAATTGTTGTTTCTCATTTTGTTTTTGTACCCAGGAAAAATGCTGCTGTGTTCAGACACCAAATAAAGAGTTATGTACATCATTACTCAATAGTAATGTACAATTGAGTACAAAATTGTAACCAAATAAAATAGCAAAGAGAAATTAAAAATGCATGCCATGAAAGAGTTCGGGTCTTAGGAGGTTAACCACAAGGAAACGTTACTGACCCCATTGTATGAAACTCTGGCCTTGCTGAATATGAAGATCCACTACAATAACAGGGCATATAATAGTTCATGCCCAGTCATTTCTTCCTGCTGTGGATGGCTCACAGACCTTATGCCTCCTGTGTGAAAATTGTCCACCTTCTTTAAAAGCTTCCACATCAAAAAAGTGGGAAAGAAAATTTAAAATGCTAAAGTTGTGTCTCGAGCTTTTTTATTTAGTCAGCTGGTTCTCCTTTCTCAATACAGAGTTAAGTTAAAAAGAATGATGTAGCTTTTAATACATTCCTTTTTTTTTTCTACACTTTTTTTTTAAACACTGTGTGTTAATTCAAACAGCATGACAGATGGCATTCACTTTATAGATTTCCTGAAAACTAAATGCTAATTATCGGACAAAAGTGATTACCTCTGCCCGTTAAAAGCCCACAACCGTACACAATTAGCTCTGTCTTTGGTGGACAACTTTCATTGGCTTGTTACCTCTGTGGTTGGCTCACTTTCATCCTCCTTTTCCTCCATTTGACTAATCCACTTATTTCCCAGTGAGGGAATGCCAAAACACCTGATGATTAATGACACAGGGATGCATTAGATAGCCATGCATGTATGTCTTTATATATGCGTTGGTGTTGTATTGTTTGTTGTTGTTGTTGTTATGCCCGGAGGCTATAATGAGCCCATCACACGTTAGCGTGAAGCTGGCACACAGATCTCCCTCTCGCTGTTTTGCGCTCACACACGTGCACCGATGCGGACCAGGCTGTAATGAATCCATCTGTGCACGCAAAAGCCTTTTCTGTAGAAGCAGTGATGTCATTCATGTTAAGGTGCATGGTGCTGTTAGTTAATCTGATTTAAACATCTCTTATGCTATCAGGGTAAGAGCTGAGGTCATCCCTTGTTTAAAAAAAGAGGCCGTGGGCTTTTCCAAGTAAAGAGTTTGGATTATTGACTACTGTGTGTTTCAATCAGAGAAAAAGAATCAGTGAAGCTGGCGAAATTTGGACCACTGTGCTGTATAATTGCAACCATATTGGAGCCTGTATTTGTATTATGCTGGCTCAAGTTCTACACAGACTAAACAGCCAAACATCCAAAATATGCTTTCTGTGCATGATTGCAACATATTTATGTTCGCAAGTATTAATAACCAAGGCAGCTTTGACAGCGACATAACCAGTGTATCACCTTCTGTTCTGTGATGGAGTAAATGGCTCTCCAAAAACAGCTCTGGAAAATATCATCTCTAATTAACATCAGGAAATTTTCTGGAAAACACATAAGAAAGCTGATGTCAATGATGCCTAATCACAGTGAAATGTCTTTAAAAATGTCAGCACTACAAATTTTCTGCAGACCGTTGGCAGTAAAAATTTCAAAGCACGCACGAGTATTGGACCGGTATGCTATATTTTCAATGGACCGGTATGCTATATTTCTCAGTTTGAACAGTAACACCATTACAGGCAGTGACTTCCAAGTGTAACATCGGGCTCAAGTACAACGTCTTGCTTACTGGAACGCCTGGCTGCAGGTTTGAAACTTTATCTCTCTTGGCAGCTCATGAAGGGTGTTAAACAAATACAAAAAAGCTGAATTTTTATGCAATCTTCCACATAAACACCACAAGTCATTGTTTCAGTAGGTATTAAAAATATACCACAGCTGATAATGATGAACCAAGCAGCCATACCAGTAAGTTCGCTAGTTAAACATTAGCTCCTCAAGTCATGCAGAAGTCGGTTTTCAAAGATAAACTATTTCGTTTAGATTTTTAACCTCTTTTCCTTTAAAAACAAGCACTCAGCTTTTTGTTGTTGTTTGTTGAACTTGAATAGTTTAATTTTTTTTTTTAAATAATGTGAACATATTCTGCTTTGACTGCCTTCATATCTTATCTTACTAGATGTTGTCTATTGTTTTTTTTTCCTTTTACTGAAGTGGAACCACATGATAAGCACATATTTAGAAAGATAATGACCCTGCAAAAATAAATTATTCTGTCACCGAATAAAATCCCAAAAACTGGACTGAAAAATAATCTCTCTAATTAATATCAGGAAATATATAAAGACATATAAACATGTATTTATGAATGAAAATCTGTGCAAATTAACACATATTTAGGAAATAGTGTATTTAAAAACAACTTTGTCATGCAAGAAATAATTCTCTTAATGTAAGTAATTAGATGGGAAGTTTCATGGTGCTATCTATGAGTTAATATTTTCCTCTGAGAGGGTTTGCAATACTTGGGAGATAGTACTGTGAAAAACAACAAAAACAAAAAAGTCTTGTCCTCAGGTCACTAATCAGTGCAGCTTGGTCTGATAAGTTACAAAAAGATGAAACAATACGAGAAACAATATGTAGAGAAAGAAGTGAAGTTTAAGATCTGTGAAACTTCCTGTCCAGCTGCTTCCAGCCATAACACCACAAATTTCTGGATGCAACTGTTGAAAGCTGGGTTATATTTGGGTAATGCAGGCGCCAGTTTATGACAAGGAAGACAAACCCAAGGAATTAAAAAGACAACATCTCTGTTTCTTTTTAGATCTTTTGTTTTTTAAACTGTTCACTTTGAGTCCAAAGATTTTGGTGGTGCACTCACTAAGGCACATACCATAACTGAGAATAAAAGCTATAAATAAAATACAGTAAGCACGCAGCTCATGTTGTGCTGTGCAGCTTTTACTTCATTTACGTCATCCCAGCTCTGATAAATCTGGGAAATAAATCAGCTAAGTTGCTGTTCAACAAAACTTCAGCAAGTCTGTTCCCCATTAAAGTATTACCTGATAAAGGTGAAAACGGGATCAACCGTTTATTTTGTGTTAACGCTTTTTTAATACTCCTAATCTGTCCAAAGAAATTAGTTCTACTAAATTAAAAACACTTATTGTAGATGTGATCTGCATATTAACTACCACCTTGGTTCTGTCTCACATAGCCAACTTTTTACTCTTTATAAAAATGATCATTTTCTAATCATATTTTTCTTCTTTTTCCATTGCGGCGGGTTGGAGTGGAACAGACTAGCTGCCAGTGATGGTAAAAAAGACCATTTTGCTAATGCTGTAATGGTTGCACAATGGGGGTTGCATTTCACTTATTTTACGAGTGGTGGAGAGAGCGCTCGGGGATCTGTGTTATTCTGACTTCGATGCGTGTGTGAGCTTGTGTACTTCTGTGTGTTGGCGGAATGTGGCTTGTTAAATGTGAGAATGTCAATGCTCATTGTTTCCCGGTCAAGATATCAGTACCAAACCATCGTGTAACTCCCCTGGTGTTTTACCTCCAGCTAATCTTTCACCTCATCTCTTTGGTGGTCCATCAGGAAAAGCAGGATCTCGCATCTTCATAGTGTAACGAGATTTATAAAATATGCATTTCTTTTAGTTCTACTGTTTGGACATTAAAGAAAGTGCCTCTGAGTGGTTGTTAAAGTTACGTTATTTCACTCCATTATGTTGTTTGGGAATGTGGCTCTATAAATCCTTTAGTGTTGCCTGTTACACTATAATGTTTAGGTAATTAAGATTTATGTAATTAATGTTACTTTGACTTATGCTTGTTCCTTAACAGCTCCAGTTATATGTTAGCCTGTTTAATGTAGATGTGTTTGTTTGGCTGTGATTATGGAGTGTCAGCCATTACGGGCCTAACAGTTGGGGCTGTTTCTCCTCAGGAGATAATGCCAGGTCCTGTCAGCCTGGTTTATACTGTATCAGCTGATCACTGTCACATAGTCCTGGGTCAGGGAGTGACTGAAAATAACTCTAATTGTTTTTTAACTTCTTCAGGCTGTGTGATGGATGGGGTTTATCACTTCAGGTCAGCTCAGATAATAGTCAAGATAAGATAAGATAAGATAAGATAAGATAGAACTTTATTAATCCCTCGGGTGGGTTCCTCTGGGAAATTCGATTTCCAAAAAAGCACAGCACCGACAGAAGTTACAGAGTTATATATACACACATATATATAAATACAGAGACAATATAAATAAAATATACGAAGGGGACAAATAGAATAAATAGGAATAAAAATAAAAATACAAGTGAATTGCACATTTCAAGTATTGAGTCTATTGCACCGTTGACTATTTACAAAAGTATTGCACAAAAGGTATTGCACAGTGAGGTGAAGAGGCACTACAGCTTAGTTGTTCCCTCCTTTGTCCTCCTGTTTCCCCTCCCTCTCCCCTCCAGAGAGGAGTTAAACAGTCTGATGGTGTGTGGGACAAAGGAGTTTTTAAGTCTGTTAGTTCTTGTCTTTGGGAGAAGCAACCTGTCACTGAACAGACTCTTCTGGTTGTTAATGGCCGTGTGCAGAGGATGCCTGGCATTGTCCATAATGTCCATCAGTTTCTTTAATGTCCTTTTCTCTGCCACTGTCACCAGAGTGTCCAGCTTCATGCCGACCACAGAGCTAGCCCTCCTGATCAGTTTCTCCAGCCTGGATGAGTCCTTCTTTGCTGTGCTGCTCCCCCAGCACACCACAGCATAGTCAGTAAGCCAGAGAGTAAAGGAAAGATTAAGAAGGCAGAAATTTTGTCTAGTGCTAAAGTAAAGAAGTAAGTAACATTAACTGCTTTTTTCGCAGTATTTAAATGTGGAGCACATTCACATTGTTTATAGTGAGACAAATGTGGAGGAATCAAAATCAGAGCCGCTGCAGAGTGTCCTTAAGACGCAGTTTGAGATGTTACTGTGAAAGAAAGCAGAGTATTCAGATTAGATTGGAAAGAGTTTAGCATGCTACAGACTACTTGATCTTCTTTCCAAAGGGTTTGACTCATCATTCTCTGTTAAGCTAGATATTTTTCAGGTGGTTGTTTTAATTTGCAGTAGTGCAGAAATGAGCTGAACCTCATTTCTTTATATTTTGTTTCCAAGGAGCCAGACACTTTTGGACATTGGCTGCTTTTTCAGCCAGTCCAGTCCATTTTCAGAGGAATGTATTTTGAGTTTGTTAAGCCACTTACAAACTGACCTGTGAATCATTCAAGCATAAAAAAGGCACAGATTTTATGGTGTGAACCAGTGTCAGCGTGACTATGATCCCAAACACACTGACAGTGCAGTAAAAGTATACCTTGGAACAGTTGAAGTGAAGGATTGACTTTTCCAGGGCCCAGAACTCAACTTCTTGACAGAATGTAAGAAAAGGTAGCCAGCATTCAAAGAAGAGTTTTGAAATGTCCTTCAAAAAGCCTGAAGAACTATTCCTGAACACTGTGTAAAAGGAAATGAGGCTTGTTAGAGTTGTTCAATGTCTGTTTTTATACAGATTTATTGAAACAGTTTGCACGTTTCAGTAAACCTTTGCACCTATTTCTGATTTTCCTAGCAAAAAAAAAAAAAAAAAAAAAAAAAAAAAAAAAAAAAAATAATATATATATATATATATATATATATATATAAATAAAAAAATAAGGGTTGGGTCAAGATTTTGTTTTGCACAGCCCTCTTGAACATTTCTTTACCAAATATAGTTATGCGTTTCAGGGTTCTGTGAAACAGTAATTAATATTAATTTAAAAGGAAACAAAGTACAAAACTTATCAAAAGGATTTCATCAGTAACGAGTCAGCTGCTGGCTGAGGCTTCGTGGCGCAGAGACAAGAGAGTGGTATCAATCATTTCAAGTCACTCTGACAAGTTAACTGATGATGTTTCCTTTGAGTCCCAGTGTTTGCAGGCCTGTTCTGGTGCATCCAGTAGATGCTTGATCAGATCGGTATGCGGGGAGTTTTTAAAGTTAGTGAATGTCTGGACTAATGGTTTCCGAGCAGGACTTTACACTGCATCGGGACCATTACCTGTCAGCTATTTAAATGTTTGGCCTGATCGGTGCTGTTACATACCTTATGTTAACTTTCCAGGAATATATTTCACAAACTACTTAACAGGTTACTGTGAAGACACCGCTGTGATGCAGATAAAGCTCTAAGAGAGAAAGAACACATCACAACATTGCTCTCTGTGATGTGCTTTTAGTTTATCTTAGAATTTCAAGAGTACTACTTGAAACATACAGAACAATAACTCACACTTGATAAATTTATATGCTGTCACATTGAAAGCTAAACAATGGGTAAAATGTTCCAGTGACTGCTTGAGTAATGCTTTCCTACCCTTTTAAAGTACTTTATTAAAAAAAATCTTCCATTTATTAAAAGTACTCTCAACTATAAATTGGGAAACTTTTCATGATCTCCTTGAGTGTCTGTTTCACCTTTACCAGAGGCGAGTGTTTGGGTGGGACGGTATGAGTAAGAACTGTGGGAGACATGGTAGAAGTGTTTATTTCCACCTACCAGACAATGCTGTCCCAATGCTTTATTATGACAGTGGAGGTAGAGTAAGTTTGTGAGTCAGTGAAGGGGAGGACAGGTCAGTCTGTGGGCAGAGGCCGGACTCTTTGGCTCATAACCTGGAGAAGAAGTCGGATAGAGCTAAATCACTTTTTTAAAATGGTTTGTTTTGGATGGTGATGTACCAGTTTAACAGTTCACCACACAGACAAACTGCTTTCCATCCACAGTCGTTTGGCTCAGGCTAGTTGACTATTTTTAATCATTTCTCCTGTGGAAGAAACAAGTAACTGCTCTCTCCTCTGCTAATGCTTAAAAAGAAAGTTGACATGGTCGCTCTCTACCTGGATAATGAATAATAGTCATATGTCTGGTTAGCCTGGAAATAAAACGTGATATAATGCAGATACATGCTTTTTTCCAATTACTGAATAATTGCTGTCCTTGACCAAAGCCAAGAGGAAGACACGCAAGTTAAAACTTGGAATGATGTGCCACGTTTTTCTCCCTGTCTGCACGCTCTCCTAAAGAGGTACGTCATGATTTAGTTTCACTCTGCACTATCTGACAAGAGCTTCTCTGTGACGGTTCAGTGCCAAGCCTGGAATCAGGTTAAACTCTCTGCCTTGTTTTAGGGGTATTTTTACAGCATGGCAATCTGTATTTGTGTCTCGCCGAAGTAGTAATCCCTTTGTTTAAATTTTACTTTACCTTGTTGTATTAAGGTTCTTCTATATGGGAAGAATCAACATTAAACTTAACATTTCTGCCTTTGTTCAGACGTTCAATACAAGACAATGTTTTTGAGGGGTTAAATCTGTTACCTTCCAGTTTCAGGACATTTACTTTGGCTTCTGATTTATCTAGCTAATAATGTCGAGTATCTTTTTATATTTCAAGAAAAATCCAATTATCTTTGCAGATAATGAAGTATCTAAATGTAGGATTATTTCCATGATAGTAAGTCTAAAAAATGTCCAAACAATCTAATTAATGTCACATTTAGTAATAAAAGGTGATTTTTTTTGTGCACCGTTACATATTTTGCAGTGAAGTAAAATGATTGTAAAAGAAAAAAAAAGCCAGAAAAACTCAATAGTCGTCACTATTATAAATAAAAAAAAGAGCCATGTAGTCTTGAAACTAGTTCATTTGCATTGGATACTGGTGATATTAAATCACCACTTGGCAGATAATTTGCTTTTTGAATTTGGGACTCAGTTTTGGATTCAAATGTTGAGATTTAAAAAATTAATGTTTTTGACTGTCACAGCTGTCAGCGCTGGCAACGATCGTTTGGTATTTGTAAAGTAAAAAACCCACAGAGACTGCAAATGGATGATTTTCTGACCTGCGTCTCATTTTACTCACCGCGTTTTGGCTTTGTGCTGCAGGTTATAACAAGTTAAAATCCCGTTTTCTCTCCAGGTCACTAAAAAGAATGAAATATCAGCCAGAATATGACAAAGAATATAAAATTCAAGTAGCAAGAGTATTTTGCCACTGTGGCTGAAGTGATGCTTCAGGTTTTACCAGCATGTGTCAAGGGATGCCTATTTTTTGGTTCGAGCCCCGGACAGTCTTGGTCGTTGTGTCCTTGGGCAAGACACTTCACCCGTTGCCTACTGGTGGTGGTCAGAGGGCACGGTGGCGCCAGTGTCCGGCAGCCTCGCCTCTGTCAGTGCGCCCCAGGGTGGCTGTGGCTACAATGTAGCTTGCCATCACCAGTGTGTGAATGTGTGTGTGAATGGGTGGATGACTGGTTGTGTAAAACGCTTTGGGGTCCTTTGGGACTAGTAAAGCGCTATATAAATACAGGTCATCTAGAATAGATTAAGGTTAAGGTATACATAAGTCAAAATTCCTAGGAAGCTGTTGTCAATAGAAAATATTTCAAGTCTGATTGTACTGGCAGTTTCTTGTTTTTTTAAAGGCAGAATAAACAGAAAGTTACAGACTTCAGAGATGATGATTGTGTTGGGTTCTCACTCCTTGATAACAAGAGTAACACTAATTCAAAGCCACAGAGGAGTTTAGAGTATGTTTGATGAAAACGTCTGGTGTGTATATGAGATCCAGTTGTCTACCAGCTCATTCATGACATCAGAAATTTGGCCTAGTTACAATGTACCCTTTGCTCATGTCTTTCTGATTAGACGTTCAGAGAAAATCTGTCTCCAAGCAACATTTTTTAATGTTTTTCAAAATAATAAAAAAAAAAAAAACGTTTTGAAGTTGGAGGCTGGGGCCAGGAGGGGGTGGGGGGGAGGTTACAATGAGAGAAGCATGAAAGCTCAATGTAGATCACTTCGCAAATGGCCTCAGATTGTCTGATATGAGTTGGCAAGTGAAGGTTGGAAAACTGTGTCCTTTTTTTGGTAAAGTACCTGCTCTTGATGCTCTGTTGGATTCAACTAGATCTCTTCTAGTCACTTTTGAGACCTTGGGTATGAAACACATTTGATAAAAGTTTTAATCTGCAGGATATTTTTATTTTCTTTTTGTTTTTTTTTTACCTTTTATAAAACACATGTTTAGAATAAAAAAAAGCATAATCATCACTAGCGAGATGACACAGTTGCTTCTTGTGTTTTCATGTTGGAATACTGAAAATAATTTCAACAAGAGTTGGCTCAGGTACACAACTGGGACACTTCTCATAGCAGAGGACTCTGTTGCTGCTCAGTACACACCTACTCTCTCCACTCACTAACACAAAACTCCATCTTTCTGGCAAAGTTTGTACTCCCTGAAATCCTTTAGAGCTTAAATATATCTGAGGCAGCTGTAATGCCAAGGACCATTACTGCTGTCAGAAAGAAGGCCGTGTTCCAACAGTACAGTATAATTGATTCACTAATAGATCATGAGTGATCTTGGGAGAGGGGAAGAATAATTCCTATTGGAGAGTGTGGTTTGGCTACTTTGAAACTTAATCAAGGTTGAACCTGTCTTCAGCCAAAGATCAATTACATAAATTAGCCTCTAGGTCAAGCTTCAGTGCAAAACAATCTTGTCATGTCGGCTTAAAAAAGAAAAGAAAAAAGAAGCAAGGCAGCAGCTGACAAGTGTTTGAGAAAACAGAAATGTTTTGAGCAAAATAGGCAAGTGACCTGTGAGTCCAATTTGTACGTTAGTTTGGCATAACCTCAGATTCAGCTGAATGCTGCCTTTGTTCAGACATAGGGGAGCTAGAAAGAGAAGACGCCAAAAAGTAAGAACAAACCAATTTTTCAAGGGATGACAAAAAAGTTCCAAAGTCCCTAATCTCAAAATGTGTCTGTCCCATTATATAAAATCTGAAGTGAGTTAAATGTGTATTGCACCAGTGTTATGTTAACATGTTGCTGTATTTGTTGTTGCAGTGGCTGATTGGAGACAGAGACAGGGACTGTGGGATCACCTGCTCACGGACGGGGAAGCCGGTGTGTGGTTCAGACGGGCGGAGCTATGACAGCAACTGTGAATTGCAGAAGGCGCGCTGCAAAGATAAGACACTCACATTAGCACACAGAGGCCGGTGTCGAGGTGAGAGCTAAACTCTGGTCAACTCTGTGCAGATACACGGAGCTATTTTCAGGGTGCATTCAAGAAAATTGAGATGTAGGATTTATCTGTTTTTTTTATAAATGTAAAAAGTGATGATGTTTACATGAATGTTTTCCTGATGTCTGTGTTTACACAATCCATTTCTCACACATAACAGTCCACAGCTATCAGTAAAAGTCATACATGCATTTACATACATCAACGGGCACACAACAGGTACAATAATAAGTCAGACACAGCACTAATGAGAGGTGTTGGGATGAAGGTTGGTTGCAAAGCAGCTTGCAGGTGCATAGCAACTTTAGGTTGGATAAAAAAACTGACTCTGTACTAAGATTAGCTGACCTGTGGGATTGCAGTTGAGGTTAACTTGGCCTACCTATACTGATGCTTTGCTCATTTTCTGAATCTGTATCTAGGGCTGGAGAGGAAATGGATCAAAAAGAAAATCACCCTAAAAACACATGGTGTACTATAGCATTGCCATGGTAGATAGTTTGCATTGGTCTGAAATGTCAAAACAATACAGCTGGATTTGTACTTTTAGATTTTTGATACTTTGAAATATTCTAATAGATTTTAATTTAGTTTAAGTTTATTTAAGTTTTCCTTGTCACACCTGTTGCTCATTAAGGTGTACAGAGATTTTGTATTGTACTCGACTCTAAATAGTACCTGAAAGAGTACAAAAAAGAGCATCAACAGCCAAAACCACACAGACTCTGTGACCTTTTTGTCATTCAGGTAAAAACTGGGTGTTGCCAGTGGCTCTAACACCAACTGCTATATCTGAAGGGAGAGACGTGGAGCTCAAAGGTAAGAACTGTGACACCTTAAACACCGCACACAACCTAAAATGCAGTTTTAGAATTCATCATAACCTAATATGGCCACTGAAAAAGCAATAAAATAAAAATGAAAAAAGCAATAAAATTAATTTATTAGAATCTTAAATAGCATATTTAAGTAACTGCAGCCTGTGGCCACAACTCAAAGTCTGGGAAAAGTGGAACTAAATGAGAAGATGTCTTTAATTTTCTGCCTCTGTGTAGCTATGTAAGTTTTTACAGACCAGGCTCACACACTTCCTCAGTTTCTGGATGCCAGCCACCCAGCAACGGCAGAGATTGATAGGTCTAAAGTCAAGATTGGAACCGGGCATCGTAGCCCCCTTTTTTCCAGACCCCCTTCTATCCATTAGAAAAACAGCAGTACGACTAAATCCATTTTTGGAGTGAATCTGACTCCCTTTGTGTGGTAATATGTGGCTTTGTTTCATAATACCAGTGTTGTGCCAAGGGAAGGAAAACTGGGCAAAGCTCACGCAGTCTTTGCAGATGCAGCAGGCCTGTTCTGTTGTAATGAAAATGCTGCTTTATTTAGGCAGGCAGTTTGTGAACCAATCCTTGTTTACAACGACAAAGCCAGGCAAAGTCTCGTTGAAATGTGCGTGAGATTCAGATTAAACACAACAGATTAATTTGAATACGAGGCTTATAAATTGCTAACAAGTATAACAAACAACCGCAAACAACAACAAGCACAAAGCTGTGGCTGATTCAACCGGCAGACCTGCTTATTCATTATTTAGCTTTAAAATCAACACATTATGCATCATTCAAAGTCTCTCAAAGGGAGATTTGTCTGTGTCCATACACTGTGTTTCGGCTTTGTTACAGCTAACAAGCACGAGACGACAACCTGCAAACGACTGCTGGGCTCGACATTCTTTTTACATTTACATAAATCAGACGTATTCAGGTTGGATTTTGGGGTTGCTTTTATGTCTCACTACAATATTCTATCTGCATTTTCTCTACAATACAAGTCTCATTTATAAATTCATGCATTGCTGTCCTCCTCAGTGACATCACCACCCTATTTTGGCCCTGTCAGTCTTTTATGCTTAAAGGAGACATCATGTCTGTCTCTACTCAGGTCCAGAGATGACTTTTTCAAACTTTTATTTATCCAGGAAAAATATTTGTTAAAAGTGGAGGACCGTGGTCGACTGGTCAGCTCCCTGGTGTGACTGTGTATACATGAACGGTTGAACATGAACTCATGTCCACAGGATTTTTGAGTGCAATAAAAACAGTAGTCACTGACGGGAGTTTGAACCAGTGAACAGCTGGTGTGAAGCCCACTTCATTCTCTGACCTTTAAAGCCACCTCCATCTCTGTGCCTCGAGAGCAGGACAAGCTCATCGGTGCTGCACGAACAGTTTCCACTGACATTTCCAAATATCCATGTAGAGTACATGACGCACTCCTCAGCACTAACAATGAAGTATCCATAGCCTACATCTGGCACTAGCAGTGGTCAGTGTTGAGGAATGTGTTGTTTTAGTATTTTTGAAGACTGTTAAAAAGTCTCTGCCTCCTCTAGAGTTGAGCTACCTGCAGGTTTATTATGGTTGGAGCTTTTTTTTTCAGATTTGTGAAAAACCACACGCTGAAAGTTTGATTAAGTGTTTTAAGGGTCAGATTAAAAATCAAAACTGAGAAGAAAGTAATAAAATTATGTTTGTTTTCCCATCCTGTCAAAACATGCCCTTGAGCAAGGCACAGCAGTAAACTGTGTCTGTATTTACAGGTGTGAGCAGAGTGTTACTGGCACAGAACATGTGTCTTCACTACATAAAAACAGTGCTGGAGGTTTGTATGCAGTGTTTGAGAACAGAAGGTCCTTTCAATACGTTTCAGATGCAGGACAGTCCAAGTGTCGTGTTGAGAGGAACCAGGCTCTGGAGCAAGCCAGAAGACCTCAGTCTTCAGAGTCCATGTTCATCCCAGAATGCAATGAAGATGGAACATTTGCCCAGGTCCGTATCCAATCATCCGTGGCTTTTTCCTTCCCTTTTAAATCTTTCACGCTTCATCTTTCTCTTTCCATTAGTCTCATGTGTACCCCCCCTCTTCAGATCACCCCAAAATTGAGCTTTTTCTTCACTGACAGAAAAGTCCACCCCCTGTTCTTTATTTACACTCTCATGTGTTTTACATCTTCCATGTGTCTTGCCTCTGCAGGTCCAGTGCCATACTCTGACCGGTTACTGCTGGTGTGTTACCAGTGATGGCAAGCCAGTGAGTGGCTCCTCTGTGCACAACAGGACCCCAGTGTGTTCAGGTACTAAATAGGGGGGAATCAAGTTGGTAACCTGTTGATGAGGAGCTTTTCCAAATCATCTTAAAACATCTGTTGTATTACCGCACATACGAGTGATGGTTAATTATTTGTGTTACCTGAACAGCTCTACTTCGGAGTATTTTTAACAGTCTGCATGACCAAAGCATCCGAGTTGGTTGGATGTTTCCTGACAATTCCTTGTCGGTATGAAAAACAGAAAAATAAGCTTTTAGACATGATAGTGGTGGCTATGTTTGCTGGATCTTGCAGGCAAGCGTGCTTGGAAGCCAAGTCACTGGGTTTTGGGGCCAGTCAATCATTTTAGGAAGTGAACTAGTTTTCATAATTCAAAAAACATCTGGCAATAATTCTTTTTCAAAGGCTTTATATAATTTTAGGATACTACTGGACACAGAGTTAAACTTATAAATGATGTTCAGGAAGCCTGCCAGTCCTGATGGAGGATAAAGAGTGAACACAGCATTTGGATGACAGTTACAAAAGGTCTGTCTGTAAATGTCGAGCCATTCTATGGGCACATGTGTATTAAATGTCATGTGGCTTACAGCAGGTGCAAGGTCAACGAGAAGGCTAATGGCCATACATGCAGGGGCCTCTCGGCACTCAAACTCTCCCCCCACCTCTAAGTGCTCTCAGCAGGCTGGAGGAGAGAGAGCAAACGGGGCTCTGCACACTCATCCTGGATGGGAACACTTTATGATAATCACCATCATTTTCTCTCAGAAGATAATACACAGCGATCTTTGCCAGAGCTGGATTGCAAAGCCACTAGAGCATATGGTGCAAATTTTGTGTGGAAAGTGCGGTGAAAGTGGTCGCATGCCCCTCTGAAACTGCTCAGCAGACAAAGCACCCCCAACCAAACCTCCCCTTTTCTTTTTCTCTTCAGTTCCTTGATCGATCTCTATCTGCCTAATCTGCTGTGCTTTCTCTTTTCTGTCTCTCTAACTTGTGCCACATTTTTCTGTTTGATGCTTTGAAGAAAACTTCACAAATTGATCATACTTCCATCCACCCGTTACAACAATAAAACCTCACCTTACTGATTTTCCAATTTATGAAGGTATGCTATGACAAAGTAGCTCTAATTATAATTTTTTTTGCTCTATTGTTCTCTGCACCAGATGTGTTTTTTAATGGCGCATATACTTCATTTTTCAGTTCACCCTTCACAACAGAAAGTGACAGCAAATTAATTTGTGCAGCCACACAAAACATGTGGTCCTGAAAGTTTTGTGACTTTTCTGTGTTTAACGCTGCAGAAAATTCTTGGTGCTTTTTTCCGTGAGGCTCTGTTTCCTCAAACATCATCACTTTGCAATGTTTGCAAAACATTTTTTACTTCACCCCTGTAAGCCAACTCAGGGAGAGACATTAGACTGAAATGAATTTATTTTGGTGCAAAAAATGAATTTGCTCCAAAACAGAGCTGCACCAAATCATATTTGCTTGTTCTGTTCCTTAACTTACAGGATTTGGAGCTTTACTGTTCATATATGACATAAATCTGTTCTGGATGATTGGTTTGACAAAATAAGCAATGTGAAGATGTCAGTTTGGATGATATCTTTAACTACGACATTCTGACAATCCAAAAATACAAAATACACTGATTGGCCATTTTGTTAGATATACAGTATACTCACATGGTAGCAATTCAGTGAATATAGGCGTGTAGTCATGGTCAAAATGACTGGCTGATGTTAAAAAGGAGCATCAGAATTAAGCAGAAAGGTGATTTTGTTTGTGCCAGATGGGCTAGTCTGAGGATTTCTGAAACTTCTGGCACAACCATCTCTTGGCTTTACAGGTAATAGTCTGAAAAAGAACAAATATCCACTTAGTGGCAATTCTCTAGGCCTTGTTGATGCCAGAGGTCAGAAGAGAATGACCAGACCGCTTCAAGCTGATAAGAAAGCAGTAATTCAGATAACCTGCTGTTACAGCAAAGGTATGCAGAAGAACATCTCTGAATGTACAACACCTTTAACCTTGAAGCAAATGTGCCACAGCAGCAGAAGCCCACACTCGGTGCAATTCCTGTCAGCCTGGAAAGATAGGAAACAGACTGTAATTCATACAGAAGATTGGAAAAGTGTTGCTTGATTTCTGCTTCGACATTTAGATAATAGGGTCAGAATTTGGTCTAAACAACATAAAAGAGTACTTCTTCCCTATTTGTGTAAGTGCTGGGGATATTTTGTTGGCTCACTTTAGGCCCCTTGGTACTAACTGGTACTTGGTACTAGAGCAGGGCGATATGGCCAAAAATATTTATCACGATATATATTTGAAAATTTGCGATAACGATATAACCAACGATATAATTGATGCGAGACAAAATACAACTCCACAACATTACTAGCGCAAAAAAACAATCTTCCATTTATTTTCACTTAAACAAGAAGCTGGTTTTTATGTACATTAAAGCTTTATAAAAATGTAACAGTGCAAATGCAAATTCCTTGCTGAAAGTTTAACCAAAAGGCATTTCCAGTAGAAATGGGCTGACATATCCTGAGCATAACCATGTATAATATCCACTGAAGTTAAAAAGAGGTGCTTTGCAACATTAAACTGCAGTGTGCAGTACGTATTTTTCGGACCATAAGGTGCACAGGATTATAAGGCACATTAAGCGAAACAAAGCAGTCAGATAAATCAAACTTTATTAAACTCATTCTTCTTGCTTCCTCCACTTCTGTACCATTGATTCATTAATGGTGAATTCTCTGGCAGCTGCTCTATTCCCATGTTGTTGCAGTATATTAATGACTAACCTCGTATTGTGGATGGATTATCTCAGTTGTTCTCCTGACTGAAGTTTGGTCCGTTTACAGCATCCTGCCATGCGATTGCATTTGTCTCTAACTATCAGGAACTTTAACGTTAACTTTTATAAGTGGAAAAGTGTTAGTGTTCGTCCTCCAGCTTCACTGTTTATGTTATGCTAACATAGCTGTGTCGCTAGCGATCACGTAGCACATCATTATATACCAGCTAGCCCAACTTCAGTAACCTTACAAACGTCACTGCTGTTTAGTTTCCTGTCTTCATTTATGTTGGAAGTGATAGCAGAGCTGTACGTTTGATTTTTTTCAGAAATCTCTCAGTCAGAACATGCAATATCATGCTTAGGTAACTAGCGAAACTAGCGAGCTAACTTCCGCTAGCTTCCTGCTAACTTCTAACTCCGTTAAATGTAATAACTTTTGTTTTCATGGATGCCTGGAAGTTAAACTTTATAGTTACACCTGGTAAAGCAGCAATGCTGATCGTTTTATTAAAGATGAAAGAATTTATACAGTTTTTAACTCTAAGTGATGCTGCAGTGTTGTTTGACCTGAAGCATACGGAGTTTAGGACCCAGATTACTCCCAGATTTAAGAGCATCTTAGTCCGACAAATATGACAATAACAACGGCCGCTTGCATGTTCTGCAAAAAAATGTGCTTTGTTGTGTATCTGACGGACAAACACCAAACCAGTTCCACATCACGGAAGTTGCACCATTTTTACAAACCAATTCTGGTTCATCTGTTTCACTCAACAATCGGCCATGTGCGTATGAAAACAAAGGCACTGCGCATGCGCGTTTTACTCCCATTCTATCGCGATATTTCATTTTCCTATCGTTGCCTAACATTATACCGGTATTACCGTGAACGGTATAATATGGCCCAGCCCTACTTGGTACCATAGTTTAAATGCCACACCCTCTCTTAATTATTTTTGCTGACCATATAAATCCCCTTATGGCCACAGTCTAACCATCTCCTGATGGCTGCTTCCAAAGCATTAATGTGCCATGTCACAGAGCTCAGATCATCTTGAACTGGTTTCTTGAACATGACAATGCACTCAAATGGCTTCACAGTCTGTAGATACCAGCGAGTTGCACTAATAAAGTTGACACTTGAGTCTAGATAACAGATTAATTAAAAGCAGTTACACTTAGCAAAGGTTGGAAAGTGCATTCTCGTGTAATCGTGTTTAAATACACTCTTTTTAAAATCCTGAAATGTAGTTTATTGCACAACACAATTTCTACCTGTCTCCTTTCTGTCCTGGATAAGATCCGATATCTTCATTGTTTCTTGCAAAGGTATGTATGACACTGGTGCCTGAATCTGGGCACAATAAACCCACTGGTGTCTCCGGATACTAAAGTTTAACAGTACATGCCCAGCTCATCTGCCCCTTACTATACCTTCCCAATCAAATAACCTTTGACATGCTCAGATGCACCTGTCTACTGTGACCCAAATCAATCATCTCGCATACATTTGCAGGAAACTTCCGTGAATTTATGGGAACTCATGCTGGGACAAGTGGATTGTCAGGTAGTAAATTTCCTTCTAGTTGCTTTAACTTAAAATAGAATCTCCCATTTTTCTCTTCTATTGTAATTGGTTGCACCATTTAATTTTGCCCTGCCCTCCGTGCATCCACGCATGACACCAAATACCTGCATGCACCAAACAAGAATGACATTTAGAACTTGGAATCTTTCATGTTTAATTTCCACAGATGAAGCAGATCATTCAGTTTTGCGTTGGTCTGTATTAAAATTATGCATAGTACTAACAATATGTACTCGTCCACCTAACCAAAAGAAGAGACACCAGTGGATTGGGTAATCAGTAGGAGTGCTGGTTTTTCTGATGTTTCCTGTGTCGACTGTTTTAAAAGAAATAAAAACATATTTACTTGCTGTAAGTTGGTAATTTTTTTATTTATTTTACCAGCTCAAAAAACAACAAAAACAAAAAACAGTTTTGAAGACAAATCCTTTAAATTTAACATTACTGGCTGTTACTGTCTAGTCTTTGGTTTACACTGTTTCTTCCTCTTCCCAGGGTCAGTAACTGATAAGCCACCAGGGCCACCAAACACAGATAGAAAAGGTGAGTTGTGATCTGCTGTTATGTGTGCATGTACCCTAAAAGTGTTTTGACCTGATTTTACTCCATGTGATCCATGCAAAGTCAACATTTGTGAAGAACACAAACTTACACGTACTGGCCTTCACTGTTAAAGGGAATCTAAAAACAACACCAAGAGATGTTTCCCCCCTTTTATAAGATGCAAATGATGCTGAATTTATTATAAAGATCTCAAATATATGCACCACTGTCTAATGCATCCCTCAAGTGACAGTTCATCTTTAACCATAGCAGTTTTAACAAATCTGTCCAAAATCTTGACTGGTTTTGCTCAAGTTATGCTTTTTTCCCCACCCTCCAGGAATGGTAAAATATGGAACATTATAGAATTAATTCAAGAAATTAAAGAAACACTGAGGAGACTTTCTACTGAGCCTCTAAAAATCGGTCTTTGCTTCAGAAATCTCACAGAAAACAGATCTTAAGGAATTTCTTTAAACTGAAAAAAAGTGGGCAGTCTCTCGAAGCTTCTCTGCCGATGCCGTTTCACACCACTTGACAATTGCAGTAAGTTACAGGTTATTTTGACATGCTTATCACACTCTAGCAGGGTTTACACATAGACTTCTCATGTATGGTAAATTAAGAGAGATATTTAATAAACAAAACAAAAACGCTGCTGCTCATTCTTTGTTTCACCTGGGTTTACACCAAGACCGACCCAGTGACTACTGCATTTTATTTACAGTTCAACCTGAATAGGTCAGTTTGACCTCAGGTTCTTTAACATTACTGACATGTCATCTGATTTAAGAACTTAACATTAGTGTTTATCTCCAATCAAAGTTTCTCTGTTGTTTGCTTTTGATTGAATTATTTCCCAAGGAATTTTCCAGATGCTACAATACCGCATGTGGGTGAGTATTCTAGGCAGTTCAATTCACAGCATTACATGAGATCCTTTAAAGTTTTGCAACTCTACCTAAAAGCTTAGCTACTTTAAATTTTACCAGTTTTCCCTACAAGGTCACCCTCTTTGGTGCCCCTGGGTTACTTTCAATGCAGCTGCAGTTTTTAGAAATCAGTTCTACTCTAACTGCAAGGGGTATATAAACATGGACTTTAGACTTTTGTAGGGAGCAAACTATCAACTTCTACGTCACTGCAGAGTATAGTGGAGAATGAGAGCTGGGGCTCTGGCTCCTGAGACCAAACAGCAGTTTTTGACAGAAATTTCCATCCAAAGGCAGCAAATGACAGTCACGACCATGCTCATCATTCACAGGGTTTGAATTTGCCTTGATAGGATCTGACTGACAGCATGGAGGTCTACTATATTGCACAGAGGGAAAAGATTAGGTGTGCACTGTGCACATGGTCACAGTGAATTGAAATGCAGGAGTATTTTCACCTCGCCAATAAAAGCTTTGCTCACCTGCCACTTTGAAACAGTGTGCGATTGTGGGCTACATAGCAAACTCAAAAGTCTTCATGTGATAACAGAGGGGGACTTCCAGAAAGCATTCTTGAATCTTTAATAGGCAGAGTTGCAAAACTTTATAATCACATCTATAAATGTAAAAAAACAGACTTGAAATGTTTTTAGTTTTTGCTTAACAGTTAAATTGTTGTATTTTTGTTATACCCATATGAACTTTAGCATTGCCAGAATTTAATGTGTTTAAGGGAGGAAAGTCAAATATTTAGTTAATAATTTACCAAGAAAACTGAAGACAGCAGTTTATTTGGCCCTCAGTGTGGGAGCAGAGACACAAATATTTTACCAGTGTTTAACTGTAATGAATAAGAATAAACGTTTATACTGTGATCTTCAATTTTATTACTTGTAGTTTTGGTTAGTAGTTAAAGTGAGCTGCATATTTGCATCTGCCAAAAACAAGGGAGTCACGACAACTTCTAAGTCTCCTTCTACACTGGCATATTTTACGAAAGGAAAAAAGAGGAAAATATTGCTTAATTAGATTCTTCTGTGGCTTATTAGTGTTTTTTATTTTAGTGTCCGAGACAGTTAATTATCTAGTACTTCATGTGTTTTGAAGACTTTGCCCCGAGGATGATGCTTGAGTGATGCGTATCCGCTTGGGAGAATAAATGACCTCGTATTATTTTTGTAAAAACTCGTGTGATTCCATTTTAAACTGGTTTTGTTATATATCCTTCTACTTAACCAAGGTGTGAAGGAGTAATTTTCCAGCGTGACGTGATTGTAAACTAACGATGAGACCATCACCGAATTCACTTTGGTAAATTCCCTGGACATCCATGAGTATATTATTTCCAAATTTTAATGCATTCAAGGAACTTGAGATCTCACCAAAAACAAACATTTTTGGGCAGACTAACCAGTTGACCTACTTCCTAGCGATACATTACAACATAATTTGACAATTAAGAATGACGACACAGACAGTTTCACCTCTTTGCATTAACTGTGGATGCAGCTTTCTGATGCTACATCTGCACTGCATTTGTCCTGAGGAGCGGTGTCCTCCTCGTGTGAGTGTCTGGGTGTGTGGTTTACACTGCGAGTGTGAGTGAGTGTGCTAAATGTGCAGCTGATCATGTTGGTGTGAGGATGATTTATTGATGCATGTGTGCAGGACCACATGTGGGTGTTTGTCTCTCTCTCTCTCCTTTCTATATTATTCAGTCTGTCTGTCTGTCTGTCTTGGCCGGGCCATGTGCAAATCCCAACCATTCAACAGTTCTGGAGAGTAGATTGTATTAACCTCAATAATAGTAGTCTCTTTCCGTTTCTTTCTCACCCTTAACCCAGATGATGGCTCCAAGCCCACACCCACCATGGAGACTCATGTCCCCCCTGAGGGTGATGGTAAGCCTCCTCAATAACTCCTACACAGTCGCTTAGATAATTAGTGTGCATACGGTATATTTATAATGACTCATAGGTTTAAAGGCAGCTGACAGCATTGCTCCTTTGTGTGCTTACATCCCATGTCTTAAGAATGCACCATTACATCAAATGGAAAAGGCCAGATGTTAAAATACCAAATGATACATTTGATATTTTTGGAAAAACTGGGATCTTGGATGCAATTTTAGCTTTGGTTTTGTGGGCAAAGCTTGGCTGTGCATGTTGCTTTTCAAATAAGTAGCTACTGGTGAGGTTAAATAAAGCACGGCTGTGTGTAAAATTTTCTCGAGATCACCTAAATGTGTGAAAGCTATTTGTCTAGAACTTGTCATTCTGTCGCTGCAGAGATAACTGCTCCAACACTATGGATAAAACAGCTGGTTTACAAGGAGAACAAAAAGAACAGCTCCTCTTCCAGGAAACCAGGTGAGTGAAAGAAAAATTTTCTGCTTATTCTACACATATTCTCTAAAATAAAGGCATTAGGGGTATGCATTAATTTGCAAGTTTGTGTGCGTGAAGCCCTTAAAATATAGCATTGTTGGATGCTGATAAACTCAGCTCTTCTCTGCCACACTTTTTACATACTCAGGCTAAATAATTAGCCATACTGACCTTTGGAAGATATGAAAGCTATCAGAGAAGTTGCTAGAACCCTAAACAAAGTATATATAAACGTGGCTCCGGTGTAACCAGTTTCAAAACCACCAGCTTGCCATGAAATGTAATCTGTTTTAACTTGAAGACAGACCTACACTGCCAGGGTTATGTTTTGTGGTTTCCTTTGGTGTAATTTGTTTAGCTTTCTCTGTCTCCTTTTTAATTACGCCTTGACGTGTCCACTAAACTCTGGGCGGTTTGATGGCTGTACCAAGTCGAGGAGTGAATGAAGTGTGGCCTGTGTGAGCATATGTGTATTAGGAGTAGATGGATATATTGGTTAGCTGATATATATGGGTTGATGTAAATCTTCAAAAGTCTAAAAACAGTCTATTTTCTTCAATAATAAATCTTTCATTCAGACTGTATCTCCTAAAGATGGAAAAAATGGGGGGGGGGGAAGTGCAAATCAGGCACTTACTGTGTTTGTGTTGAGCTATAATGTTTCCACGAGTGTTTAAAAAAGCATTTATGATTTAATCAGACTTTCAGGAAATCAAATACCCATGAAAACTGATGTGGAAGCTTGCAGACTTGTAAGCCCCGTAGTTTTTGCCGTTAAAATACTGAAAGGAAAAAAGAAAAAAATTCACCACATCTCACCAGTAGTTTGTCTGCCCGTCTTCTTGCACACCTCAGTATTTTGCATCTAAATATTGTTGAGGCATCTATGTAATCTCACAACTCTTCTTTCATCCTAAACCTTTTTGTCTGCCATTTACCACAAAATCTGATTTTACATGCTACGCTGCAAACAATGAGGCATACAAATACTTGATTGTACCTTGGGGTTTCCTGGGATTATGAATGATGGTGATGTGGCAGGGGAAACTGTGGTCAGCATTGAGGGGTGTATTTTATCTAAGAGGTATTTGCTGTGACAGCTCTTTGAAACTTCTGTGGAAACACCAGCTTCCCGTTTCAAATTAGCATCCGGTGTCCTCAAAGGACAAGCGACAAGGCCGAGTGAGGGGGAGATGTCATCACATTTGAGGCATGAGCGATGTGTGTGTGTGTGTCTACATCTGCATGTGATTGCAAACCGCGTGTGTGTTTGTGTGTGTTGTCAAAGGAGATTGTGTGCCTGTGCCTAATTTAAAGTTGGAAAGCAAATAACAGTTACTGGAGGAAGTGTACTTAAACCTCTTCTTCTTTTGGCTGCTCCCTTTAGGGGTCACCACAGCTGATCGTCTGATTCCATCTCATTCTATCCCAACCATCCTCCTCTGCCACACCAGCCCTTTTCATATCTTCCTTCACTTCATCCATGAATCTCTTCTCTGTGGTCTTCCTGGTTTCCTCCTGCCTGGCAGTTCCATATTAAACATCCTTTGTCCAATATATCCACCATCCCTCCTGTCTGCACATATCCAAACAATCACAACCGTTCCTCGCTAAGTTTGTCTGTCTTCTCTAATCTTGTCCATCCCGTATATTTAGCGCTGCCCTCTCCAGCTCTGCCTGTCTTTTTGTCAGTGCCGCCATCTCCAAAAAATACATCATAACAGGTCTCACTACCATCTTGTAAACCTTCCCTTCTACACTTCATGCTATCCTTCTATCACAAATCACCCCCTACACTCTTCTCCACCCACCCCACCTGCACTCTCTTCTTCACCTCTCTTGTGCAGTGTCCGTTGCTTTGGATGGTTGACCCCGGGTATTTAAAATTGTCTCCTTCACTTTTTCACCCGTTTCCCTCTCAGTCACACACATGTATCCTGTCGTTCTTTCATTCCTCTTCTCTCCAGAGAATACCTCCACCTCTCCAGGCTCTCTTCCATCTGCTCCCTACTCTCACCACAGATCATAACATCATAGTCAAGGAAATTCCTGCCTGACCTCATCTGTCAGGCAGTGTCATCCCCAGTGTAATCCCATCCCCACTCTGAACCCATCTGTCATTCCCACCCCACACCTCACCGCTGTCTTACTGTCCAGCAATACATATCCAGCACCACCCTCTCTGCCATTCTCTTGGCATCATATGCTTTCTCTAGATCAGCAAGAACACTGTGTAACTCCTTTTGACCTTCTTTATACTTTTTCACCAATACTCATGAATTCTGATCTTAACCTAGCTTCAGCGTTATCCCTCTATAGCTACAACAGTTTTGCACATCATCCTTGTTCTTGAAAACTTGTATCAGTACACTTCTTCTGCTTACATTCTTAAGTGCACTGGCTCTTTTGTAATTCTTTAATTTAATGAGCTAGTTACCAGTGCTGGGTAATGTTACTTTTAAGAGTACTTGTTACGTTACAAAATATCCATAATATAAATAATTTCTTATGTTACAATGTTACCTATTTAAAAAAATTACTTTTTATTGTACTTTGAGATACCAGCATTCACAATTCTTTGCACATGTTGATTATACTGTCCATGTAGCTTACTGTACATTTCAGATAAAGAAAAGAAGAGGTAAGATATATTTTGTTTTGGTGGGAAAACTCCTTTGTTATAGCAGTTCAAAGTTCACAACAAACATATATGAAATATGTAGAAGGGCATATAACTTACATATAATACTGTATGAAAAATTAATTAGGTAAAAACTAATCTGAAATAAATACAATAAAGTAAAATAAGTATATTTTACTTTAAGTATTAGTAATATTACAATAAGTGAAAAAGCTACTCTCAGTTTAGGGGTGAAATAAACTTAACATGAGAGGGCAGGACTTCTAAATGTAGTGACTTTACCTCATTGCAAAGCAGGTTGGTACTGATAGCATCTCTTCCATTAACAGTGGCAGCTGTAGCATTGTTTGCTGGTACTTTTTAAGGCAGAGGTCACATTTTGCATGTGCATTTTATCTGCCAAAAAAAAAAACAGGAAAAAATACCTCAACAATGTAAAGATTAGGGATGGGTATCGTTTAGGTTTTATCCGATACCGGTGCCAAATCGGTACTTTTGAAACTGTGCCGGTGCTTAAACGGTGCTCAAACCGGTGCTTAATGAATGGAGAACACAAACTTTGTCCAAAAACCTCTCATGTTCAGCTGTTTTTTTTGTAAAAAGATAACAATGTGTGCCTTTTCTGCAGCTATGTGGCATATATGGTATCACTCTTGGCTGGAAGAAGTGCTTAATCAATGGAAAAAACACAAACTTTGTCCAAAAACCTCTCATGTTTAACTGTTTTCCACTTTTTCTTTGGTCATTTTAGCCTTTTTGGCCAGGGTGAAGGGAGTATCTGCCATCAAACAAGAAGACAGCCGCATGTAGCTATGATGATGTTTGCTAGTTCACCTTACATGCATTAATGTAATAACGTGGTTAGCCTACTAAACGTAAATTACACACGAACAACATGAAGCTACTCACGCAGAGAAGAGCGGCTGCTGCTGCATCATCATCCTCATCATTTCTGCTACACTGGCAGGGCTAGGGGCCAGGACTCTATTCTTCGGGTTTTTGGGGGATGTTGCTCCGGGTCCGATAACTGGCAACCCACCCGACGTGCACGGTGTGAGGTCTAGCAGCAAACTATCAAATACAGCGCATTTCTCGGCTTTTAAAAAAAACGCTATGCGTTGCCAGCTGTTTAATCGGATTCTTGGTGTTACCTCCTTTGACAGTATCACAGTATCAGCTTAAAGCACTTGTTGCAGGCTGCTGAGTTTGCATATTTTGCTGTGAAGTACAGCCAGACTTTTGACCGCTTCGCCTTGGGCATTTTTAATCTGTAGCTCTGCTCTAACAGAACGTACGTACCTGGCCCCGCCTACTATCCTCGGAAACGTAAAATGATTGGCTAGAAGTGTATCACAGCTCAGGAAAAAAAAAAAGCACCGAAATAAAGCACCGAAATGTGCGCTGCTTTTCGGTCTGGTTACTACCGTTTATGTCAGAACCGGTGCCATCATGGCACCGGACACCGGTACCCATCCCTAGTAAAGATCAGTCACAAATTCTTTTAGCTACAAGACTTTGTGGCAACAAAGGAACAAAAACACTTCTATCACTTTTACCCATCAGCCGTAAAAGGCTCTCGGACCGTTGTCATTAGCTGGAGGTGTGGGTGCCGTTGACGCCCATGTTTGTCAATGCTGTAACTGGAGAACGAGGCGATATAAGAGTTTCAAATTGATGCCAAAGGTGTATCTACTAAAAATCTCAGCTGGATTTGAATTGCAGTAGCATCAACCTGAAGGTTAAGGTCAGAGGTCAAGTCTTCTGAAAATCTTGTGAATGCGATAACTCAAGAAGGAAATCAATAAATTAAATAACTAATTTGTAATTTGTTAGCTCCAGCATACACAATTACAGCGTGTCTTCTGATTGGTTAGTAAAAAAAAAGTCCATTGTTTGTCTTTTGTTAATATCCTTAATGCTTTGCCTTCTTCCTTTTTAACATGTTTTGAAAACATTAAAACCCTAAAAAGATTTAAAACCCCATTCTTCTTCACTGCAAAAACTGCCCTTTCTCATACTTCATTCATGGATCCATTCTGTCTTTAGAATTTTCTAGCAATTTTGTAATTTTTATAATCATTTAACCAAGAAAAAAAGTACAAGCTGATCATTTAAATGCCACAGCCTAACTTTATGACCACAGTTTATTAATCTTCAAAAGCTTCCACCAGCAGGATAACACACCATGTCACAAACATCAAATAATCTCAGACTGGTCTCTTGAACATGACAGTGAGTCCATTGTACTCAAAATGGCCTCCACGGTCACCAGATGTCATTCTAATAGAGTAACTCCATATGGTGGAACAGGAGATACACATCGTGGATGTGCAGGTCACAAATCTGGAGCAACTTTGTGACGCTGTCCAGTCAGCACAGATCAAAAATAAATTAAAAATAATCAAGGCAGTTCTAAAGGCAAAAGCTGTCCAAATGGGTACTAGCAAGGTGATATATTGTTGTATTATATTCATACACATACACTCACTCACTCGGGCAATTCGGCACGCGAAAGGGAAGAGACAGCGAATAAATCTCTCTACCCACCAGGCAATTTCTCCACTTGACTCTAGAACAAGGGCAGAGACTGGCAGGGCTCCTTATACTGACAAACTGCTTTATTAACTTCTGGATAAAATCATTTCTAAGCAGAGAAGATTTGGCATAACAGTCCTTATTTAAACCTTCCTGTCTTTAAATACAAAGTGAAATAACCTGAGTCCTAATGGAGCAGACATCCCGCACGCACATAAACTGCGTTATTCATTTACAGGCTTTGTCTCTGGACACTCAATAATTCTGATTTAGAGCGATGTGGAGATTGTGCTAGTGAAATGTGTTTGCTTAGGCAAAGCAAAGCAAGGTCCATTTTTCAAACAGATGCTGTGTTGCCAGACTTTGACGTGCTGTTGATCAAATGTTGCAAGCAGGGGGAAGCGCTCTGTCATGCAGCTCATTTTTAAAAGTGTACAGAGAAGCAGAAACTTAAAAACCACCACTCCTCTCTTGTGGTGAAGCAAACAAAAGAAAAACAAAAATGCTGAAGGGATATAATGCGATCATGTCATTAATGCGCATGATTTTGTTTAAACATTTGCAGTCTTAAAAAGACTTTTGTTTCTTGTAATCCCATTTACATGTCATGCAAGAGGGCAGGATGCACTTGTTTAACTTTAAAGGGCAATAAGTGTGCACAGAAACAGGTTTCGGCTGTTCGGTTGATGTGTTCAAAAGTTACACCATCTTTTTAATGAGTCTCTATCATCTCAATGCTTTTGTTGTGTTGTAAAGACAAACACATGCACCTATATACATCCTCACAGAGTTCCTCTATTACTAACATTTCTGCCATCTTAACTGCAGAGAAGGCAGACAATGTTGCAGTGATTACCCAACAGCTGAAAGCCATTGAAGTGAAGTGAAAAAGAGAGCAATCGGAGGGGGGAGAGCAGGTTTAAAGACAGAGGAATTAGAACGGAGGGAAGCAGGGTAAAAGAAAAAGAAAGAAAAAGATGTAGAGGAGTGGAGGAAAGGACTGAGAAAGTGAGAGTGGTCACAACAAGCATAGGAATAAAGAAAAAAAGGAGATTAAAAATTATTTTGCTAAGGCTGGAGCCTCAGTAACAATGGCCAAAGTGAGACGTATAAAATGGGGCAAGTGTGTTATCAAAGATACTGCAGACAGCCATCTTTTGTTCATTATCAATTTGCCCTGAAGAAAATCACAACAACAATGATCACATTGTTACAACTGTTCCTGACTTCCACTTGTGTGGGTTTCATTTTTTTCCCCAAACTACAATATTTGTTTTCTGAGGGTTTTGTGTTTCTTGTCTTTCAGTTCCTGTCGAAGGAAGGGAAATAAAATTGAAAAAGAAACAAAAACAAAAAATAAATAGAGCAGAAATGCAGATATCCAAGGCAGGCCTGGATGACGTTGATTGAATTTCATGTCCACACAAAACTGAAAGGATTACATTGCAAGCATCCAGCCTTTTTCCATTTATATGTACAAAAACAATTTTCTTTTGGGAATCCTAGTGCCTGGCGCCAGCATAACCTCTGTATAATAAACAGTGCTAAATAATTTGGATGTGAAGGAACCTTGGCGAGGACAGCACTAAGAACACTTGAGTATGAGTCCTTACAGGACAAAAAATGTTCTTTAGTGCAAGGACACGTTTAGCTCTGTGCTGGCAGCCACGCTCAGGAAATCTGACCTCCCCACCTCCCACTCTCCTCCGCTAGGTCTCAGGCCTTCTGCTGAACCTGCCACCACCGTCATCTCCACCTTTATTAACTTCACCATGGATCGTGATAAGAGAGTATTGTGTTTTGCACACAGTCACTGCCAAAACAAAAAGAAACAGAAGTAATGACATGCTAGGTTTTTCATGACCCAGTGTTCTCAAAACGCCACCTATAAAGTTTTGCGCTCATGATATCAGCTTGATTATTGCGTGATGCGGACAAAGCAGGGCACTTGTTTAAGCTGGGGATGAAAGCGAGGATCGTGTACAGCAGTCAGTCAGTCAGTGTCACAGAAAGACTTGCATCTTGGAAAAATTGTGGAAGACTCAAAACAATTCTGTCACTTCTGTAAAGTTGACTGACGTGAGTACAGAGTGCTCCACCAGCTGTTTAGACTTTTTCCCCTGCTCAGCTTTGCAAAACTGGAAACAAAGCAAAGCAAAAGATGAATAATGTTGCTGGAGTAGCTAGGTGGAACTATTAAACACAAGACAGCCAGTATCGTAATACTATCTGGTTACCATTGGCTGTTTACACTCTTTTCCTGAACTTCCATCCAGTGACATCAGGCATCTCGTGAAAGATGGCAGCCGTGATTGATCAGGGACCAGTGTAGATCTGTCATGTGTCTCAGTCATAAAAAGACAAGTTTTTATGACTAAATGGATACGGCAGCCATTGTAACAGACAATAATATTCTGTACTCTAAGCACAGCATTATGATTTAAATGTCAGCCTTTAAATCAGCACTGTGATTTTTATTATTATTTCCTGCTAAGGTTCCAGAACACTGCTTTCTGTGTTATTGTGAATTTGTAAAAAGACCATGATAGTATCATTATATTTGCTTTTGAAATACAGGTGTAGGAAAGAGGAGAGGGAGTCTATAACCATGTAGAAACGAGTTACACAAGGTATTATGTGTGTAATTTAAAAACTTCAAAGCTACTGTCAGGTACAACTTCTTAGTAATGGGTTGGACCTTTTAAAGCCTTCAGTACTGCTTTCATTGTTTTTAATGTTGATTGTATATGTTGCTGGGGACGTTACTCAGAGATTCTGGTCCATATTGGCATGAGTCGTACCACATCCTGATCCACTAAAACCCCAAGGTTGTTCTATTGGAATGAGCTCTGGTGACTGTGGAGGCCATTTAGGTACAAGAAACCAAGAAATGATTGGAGTGTTCACAAAGGTATGGTCATGGTTAACTGCAATAATCAGGAAGTCTGTGGATTTTAGATGACGGTCAGCAGAAAGCAATACTCATCAGACCAGGCAATTTTCTTTCAATCTTCTTTTTTTTTATTTTTGGGTAGCCTGTGTAGCATCCAGTCTACTAAAAGGTTCAATGTGTTGCGTGTTCAGAGATGTTCGTCTCCATACTTTTGTTGTGAGAAGTCATTATTTGAGTTACTGTTTCCGTCCCATCATTTTGAACCAGGTTGGGCATTCTCCTTTAACCTCTAATATTAACAAGGCATTTTCTCCCAGAGGACTGCAGCTCATTGGATATTTTCTCTTTTTCTCACCATTCTCTCCAAACCCTAGAGATGGTTGTGTGGGGAAAATCCCAGTAGATCTGAAATGCTGAGAGCAGCCTGTCTGGCACCAACAATCATGCTACATTCACATAACCTTTCTTCTCTATTCTGATGCTTGGTTTGGACTTAAGCAGGTCAACTTCACCATGTCTACATGTTTAAATCAACAGCAACATATTCTGAAATGCCCAGAGCAGTGCTCACAACTACTGATTTGCTATTGTGCTTGCTAACGTAAAGGGGTTGAATACAACCCGCTTTTTATTGGATGGTCTTAAATTATGTAAAGACCAGAAATCTAATTTCTGTTTTCACTGCTCAACTTCTCTGATGCTGATCTGAAATAGGCAGGGGCTGTGTGATACAGCTGTTATTCTTTGGTAGCAAAAGCCGAGACTGCAGGCACTGTCTTGGCACTAGTCAGCCCCTTAATGTGAAAACACCACCACATGTCACCACCTTGAAGAAAAGTCACTGTGGCTCTGTTATTGTTGCTTAAGGCTTCATCATAGCGTACTTGAATGTAAAATGAAGAATGGATTTGCAGCAACCAAAGCACAGTTAATCACCTTGGTAACTATCTCAGCAGTTAGCTCTGTTGGACATGGCTTAAGAGTGAGCAATGGATTAAATGGATGTGAATATAAATACATTCTTCATCCACTGAGACAAGGTGCTGCAGGAGCATCTCTCAAGGGTTGAGGCCTGTTTTTGAGCAGAAACATGTAAGACTGCGGTGGGTAAAGCCATAATTTAACTTTGCTGCTAATGGCATTACTCTTGGGGTGGTCAAAAATTGGTGATTTAACAAAAGACCTATTTGATTTTTTAAAAAAATCTGCAGTTAAGAATGTGACTATCTCTCCGTAACCCAATGTTGTTACTAAACATTGACAATTGCCTCCCTGGAACATGCTTGGAGGGAGTATGCCTGGCATCCACATGCTTGCTGTGCAGTATTTTAACATGGGCTCACACAGACTTTGCACAAAGGTGCTGGGAGAACAAATGACTGAATGGAACATTTACTTTCTTACATAAACCTCTGTCCGGTAATATCTACTGCTATGACCCCCAGATAAACTCTCAGTAACAGCTCAGACAAGACACCACTATAGCTCAATACTCTCAAGGCTGGTCCTAACGCATATTGACCAAGCAGCTCTTCCCTAGCTTTTATACTGTCAGGTGGCTGATTCTCAGGAGAACCGGATGGCAGCTGAATTCAAGAAAGGGGCAGGGCGCATTCACCCAACATATGTCACCACACATGTGAAAATGGCATTAATTCAGGTCTGAGTCTCAGAGGGAACCTGTCAGTGACACCCTGATAACCACAGGTTGCGAAAAAAAGTGTGTCTGCGACTGGTAGGTAAGTTATTGCTTGAGGTTGCTGGCTTTACAATTGTTGTGGTTGCTTATAGTTTGCATGGACGATGTTTACTTCTCTTGAAACACATGTCATTTATTCTTGAAGGTGTAGTGAAACTTGGAAAAAGTGCAATGCAAACCTGAAACACACTTCAAAGTAAAAGTTGAATATTTGCAGACAAGTCAGCATTTTCCATCCAAACTACAAATGACCACAGCAACCTGTTAGTGACCTCCAGCAGCCTCTAGCAACCCCTTGCCAACTGCTCATGGAGTACACACTTTTCCTTAGTGACTGATGATTACCGTGGGAATCACCGACTCGTTTCTAGACCTGAGTTAACAGAACAGCAATCAATTTCATAGTAACTCTCAGCAACCACTTGCAACCTGTTGGAGAATACAAATTTTCCTCATGACCGGTAGTTACGAGATGGTTACAGGTCTCTAGGCCCTGTGTGACTGATTCTTTGTACAGTCAGTACATGACTGAGTCTCACTGGAAAATGCCCATATTAAAACTTTTGGTTTGTATTTATAAATTGCCTGGTCAGGACATAAGGCTTTATGTTGTTAATTGTCATTTATGTCCTGAATAAAATGCACATTAATGGATTTTTTCCCTTTTTGTGCTCACAGGCCACATAAAATGTTACCAGAGGCCAACATCTGGTTTGCAGTGAACACTTCCAGAACCCTGTTCCACATATTTCACATTTTAATTTAGTAGTAGTAATTTTTTGTATATGTGCTGTCTGTATTTGGTTTCCCAAATCTGTTATTTTCCTGTACTGAGTGTGTTTCTAATACTTTTAGAGAAAGTTCCCTCTTGTGACCAGGAGAGACAGAGTGCTCTGGAAGAGGCTCTGCAGAATCCTCGTGAGGCCATTTTCATCCCCGACTGTGGGCCTGGAGGCCTTTACAAGGCCGTCCAGTGCCACCAGTCCACAGGCTACTGTTGGTGTGTTCTGGTGGACACGGGACGCCCCATTCCTGGAACCTCTACCAGGTAAGATTATCAGAAAAATCACGTAAAGAAACAATATCATTTATTATAGTAGTTACAGATGTTTTTAATTGATTTGATATGCATGTCTGTCTGCCATCATATGAATAACTGACATGCTAATAACAGGACTACTGAAATGTGTTAAAAACAATAATCTGTCTAATTTTAAACAAGAGTGCTCTACGGTAGTTAATGAGGGCATCTGAGAATGAATGATTATGGAGTCATAATCACCAATCTAGGAATCCATTCCTGAAAAGCACATATTGGTTCCAAAATTTGAGGCAATCAATCCCCCAAAATAATTCACTTGGATCAACAAAGGAGAAGCTCAAGAATAACACACCTTTTTGCTGTAAGTCAGACTAAAGTGGTGGACCCACTGACAGACTGGTCAGTTATATTATCCAGAAAGTTTTGGATCCAAGCTCTCTTGCCAGTTCACTTGCCAAAGCAATTAGTTCCAAGATTATGTGAATTTCGGTTAGCTAACTATAAACACTCTGTTTCTGGAATGACTTTGTTTTTAGTGCAGTTGCTACTGTTTACATTGCTTTGAGGAAAGCACAGTATTTTTTGTGCACGAGCTTCATGTTGGGGGATCTCTGAATTAAAAACACGTTCGAAAAAAACGAGTGTTCACTGCTCATGTTTTGTTTCTGTAAAATGTTTTCGTGATTTGTAATCAGAAGATGAATATTACAACTTCAAACAAGTGGCGAGACAAAGACAAAGCGTGGACTATAAGCATGCACTGGTGAAGAAATGAACTGATTTTGTTCCTGAAAAGGAATCGTCATTCTCTCTCTCCAAAAGGCTTAATGCTTTACAAGCTGAAGTAAAGACATTTTTCAAATTTGAAGATATGGTCTTCTGTTTGAATAGACAATAGCTCAAGTTTAGTTTCAAATCAATAAGATACCAGAAGGCATATTTATTTATTTTTTGACACCCTAGGATAAATCACTTGCACAACAGGAAACTTTAGACAGAGCAAATTCTGATCTGCATTTCAGAGCTCTTTTATGAAAACCCTGAGGTGATTATTCATTCACATAAAAATACACTTGGACTAGAACTCATGTCATACATCCCAGTTTCTCTTCTCCAAACAGCAATGTGCAGAGTCATCCATCAGATATCCCCATCTTGGATCAGTGGCTGTGCAGACTGTGTGAAAAAATATAGAGTTGATAACTTGCTTTTGCTTAAAAAAAAAAAAAAAAAAAAAAAAAAACGACAAATCAAACACATGTGCTCCATTTTCCATCGTATTCACGAACCACTGATATAATAGCCAGGAGAAAACGAGTCATGCCACGCGTAATGCTGAACAGTTTGTTATGGCTTTGAAAGAAAAAAAAAAAAAAAAAAAAAAAAAAAGCTCTGTGCACTTCAAATCCAATTTATTTATCAAGCTATAAAGAAAGGTTAATCACGGTCAACTGAGATGAAGGGAGAGCATACAGATCAAAGACAAGAGAGCAAGAGGTTGTAATTTGAAGAAGTCAGAATTTGAATCATTTGTTACATGTTGCAAATGAGATCATGGAAGACTAATTGGATTGTGGTGGTTTTTTTTGTTTAGTTCGGTTCGGTTTTAGTTTCAGGTGATGATTTTTTTTTTCCTTCTCTAGCTGTTCAGATCTTTCGAAATCAACTCCTTTGATGTCTCCAATTTTTCACACTTTGCTAAGACAGATTTACGCTTTTCCTCTTCGGCTTCTATCTCATGCAGCCATGTGCTTGCCTCTTTGTAACAGGTACCAGACGCCTGAGTGCGATGGAGCTGCACGATCTCGAGTCTCGGACACAGAAGAAGCATTCCAAGGCAGAGAACTGCAAGGTCACTTCACTTTTTCACTGCAGTTCAATCCAATTTGGTTGTGGGAGTACAGAAACTTTCCATTTATTATCTGGTAGAATTTTTATAGCTGCTTTAGAGATTAAACTTGCTTTCCAAATAATAACTGTCAGTGGACTTTAATATCAAAACAGTAGCTTCTAGCCAACAACACAGCTTAGCTGAGGGGGAAAGCATCAATGTTTACTCCCTCTCACCGGGACTGGCTGCTTGTCATGGGTAAATGGAAGCTTCTGTAGCATGAAGGGATTGGCAAGTGTGGTTTGGTAGAAAGAAAATGATTTTTACATGAATCTGTTCACAACAATGTCTCTTTGCTGGAAAGAGAGATTGCTGCTTAAGTTTTTTAAATTTATTTTTTGGCACTTTGAGCACCACAAGGAAGGTGCATCATATTCAAGAGAACTTTTAAAGTCAATACTGCCAAAACAGAGAAACCTATACCAAAATATAATGTAAAAAAACTCTTTATAGCTATTTAAGATGAATGATATAAGCAAATAACTGAAAAATAGTATATATACACAGAGATGTGGTTTGTCAATGTATACCTGTTTGTGGCTATTGCCAAAAAAAAAAAAAAAAAAAGCCCAGGTCCTACATAATAATCCACATGAATTCTGCTTTTAAATCCATGTTAAAGAATGTAACCTGGAAAGTTTTAAGTATGCACGACTCAGATTGCCCCCTGAGCCAGAGGTCATAACATAGGCTCATACTCCTTTGCCCTTGTTACTGCTCACTTACTTTTGTTGCCCCTCTGTTTCCCCATCATTTAAGGCTGCATTGTAACTCTTGTTTAATTCCCCATCTGGTGAGTTTACAGAGTCAAGCATACTCCTGACTGTGCAGCAGATGTGTGGTATGTTTTATGGAAGGTGTTAGTGTTGTGGGGTGTGGTGGCAAGGCATGTGGGGGGGCTGCTGGTGGTGTTGGATACTGCAGGGAGCTGAGTGTAGATATTTTTATGTACTGTAGAGGGATGTTCTGAACCGCCACAACAAAGCATGATATTTCATGGCTGTCACATCAAGGCAATGGTGAAAAAAGAATGTTTAAGAGGTGAGGCTTAACAGCATTTGGCTACAGGTTCAGCCTCACCAACTACACATAATGACAATATTGCTTCTGTCCTTTTGAGCATATAACAGCTCGTCCTCTGAGACCAAAGGATGAGATCCATTAAGTTCAACTGTAGTAAAGTAAAGCCTTAGTTGCCTGTGGCTATACTTTGAATAGAATTGTTTAGGACAATGCAATTTGTAATGTGATAATGGTAAAGTCCACCAAACAGTAAAGCAAAATTACACTTTTCATGAATCAGCAAATGCCTTCAAATTGAAAGGTTGAACACATCCACATACATATGCCGCCAATGCAGTATTTACAGTGTCTGCTCTGTAGGTAAAGCCTGACTTTATCAGCTGGCCTGTCACAGATATACCAGTATTGCTGCATATATTGTTCAACACCCACCAGTATTTAACTTCATTTTAGGTGTTGAGAGGGGGGAGTGGGGGGGGGGGGGGGGGGGGGGGGGTCTCATTTGGAGTCTCTCAAGGGTAAATACCCTTCTTTATGTTTATACCTGCAACAATCATGTTTGTAGCAGCTTTCATGTGCCCGCAGCTTCTTTTATGCTGGCAGACATCCTGAACCACCTTGCCTCATAAGCTACATACAACATAACAGTTTGCGCTTCATAACACCCCAATTTAACACTTGGATTAAAGCACAGCGAGGTAGAGATTCTTCAAGCTTGTCATGCTGTAGGAAATGCTAATTGGATTCACCTGGCGGGGCATCAACCCGCCTCCCACAGACCGTCCTGAGCTAACACAAAAGGAAAGAAAAGACGTGAATGGTGCAGAGGATGAGGAGGCCACAAATCCTCAGAGAAAGGGGGAGGAGGGGGATCTACAGAGAGAGCTCGAGAGAAAAAAGAAGAGACTGGAAAAAAAAGGCAGAATAGGAAGATTAGTTTACAGTGCAGCTGCGTTTGAAGTTTCCCTTTAAGAGACACAATTAGGAGGGAAAATTTTGCACTGGTTTTGTGTGCTTTTAAAATACATCTGGGCAATTAAAAAAAGCTACCCAAGGTGTTCAAAATTGTGCCATAAAAGTTAACAGGTCTGCTCTGCTCAAGAAAGCTCTCTCATCACAGCACACTTCTGCCCCACCTCACCCATGTGCCTCAGCTCTGTGTTTTTGAAGTCTAACAAAACAGCCAAACAATGTATTTCACCTCTGTTAAAGCATACATTCATATGTTCATGTTTTTCACCTGGTCACTTTTAACAGATTTACTTGGTCACTAAGCTCTATATAAGGTTTTGACGGTCTAACAGACGTTTTCTATTTGACATCTGTCACAGTGGTTCACTGGTGTTGAAGGTTTAGAGGCTCTTCATTGCGGCCTAATGGCTCAAATTAGTTGTGGTAGGTAATTTTGGTGTATTATTGTCTTTTATTTGCACCAGGCTGCCCTGAGGGCAAGAAAGTGGAATTCATTACAAGCTTGTTAGATGCCCTCACCACAGACATGGTGCAAGCCATAAACTCACCAGCCCCCTCTGGTGGTGGGAGGTAAGTAGCGTCACATACCACAGACTGACATATTGGCTGATTGTTCGTGGAAAACATTGTTTCCTTTTGGTTTAATGAATTGCAAACACAGAGTATTTCTATGACACACAATGTGAAGATCTGGACACTAGACTTCAGGAGTTACTATGCATTGGTGCTAAAGATGTGTGTATGATGGAGCTGAATGATATTTTGGAATAACAGTGTCCATATAGTTAAATACTGTAAATGCCTTTAAGGAAATATCAACTGTAATCTACTTTACATTTTTCTGGCATAACACATTATATTTTTCTTTGGTGATAAGTGTTCTGTGTTTTTCTGCCAGCTTTTATCTTCAGGGTGGTTGTTAAAATGCTGAATACAGAAGCATTTCTTTTAATGGACTTTTGAGAAGTAAAAAGTAGAGAAAGTGCATCAAAGTTGTTATCTTCCATAATTCAAAGACCAGAAATTAAATTCAGGGTACATGGATGAGGACATCCTGTTATATTTTGTACTAATAAACCTTTTATAGAATGTACAATAGAAACATTAAAATAATTATAACTGTAAAACAGCAACCAGACAGTACATCATTTTTGTTAATAGTAAGAAGCTGTGGATTACTGTAGACACTGCAAAATGTGAGCCCAGTCCTGGAAACTTCTCTGCTAGTACTTTACTGTAATTTAACAGTAAATTTGACCAAGTTGTGGCTATTGATGTGGTGAATGTCCCAAAAGTAATTCTGCCCTCACATTACTTTTTGAAGAGTTTCCATCAGATTTTCTTTTTCAGTTTCTGTTGCCTGTTGTATCTACTCAGGTTTGTGGAGCCTGACCCCAGTCACACTTTAGAAGAGAGGGTGGTGCACTGGTACTTTGCCCAGTTGGATAACAATGGTAGTCAAGACATCAACAAGAAGGAACTAAAGCCTTTCAAGAAGTACTTGAAGAAGAAAGCCAAACCCAAGAAATGTGCCCGAAAGTTCACCGACTACTGTGATCTGAATAAGGACAAAGCCATTTCCCTGCAGGAGATGAAAGGCTGCCTGGGCGTCAGCAAGGAGGGTAAGAGAGGAAGAAGGAAGCTGAGGAGAAAACTAGGAAATCAAAATGACTGAGAGTGCTGTGCCAGCACAACCATGCAGTAAGACCATGGCTGGCCTCCTTCAGCAACTGGACAGAGATGCCAGTTGGCATTAGGAGCTCATCTGCAACTCTTTTATGGCTTTAGTCTGTTGTTAATATTTCATTATTGTTACATAGTTTAATAAACATAATTATGGTTTCATAGCTTAAAAATGTGAAGTCAGTCACAGTAAGACAGTAATTTTAAGTAAAAGATGAAGTAACTGTACTGCAAGTGACAAACAGTTGAATCAGTTCGCAGTCCAAAGAAGGCTAATGCACTCAGCACCCACTAATGAATATTTAGACAAGACTGATGCATTAACCAATCCTAGACACATACAGTCTGGGCAGGAAAACTGAAGTACTAATAATAAGTTTGCTCCTAATAGAGACTATTAGCATTTGTCAAACAAGCCTAACAACAACGACGATTCTCAGAGCAGCTGCAGTTCAAATATTTGTGGAGAGTAGAATTTTACTTGGTGCTGAATATTAAGAAATTATATTTTAAGCATTAATATCCATTAATAGCCAAATTACCTTAAGCACTTAAAATATAACATTTGCTGTGTGACCAAAAAAAAGACCCAACAAACCCAAAAAGAAGACATCCACTCCCATTAGGTTTAATCACAGTTTCTCTTTTTTGCAGGTAGCTCAACAACAAGTGGCAACCAAGGGACAAGGCAAGGGACAAATTTGTTCAGTAAGGCAAACTAATACGCTTTCACTAACTCTGCTTCTTGCTTCAGGAGCTGTAGTTGGCTTGTTGTATAATCCATTAACACATATTCGTACATGTGCAATGTGACAGTCTGGCGTATTTAAAACTAGTACTAGTGCATGCTATTCCCTGTGTGATTTGTTATCAACACACAATTACTTTGGCCCACTAGTTAATTACATTTTTTTGTAAGTCACAGCAACAACAAATAAATTATGACCAACTCATCAATCGACCTTTAAGTCCGTCCCGCTGCTCTTTTCCATCTTCCTGTCTTCTTCTCCTCTTGATCACTCTAACGGGATTCCCCTCAGTGAGTGGTGATTGATCCCACTGGTGCTGCTGAGTCTAACCGCCAGCCCTATTCAACGCCACATAACACTGAGGTCATGTGTTTACCCTGGCTCTGCCCTCCGGTGTCTGCAGAACAGTGGCTCTGAGCGGGCATAACGTCAGGGTTCTTGGACCCCGGGCATGGCTGCCAGGATAAACAGCCTCGTCTAGCTGTTTCACTACAGTCACTGAATCTATCACCTTCATGCTTAAGAGCTGGAGGTAAATGGCCTGACAGCTTTATATGGCTCCTAATGCTGCCACTCAGGCACTATAAGCTGCTGATGATTGTGGAGAAAGTGAAGTATGAAATAAAGACAAGAAGAGGGAGAGAGCCTGCAGAAAGAAGCTAGAGCCTGTAAGAACATATGGCATTGTTCACTGTCTTGACTAAGAGACAGCCATTGTGTTCAGGTATGCCTAGCTGTTCCTTAATGGCCTAAGTGGTTTAAGTGAAGCTGCCTTTGTCAGCCCTTAAATCTTATCAGGCACTGTCCTCCGGATCGTCATCGGGTTCTTGCTTGATATATTTACCGTTTACAGTGTGTGCTTTTTGCTGAAGGATTTCAAGCATTTGAGGAAGAGTAGAGCTCATCTGTATGAGGTTTCTCCCTCCTGACATGTTGGCAAAAGCAAAGGAAAAATATCTAAATACCTTGGGAGATATTTCCTGAAAAGAGTGGCATCCATCCTCTGAAGACAGTGGAAACGTCATTACAGATGAAGCCAAGGCCAATGATTGTATTCTCTGTAATCTCTTTTTACAGTCAGTCAACTGGTAAGCCACAGGTCTGGAAGCTCAGATAACTCCTGAACAAAACACAAGAATGTTTCACTGTTAAACAAGTTGAGCAAGGTTAACAAAGTTCTTTTTTCCCCCCGAAAGCCTTAATTCCATTTAGAAATACGTAAACACATTTTACAGTAAGTGCAAACACATGGCCTTGTGCATGTATGAGTGCTCACAAACACCTCACAGGGTCATACACAGTTAAAGGATGTTGAGGATCTAGTGAGAGTGACTACAGAGGCCTTAGTTTGCAGTATGCATCACCTGCTGTCAAGAATAGCACGAGCTTTGTGAATGAGGATTTGCTCATTTTTGCTATAACACTTAAAACAAACAGGCTAATCAACAAGTTCTAAATGTGATGGTTTGTACATCATGCAGAACGTCATGTATTGTCAGATTGACAGCAAACTGAACTCACTCCAGTGTGAATCACATGATGGGAATGTGATGGAAGGTGGTTTCAAAACCTGAAGGATTTATTTTCATTTTGTTTACAGAAGTAAAACCAATAGGATTTCTTTTTTTATGCCATCTACGTTAATTATAATCCTTTAATTAAAAATAAGTCTGTGGTCATATAAATATGTTTTTTTTAGTCTTTAAGCAGAGATTAGGAAGGAAACTAATGAGCTCATCACTGGAGGTATTCATAAACTTATTTCACCTGGCAGAGGAAAATAAATAATTCAGTGCTGTTATGTAGACGAGACGAGTAACAAAAACAGATGAGACAGTCTAGCACACAGAATTATGCTTTTTCTGTTTTCTGTCAAACTCCTCTCTTCCTCTTGTCTCCCTTAGTGCTTTCCTGTCTTCTTCTCCTGTTTGTTCTGGCTACGTCTGGCAGGAATGAAAAGAGGGCATTATTGAGCAGCCTTGGCACTGGGGATGCAGGGCCATTAGAGAACTCCTGCCCCCTCAGAGCCAACACCACTTGTGTTTTAATTACAGTGACATCAGCTTGACTTTCTGGATTCTGGGCTGATGTGAAAGAGGTCATCAGAGAGGATACTGACAGGAAAGCATTACTTCTTTATATCATTAGCTTCAGGAATTTGCTACAAAAGTCATTCAATGGGCTGTTTTTACCTAACTGAAAGTAAACTCAAGCCAGTGTATCTCTCGTCTTAGCAAAGTGATTTCCCCCCTGCTGCCATTATGCACAGGTATACCATGATTCCCAGCTCTTGAGCCAAGTGGCTTTATTGGTCAGTCCCAGGTGAGGCCAGGCGATTCACTGCTAGACAGGATCTGCTTTCAGCTCTTTATCAGAAGTGGGGCCAAGGTGTCCAGGGAGAGGCTGGAGAGCTTTGTGTTGTTAATGGCACAGACAGTGTCCTTAGTGACTGGGAAGAGAGGAGGGAGAGGACCATTCGCTCCTCTGGAGCCTCGTAATTGCAAAGCCAATTCATCAGCACAACTGTCGCTCAGCTTCTCACAACAGAGACATTTATCTGAGCTAAAGAGAGGAACAGCATGACTTCAGTGGAAAAAGCTCTTAGGAAATATTGTGGACCTGCCTCAACAGGTAGAACATGCCACTAGTGTTGCCAAGGTAAAGGATTTATGACAACGAATACTACCACTTAAAAATCCATTAATGTGAGAAAGGACAAACTTTAGCCAAATACTTCATTTTATGTCTGAAAAACCATCCATTCATTCATCCATCCTCACTTATCCAGGTTTGGGTCATGGCGATAGTTACACCTAGACCTCCCTCTCCCAGGCCACCTTGTCTTACACAACATCCAGGAAACATCCAGGAGGCTTTACTTGGCTTCTTTTTCAATGTGGAGATGTAGCAGCACCGCTGTGAGCCAACCTGAATCACAGAGGTCCCTTATGGAGAGACCAACAACTCATGAGGAAGCTCATTGTTGTTGCTTGCACCTGCAATCTCATTCTTTTGGTTACTAGCCAGAGCTCATGGCCATGGCCGTAAAGGTAGGAACATAGACTAACCAGTAAACTGACAGCTTCACCCTCAGCTCCGTCTTCAAGCCAATAGTGTCCGCCTCACTACAGATACCACACCAATCTGCCATCATTCTCCCACTTCACTCTCCCCACACTCGTGAACTCAAGACCCCAAGATACTTAAACTCCTCGACTTAAGGAATAGCTTGTCGATGACCTGGAGTTAACACTCCACCCTTTTCTGAATAAGAACAATACTCTGAAACTTTGACACCCTGATTCATATCCTACCACTACATAATTAGCGGCAAACCACCCTAGTGCAAGTTGAAGGTCGCTGGTTGATGAGACCAGGAGAACCACATCATCTGCAAAGAAGTGGTTTGCAGATGGCTACCAGAGCAGAGATCCTCCAACACTTGGCTCCACCTACAAATTCCATCCATTAAAGTTATAAGGAATCGGTGATAAAGCTCTCGCTACCACTGTACAGGGACTGAATGAACTGCAGCTACTGGCCAGTCAACCTGCACTCCTGGAACACCACCCAAAGGATGTTCCAACAGATGCAGTCGAATGCCTTGTCCAAGTTCACAAACAACATGCAGACTCATTGGGCAAACTTCCATTCTCTCTGAGAGAGTAAAGAGCTGGTCCAGTATTGCAAACCACCATGTTTCCTCCTGAATATGAGCTTTTACTAACAGATGGATTTTCCTCTCCAGAACATTGTCATAGACCTTGCTGGGGTGGGTGAGAAGTGGGAACCCTCTGAAATTAGAGAACATGTTCTGGTCCCCCCTCTTAAAAAGGGTTACCGCCACTCTGGTCTGCCAGTCCAGAGGCATTGTCCTCAAGTTTCAGGTGATGTTGCTGAGATGTGTCAACCAAACCAATATCCAGAACCTTTAATTAAGAACTCAGTCTCTTGAAGGCTTGGCAAAAAGGCCAAGCTGAACTTCAATCCCAGAAGATCATCTGATCTTGTTACCAGCCAACAATAGCTGATTTCTTAGCTGGACATGCAACTGTCCACAGTTGTTGCACATCTGCAAGCACCTTTGAAACCCCCTATACCCTAACACTTCTTTTACATGGTGTGCCTGACTTAATCAGTCATATCTGTTGTCACTGGTATATGCCCTGTTCTGTGCTGGGGTATTGCTGTTCTCTCCAACTGGCTGTATGCACATGGAAGGGTGGGGGAGTCCCAGAACAGAGACATGGTGCCAAATATAAAATACTAAAAATGGAAATCAAAATTATCTTATGACAAGGGATCACGTTAACCTCATTGCTTCCATGCAAAGAGGCAGTAGAGATTTTTGGTATTTCTGTTTCAAGCACAGAAACTATTTTTTACGACCTGGGTAAGATGATTCATTCTGTTTTGGTCACATACAGGACCTAAAGCAATATTTATTTACATAAAAGCGTCAAAGCTAAAACTGCAAACGGTAGTCACTTAGATTAAACAGACTCGTGGAAAGATTAGTTGGCTATAATATTTTATTTTGTACAGTTACAGTAAAGTATAGATGAAAACATCCACCGCTGGATCGCTCTTGTGGAATGTAACTGCTGATTTATAGGACAGTGGAAGGATTGTGATGCATTAAAGTCTGAACTGAGTTATTGCTTGTAAATGTATCATCTGAGACTACAGAAGCCTCTAGAGTGAAATCAGCTGGGCTTCTTTTTCGTAGAAATGAAATCCAGCTTATTGACAGATATTGCACCTGCAGCTCCCTACCCCCAGGCTGCTCTTTTGAACACCTCATGCAGGCCAGTAAAGTCTACACATACAAGCAAACACTGCACAGAAAATATGCAGAAAGAAAGAATTTACCTATATACAGAAATACAATTTCATTATTAATGCACTAAATTTAAACCAAACTTAACTCAGCATAGAAATGCTTGCATATAAAAGTGAACACCCAGGCACATGGCTTGAAACACAGCCTGAGCTCTAACAGGAGGACCTCGGCTCTATTCTGACAGCCATCTGCAAGCAATCTAAGCTCTTGACCCGTCTGCTTTCTCCCAGGCCTGTTCTTCTTTCTTTCCTTCTTTATCTTTCGCTTCTACTCCCTTTTTGCCCCTGAACATATACACCCACACATCTGATTGATGAGTTAGCAGCATGCGCAGTTCAGTTCACTGTCCCATGCAACTGCAAAACAGTACAACTTTACAGATTTTGCTTGGCTTTAACATAATTGCAGGAAATTTGATGTTACCGTTCTAGATAACATTTTGAGTCAGTACATATTACTCGTGTAGTTTAATTACCTTAAAAAACAAAATGATGGAGAGCAGACAGTATGCTGGTGATGTCTATAATATAGAGATATAATTAAAGTTTGACAAATTAAAATAAAATGAATTCTGTAACAGATTAAATTAAACTAAAAATCTGCTTTGTTTGAAAAATCTGAGGACAAATCTGCTTTCCACATGGTCATTCAGAGACTTTCACATGTTCAAAAAAAAGCACAAAGAGCATTGTTACGTGTTTGCGCACTGAAGGGTTTGCATTAATTGTACTCAGAAACACAGCCCACATCAGTAGTAACAAATCTCTACTTCCTACACTTTCATTATTAAATGATTTCTTTTGTCTTCTTCTTCCTGCACATGTTTCCAGTAGGACGTCTGGTGTGAGAAGAGAAGGATCAAGAAGCTGAGATGAGAGCAGAGGGCACAGAGGGAAGGCATCTGCGCGCTTGCTGACAGGACAGAGACAGATGGAGCAGAAAAATTAAGAAGTTCCTGAGTTTTGTAAATGAACAGAAAAAAAATGGAAAAGAAAAACAAAGTGGCACCAAAATATTTGCACTTTCTTCTCCCTATGTTTGACATTTATTTGCAAAGATGACAGGCTCACCACTGGAAGAGCAAGTATGTGTATATTACCACAATTCTCTGTGTGTTAAGTCTGATGTTTTGATTCCTTCTGTGTGTCCTCACGCAGTACTAATACACATTTTTTTGCCATGTGAATTAAAATTACAGGTCCTTTGTTACAAAAAGCAGCACACAGGTCAGTGGAAACCTATAAAAGAGGATCTTGCTGTGAGTCACATACAAAAAAAAGAATGGTGCTTATTTAAAACGCACTCTACAAGTCAGTCTAGAACAACTAAAACAAATGTGTAATGTTCTATGTGAAGAAGCAACAATTATGTGAGTGGCATGTATCGGAATTAAACTGTGAGTTGAGTCTATGGATCATCAGCACAGAATTAGCTGCGTGAATCCTGCACAAAACCTTCTCGATACATTAACATTTTGGATATCTGGTTTTTGTCAAGTGTCATGCACGCACCGGTGTCGGACAGTGGTAGCTAAGTGGATGTCACTTTTTTTTTTACCCAATTACTTTTTCTACAACCCCAAAACATTGCAAAAACACTCTTCTTCACTATTCATAATTTATTTTCACATTCTGTAGTATCAAAAAAAGAGAATTTACAACAACAAATCCCAAAAAGTTGGGATGCTGTGTAAAATGTAAATACAAACAGCATGCAAAGATTTGCAAATCTCATAATCCCATATTTTATTTACAAATGAAAATGTACCATTTTCTGGGAAAAAGCTCATTTGAAATTTATTGGTAGCAACGTATCTCACATTAATTGGGACAAAGCCATATTTACCACTGTGTAGAATCCTCTGTTCCAATCCAGTTGTCTGACTTTTGGGAGATGAATTCTGTTCCATTAACTAAATGTTTTCAGTTAGTGGAAGGTCTGGACTGCAGGCAGGCCAGTTCAGCACCCAGACTCTTATACTATGAAGCCATGCTGTTATAAAAGATTCATCATGCAGTTAAGCATCGTTTTGCCAAAATGTGCACGATTTTCCCTGAACAAGATATCATCTACCTTTGAACACTAATGATGCCTTTCCAGAGGTGCAAGCTGCCAGTTCCATGGGTACTAATGTACCCCTATACCATCAGAGATGCAGGCTTTTGAACTGAGCACTATTAAGGCGGATGCTCTCTTCCCTCTTTAGTTAGGAGAATGTTAAGCGCTTGCTCTCCAAACAGAATTTGAAATTTGGACTCATCTGACCATAGAACAGCTTTCCACTTTGCCTTAGTCCAATTTAAATAACCTTTGGCCCAGAGAAGATTATGGTGTTTCTGCATCATGTTCACATATAACTACTTCTTTGCATGATAGAGCTTTAACATGCATTTAAGAAAATAATGCCTGTTTTTAATGCAGTGCCAGTTGAGGTCCCAGCTATCACGGACATACAATAGTGATTTCAGTCTTATTCTTTGCACACAGAGATTTCTCCAGATTTTGTGAAACTTGTGATATTATCACAAGATCATATTATCTACTGTAGATGATATGACATTTAAACTCTTTACACTCAATCGCTTTTAAAAGGAACATTATTCTAATATTGTTCCACAATTTGGAGATGCGCATTTTTGCAGGTTGGTGGATCTCTGTCTATCTTTACTTCTGAGAAACTCCAAGAATACCTGATTAGTTGTGAAATTTTCCACAAGCTGGCTTTTTGGTACCACTTACTTTTGAAAGAATATTTTCATGAGATGTCTCAGTTTAAACATGTGATATGTTTTCAGTGTTCTATTTTAAATAAAATATGGGTTTATGATATTTGCAAATCAGTGGAATCATTTTTTTTAATTTACATTTTACACAGTGTTCTGAATTTTTTTTGGAAATGGGTTTGTAAAAAACAAATATAATAATAGAACAAATAGTAAAAGATTCTGACAAATTAAACATGCAAAACAGCTGCTAGTAAAAGATTTCACACAGGATGTTCATGGAACTTTACACTGTTGCACCCAGTGGAAGACATTTCAACATGTTTACACAAAGGTTGGAATACGAACAAACAGTATTAAATATGAAGTAATGAAAGAATTCAGGAATGCAACCACACGCATGTAACCACACAGAGACAAACAACTCTAAAATACAGCCGTATAAAGTTGTGGGTTGCATTTTAGCATAAATGTCCACACAGGTGTTTTTAGAGCTGGGTTATTGAGAAGCTTTATGTTAGATGGGCGAGCTACTAGACCTTGTAATGACAGATAATTTGATAGATGCTCTTCTGAAACCAAGTAGAATTGTACAAATGATTTCATACCAAAACAAACACACTGTTTGCAAAAAGAGCCGCAAAATATTTTCCCGGAAAAAAAACAAAGTTTGAGCTCTGAAACAAAATCTGTCTTCATGTGTTACCGATTTGGTTAAATTTTCCCAAGCCTCCAGAGTTGCTATTGCACCAGGCACCTCTGATTTGTATAAAGTAACATAGATCTCAAGTTTACACTAATGAGGAGCTGGCAAATTGTTGTTTAAGTTCCAAGTCTGACACTATGTGATCAGAATCCATTGCATTGGTGCTTACATAAACAAATGGGACGCATTCACTAATGCATCTTCAATTTAAATGTGTCCTTACCACAGTGGAGGCCACTCATTTATAATACATGCATCCCATTCTTTTGTGTATAAGTTTATATAGTGTTAAAAGTAATTGTGCAGGTTTTGTTAAACTACACTATTATAATGTTAGTATCCGTTCTTTACAAAATCAATCATGTAATGATCTTTCTTTAATTCTGCCTTCTAGTGTTTACTGATCCAAACTGAACAAATCTTTGACTCTCTTGTGGAGATTTTAGTTTTCTAAATAGATTACATTCCAATAAAGATGTTTTAAATATTATTAGTATCAGAGAAAAACGACTCCACAGTTGACTAATCTAACCAGTAAATAGAGTAAGAAGTTCACATGGCTCAATATCTTGTTAATCTCAGCCCATTTCATCGATCATATTCACGTTTACCTCACAAGATATGGCGTGGCAGTTCATACAGTAAATACTGGAGCCTTCCCAGTAATGTCAGACTATGTATTGTGTATGTAAACACAATTACTGTCTGACCTCAAACAGCTGATGTCAGTCTTGTTGTCTCAAACACTTAAAACTACTCATAGTGGAGCTTTTCCACTTTATGTAAGACACTGAAGTAAGTCTTTTGAAAAATACTGCCCCGGGTGTCTGATAAATGCTAACATTTTATGAGCAGTGAAGGGGGGAAAAAATCTTTTTAGTTTTGCAGTGTAAAAAATAAAAATGTGATCCTCACATTTGGGAACAATCGGAGAATCGTGCCTTTGCTGTTGTGGTTTAAATACTTTGTATGAGTTGTATTCCCCAATAGTCCCTGCAATGGCTCACAATTATGAGACAAAAAAAAGCTCCTTTTGTAAATATGTACAATAAGCTTTGTTTTACTAAATGTCACTGTGGGGGTGTATGATTGTTCACTTACTTCACTGTCATTCTGGCTTCTTGTAAAAAAAGATATACTTTTCTCTCTGTTTATATCATGTCAAACATTAGGCTGTTACAGTAGCTAATTCACAACATGGAAATGCTTAGGCGAGACTGCACGTTGTCAGCTCTGAGGACTGTTTATTTTAACTATGGTGAGGTTAGTTTACTATTTCAGTTTGTGTTTTAAGATTCCCGTCGTCATCACTACGCACAGTCAGGACCATACTTATGCAGTATCTGGTGCTTAATATACTACAATCACAAGTCCAGTTGCATCTAATTTGAATTGGATAGTTATGCCAAGAAACCAGAAAAGAAACCAGCCTTTCTTTGAGGGCTGTGCAGTCTCTCCTGAGTGCCTGTTTCAATCCAGGTTTGAACACAGTGAGCTTATGTGTGTCTGCTGAAGTGCTTCCAGACGCTGCAGAGCTGCAAATCACATGCAAGATCTAAAACAGCCCAAAAGGCTAGTAATCACTACAAATCATGATGGGAAAAATGTAGTGAAGGAGTCTTGTAGCATGTCAGTTTGGTAGAGAAAAGACAGCTTTTTTTTGTTTCACTTGTTTTTGCACTTCACCATTCAAATGTGTTTTGATAATGTTTCTTATTCATAGCAAAGGAAATTAGATCCATGGAAAAGAAAACACTGAAATGTGTTATTTTTGAATAAAAATGATTCATGTGGATTTGGGTGCTGCTCAGAATCATTGACATTTTCAAACTTGTGTCAAAGTAGACACAAGCAAAACAAAAGAGGCTAAAGGCTTTTTTCTTTTAATCTCAAAATGAATCAGTCAAGTGCAAAGCTCAGAAAATGTTCATAAAGTTTATGAGCTACAACGCAGTAGTAGCTTCCACCTGGGTTGTATCACTCTTTGGGATACTTCATGCTGTTTCCTACCTTAAGTGTGTCATAAATTTAAAGCAGCTATCTAGTTGCCCAACATATGGAAGAATTTAACATCTCACTGTTGTATGGACAGAGAGGACTGAATTCAGCAACAAGACACTTGAAAACTTGAACCACGTTATATCTCTTACAGAATCATGTTGAGGAAACTGTAGAGGTACTGTGTGACACTCTAAGTATCCAACTGATTAGACTCACTTTAATATTACTACAATATAAACAGTGGTATTTTAAAAAGCTTGATAATGATTCTAAAGAAATATGGAAACTCTCCATATTACATCTCCTTAAACTATACTTTTCTGGGCAGTTGAAAGCATTTAGAGCTGTTAACAGAAGACAAATTTTCTGAAAGGAGGGCGAAGGAGTTCAATATTGACCCCAAATGGTGAAGATTGTTCACTGCAGGTTGGAGTTTGACAAATTGAATCCAGTGTCTGCACAACAAGTTTTTACTTATGATACGGCATCAAGCAAGCCAACTGAATTTCATGAACTGAAATATTTTAATAAAGATAATGTTTTTACTGAATTTCTCTGCAGACTTGTGTAGTTTTTGTGTTTTTAATGGTTGAAATAAATAAAAGATCCCACGGGAAATTTGTAGCGGAATTTCCTGTCCATGTTAAAAAAGGACTATAATTAATTGTCCCCATGTTTGAATGTGGAAACCTATTATGCACAATTATTTGTGTGCGCTGTGAGATGCCCTGATTTAGTGATGATACTTCAAAGGTGCTGGTGATTTTATCAGTGCATGATGGGAGGAAGAGGGCTTGTGGTGAGGTTGCTGGTGAAGGAAGGGGTGGTAGTGGTTTGGAAATGGGTAAGGGGGAGACAGGCGGTGGAGAGGGCTGGTATCACAGATGAAATTGGAGCCAAGAGGCAGCTGCAGTACATCTGTCTTGTACTGACACATGTGGCATTTGACTTCCAGTGTGAAGTTCAAAAGAGTTTTATAATGACGCAGCTGCTTAGGGATGTATGTGCGTGTGTGTGTTAGTGTGTGTGTTCTTTCTCCTTTGTTGAAAGTGGGGTGAAGGGTAGGCAGGTTGCCGGAGGGGTTTCATAGGTGAAAGCTGGAATTTGGATTTTTGAAAGTGACGTGGGCAGAATAGGAGCGGAATAATGTTTAGGAGTTTTACAACTTTGTGTTATCTAACTTTCTTAAAGGAGTGAGTATTTTTTTTAAATTCTTTAAACACTAATTGAGTGACAATCTTTTTTTTTTTTTTTTAAATCACTTATCTAATTCAGGATAAGCAGTTCAGAAAGTGCATAGATAGAATCTTTTGATTCTGGACTTGGAGTTAAAGACATCAACTTGAATTACCGACATTTCTCAAGTGATGGTTTTACAGCAAAGCTGATAATTCAGTCGATAGGAATGAATTCTAAAACAGTTTCAGTAATCATCTAATGACTCAACCTTTTTCCTCGCTGTCTATTTACAAGCATCATGTGTGGAAGAAATCAGTCCAAGAAGTAGTTGTCCAATACAATTAGCCACCATCTAATATTTCCCACATGTTTTAGTAGTGATGAGTAAATTTGCGCATTTTTATCCTCCTTTGTGCGCACTGAAACGCTTAGAAACAGACCAAAACCACCATTACAGGTAATTTAGAGAGCGAGCCATTAGCTTCGGTGATAGCATTAACGGTGGGGGGATGACGGCGCACACCGCTCACCATTTGTGCCCTTGTGTGCCTGTGCAGAACCTGCCCAGCTGCTTGACTGCAAGGTCAAGGGGTTGCCTGTCAGGAGGCCAGGGCTCAGGGGTCAAAGGTCATATTCCAGACGGGCGTATCCACACGCTGATTAAGAACTCAGCTGCACAGAACAGAACAGAGCTTGCAGGTGGATGATGCATTTGACCCCTCTCTAAAATGCCCCAAAACACTTCTCTTTCTTGTTTGTGCTCAGAAACTTCTAAATATAAGTATCACTGATAAATATAGTCTTGTGATATTGTGATTGGCTTTCTTTAAAAATAGAGCACCCTTAAGGAACTGTTCCAATTATTGTAAGTTTCAGTTTGGAAGGATTATATTTCTTATTCATGCTGAAGAAAGCACATATTTCATTTTGTTGTATGAAATGAGCAATCTCATGTTATTTAACATCAAAAACGTTAACATCAAAGCTATGATGTCAGTCAGCAGTTTAGGGCTTACAAGAACTAGTTTTTAAATATGAAGCTAGATCTGTTTTTGTGTATAACGTTTAATTGTGCTCTGTCTGTAATATAAAGCATTTCACATATGACTCAGTGTAGCTGAGATGATCTGCTTTTCATCACCTCCACGCTCCAGGGGCCATTTAATATTTATGCGAACGTATTCAACTTAAAATTAATGATAAAAATTGTTTTCAAATGATGTGGTTTGCACTGAGTGTGGGAAATGTTTACAGCATTTATATTCATTTGGCTTATGCGTCTCTGCAGTGAAATACTGTTAGGGGGCTTGTGGAATTTCTTACGAGACAGGTGTGTGCTTAGCTTACATGATTTCATCATAAAGACACACTTAACCCACATTTTGTGCAAACATATAGCATATTCAAACATCTGTCTTTAGTGAATTCTAGCGCAGAGCACAGATATAAGCACATACTCGATTGTGCAATAGTTTTTCAATAAAACTGGATTGGATTAAACATTAACAAGCCATGTAAAGAAACAGGATGTAGCAAAAAGAATTGAGCATTCACTGACTGAAAATAAAGCAATGGAATAATGAAATTAAGCTTTTCGGAATAGTATATCTGGGTGAACACTGGAGATGAGTTCATATCACCTATAACAATCACTCAATCATAAGGTTTATTTGGATGACTATTAGAAATCAGAGAGACACAATTATGCCAAAATCAGATAGAAACTTATTATTGTTTTACGTGTTCCCCCTTTGCATAGTTTCTGTATTTGACTGCCATCATTAAAGTTTTGGGTAACGCTGTAATGTGCGCAGTAGATGAATAGGGACCATTTTAGAGCAGTTCCTTTGTAAATACACACAAAAAACGCAGGAAGAGTTTATCACGTCAGCAAACATACTGACATTTTGAGACTAAACTTGCATTTCCGTGCTAGTATTCTTCTGATGGAAGCAGGAGGAAGAGGAGTGAAAGTACACATACATGCTTATACTTCATCACAGTATTATCAATAAAAGCCCTGAGGCCCTAAATTGTGACAGCATTGTGTGATGGGTGTTGTCGTTTCCATCCACATGCCACCTCTGCAGCAGCAGTTCTTTACCCTAAATTTCCAATTAGTTAACCTCCCATTGTAGTTAATCTTTGTTGTTTCAATTAAATTCTCTAAAGCAATTTGTTTTAAAAGGGCAAACCATACAAGAATACAGATTTATACTTCCAAAAGACTCCAGCCTGAAAAAACAAACAAACTACCATGCACAGATGTGTGTCACTTGGGGGATTCCAAGACAGAAAATGCTACCAGGTGCCCAAAGAACATATCAGCCAAAGCATGGGAAACCCTGCAAAGAATGCAGTACGACCTCGTGATAACACGGACATTTAGGCTTTGATAAACTTTAGCATGCCACACTATAACAAAAGTACCTGACTTTTTCCATCTTTGATAAATGCGATTATAAACCGTGGCCTACTCAAAGCACCAAACGGTTCCTCTTAAAACCTTAACTGGGGGCAGTTTTGCGGTTTTCAAAGCAATTTGAGGTTTGAGTGCTGCAGACCCAGAGTCAGTGGGAACTCAGGATGTTGATCAGCTGATTCACGAGAACCAGAGGAGGCCCACTGCTGCCATTTTATCAGATATACCTCAAATTCACCAGCTAGGTGTGACTTTGTCACTGTGGTCACTGGTACAATGTGTGTGTGTGTGTGAAGTTTCAGCTGGTAGTTGGTTTAGATACACAGTCATATCTAAAACTCAGGGATGAAGAAGCGATCAACGTAGGACACTCAGGAACAGTGGTGAGGACAATCTTATATAGATGATATGGTCTTCCAACTTTGTTTCGGGACAAATCAAGCAGTCTGGTTGATGCAGTAACACAGGTAAGCATGCAAAAAGACAAGCAAAAATATTTGTATGCAGTAAGTATATAGTTTCATATAGTTGCTTGATTTTTATTTGATGAAACATGTTTTGTGATGCTGTAGGGGAACCGCACTGTGGTTCAAAAACATTTAGTCATATACACTGTATTTGATATATATATGTATATGAAATTTGCACTGCAGAAAAAAATCTCAGTGTCTCTGGTTGTTAGCCGAGTCTTTTTCTTATCATTTTGCGGCAAACTCCTATACTACCACTAATGCTTCCTAAACTACAACTGCTAGACTTCCCCCCCCACTATCTGGTTTTTACAGATAACAAAACCAGGAGAAAAATAAATGCACATACATCCCGAGGGAGTGATATACCATCTCAGACAATCAAATGGCATCTCAGGAGGTTTGTTTGAATCAATGCTTTTCTGTGAACGAGTGAATGAGGCAGAATGAACATAGCGAGGCAGTATCACTTACTCGACTAAAACTCTGGACATGTTGCCAGTGCGCCAAACCCTTGTTGTTCTTGCCAAGCTGGACTTTTACAAGTACTCATATGATTGGCCTGGTTGCTGGAATCATGGGAGGGATCAGGAATGTTAATCAATGAACTGAGGTCATAAGGTTAGAAATCAGTAATGGATTGAGTATTTGTCTTCTATCTGCTTAATCATAACCATAACTACTTTGGATTTTTATGATGATTGTAGTCAATCCAAAATAAGAAAGAAAAAACAAGAATGTAAAGGGTTAAAATGACCTAATTAAGAGGTAGCGTTCTCTTATTAGTTATGAATTAAAAGATATAAAACAAGAAATGGTGCTAACCTCAATTCTGTTTCTGCGGCAGAGCCATCTGACAGCCACGCTTGTGACGTCCATCCTGGGAGCGGTGATCGGCTCCCTGCAGATTGGTTACCACACTGGCAACATCAACGCTCCGGCCAAGGTGAACAGAGCTAGCAGCATCTGAGGGACAGCACACAGATTTATGTTTCAAATTGTATTATAAGTGTGATGTGTAAATTAAAATCTATACAAAGCAATCTGCATTGATCAATAGAATTACTTTTGGAAGTATAAAACTGCAACAAAACATAACTCCAGACATCAAAAAGTAGACATTCTCGTCTGGCTGATATTCCATAAAAGGCCTACATTGTCCAGATATAACAGTTATGCAGAGGGGAATGCTGGAAAGCATGCTGCCTGTCAAACATATTACAGAGCCTCAATAAAGCACTAAATAAGGTAACTCTCCGTCTCAGCTTTGGATTTGGCTCCCTTTTTTGGAATGGTTTTCCATTTTCACAGGTATACTGTTCTAACTTTACAAAATGAAGCAGTTGTTCTCCCCACTCAAAAATCCCAAGACAATAATTCCTGAAATAGTTCTTGTGGAGGAAGTGTTTCTGTTACAAAAGAAGCAACGCATGAATGATTTTGAACACTGTATTAGTCATCTATGGAAAAAGAGGAATAAAAACATCTTTGTAAACTCTTTTTGTGTGTGTGTGTGTGTGTGTGTGTGTGTGTGTGTGTGTGTGTGTGTGTGTGTGTGTGTGTGTGTGTGAGTGAAAAAACATGTCATTGCATCTAATTGAGTTACCAGTGCAAACTGATTCACTTTGGCATTGTTGTTTAGATTATCGAAGAGTTTTTCAACAATACCTGGAGAGCCAGACACAACCGATCAATCTCAGATCACAGTCTTACTTTCTTGTGGTCACTCTCTGTCAGCATTAAAGATTTTGGAGCCTTACTGGGCTCGCTGGGAGTCAAATATTTGGCAGATTCTTACGGCAGGTAAGAAAACCAAGCTAACTTTTGTAAAGTTTCCAACAGTGCTTGCTTCCCCCCACCCCTCCTTATAAATTTGCTTGTTCCCCTCCAGGCGTAACTCCATCCTGATAGTTAACGGTTTGTCTGTGGTCGGAGCATGTTTGATGTTTGCCTCCAAAGCCAGCGAGTCATTTGAGGTCCTCATCCTAGGGCGACTGGTTTTTGGTCTGTTCTGTGGCCTGGTGATGAGCCTTAACCCCCTCTATATCCAGGAAGTTTCCCCCACCAACCTCAGAGGAGCATTTGCTACACTGAACCAGGTGTCTTTCGCTGCAGGCATCCTGGTGGGTGTGGTGAGTTGAGCTTACATTTAACTTACTTCTTACTGCTCTTGGTAAGGAGACACATTAAATTCTGTTCTTTTCATTCAAATTCTATTGTTTGTTCTCAAATTCTGTTCTTTTCATTCTTTTTTTTTTTTTTTTTGCCTGTCCCATTTGGTTCTTTAGCCGTCAGAATTGTTGTCTGAAGACCAACAAGGATACCCAATGGATTTATTTTGCCAAATGGATCATTGTGGCATTGCCGTATTGGTCCATTTGATCGATCTTTGTTTTTATTATTTATTTTATTTTATTTTCAGTTGTTACAGACGGGACAGACATGAGTGAGGGATAGGAAAGGGAGAAAGAAAGAGGAAGGAAAAGAAAAACAGAAGGGGAGAGGGACAGTGAGAAGGGGGAGGGGGGGGGGGGGGAATCTCCTGGATCACCTGTTGAGAGAAAAAGAATGTTCTTTTCATTCAAATTCCGTTGTTTTCATTCAAATTCGATTCTTCTCATTCTAATTCTTTTCTTTTCATTTTAATTCCGTTGTTTTCATTGAAATTCCTGTGCTTTCATTCTAATGCTTTTGTTTTCATTCAAATTGCGTTCTTTTGATTCTAATTCTTTTGTTTTCATCCAAATTATGTTGCTTTCATTCAAATTCTGTTCTTTTCATTCAAATTCTGTTCTTTTCATTCAAATTCTATTGTTTGTTCTCAAATTCTGTTCTTTTCATTCACATTCCGTTGTTTTCATTCAAATTCTGGTGCTTTCATTCTATTTTTTTTTGTTTTCATTCAGATTACATTCAAATTCCGTTGTTTTCATTCTAATTCTGTTGTTTTTATTCAAATTCTTTTGTTTTTATTCCAATGCTGTTCTTCTCATTCTAATTCTTTTCTTTTCATTTTAATTCGGTTGTTTTCATTCAAATTCCCGTGCTTTCATTCTAATGCTTTTGTTTTCATTCAAATTGCGTTCTTTTCATTCAAATTCCATTATTTTGATTCTAATTCTTTTGTTTTCATTCAAAATCTGTCCTTTTCATTCACATTCCGTTGTTTTCATTCAAATTCGATTCTTCTCATTCTAATTCGGTTGTTTTCATTCAAATTCTGTTCTTTTCATTCAAATTCTGTTCTTTTCATTCAAATTCTGTTCTTTTCATTCAAATTCTATTGTTTGTTCTCAAATTCTGTTCTTTTCATTCACATTCCGTTGTTTTCATTCAAATTCTGGTGCTTTCATTCTATTTTTTTTTTGTTTTCATTCAGATTACATTCAAATTCCGTTGTTTTCATTCTAATTCTGTTGTTTTTATTCAAATGCTGTTCTTGTCATTCTAATTCTCTTCTTTTCATTCTAATTCCGTTGTTTTCATTTCAATTCGGTTGTTTTCATTCAAATTCCCGTGCTTTCATTCTAATGCTTTTGTTTTCATTCAAATTGCGTTCTTTTCATTCAAATTCCATTATTTTGATTCTAATTCTTTTGTTTTCATTCAAAATCTGTCCTTTTCATTCACATTCCGTTGTTTTCATTCAAATTCGATTCTTCTCATTCTAATTCTGTTCTTTTCATTTTAATTCGGTTGTTTTCATTCAAATTCTGTTGTTTTCATTCTAATTCCGTTGTTTTCATTCTAATTCCGTTGTTTTCATTCAAATTCTCTTCTTTTCATTCTAATTCCGTTGTTTTCATTCTAATTCTGTTCTTTTCATTTTAATTCGGTTGTTTTCATTCAAATTCTGTTGTTTTCATTCTAATTCCGTTGTTTTCATTCTAATTCCGTTGTTTTCATTCAAATTCTGTTGTTTTTATTCAAATGCTGTTCTTGTCATTCTAATTCTACTCTTTTCATTCAAATGCTGTTCTTTTCATTCTAATTCTCTTCTTTTCATTCTAATTCCGTTGTTTTCATTTCAATTCTGTTATTTTCATTCAAATTCCCGTGCTTTCATTCTAATGCTTTTGTTTTCATTCAAGTTCTCTTCTTTTCATTCTAATTCCGTTGTTTTCATTCAAATTCTTTTGTTTTTATTCCAATGCTGTTCTTCTCATTCTAATTCTTTTCTTTTCATTTTAATTCTGTTGTTTTCATTCAAATTCCCGTGCTTTCATTCTAATGCTTTTGTTTTCATTCAAATTGCGTTCTTTTCATTCAAATTCCATTATTTTGATTCTAATTCTGTTGTTTTCATTCAAATTCCCGTGCTTTCATTCTAATGCTTTTGTTTTCATTCAAGTTCTCTTCTTTTCATTCTAATTCCGTTGTTTTCATTCAAATTCTTTTGTTTTTATTCCAATGCTGTTCTTCTCATTCTAATTCTTTTCTTTTCATTTTAATTCTGTTGTTTTCATTCAAATTCCCGTGCTTTCATTCTAATGCTTTTGTTTTCATTCAAATTGCGTTCTTTTCATTCAAATTCCATTATTTTGATTCTAATTCTTTTGTTTTCATTCAAAATCTGTCCTTTTCATTCACATTCCGTTGTTTTCATTCAAATTCGATTCTTCTCATTCTAATTCTGTTCTTTTCATTTTAATTCGGTTGTTTTCATTCAAATTCCGTTGTTTTCATTCTAATTCTGTTGTTTTCATTCAAATTCTCTTCTTTTCATTCTAATTCCGTTGTTTTCATTCAAATGTTGTTGTTTTCATTCAAATGTTGTTGTTTTCATTCAAATTCTTTTGCTTTTATTCAAATTATGTTCATTTCATTCAAATTCCATTGTTTTCATTCAAAATCTGTTGTTTTTATTTAAGTTCATCAAAATCCCATAATACACAAATAAGGATTTATACGATACATGGATATGACATGAAACTAGCTGCTCGTGTGCTGCAGGTGGCTGGTCTCGAGATAGTGTTGGGCACAGAGCATGACTGGGCCATGATGCTGTCCCTGTCTCTCATCCCGGCCCTCACACAGTATGTGATCCTACCCTTCTGTCCTGAGAGTCCCCGCTATCTGCTCATCAACCGGCAAGAAGAAATCAAGGCCAAAAGTGGTAGGTTCCACTCACTGGACTTACTGTTCATATCGTTTAATAAATCATCCTCTCTCTAAAGAGATTACTCTTTTGTATTATGATATATTAAAAGAGATGAATTCATTTGTATGACATTCTCAAGTTGGTTCCAGAAGTTAAAATGCAGAAATGGTTTACTACGGTTTACTATCCCAGCTTTGTGGATTTCACCTAAACATCCCCTTAGAATATGTTGAAAGTTGTTTCTTTAATCCTGCAGCCCTGCTGAGGCTGAGAGGCAGAGCAGAAAATGTATTTGCTGAGCTGGAAGAAATGAAAGAGGAAGCTGCTCACACACAGAGTCGTGTCACCATCCAGGATTTCTTCAAGAAACGCAGCTACAGGCAACCGATCATTATTGTCCTGATTGTTAGCCTGGGAAGCCAGCTCTCTGGATTCAATGCGGTTAGTGATAAAATCCTCTTAATCTGAAAAATATTTCTCTGACATATATTTCTCATTTTCTATGTGTTGAAATAGATGAAGTAAAAGCTCCTGGCCTCAACTTTAGCTTTACCTTTTTCCTTGGTGTCATGCTATGGTAACCTAACTCTGAAAGACACCAACAAACTGATGCAAAATATGAACTGATCAGGCAAACTGATCAGGTTAAGCTGCTATTTACCAGTCTCTCTGTACCTGACAGCTGCAGAGACTGGCCAGTTCCATCTTACATGAAGACACCCATCCCTTTTGTGGGGATTTTTAGCTTCTTTCCTCTGGATGGAAAGGTGGCTTACTCACTTTTGGAGGGTGCCTCAAGGAGTACTTGGCATTTCTACATTGGCTTCTTTTCTTTTTCAGTTTTGCACACTTGCTGTAACCCTGAGAAGAGCTTGAGGCAATATCTCAACCCTAAAAAAACCCCCATTGAAATATTTCTCAGTTACTCACTAAACTAAACTAAATTCCTGTGCTTTTCTTCCAGATAATCAACTATTCCACCAAAATGTTTCAGGCCAAGTTTGACCAGGCCAAATATCTCACACTGGGTGTTGGGGCCGTCAATCTGACGTTCACTTTGGTAGCAGTAAGTACAAACCAAGTGCTGATCCTTTATATTGCAGTTCAGTGTGTTTTTGAATGCGAAACAATATTATTTATTATATTTAATAGGTTGCTCAATATAATCATTAAATCAGCTGTGCCCTATTTTGTTGATTTTGTCACAGAAAGCATGAAGTTTTGTCATTATTTCTTCATGAATGGTTTAACAGCATGAACCACAAAAGGGATAGTGTTGCATTTTAATACCAGTGTGTTGTTTTTTCCTCTCCAGTTCTTCCTGATGGAGAGGGCAGGGAGGAGGCGGTTGCTCCTGACTGGTTTCATCTCCATAGCAGTGTGCAACTTAATCATGACCGTAGTCAATTCTGTCCTGGTAAAATCATCTATGTGTGGTTGTTTCCATTTGTGCAGAAAAAAGTTATGTGCTGGTTTTGAATGTATATCCAACTTCTGCAAACCCGATCTTATGACATGATTAAATGGATAATATGAAAAATAAACCATGGCATAGCTTGGAGGATGTTTGAAAAGGAAGCTTCAAGTTTAAACAATAGAGAGAAAGACACCATCTACATGTTAACCTAACAGAATTTTCTACATGTCTACATGACTAACCTACAACCATCCTTCCAATTTATTATTTTACTGTGTAGCATCTGGTCCCAGAACTCAGAAGCCTACAAGTGCTGCTGGTTTTCTGCCTGACTTCAGCCTATGAGCTGGGCCCAGGTCCGATCTCCTGGTTCATTGCTGCCGAGCTGTTCGACCAGTCTGGCAGACCTATAGCCATGGCCTTCAGTAGCCTGCTCAACTGGGGAGGGAAGTTTGTTCTGGCACTTCTCTTTCCTCCATTACTGGTGTGTAACATTTATACCGTTGGCCTGCATGCTGTATGACCAAGCAAGACTTCAGGGGAAACTTTAAAGGTGGATTTCTTGTTTGCTTTTGTGAGTTTGCTTACACCTCAGAGAAATAGCTGTTAAATACAGGCCATAAATCTGCTCCATCTGTTATACTGCACATCTGTATCTATAGCAAAACATATAAATCTATTGCTAAATCCTTTAAATCCAGCTTGAAATAATGTAATAAGTAATTAAATTACAGTTAACAAAAGAAGCATCTGTTCCCTATAGTGCAGCAGAAACGGCAGCCAACATGAAATTAAGACCAGTGAACCAAATCAATACCTTTTGTATTTGCTTTCTTTCCTTCTCTTTTTAACATTGTTTTGCTCTTGTGGTATGAGATTCCCACCTCAAGTGACCATTCCTAGGTAAGCAGAGGTCAAATAAAAACATTAAAAAAAGGATTCTTGTCTGTCTGTCTCACACAGAAAATCTGTGGTGCTTATGTCTACCTCCTTTTTATGATCGTGGCTCTGCTCGCCTTCACCTTCACCTGGATTCGCCTCCCGGAAACAAAGGGTCGTACATTTGATGACATCGCAGAGGAGTTCAGAGGAGCAGAGGGCATCCCGTTGCACAATAAGACTGTATTCAACACTTTCACCTGAGCAACGTGTCAGTTTTGATTGATGGTGGTCAATAATCAGTGTGTAACGAGTCAATTCAATTTAAAGCAACAAAAAATATGCTACAAAACTGTTTTGAATATAAATCTGGTGCTCACAGCATTGAAAATTTACTTTTAAATAACAAATCTTTAACACAAAACAAGAAAACCACAAACGCCAAACCATCTTATCAATGCAATTGCTGTTACTCAAAGCACGCACAGATATTATTTATGCAAAGACATTTTAATACTCAGAGCTCAAAAATGATAATTATTCAAACTCAGAGCACCAAAATTTAACTCCATTAGGTACAGGTTCTGACTCTTACTTTTACCTTACTTCTTTAGGCTCTCCAGCAAAATGACACTAAAAAAATGATATTAAAAGTAGATTATAGTTTATATTTATCCTTCATGTATGAGGCATTTTGTGGTCATTGTGTTGTTATTTTGTAAAAGCACTAGGGGGAGATTGTGGGAATAGTGGAAAAAGTTTGCAACACATTCTTTGCATAGTTTATAGCTTGTAAAAACGCTGGATTTATTTCCACACCATCAACCAAGCCTCTTTTTTTAATTTTAACACACAAGTGTACCGTGACACACTGCCTGGCAAACAAGAAAGTTAGAACACTTCCAGCATGTCCAAAATGTTTAGTAGAGTTCCTGTAACTTCTTTCCCTCTTGTTATTTCCATAAATCTGCTAGTTATATCTTAACTTAATATCAGGTAGCAAATGAGATTATTGTAATTCTTAAAAATGGTTTTGTAGTGATCCAATTAGATGTTTTTGCTTATCTAAAAATTGTACTTTTAAATGTTCAGCCTAGTTTAAGGCACCATCTGTACCTGATCTCCTATGGAGCCTTTCTTAGTTGGATTCTCAGCGGTGCAGCCTTACAATTCATTATTTGTGTGCAAAATCTCACATGTCTCTGAATTGTGTATATTTGTAATATGCCTGAAAACCAACCACAGCTCTGAGGATAAATATGTGATCCAACACGATCCACTTTGACTCGCAGGAACCGCAGAGGGAGTGAGACCAGGAGATTAGAGGACAAGTTTGGCTTTTAAAACAGCAGGGGGTCAGAATAAAATGGAAATGAATAATGCTGTACTTGTCTATTCAAAGTCAGTTTCTAATAACTCAAAAACAGAGCCAGAACTCAGTCAGCTTGTAAAGGATATGTTCTCATTTGTCTATGGACAGCTTGTTTTTTCTTTTTAGACACACAAGCAAAGTCCACAGAGACTATGATTTAAAAGGCAGATCGACCAAGCAGGGTGTTTAGAAAACAACATTCAGGATTTCATTCCATTTTCCAACACTTTGTGTAAAAATATGTAAACAGCGCCATCTACTGGACCAAACCGTCTCTTTTAGTTATTAATCCATAAACTACATGCAGATATATGTTGGTAAATGACTTAAGTGGCTTTAGTTAGTGGTGCAGCAAAGAGGAGACAACTGATCAAGTGGACAGCACGGTGAAAGGGAGACAGGAAACAGTTTTCACACTGCTATGTGTAGCCTTTGTAAATAAAAAAACAACAACAATACTGTATTGTTATAATAAATGAGTGTATTTAAAAAAACTGCAATATCAAGTAATTTTCTCTGATAACCCATCCTGACAAAAACAAAAAAGGAAGATTGAATCCATGAAGCCATGCATTTGTTTTGCTTGAGGATATTATTAAAAATACCTTCACCACCCTTTCAACTGATCCTATTTAGTCGCTGTGATTTGAGTAAAACACAGAAGGACTGCTGTGTAAACTTTTATTTCACAGCTAGAAAACCCATAGCAACATAAAAGTAACAGCAGACAGTATTTATTTATTTTTTAATTACAAGATATTAGTTTATTTTTTATGAATTTCGAATGATAACATAAGTAAAATGGCTTTGATGGACTGTAGGGGGAACCAGAGTACCAATTATATTACATCTGCAGTTGGACTGAAAGTCTTGCTACATATAGAGCAGTTCCTCAGAATCTGGGGACAATATAATCTAGAGGGACAGTCTCACCAGCAGCTTTACATATCTCTGTACCTACAGTATATACGATGCTGACACCTTTTGTCCAACAGAACATGAATACAGTTCTCAACAAAGTCATCCTCGGATTATTCTTCATTTTAAAGTGGGATTCAGGTAATCTGCAGTCTGATCAACATTTTTAATGTTTTTGCAGTTGTTGTGGATGTTTTGTTTTGACAGTGTTTGAGTGAAACACTATGCTACATATAAAAGGTTGTGTGTGGTAACATCTTCTGTTAAACTCGTAGGTGATGGGAGTGATGTCACCCAAAACTCCACGATTTGGAAAAAACAGGGCGAAGATGGAACCATAAACTGCAGACATACCAAGAGTGTAGACTATTCTCAGATGTATTGGTACAGACAGCTGCCTGGAGAAACTATGAAACTCGTTGTGTTCACAAGTACAGCAAAACCTGATCATGATTTTGGAAATTTCAGCAGGGAGAAATTCGCAGCCACCAAGCCTGACGCTTACACTGGGACATTCACAATAAAGAATCTGGAGCCTACAGATAAAGGCTTGTATTTCTGTGCTGTGAGCAAACACAGTGATACAGATGCACCAAGTAGCTGAACAAAAACCCCAGCACACTGTCAAAGTCTTACCTACTAATCTCCTCTACTGTGGTACCCACCACACAATACATGCACCTGCAGCTTTTTATCTGTGACAGTTATTCTTTATATTCTGACTTTATAAATCAAAAACATGTCTCTATAGCTTTTAATTGTACAAGGCAAAAAGACAAATGTATGATATTTGTGCCTTAAATGTATGAAAGAGAAATAATTAGCAAGTGTTTAAAATTGTAAATGCTTTACTATATGATAGTTAAAGTGTCCACTTCTGGTCATGTTAACTTTTTTTTTCAGATCCAGTCAAACTAAAATAAAATAAAAGGAGATCCACTGAGCTGAATAATCAGCCACACTGCGAGTTAGTTTCTAAAGAAAGAGGAATCTACTTCATTTGCAGTGCCCTTACCACAGTAGTTGGAGACAGACCTCAATAAATGAAATAATCACTTGCACAGACTGTCGTATGATGACAGCACTTTTCTCTTCTAGTGAAAGCAATGACGTAGACAACTCCTCACACCTCCTATGGTCATCATCTGGTAACAGCGATCTATTCTCATCTACAGCTGGTGAACCAACTATACTGAAAGGATCGCTAGCTTGAATTGTTTAAGATGATCGTTGTGGTTTCTATACTTTGTTTTCTTAACTTTCCAGGAATTACAGGTAGGAAAATAACAATGATAACAATACAATTCAAATTTAATGATTTCTGTGTTTAAACTCTTGTGTACTTTTACACAGGTGATGCGAAAAAGTGTCTACCAAACACCTCCTTCCATCATTAGGAGAATTGGTGAATCTGTTCAAAGTGAAATCAAATGTTGACATAGCATACCAAATTATCAGGTCATTCTCTGGTACAAACAAGACCAACATCAAACTTTGGAGATTCTGGGAAATCTCAACATCCAGGTGGCAAAAAAAGAAAACAATCTGAGTGGAAATATCAGCTTTGATGGAGATGGCCGTGAAAAGTCAGCACTCACCATTTATAATGTAAAGTTAAATGACAGTGCAGTGTATTTCTGTGCTGCCAGTCAGCACAGTGCTGCAGTTCACTGTAAAGTCAGTACAAAAACCCTTTCTCTTATCTGCCCAACACACCAAAAAAAGCCTTAAGGCTCCTGAGCACCTCACAGCTAACTTCTTTCAGGATCTACAGTATCTAGGATACCTTCAGTCTGGATTATTCAAACACTGAGGACAATGTGCAAAGGGAAAATCAGCTTTAATGGAAATTGCAAAAACATTCAGCTGCAGATTCAAGATGCAAATTTCCTTTTCCACTCCATCCCAAATGTTCTCTATGTGACTGAAATCTGGTGACTGTGGAGGTCATTTTAGTACAGTCAGCTCTTTGTGATATTCAAGAAACCAGTTTAAGATCATCTGTTCAAAGTCACTTTTCTTCCCCATTCTGATGCTGATTGATTTGAACTTCAGCAGTTTGTCACAACCTGGTCAACATGCTTAATCCAACTGAGCTTCTGCCATGTGATTGAATTTTATTGAGTAACACTCCCACCTGAAACTCCTCATGTAACCACCTCTAATAGTTTTGTTCCAACAGAACACTGAGAACTTGATCACAAAGAAACAAGACTGCTGAGGGTATCAGGTAATTAAAAAACATGTAGGCTATAATGTAAATCCATATTAATATAATTTATGTTTTCAACTTGAATGTATAATTTAAATTCTTTCAAGAGCTTTATGATGGCAAATAATCTTGAATGCTTGTGAAAATTAACACATTCACATGATAACTTTTACCATTACACACAGGTTGATCTCATGGGAGTGATGTCACCCAGATCTCGTTTGCTATGGAAAAACAAGAATGATAATGCAACAATAAACTGCAGCCATACCAAGGGTGTTAGCTGTTTTCAGATGTATTGGTACAAACAAAACAAAACAGAGATTGTGACCCCCTAAGATGATATGTTATTGGCTCATTTTCAAACTTTAATAGCTGTTATAATCATTGGAAGAAACATAATATTAATTACCCTCCATAAAAAACAAGCAAACATGCATATATGGTTTACAAGCTGTATCCGTTTTCTTTTTAATAATTTAAAATATCTGAACTTTTAAACAATGATCAAAAATGCTACATATTCTAAAATCTGTTTTCCTCAGCCCTCATCTTGTATTGTTATTGGAAGTGATGACCTGTAGGGGGACCAACAGTATATATACTCCACTCTACACTTCAGCTTCATTAAGCAACACTCCCACCTGAAGTTTGTCACACGTCTGTCTCAAACTGGTCTTGTAAAAAACATGATGAACAAACGAGGCTGCCTCATTTTAAACTTTTTGCTGTGGGTATCAGGTAATTCGCAGTAAACTCTTTTATTATACCAATTCAACTCAAACTATTTCACATTTTGAAACAACTTATTTAAATCGACAGTTATTTTGTTCTAAGAAATTTTGGATAACAAAACACTTTTTTAATGCTAAAAATAGTAGAAAGGAAAATAAAAAACCTATAATAATGTGCATCATTACAGGTCGAACATATGGAAGTTATATCAACCAGGCCTCCATGCTTTGGAAAAACCAGGGTGAAGATGCAACTCTAAACTGCAGCCATATCATGACAATAGAGTTTTACCAGATGTACTGGTACAGACAGCTGCCTGGAGAACTAATGAAACAAATGGTTTACACTATCCCAAACGCCGAACCTGACTTTGAGCCAGACTTCAGGGATGACAAATTCTCAGTAACAAAGCCTGACGCTCACAGTGGGACACTGACAGTGAAGAATTTGGTGCCAGGAGATCAAGGCTTGTATTTCTGTGCTGTCAGTATTCACAGTGATACAGTCACACTCAACACCCGTACAAAAACCTCAGATCATGAACTGTAGGGGGATGTCAAGGACCACAAATACTCACAACTGAACGTGGATTCATCATGTGAATAGTGACACCACAGATAACAGGATGACAGAGCTCCACACAGAGCAGTGACACTCCCACCTGCAACTCTGTATGTCAACATAAATTCATAGTTTCATTTACTCATTCATGCCTTACATCAAGCAGACCTGTGAATTAGGGCTGCCACGATTAGTCGACTAGTCACGATTACGTCGACTATTAAAATCGTCGACGACTAATTTAATAGTCGACGCTTCGTTTGAAGCTTTGTAAGATCACAAAAGCCGCAGGAATAAGTAGTAGGATTTAAGAGTGTAATAACGGACTGAAACAGAAGATGGCAGCACTGCATGTACAAGGATGCCAGCTGCCGTTAAACCCCGAAGAAGAAGAAGAAGAAGCTGTGTCCCAGAATTCATAGCGCGGCCCTGCTCAGTTTCCAACAATGGCGGCAGCTAGTTAGTTTTAATATTACTCTTATTATTCTTTCTGGGTCACAAAATAAACGTTTAACATATTTTCAGGCGAGAATGTAGCTGTGTAAACCTCAAATATCTGCTCAGTTTATCAGGACACCACATATTTTCAAAAGCGCTCCGACGTTTTCGGAGACGTCTGTTACCCACTAGCTCGATAGCTATCCGGGGGCAAGGTCACTAGCGCCGTGAGAACACCGGACTCCCGGCTAATCGTTTTCAAACCCACCGCCGTCTTTCGCTACTCAGGTTAAACATTTAATATAAGTCACTTAGATAACTTAAAAATGTTATTGTTTGGCTTTTTTTAGTATTTTATTTGTTCCGGAGTAAATCGGTTTGGCTGAGATTAAAGTTATAGTTTTTACACAGCAGAATAAACGTCAAGCAGACAGCTGATTATCAGAAGTGTGAGATGCTCGAGAATTTACTCCGGTGTCTTGTTATATTTTAGATAGCAAGGAGTTTATTAAACTTCACCGAAACAATCTGCAGATTTCATTAAAATTTAATAAACTCTCATTTTGTCTTTATTTTTAGTTAGCACCTTAAACACTTAAAGCTGTAAGCTAATGATAGTTATATAAGAGCAGATGCTGCTGGTGCAATAAGCTGTAGTTTTACGTCCAATGGATTTGATTAGTCGACTAATCGCAAAAATAATCGGTGACTAGTCGACTATCAAAATAATCGTTTGTGGCAGCCCTACTGTGAATATAAATTGATCTATGCCATCTGACAAAGAAGGTTCAAGTTTCTTCTACTGAAGCTTTACAGTTCCCACTCAGTGGGTAAAATCTCAGACATGTCTCAACTCTAAATTTGAAAGATGTCTGAAAAGCAACCACAGCTCTGAACATTAAGTCCAACATGTTGGAGGACACCACACAGGGTGTGGAACCAGAATTTGTATGTTCAGAAGAAAAAATAAACACCATTTTTTTTTCCTATCTGAATACAGAGACAGCTATCATCTTGTATTCAGCACCGACAAGCTGACAAACATCTTATCAGTCTTAAAGTTTGAAATCACAACTAAAACTCATGGCACTGATGGACTGTAGGGGGACACCGAGTGCCACGTGTTTCCCACCTGCAGCTAGACTGAAAGTGATGATATGTATAGAGCAGCTCATGGGATCACATCACACACTGTAGTGACAGTCTCACCTGCAGCTCTTCACATGCTGACACCTTCTCTCAAGTAGAACATGGATATTGTTTTTATTAAACAGCTTGTCTTCGGATTATGCTTCATCTTAAAGAGGACTTCAGGTGATTTACAGGTTTAGCAATATTTCCATGTTTTAGCCATCACCGAGAGTTATTCAGGTGTTTTCAGAGTGTTTCAATGTAAAACTGTGCTACATATAAAAGGTTGCGTGCGGTAATATCTTCTGTTAAACTCGCAGGTGATGGGAGTGATGTCACCCAAAACTCCATGATTTGGAAAAAACAGGACGAGTATGCAACAATAAACTGCAACCACACAAAGGATTATACTTATTCTCAGATGTATTGGTACAGACAGCTGCCTGGAGAAACTATGAAACTCGTTGTGTTCACAAGTACAGCAAAACCTGATCATGATTTTGGAAATTTCAGCAGGGAGAAATTCGCAGCCACCAAGCCTGACGCTTACACTGGGACGTTCACAGTGAAGGATCTGGAGCCTAAAGACAAAGGCTTGTATTTCTGTGCTGTGAGCAAACACAGTGATACAGATGCACCCAGTATCTGAACAAAAACCCCAGCACACTGTCAGTGCAAAGTTTTACCAACTAATCTCCTCTACTGTGGTACCCACCACACAATATATGCACCTGCAGCTTTTTATCTGTGACAGTTATTCTTTATATTCTGACTTTATAGAGATGATCAAAAATATTCTTGGCAGCACATGATATTTGTGACTGAAATGTATGATAGAGAAAATAAGAAGTACTCAGAATTACTGTAAATGTTCTACCGTGTAATAATTAAAGTGCTCACTTCCAGTCATGTTTACCGTTTTAGATCCAGCTAACTGAAACTGAATAAAAGGAATCGATTTAGCTAAATTAATAATCAGCCACACTGTGAGCTGTTCCTCTATAAAGTCTGAGCCACAGCATCTAACTCCACATAGCCATAACTCCATTTACTCCACTAGGTGGAGACAGAGTTCAATAAATGAAACCATCACTTTCACAGACTGTCTTATGAAGATTCTGCTGCTCAGCTATGACGTGCAATGACACAAACAACTGCAGACACCTCCTCAGGTTATCTGTTACCAGCGATTTATTGTCATCCACAGCTGATGAACTGACAATACGCAAAAGGACAGTTAGCTTAAATTGTTTGACATGATTGCTGTGGTCTCTATATTTTGTTTTCTTCACTTGCCAGAAATGACAGGTAGGGAAAACAACAACACTAATGATAAAACACATAATGTATTGTTAAAGATTTCTGTATTTAATGTCATTTTTTTTGCTTTTCCACAGGGGCATCTGACACAAAACGTGCCAACCAAACACCTCCATCCATCATTAAGAGAATTGGTGAATCTGTTGAAAGTGAAATCAAATGTTCACACAGCATACCAGGTTATCAGGTCATTCTCTGGTACAAGCAAGATGAAAAAGGAGTCCTACAATTTCTGGGACACCTAAATCTGGAATTTCCAAATATTGAGGATGATGTCAAAGGGAAAATCAGCTTTGATGGAGATGGCCAAAAATATTCAAACCTGGCCATTTCTAATGTTTCAGTGACTGACAGTGCCGTGTATTTCTGTGCTGCTAGTCAGCACAGTACTACAGATTCCACTGAAGTCAGTACAAAAACCTCTCCTAATGCCTCTGACAGATTCATATCTGAACACCTGCTGCCAGTCTGCAACCAAATCCAGACATTGAAAAAAATGACCGACTAACCGATGAAATTTGATCCCCTTTGAAGTCACATTTGAAGCTCAATTAAATCCTTAAGATTTCCTTTAATTGGTGAAAGCAGCAACAAATTAATTATGTTCACTGACAGAACACTGACATGCAATTCCTATAATCAAGCTGGACCAGTTTCCTTGTCAAGAATTTCAGTCAGCCAGAGAAAATTTCAAAAAAACAATCAAAAAAATACATGTTCTAAAATCCAGCTTCCTCAGTCATCATATGTTGTTGTTAATGGAAATCATGACCTGTAGGCAGACCAGCAGCGGATGTATGCTTGCATCTACATCCGGAGTGACAATTTCATTGAGCAACACTCCCGCCTCCAACTCTTCATACAACTGTCTCAAACAGGTCATGCCAAACAGAATGTGGACATCTTCATCATGAGCAAACGACGTCGCCTCATATTTTTATTCTTATTGCTGTGGGTATCAGGTAATTCCCAATAAACTTTATAATACAAATTCAACTTAAACCATTTCATGTTTTTAAGAAATTTATTTTAATTGCCTGTCATTTTGTTTTAAGAGATTTAGGATAACAAAAAATATGTAATGCTTAGTAGAAATGAACAACTGATCATGATCGCTTCTATTGTTACACACAGGTCTAACTGATGGGGGGGAAGTCAAGCAGACCTCCATACTCTGGAAAAACCAGGGTGATAATGTATCTATAGAATGCAGTCATACCTATGGCAGTGGCTATTTCCAAATGTACTGGTACAGACAGCTGCCTGGAGAACTAATGAAACAAATGGTTTTTACTACTCCAAACTCCCAACCTGACTTTGAACCAGACTTCAGGGATGAAAAATTCTCAACCATCAAGCGTGATGCTCACAGTGGGACACTGATAGTGAAGAATTTGGTGCCAGGAGATCAAGGCTTGTATTTCTGTGCTGTCAGTGAGCACAGTGATACAGCCACACTCAACACTCGTACAAAAACTCCAGATCATGAACTGTAGGGGGATGTCAAGGACCACAAATACTCACAACTGAACGTTGATTCATCGTGTGAAAGGTGACACCACAGATAACAAGATGACAGAGCTCCACACAGAGCAGTGACACAACCACCTGCAACTCTTCATAGCAATATAAATTCATACTGTCATTTATTCGTGTTTCAAAGACTACTACAACACAGACATTATCAAACACATTCACCTCTATTGTTTGATGCTTCTGCTATGGATGAGAGGTGACTTTGACTAAGGTCCCATCTAGAGCGTTCAGTATTTCAGGACCTTTTGCATTACTTGTTTTTTCTGCAAAAAACGAAAACAGTATAGGATAACAGCTCTTTGAGATTCATGCACTTCCACAACTTTGTGACAGCAGAAACCTGGCCATTTCTAATGTTTCTGTGACTGACAGTGCTGTGTATTTCTGTGCTGCTAGTCAGCACATGAATACAGATTCCACTGAAGTCAATACAAAAACCTCTTCTAATCTCTCTGACAGATTCATATCTGAACACCTGCTGCCAGTCTGCAACTAAATCTAGACTTTGAAAAAAAGAGACTGACTAATTGAACAAGTTTGATCCCCTTTGAAGTCACATTTCAGGCTCAATTAAATCCTTAAGATTTGCTGTAAATGGTGAAAGCAGCAACAAATTAATTATGTTCACTGACAGAACACTGACATGCAATTCCTATAATCAAGCTGGACCAGTTCCCTTGTCAAGAATTTCAGTCAGGCAGAGACAATTTCAAAAAACAATCAAAAAAAAAAAAAATGCACCATGTACATCTTCCTCAGTCATCATATGTTGTTGTTAATGGAAATCATGACCTGTAGGCGGACCAGCAGCGTCACATATACTTACAATTTCATTGAGCAACACTCCCGCCTCCAACTCTTCATACAACTGTCTCAAACAGGTCATGCCAAACAGAATGTGGACATCTTCATCATGAGCAAACGACGTCGCCTCATATTTTTATTCTTATTGCTGTGGGTATCAGGTAATTCCCAATAAACTTTATAATACAAATTCAACTTAAACCATTTCATGTTTTTAAACTATTTATTTTAATTGTCTGTCATTTTGTTTTAAGAGATTTAGGATAACAAAAAATATGTAATGCTTAGTAGAAATGAACAACTGATCATGATCACTTCTATTGTTACACACAGGTCTAACTGATGGGGGGGAAGTCAAGCAGACCTCCATACTCTGGAAAAACCAGGGTGATAATGTATCTATAGAATGCAGTCATACCTATGGCAGTAGCTATTTCCAAATGTACTGGTACAGACAGCTGCCTGGAGAACTAATGAAACAAATGGTGTTTACTACTGAAAACTCCCAACCCGACTTTGAACCAGACTTCAGGGATGACAAATTCTCAGCCACCAAGACTGACGCTCACAGTGGGACACTGATAGTGAAGAATTTGGTGCCAGGAGATCAAGGCTTGTATTTCTGTGCTGCTAGTATGCACAGTGATACAGCCACACTCAACACTCGTACAAAAACCTCAGATCATGAACTGTAGGGGGATGTCAAGAACCACAAATACTCACAACTGAACGTGGATTCATCATACCAATTCAACTCAAACTTCTTAATGTTTTGAAACAATTTATTTCAACTTACAGTTATTTTGTTCCAGGAAATTCTGGATTACTAAAAATCTTTAATGCTGTACAAGTAGAAATGAACAAAATTTGAGATGATAACTTTTATCGTTACACACAGGTCAAACCTATGGAAGTGATGCCAACCAGATTTCCATGTTATGGAAAAAAGAGAATGAAGATGCAACTATACACCGCAGCCATACCAAGGGCAGTAGCTATTACCAGATGTACTGGTACAGACAGCTGCCTGGAGAACTAATGAAACAAATGATGTTTCTGTGCTGTGAGTGAGCACAGTGATACAGCCACACTCAACACCTTTACAAAAACTCCAGATCATGAACTGTAGGGGGATGTCAAGGACCACAAATACTCACAACTGAACGTTGATTCATCGTGTGAATGGTGACACCACAGACAACAGGATCGCAGAGCTCTCTCTTCACCACAACAGATCAGTACAGTGTCCACATCACTGCAGTCGGCGCTTCAACCTGTCTGTCAGCCTCATGCTCCTCCCTCCCCTCACTTGTGAACAAGACTCTCCACCTGGGGTAGTGACTCTGACCCTCTGTGGGTACATCACCATTTTGCAGGTCTTGCACTTGGAGGCGTTGATTCTCATTTCCGGTGTTTCACACTTGGCCTTGAACATCTGCAGTGCCAGCTGCAACAGTTGAAGTCTTGGCTAAGCCATTTACAGACTTAAGGGGGATCCTAAATGACATTTACAATCCCATCTACAATTAGAAAGTATGTATATAAACACACATGTGCACATACAGTGGGATGCAAAAGTTTGAGCAACCTTGTTAATAGTCATTATTTTCGTTGGTTGTTACAATAAAAAAATGTCAGTTAAATATATCATATAGGAGACACACACAGTGATATTTGAGAAGTGAAATGAAGTTGATTGGATTTACAGAAAGCGTGCAAAAATTGTTTAAACAAAATCAGGCAGGTGCATAAATTTGGGCACTGTTGTCATTTTATTGATTCCAAAAGCTTTACAACTAATTATTGGAACTCAAATTGGCTTGGTAAGCTCAGCGACCCCTGACCTACATACACAGGTGAATCCAATAATGAGAAAGAGTATTTAGGGGGGTCAATTGTAAGTTTCCCTCCTCTTTTAATTTTCTCTGAAGAGTAGCAACACGGGGGTCTCAAAACAACTCTGAAATGACCTGAAGACAAAGATTGTTCACCATCATGGTTTAGAGGGATACAGAAAATGGACTCAAAGATTTAAGCCGTCTGTTTCCACAGTTAGGAACATACTGAGAAAATTGAAGACCACAGGCTCAGTTCAAGTTAAGGCTCGAAGTGGCAGACCAAGAAAAATCTCAGATAGACAGAAGCGACGAATGGTGAGAACAGTCAGAGTCAACCCACAGACCAGCACCAAAGACCTACAACATCATCTTGCAGCAGATGGAGTCACTGTGCATCGTTCAACCATTCGGCGCACTTTACACAAGGAGATGCTGTATGCGAGAGTGATGCAGAGGAAGCCTTTTCTCCGCCCACAGCACAAACAGAGCCGCTTTAGGTTTGCTAAAGCACATTTGGACAAGCCAGCTTCATTCTGGAATAAGGTGCTGTGGACTGATGAAACTAAAATTGAGTTATTTGGGCATAACAAGGGGCGTTATGCATGGAGGAAAAAGAACACAGCATTCCAAGAACAACACCTGCTACCTACAGTAAAATATGGTGGTGGTTCCATCATGCTGTGGGGCTGTGTGGCCAGTGCAGGGACTGGGAATCTTGTCAAAGTTGAGGGACACATGGATTCCACTCAGTATCAGCAGATTCTGGAGACCAATGTCCAGGAATCAGTGACAAAGCTGAAGCTGTGCCAGGGCTGGATCTTTCAACAAGACAACGACCTGAAACACTGCTCAAAATCCACTAAGGCATTCATGCAGAGGAACAAGTACAACGTTCTGGAACGGCCATCTCAGTCCCCAGACCTGAATGTTATTGAAAACCTGTGGTGTGAGTTAAAGAGAGCTGTCCATGCTCAGAAACCATCAAACCTGAATGAACTAGAGATGTTTTGTAAAGAGGAATTGTCCAAAATACCTTCAACCAGACAATCATTTCACAATCCAGACTCTCATTGGAACCTGCAGGAAGCATTTAGAGGCTGTAATTTCTGCAAAAGGCGGATCTACTAAATATTGATTTCATTTCTTTTTTGTGGTGCCCAAATTTATGCACCTGCCTGATTTTGTTTAAACAATTATTGCACACTTTCTGTAAATCCAATAAACTTCATTTCACTTCTCAAATATCACTATGTGTGTCTCCTATATGATATATTTAACTGACATTTTTTATTGTAACAACCAAAACAGGAAAATAATGACTATTAACAAGGTTACCCAAACTTTTGCATCCCATTGTACACGCACACAAAATACGTGTTTGTGGGATCAATTCTAAACTATAGCGACAGTCTCACCTGCAGCCAATAGGACATGGATACTGTTTTCATCAAACAGGTAGTCCTCTGATTATTCTTCATTTTCAAGTGGACTTCAGGTCATTTATAATCTGATGAACATATTCATATTTTTCCCAATAATGTAAGAGTTCCAGGGGTTTTCAGAGTGTTTCAATGGAAAACTGTGTCAAATATATATCGCATGTAGTAAAAGTTTGTGTTAAACTCACAGGTCTGTCACAGAGACTCCATAATCTAGGGGAAAACACAGGGCAAAGATGCAATGATCAGCTAAAACCACATCAATTCATCGTTATAAAATTAATTGTGTTCACCAGTTATAATGTTTACCGTTTTAGATACAGTCCCACTGAAAAGAAACAAAAGGAATACATGTGTTGAATTAATAATCAGCGGCACACCAAGTCAGTTTCTATAGAAGGCTGAGGGCCAGAATCTAACGCCACATGGCTTGTGCTCCATTTACAGTACCCTCACTCCAGTAGGTGGAGACAGACCTCAATAAATTAAATCTTCACGCCCACAGATTGTCGAATGACAACAGTGTTTTCCACTGCTAGTTTAAGAAATGAAGTAGAAACCTGCTGACACCTCCCATGTGCATCATCTGGTAACCGCGATCTATTCTCATCCAAAGCTGATGAACCGACTATACTGAAAGGAAAGCAGAGATAAATCGTTTAAAATGATCATTGTGGTCACTATATTTTGTTTTCTGCACTTCCCAGAAATTACAGGTAGGGAAAACAACAATAATTATAACAATACAATGATTATAACATAATGATTCCTGTATTTAAACACTGTTTTTCCACAGGTGCATCTGACACAAAAAGTCTCTCCCAAACACCTCCTTCCATCATTAGGAGAATTGGTGAATCTGTTCAAAGTGAAATCAAATGTTCACACAGCATTAAAGATTATGAGGTCATTCTTTGGTACAAGCAAGACCAACACCAAACTTTGGAGATCCTGGGATATGTCAACCTGCAGTTCGTGAATAAAGAAAGCAATCCGAGTGGAAATATCAGCTTTGACGGAGATGGCCGTAAAAAGTCAGCCCTCACCATCTATAATCTAAAGTTCAGTGACAGTGCAGTGTATTTCTGTGCTGCCAAACGCCACAGTGCTGCAGTTCACTGTAAAGTCAGTACAAAAACCTATTCCCTTATTTGCCTGACAGAACAACAAAGTGCTGGGGATCCTGAGCACCTGCAGCTTTCAAGTTTGAGTTTGTTAAATTCATGTTCAATTAATATGATATTTTAAATACACAGTAATTTGCTTTAGCAATGCTCTCTATGCACTTCAAACAAGTTGAAAAAAACTTCCTTTCTGAAGCTGGAAACATTTCTGTCAGGTAATCCGCGTTTTGAATGTTATCAAATCTGTCTTGATCTAGAGAACTGGTAGTCCATGAGGAATTCTGTATGCACTGTGGTGGGACCTCTTATCAGCTGATACTGCAGCGACACTCCCACCTGAACTCTTCATTTCATGTGACTTGTAGTACTTCACAATCAGAAGATGGAGATTATCATTAAAATGAAACACAGGCTCCTCAGGCTATTAATCGTTCTGTTGTACACCCAAAAGCACCTATGTACTTTGAACATACAACAGCTACATTTGTAATAACCTTAAATTTCAGATATATCCAAGGTTTGAACTGAGGCCACCAAGCCTGATGCTCACCTTGAGGAATTTGGAGCCATAAGATAAAGGCTTGTATTTCTGTTCTGCGTTTCAGGGACCAATGTGCAACATCTGTATAAGACAGACATTCATTTTCATCACAAAGTGGCATCTATGATCCCTCTGCACGTATGAATCGTGCATCAAGAATAGTTTACACAAACTCATTTTTACTAGTTGATAAATGCAAGTCAGTCAGTGGATACAAAACTAAATGATTCAGTAAAATATAGAAAGATAACTTTAGATACAGATTTAAATGATTGTGCTCTGATCTTACATGAGTAAAAGGAATATCGATGCTGAAGTGACTACCAACCAAGGGGACACAGGGGAAAGATAATGATTTTTACACCCCCAGGGGGAGACAAATGTCAGCAAATGAAATAAGGTAGCAAACATATTGCACATGCCCAAAACCACAATATCTACACATAGCCTGCAGATAAAGTCAAAGCTTTGGTTTCATATCTGTCATCCATTAACTGTGATGTGCTTCACAGGAGAGGAATGTTCAACATGATCTCCACAGTCTTCATTCTCTTTTTCTTTCAGCTGATGGGGGATAACGGTGAGTATTCTAAGATCAGGAAATCATCACAGAGCTGGTAATTTCATTTCTAAAATAATCATGTGTTATTTTATTCCCAACAGGAGTTTCTAGCACCTACAATGTCCTGCAAACACCTCCTTCCATCATTAAGAAAGTCGGTCAATCAGTTTCCAATGAGATCCACTGTTCACACGATGTGTCAATTTTTGAACGGATTCTCTGGTATAAACAAGACAAACACAGAGCTCCACAGTTCCTTGGATACCTAAATCTGAACTTTCCCTACCCCGAGGAGGATGTGAAAGGAAAAATCATCTTTAACGGAAACGGCAAAGAATATTCAAACCTGACCATTTCTAATGTTTCAGTGACTGACAGTGCTGTGTATTTCTGTGCTGCTAGTCAGCACAGTACTACAGATCCAACTGAAGTCAATACAAAAACCTCTCCCAATGTCTATGACACAGATTAATATCTAAACACCTGCTGCCAGTCTGCAACTAAACCTAGCCTCAGAAAAAAGTCACTGACAGCTGCCTGGAGAACTAATGAAACAAAAGGCGTTTACTACTGCAAGCTCTTAACCTGACTTTGAAACAGACTTCATGAGTAAAAGGTTCTCAGCCATCAAGCGTGATGCTCACAGTGGGACACTGATAGTGAAGAATTTGGTGCCAGGAGATCAAGGCTTGCATTTCAGTGCTGTCTGTGAACACAGCGATACAGCCACACTCAACGCCTGTACAAAAATCTCACATAATGAACTGTAGGGGGATGTCAAGGACCACAAATACTCACAACTGACGATGGAGATACCACAGATCAAAGAGCTCCCCACAAAGCAGTGACACTCCCACCTGCAACTCTTTATATCAACATAAATTCAAACTGTCGTTTATTCACGTGCTCCCATCTTCTACAACATGGACATTTTCATATATGGTCACCTCACCTTTTTGATATTTCTGCTTTGGATCAAAGGTGAGATGTACTGAGATCTCATTTATTCTGTTACTTATTTTAGGGATGGCAGAAACAAGTGATCATAATTAAAGGCTTTATACTTAAACATCTGCATTATTAATTGAACTGTTCTACACACACAGGTTCAATTGATGCCAAGGATGTCACACAAACTCCCATGCTGTGGGAACAACAGGGTAATAATGCAACAATGGACTGCAGCCATACCAAGGATGCTTCCTATTTTCAGATGTACTGGTACAGACAGCTGCCAGGAGAAAATATGGAACTGATTGTGTTCACAACAACAGCCAAAAAATACGATCACGACTTTGGAAAATTCAGCAAAGAGAAATACTCAGCCACAAAGACTGAGGCTCGCGATGGGACATTTACAGTGAAGGACCTGGAGCCAAAGGACAGCGGCTGGTATTTCTGTGCCGTCAGTGAGCACAGTGATACAGACTCATGTGAAAGCTGAACAAAAACCCCACTGAATGGTTGGCACAAGTGTTGCAATTATTCCCTGTACTGTAGGGGGACCTCAAGTACAACTACACATCAGAATCGTATGAAGCTTTTCAACCTCCCACCACACACACATTTCAGTTTAGGTTCCTCTGAACAGGATGATGATCACAGCTGGTCTGATCAAGCCCTCTTCAGCTCTAGCTTCATTGGAGGTACTGTCCACTATGATAGTGATCTGTACTTTTCACTCTGCTCACCCCACAGGAGTTTCTAGCACCTACAATGTCCTGCAAACACCTTCCATCATTAAGAAAGTCGGTCAATCAGTTTCCAGTGAGATCCACTGTTCACACGATGTGTCAACTGTTGATTGCATTCTCTGGTACAAACAAGATGAACACAAAGCTCTAAAAGTTCATGGGATACCTAAACGTGGAATATCCAAACCACGCAGATAATGTGAAAGTGAAAATCAGCTCTGATGGAAATGTCAAACAACATTCAAACCTGACCATTTCTAATGTTGCAGTGACTGACAGAAACATGTGCATTGGGCTTAGTATAGTATTACAGCTCCACTAAAGTCAATACAAAACCTTACCTAATGTCTCTGAGGCAGATTAATATCTGAACACCTGCAGCCAGTATGCAACTAAATTTAGCCTTAAGGTTTTGAGAGTTTCAAGACAGATTTGATCCCATTTGAAGACATGTTGCTGGCTTAGATTAAACCTTAAGCGTTGTTATAATCGTTGGAAGAAGCAGGGAATTAATTTTGATCAATTGTTAAAGTCACACACATAATTGTGTTTCCTGCCACTATGCTAGATGTCTTGTCCTCTGAAGAATTTAACAGTCAGGAATATAAACACAAGCTCGTGAACTGTAGGGGGATGTCAAGCACCACAAATGCTCACAACTTCTCTTTGATTCAGGATCACACAGCATGGCACAAAGCAGCGACACGCCCACCTGAAACTCTATATGTCAATGTAAATGCATACTGCCATTAATTCATGCATCTCCAACAACATGGACCTCATCAAGCATGGTCAGCTCAGCTGTTTGACTTTTCTTCTTTGGATGAAAGGTGGATTAGACTAAGATTTCATTTACATAAGGTGTATATGGTTTAACATTGTACTTTTAAAAAATGTCATTATTAACCAAACATTTATAAACACACAGGTCTAACTGATGCCAAGGATGTCACACAAACTCCCATGCTGTGGGAACAACGGGGTAATAATGCAACAATGGACTGCAGCCATACCAAGGATGCTTTCTATGTCCAGATGTACTGGTACAGACAGCTGCCAGGAGAAAATATGGAACTGATTGTTTTCACGACAACAGCCAAAAAATACGATCACGACTTTGGAAAATTCAGCAAAGAGAAATACTCAGCCACAAAGACTGAGGCTCGCGATGGGACATTTACAGTGAAGGACCTGGAGCCAAAGGACAGCGGCTGGTATTTCTGTGCTGTCAGTAAGCACAGTGATACAGACTCATGTGAAAGCTGAACAAAAACCCCACTGAATGGTTGGCACAAGTGTTGCAATTATTTCCTGTACTGTAGGGGGACCTCAAGTACAACTACAGAGCGGGAAATCGTATGAAGCTCTTTAGCTTCCCACCACACACACATTCAAGTTTAGGTTCTGAGCAGGATGATGATCGCAGCCGGTCTGATCAAACTCTTTTCAGTGCCTTGTCTGCATATACGAGCCTTCCACATACATGACCGCATGAAAAACCATTCACAGAAAATTATAAACTCATATTCACAGGCTGATTAACTCATTCAGTGGATACAAACATAACTAATCAATAAAATAAAGAAAGATACATTTAGTTACAGGTTTAAATTACCGGTTAATGATATGATATACAGAACGATATACAGTCATGTGAGAAAATTAGGACACCCTATGAAAGCCTGTATATTTTAAAATATATTTGGCCATATGGATATTTAATACCAATTTTAATGATACTGAGGGATTCAAATAATATAACTAAACAATTAAAAAAATAAGAAAAGCCTTTTTAAACTTCATGTGAAATGTAATTTAAAAAGAATGCAATTTTTGGTGAGGAATAAATTAGGACACCCCCACATATTATCCCGCTTAAAATGGCTAAAATCACACACAGGTGTATCACATCAGGTGCATATGATCAGTACATCGTTAACCAGCATTTTAAAGGAGCCTTGCCTTATTTAAACCTCAGATTTAGTTTAGTGTGCTCCTGACTGTTGAAGTGTTGAAGTGAGCGCCATGATGAGATCTAAAGAGCTGCGTGATACCCTCAGAAAGAAGATTCTGGCTGCTTGCGAGTCTGGTAAGGGACTTAAGAAGATCTCAAAAGAATTTGACATCAGCCATTCCATCCATCCGGAAAATTGTTTACAAGTGGAGGACATTCAAAACAACTGCTACCACGCCCAGGTCTGGCCGTCCAAGCAAATTCACCCCCAGAGCAGACGGCAAGATCCTCAAAGAAGTCATCAAAAATCCTAAAACGTCATCACGGGAACTACAGCAGGCTCTGGCTACCATTGATGTGAAAGTGCATGACTCTACTATCATAAAGAGACTACACAAGTTTGACTTTCACGGGAGGTGTGCAAGGAGGAAATATTTTTCTTAGAGAGCAAAGGTTAAGGCCAGACTGAAGTTTGCCAGAGCGAACACAGACAAAGACCATGACTTCTGGAATAATGTTCTTTGGACAGATGAGTCTAAAATTGAATTATTTGGACACCAGAACAGTAGACATGTTTGGCGTAAACCAAATACAGCCTTCCAAGAAAAGAACCTCATAACAACTGTGAAGCATGGAGGTGACAGTATCCTAGTTTGGGGATGCTTTGCTGCAGCAGTACCTGGCCAGCTCACCATCATAGAATCCATCATGAATTCTGCTGTGTATCAGAGGGTGCTTGAAGAACATGTGAAACCATCTGTTAAAAAATTAAAGCCGAAGCAGAACTGGACACTGCAACATGACAATGAACCAAAGCATTCCAGCAAATCCACCAAGGACTGGCTAAAAACTAAGAAGTGGAGAGTCCTGGAATGGCCAAGTCAAAGCCCTGATCTTAACCCCCATTGAGATTCAGTGGGGTGACTTGAAACTGGCTGTACATGGCAGAAAACCCTCAAACATCTCACAGCTGAAGGAATTCTGCATTGAGGAGTGGGGCAATCCTTCTTCTGATCGATGTCAGAGACTGGTAAAAGGCTACAAAAGGCGTCTCGCTGAAGTTAAGTCAGCCACAGGAAGCAACACTAGTTATTAGGGGGGTAGGGTGTTCTAACTTTTTCCTCCATTGAAATAAACATTTTTGATTATATCTTTTTTTTTTTCATGTTTCACAAAATGTTCATTTTTGTTGTTTAATTGCAATTACGCCACTTTCTTTTCCAGTAATACCTAAAATCAGGATTGCTTCATAATAAAGAGCTGATTATTTAATGGGGTGTCCTAATTTTCTCACATGACTGTACACACACTGAAATTACCACCAACCATTATGTTAAAAACAAAACAAACAAAAAAAACCCCCCAAAACATATTTTACTCAAAGAGAGCCCAACTTCGTAAAAATCTGTATTTGCTGATAACAAAGATGATATATATCACACCAACAGGGGGAGACAAATGTCAGCAAATGAATAATGTCACAAACATTTTGCATACGCCCAAATGCCACAATATCTATATAGCATGCTGATAAAGTGAAAGCTTTGGTTTCTTAACTGTGATGAACTCCACAGAACAGAAAAGGAAGGGTCTATATTCAACATGATGTACACAGTCTTCTTGATCCATTTCTTTCAGCTCATAGGGAAGTATGGTGAGTATACTAACTTCAGGAAATTTCCACACAGCTGGTAATTTCTTTTTGAAAAAAAAAAAAATCACATGTTTTTGTTTTTTCCCCCACAGGAGTTTCTAGCACCTACAATGTCCTGCAAACACCTTCCATCATTAAGAAAGTTGGTCAATCAGTTTCCAGTGAGATCCACTGTTCACACAATGGGTCATCTTTTAATCAGATTCTCTGGTATAAACAAGACAAACACAGAGCTCTAAAGTTCCTCGGATACCTAAATGTAAACTCCCCAAACCCTGAGGATGATGTGAAAGGGAAAATCAGCTTTAATGGAGATGGCAGAAAACATTCAAACCTGACCATTTCTAATGTGTCAGTGACTGACAGTGCTGTGTATTTCTGTGCTGCCAGCACGGTACTACAGATTCCACTAAAGGCAATACAAAAACCTCTCTTAATGTCTCTGCAGAGAGATTAATATCTGAACACCTGCAGCCAGTATGCAACTGAATCTAGCCTTGGAAAAAAGTTACTAAAGGTTTCAAGCTAATTTTCATCCCCTTTGAAGTCACATTGGTGGCTCATTTCAAATATTAGTTGCAAGAATAACTGGAAGAATTAGAGCATTAATTTTGATCTATGATTAAAGCCAAACACATAATTCTATTTCCTGAAATCAAGCCGTAATCATTTTTCTAACATGTTGAAACAACCATCATCTTCCATTAATCCGTTCTGTTGTACTTATCCTATTCCGGGTCACAGGATGAGAGGTGGGGCACACACTGGACAGGTTGTTATGCTTTGGAAGGGCTAACATAGAGACACAGAGACATCATGGACTGCAGGGGATGTCAAGTACCACAAATACAACTGTCAGTGGTGAAACCGAAGATAACAGGATCACAGAGCTCCCCACAAAGCAGTGACACGCCCACCTGAAACTCTTGATATCAACATAAATTCAAACTATCATTTATTCATGTGTTCCTATCGTCTACAACATGGACATTTTCATATATGGTCACCTCACTTTTTTGATATTTCTGCTTTGGATCAAAGGTGAGTTGAGTAAAATCTCATTTATGGTGTTTCTTATTTTAGAGATGGCAGAAACAAGCGATTATGGTTTAAAGTTTTATACTTAAAAATGTTCATTATTAACCGAATTGTTCTACACACACAGGTCTAACTGATGCCAAGGATGTCAAACAAACTCCCATGCTGTGGGAACAACAGGGTAATAATGCAACAATGGACTGCAGCCATACCAAGGATGCTAACCATTTCCAGATGTACTGGTACAGACAGCTGCCAGGAGAAAATATGGAACTGATTGTGTTCACAACAACAGCCAAAAAATACGATCACGACTTTGGAAAATTCAGCAAAGAGAAATACTCAGCCACAAAGACTGAGGCTCGCGATGGGACATTTACAGTGAAGAACCTGGAGCCAAAGGACAGCGGCTGGTATTTCTGTGCCGTCAGTAAGCACAGTGATACAGACTCATGTGAAAGCTGAACAAAAACCTCACTGAATGGTTGGCACAAGTGTTGCAATTATTCCCTGTACTGTAGGGGGACCTCAAGTACAACTACAGATCAGAGGATCATATGAAGGTCTTCAACTTCCCAACTACCATCTCACACACACTAACAGAGACTGGTCTCTTAAGTTTAAGATCCCCAGAACACAATAAAATAAAAATGTTCTTCACTGGAAGTTTTGATCTTTACTACTCACTTACAGTCAAACTACTGAATGCATGCTTATTATTCCATCTTCATTCAAAGGAAGCTTGATAGTTTTTAACCTGCTCAGATTTAAAAAACTGCCATGTGAGGGAATGAGGTATGTTCTTTTCACGTCTCTAAATCTCCTGCAAAAATATGAAGGAGGCCTCATGAGGACAAATGTTCAGCCACAAAGAGTGACATTCAAACTGGATCTCTGACAGTGGAGAAGGTGCTGGACGAAGAGAACAGTGCAATTCTGTGCTGTAAGTCAACACAGTCAAACAAGTGATTTAGACACTTGAAATAATCCTGCACTGCTGGTGTCAGGAAGCAGAAGATAATCTCACACACAGGGAACTTTAGACTCATTATTTTTAATGCCACTTAGAGACTGTGGCTGCTTTTCAGCTTTACTATTACGGTATAGTTGTTAAGATAGACTACTACTAGTGTTGCAACTGTAACTGAAAAGACTGTCTCTTAAAGCAGGCTTGTATTTCTCTGCGGTGCGTCATGGGCTGCAGTGCCATGACTAACTGCAATAATGTTCAAAGAAATCTCTGTAAATCAAAAAACAAATCCATGGACTAAACCATTATTTTTTTTATCATAAAGCTGCATATATGAACCTTCCACATACATGACCACATGAAAAACCATTCATAGAAGATTATAAACTCACATTCGCAGGGTGATTAAGTCATTCAGTAGATACAAACAAAATGAATCAGTGAAATAAAGAAAGATAGATTTAGTTAGTTTTAAATGGCTGGTTACTGATATGACATACAGAACCACACACACACACACACACACACACACACACACACACACTGAAATTACTACCAACCATTATGTTAAAAAAGCAAAGTAAAACAAGCAAAACATATTTCACTCAAAGAGAGTCCCACTTCATAAAAATCTGTATTTGCTGATGACAAAGATGATATATTTCACACCCACAGGGGGAGACAAATGTCAGCAAATAAACTAATGTAACAAACATTTTGCATACGCCCAAATGCCACAGTATCTACATAGCATACTGATAAAGTGAAAGCTTTGGTTTCACATCTGTCATATTTTAACTGTGATGAACTCCACAGGACAGCAAAGGAGGGTCTATATTCAACATGATGTCCACAGTCTTCTTTATCTATTTCTTTCAGCTCATAGGGAAGTATGGTGAGTATTCTAACATGAGAAAAATTCCCCTCATCTGGTAATTTCACCTTTTAAAAATCACATGTTTTTCTTTTCCCCCCTCCAACAGGAGTTTCTAGCACCTACACGGTCCAGCAAACACCTCCTTCCATCATTAAGAAAGTTGGTCAATCTGTATCCAGTGAGATCCACTGTTCACACAGTGTGTCGTCTTTTAATAGGATTCTCTGGTATAAACAAGACAAACACAGAGCTCTAAAGTTCCTCGGATACCTAAATGTAAACTCCCCAATTCCCGAGGATGATGTGAAAGGGAAAATCAGCTTTAATGGAGATGGCAGAAAACATTCAAACCTGACCATTTCTAATGTGTCAGTGACTGACAGTGCTGTGTATTTCTGTGCTGCCAGCACGGTACTACAGATTCCACTAAAGGCAATACAAAAACCTCTCTTAATGTCTCTGCAGAGAGATTAATATCTGAACACCTGCTGCCAGTATGCAACTAAATCTAGCCTTGGAAAAAAAAAAATACTGAAAGCTTCAAGCTAATTTTCATCCCCTTTGAAATCACATTGGTGGCTCTTTTCAAATATTAATAGTTGCTTCAATCGCTGGAAGAATTAGAGCATTAATGTTAATCTATGAATAAAGCCAGACACATAATTTTGCTTCCTGCAATCAAGCCGTACCCATTTTTCTGTCAAGATTTTCATAGTCAGCCATATAAATGTTGAAACAACGATCATAAAAATGCAAAGCCTCTTGTAATCTGTCTTCTTTAGCCTTTATCTAGCATCATTAAAAGTGTACAGTTGTACTTCATGAAACCACCTGAAACAGCATCGACATAATGGTTAAACGATCCCTCCTCATATTGTTTCATCCATTTGCTGTGTGTATCAGGTGTTTCCCAATGAACTTTTTCCATTAATCCATTCTGTTGTACTTATCCTATTCCGGGTCACAGGATGAGAGGTGGGGTACTGACTGGACAGGTTGTCATGCTGTGGCAGGGCTAACATAGAGACACAGAGACATCATGGACTGCAGGGGATGTCACATACCACAAATACAACTGTCAGTGGTGAAACCAAAGATAACAGGATCACAGAGCTCCCCACAAAGCAGTGACACGCCCACCTGAAACTCTTGATATCAACATAAATTCAAACTGTCATTTATTCATGTGTTCCTATCGTCTACAACATGGACATTTTCATATATGGTCACCTCACTTTTTTGATATTTCTGCTTTGGATCAAAGGTGAGTTGAGTAAAATCTCATTTATGGTGTTTCTTATTTTAGAGATGGCAGAAACAAGTGATTATGGTTTAAAGTTTTATACTTAAAAATGTTCATTATTAACCGAATTGTTCTACACACACAGGTCTAACTGATGCCAAGGATGTCAAACAAACTCCCATGCTGTGGGAACAACGGGGTAATAATGCAACAATGGACTGCAGCCATACCAAGGATGCTAACTATATCCAGATGTACTGGTACAGACAGCTGCCAGGAGAAAATATGGAACTGATTGTGTTCACAACAACAGCCAAAAAATACGATCACGACTTTGGAAAATTCAGCAAAGAGAAATACTCAGCCACAAAGACTGAGGTTCATGATGGGACATTTACAGTGAAGGACCTGGAGCCAAAGGACAGCGGCTGGTATTTCTGTGCCGTCAGTGAGCACAGTGATACAGACTCATGTGAAAGCTGAACAAAAACCCCACTGAATGGTTGGCACAAGTGTTGCAATTATTCCCTGTACTGTAGGGGGACCTCAAGTACAACTACAGATCAGAGGATCATATGAAGGTCTTCAACTTCCCAAATCACAGCTCACACACACACACACGCTTGTTTCTTAAACTTAGGTTTGTCAGAGCACAATTATTGATCACAATTGGTCTGATCAAGCCCTCTTTAGCTCTGTTCTTAATTAGAGGTACTGTCCATTAAAATGGTCATCTGTACTCGTCACTCTGCTCACTTAAATTAACTCATGCCAACACATGGGGAAAACATGAAAAGTCCACATTCCCCCCAGGTACTCATGCTTTCTCCCACAGTCCAAAGACATGCAATTAGCAGGGCTATGTTAACTCGGGGTTCTAAATTGCCCATAGGTGCGAATGTGACTATGAACGGTTATCTGTTTCTCTGTGTTAGTCCTGTGACAGACTGGTGACCTGTCCAGGGCGTTTCTCTGAATCTAGACAGAATGATTGGCATCCACACACCCACCCATTCTTTTCCACTTATCCTACAACAAGATGTTGGATACCCCGTCTCTTAACTTTCTATCCGACCTTCTAACTTCCTTTAAACAGCTAATCAGAGAGCTTAGGAACATAGATGAAAAATATAAATATTCTACTGGATAACCAAGGTTTTGGAGTTTAGTTCAGGTCAAGTATTACGGTACTTTGACTACTTCTACAGGTAGCAGCAGAACTTTAGTATAGTGACAGTTCAGGAAGAGAAGAGTGCATTATGGCCCCACGTAATGAACTAACCCGTCACCCCACCCATGGGACGGTTAAACTCGCATAAGAAATCAGAGCTTCATACACACAGAAGGAGGTACAAGGACCTTCTTAAATGAAACTATGAAAGACAAAATGATGACACCTGTCTTCTGTATAATCTTTAATGTCATACAGGTTTCAGGTAACTGACTTTTTATATGTCTTGATAATTAAGATTGGTTTTACTTTTCCATGTGTAAAGTTGTTTGTTTCAGTACTGCAATGGTTAATTATGGTTAATTATGATCCATTTCCCGTAGGTTCCTCACTCAGTGACCAAGTCCACCAGCTGGAGAGCTGATATGTTCCAAAATCAGGGACAAACGGCCACAATCAACTGTTCGCACAGTATAGATGGCTATGATCGAATCCTCTGGTACAAGCAAACAAAAAGCAAACAGCTTCATTTCCTGGGATACATGTTTGAAAACCTAAGAAACCCAGAGCCTGGAGTTAATGTGACAATGGCTGGGAATGCAAATAAAGATTAAACCTGCACATTAACAATTGCAGATCTCACAGTGAGCAGCAGTGCGGTGTACTTCTGTGCTGCTTGTTACCACAGTACTACTTATCACTGCGCTTCAATACAAAAACTCCCTCTCCACAATGTGCACTGTTTGAGGACTCTAATGTGCTACAACAGCAAAAGTGATAGGTGATACATTTAGTAGCAGGTTATATGCTGATGACTGTACTTAACATATATTTAATATTTATATTTATTTATTGTTATAAGTGTTGCTGTAGGTTATCACTTTTTGGTCTTGGGATTTGTGTATTACCAGGTACAAGAATGATTTTCTTGAGGCCAAACATTTCAAAAGCTAATATGGTGTGTTCATACCGTACATCACAGTTATTAAAATGACACAAATCTTTGTGGATACTAAAAAAAAAAGTATTTTTTCAAAACAAAACTGTATATGGTGAAAAATGCAATATGGTGGAAAATGATATATGGCAACTACTTTGATGCATGTTTAAAATGTATGCATATGGCTCAAAGATGTATAACTTTGACTCACTGGTGTTACTTGAGGTTTATGCATGAAACTTGGTGAAAAAAGTCAAACACTCACAAATTTCAGAACCTTTTGCCATATCGTTCTACTGTTCAGGCCTCCACTGACAAAGAAAGAAGAGAAAATTGTAATAGAAAATTTAGAAACACTATTGGAGAGCTTACAAAGCTTTGCCATCAGCTTTCCAGCAGGTGCTGAAAAATAGCAATCTACTACACCAGGTGTTTCTGGGTTGTTGTTATTTTGAGTCCTGTCATTAGGTGGCAGTATGTCAACAGTTTGTGGCTGTTCAGAATACATTGCCCACCTAAAATAAGTTGATTTCCAAAAGGGAGGGGTTAATTCAGATATGAGATATCAGTGTTACAGAAGCTACAGCTACGAAAGTAAAGAAGCGATAACGCAGGCAACATAAATCCATGAATCTGTGTGCAACCAAAAATGATCATCTTTTTGTTCTGTATGAGCTTTAAAATGATCCTGGTGTCAGGTAATGAGCTCTTTTTACTTTTCCATTTTTTGAAGATTCTGTCTAATATTACTATGTTTTACATTTTTTGTTAACATTTTTTGTTTCACAGGTTCCTCACTCAGTGACCAGGTTTACCAGAATCCAGCTGATATGTATAAAGAACAAGGACAAAGAGCAGACATCACCTGTTCACACAGTATAGACAACTATGATCGAATCCTCTGGTACAAGCAAATAAAAGGCCATCTACAGTACCTGGGGTACATAGTGGGAAACCTAGGAAGTCCAGAGACTGGGGCAAATGTGACAATAATTGGAAATGCAAATAAAGACCAGACCTGCACGTTGACTATTAAAGATCTCACCCTGAACAGCAGTGCTGTGTACTTCTGTGCTGCTAGATTCCACAGTGCTACATATCACTGATCCACAATACAAAAACCTTATCATAGTGGTTTCCATGTCTGCATGAAACTCCATGACAGGCAAGCTTAAAGCCAGTTATATCGTTTCCTTTCATAAGGTGGCAGTACAGCCCCACAGTAACTGACTTGATTGTAACATTAAGAGGAGATTTATGCGAGCCCACCCATTTCATGAGTTCATGTCTGTGTGCTGATAGGCAGCTTGACTTGAAAGGAGGCTGGAAATGACCAGTATAAATGTTTATGAACTGAAGGATAAAAAGACTATAAGAACAACACTGTAGTCTCTTATTTTTCAACTAACATTTAGAAAACACAAAATGTTTTTCTTATTGCTAAGCACTACTTTTAACACCATACTGGTTTCAGGTAATGACATTTTTGAAATTTATAAAATATATTAATATTTTTGACTAATAAAGCAATTCTCTAAACATGCTAAAAACACAGTATTTTAACTTATTGCATTGAATTAAGTCTTGTGTATTTTCTTTTCCGATTTTTTTTTAACAGGTCTCTCTCCTAGCGACCGCGTCCACCAGGAACCAGCTGACATGTACAAAACATCTGAAGATATAGCCAAAATTCAATGTTTGCAGAGTATCGACGACAACCACAACCGAATCCTCTGGTACAAGCAATCAAATAGCCAGCTGCAGCTCCTGGGGTACATGGTAGCAAACAGAGGACTTCCAGAGACCGGATTTAACGTGTCAATAGATGGGAGTGCAAATAAAGACCAGACCTGCACATTAACAATTAAAAGACTCGACTTCAATAGCAGTGCAGTGTATTTCTGTGCAGCTAGTTACCACAGTGCTACATATCACTGAGTTACAATACAAAAACCTTGCAATTGGCAGTTTCTCCCTTACAGCCCACAGCCCCTTGCACCTGTATCCTAACCAACATTGTTCTTCTGGTTAGAACGAAACATTTAAATGGGAGGTCCTTAATGTGAAGTAAAGCTTTTAATTGTTACCTATCATTATACAGGCTTCTTACTGACAGTGTTACCTGTATCTCACTGTAGAATATAACAATGATTGCTAAAGTAGTCACCATATTTTTAGTCTAATCCCTGTGGCTTCAGGTACATGAACATTTTAAGATATGTGATAAAAGAGGGCCTTCTTTCTTTTAATCAGAAAATTATTATTATCAAATTGTATTTTATTCTTACAGGTCAATCCCAAGATGTGTTTCAACAACCTGAAATCAGATGGAGTTATGTTAACAAAGCTGCACACATGAACTGCAGCCACAACAAAGATAAGGGCCACCTCCAGATGTACTGGTATATTCAACGACCAGGAGAGACCATGAGGCTCATTGTCTACACGGTGTTTGGTGGGAAGCCGGACTATGGTGGAGCCCCTGAGATTAAATATTCAGCCAGTAGAAAAACCATTGAGAACGGCGCTCTAACTGTGAATCATTTGCAGCAGAATGACACTGGTGTGTATTTTTGCACTGTCACCAAACACAGTGATGTGAGAAGTAAAAGAAGCTGTACAGAAACTGCCTGACAATTAATCTGATATTAGAGATGACTTGATATTCATGTCCTCCAGTAGGTGGCGATGAAGCTCAAGAAATACTGACATCAAAACCTTAAGCAGCTGGTTTCAAGAGGAGGGCGTCAGTAAAAGTGTGCATGGTAAAGTGTTCAAGTCACTCTGTGACAAAAGCTCATCATGCCGATTGTTTTGGCTCACTTGTAATCACATTCACCATTCCCACTTTATATTATTTATGGTATCCATGTAGATTATTCATTTTCTCTGTTTCTAGGCGTTTGTCTGGGTGCTGAAGTTTCCCAAACACCTTTGGAAGTTTTCAGAAGACCTGGAGAAAAAGTCCAGCTGGTCTGCAGCCATGAAAAGACCGACTACATGCTCATGCAGTGGTACCAGAAATCCCCTGGAGACCAGGCTCTGAAACGCATTGGACATTTATATTACAACAACAAAGAGCACGAGGAATCGTTTAAGACACATTTTAATATTAGTGGAGATTTGAGTGGAGAGAAACCAAAGAAAGCTTCTCTGTTTATAGTGGACCTAAAGGTCTCCTGAGCACAGTGCAGTGTATTACTGTGCAGCAAGCTTTGCACACTGAGAGGAAAACCCCTCCCTGTAATACCAAAACTCAAACCCAATAAAGCGAATGGTTTTAAACTGAATGCACTCGCCCCACCTTGTTGTTAAATGCTGCCAGTATAATTTTCACTTCACTTTCCTCTTAAACCGCAGTCAGTCGAATCCCAGTAATTAAAAAGTAAACTCTAAAACAAATCAAAGGAATAGAAAGATGATTCCCTTTCTTGTCTTCTGGTGTCTGACAGGTAATAACTTGTTTGCATAACATAAAATTATCTAAAAGTGTCAATGTTTATGATTTAAACAAAATGTTTTTGTTTTTTTTCCTGTATTCAGGTGTCTGTCTGGGTATTGAGGTTCGTCAGTTTCCCTCTGGGGTCATCACTGATGTCGGATCCAAAGTGCAGATTTTTTGCAGTCATGAAAAGACTGACTACAGGGTGATGCTCTGGTACCAGCAGCCACCCGGGGAGACAGCTATGAAACTCATTGGGTTTTTAAACTTCAAAGCAGTGACAAAAAGCTCCTCTGAACACTACAAAAACTCCACAGCCCGAAATCATCAGTGGTTTGACATAAGAAAGGGAATAAACTGATCTAGAACACCTGCTTTTGTGGTTTTGGTTTTTGATTTTTATATAATTTTGTTCTAATGATGCCACACTGATAACATATTTAATACATAATAATATGTCAAAAACAAGATATTGTGTGGATGATTCATGTAAAGAATAATGGTATACAAAGAGCTAAACTGAATATTTATATATAAAAAAATTTTTAGTTGCAGCTGAAATCTACATGTCCATACGTATTTGGACAATGACTGGATTTTTGTAATTGTGTCTCTGTAAACCAACACAGTGGATTTTAATACAAACAAGATGTCTGACCGATTCAGTGGGTAACACTGCATTCACCTTTTTAGACTTATAAAAAGCTCCCAATTTTCAGAGGTTAAAAAGTATTTGAACAATTGACCAGCAAACATTTTTATGACCATGTGAGCCTGTTGCCTAATTATTCCATGAAAGATTAAGCAGTGTTAAGAGTTTAACACTTAGTGTTGAACTTGTATTTGGTAGCTTCTCAATTAAACATTTCAATATGAGGACGAATGACATACAGATGAAAGTGAGGAAGGCAAAAAACATATTGCAAAACATAAGAATCTTTTTCTTTAAGACAAATAAATTTCACTCACTTCCCAGAGCTCATGGCCATAAGTGTGGCTAGAGAAAAAATTAAAAGTGAATATAGCCAAAACAGTTAGCCAAAACCTTATACTGTCCCTATACAGTATGTTTACTTGAAAGCTCATAGAAAGGTTCTGGCAAAGATTGAAAATGTGTAACTCAAAGTAAAAGATACTATTTTAAGTCCTTTGATAAGCTGACAGTATGCCTGTAGTGTAGTGGCTCTTCAGAATCCACTGCAACACCACCCAATTTCCTGGTGGGAGGGTTTTAAAGAAATGGTGTATGAATAATCAGCAGAACTGAATATACAGTTATGAAAGCAAGGAAGACATACCAGCTCTGTTCCTGAGTTTAATTATGCAACACAACATGATGATCACTTTCTTCTGCATAAGCTTTAACATTATCCTGGTGTCAGGTAATGCACTCTTGTTAACTTTTCAATTTTTCAGGATTTACTCTGATTCTATATTTTATATTTATGTGAGGTTGCTGATTATTCATTTTTACAGGTTCCACACTCAGTGACCAAGTCCACCAGAATCCAGCTGATATGTATAAAAATCTAGAAGAAACAGCTGAGATCACCTGTTCACACAGTATAGACACCTATAATCAAATCCTCTGGTACAAGCAAACAAAAACCGGCCAACTGCAGTTCCTGGGATACATGTTTGCAACAAGCCCATCTGTAGAGCCTGGAGTGACTGTGACAATTTCTGGGAATGCAAATAAAGACAAGACCTGCACACTGACAATTAAAGATGTCTTCATGAACAGCAGTGCAGTGTACTTCTGTGCTGCTAGATACCACAGTGCTACATATCACTGATACTCAATACAAAAACCTTCCAATTGCCAGTTTTTATCTCTTACAGCTCACAGACACTTGCACCTGTATTCTAACCAACATAGGTCTTGTGATTATAATCCGGTAGTGGAATGGGAGGTCCTTAGAGAGAATTAAAACCTATAACCTCCACCTACCATTACAAATAACAGCAGGCTTTAATATTTACAGTGTCAGCTTCATCTCATTGTAGAGCATCACTATGATTGCTCAAGCCCTCATTGTATTTTTTGTCTCATCTCTCTGGCTCCAAGGTACATAGACCGCTCAAGAGATACCTGGACTTTAAAGATTTCTTGTCACCATCTAACGCCTAAACATTTTGTTTATTGAATTAAATTATATTTTTTTCTTACAGGTCAATCCCAGGATGTGTTTCAACAACCTGAAATCAGATGGAGTTATGTTAACAAAGCTGCACACATGAACTGCAGCCACAACAAAGATAAGGGCCACAACCAGATGTACTGGTATATTCAACGACCAGGAGAGACCATGAGGCTCATTGTCTACACAGTGTTTGGTGGGAAGCCGGACTATGGTGGAGCCCCTGAGAATAAATATTCAGCCAGCAAAGAAGCCATTGAGAATGGGGCTCTAACTGTGAATGATTTGCAGCAGAATGACACTGGTGTGTATTTTTGTGCTGTGAGTAAACACAGTGATGTGAGAAGTAGGAGAAGCTGTACAAAAACTGCTCAACAATTAATCTGATATTAGAAATTACTTTCATCTCCTCCTGTAGGTGGCGTTGGAGCTCAAGAAATACCGATCAACACCTGCAGTAGTTGGTAAATGTCAGAGATGTTCAGACAGGAGCTCATCATGCCAACAATATTCAGTTTCATTTAATTCAATTATTTGATATAGCGCCAAATCACAACAACAGTTCCCCAGAGGTGTTTCATATTGTAAAAATAAGAATCAAAATAACAAAATAAGACTAATAAAAACAAAACAAAAACATAAACTGAGAAAAACCCCAACAGCGCTTCGGTGACAATGGTAAGGACAAACCTCCAAACTATATGCTTTATGAAAAAGAAAAGTTTTGAGCCAAATCTTAAAAGTGGAGATAGTGTCTGTCGCCTAAATTCAAACTGGAAGCTGGAAGTTCAGTGCAGCTCATCTGCAACTACAGAAAGGCAGAAATTCCCTGGAGACCAAGCTATTAAGTGCACTGGACATTTGCATTACACCAACGCAACGAGGGGAAAACCGAAGTCCTCATATGCGCCCCTGATAGGTTTCTATCGCAGATAGTGAAAGCCCTTGGCCCTCTCTCACTTTATGTTAAATCCTCTATCAGGAATTTAGGTGTCACCTTTGACTCGAGTCTCACATTGGACGGGCATGTGAAATCTCTAGTTCGGTCTTGTTTTTATCATTTAAGAAATGTGGCTAGGCTTTTATCTCGCTCTGAACTCGAGATTGCTATACATGCATTTATTTCATCATGCTTGGATTATTGTAATTCGCTGTTTATGTGTCTAAGCAAAGGTTCTCTGGATCGTCTGCAGCTTGTGCAAAACGCTGCAGCTAGGCTTTTGACAAAATCCTCCAAGTACTCACATGTGACACCGTTATTATCTAAGTTACACTGGCTTCCTGTTAAATTTAGAGTCGATTTTAAGATCCTGGTCTTGACCTACAGAGCTGTGCACGGACTGGCACCTGCCTGCATCTTTGATCTGCTACAGCCTTATGTCCCTAGCAGGTCTTTGAGGTCATCTGATCAGGGCTTACTTGCTATAAAAAATACTAAGAGGAGGACTAAGGGTGACAGAGCTTTTGCCACTGTGGCCCCTAGACTGTGGAACTCTCTCCCCCAAGCATTAAGAACTGCGGACTCAGTAGCAGTTTTTAAAAAACAACTCAAAACTCACCTTTTTAAAACTGCTTTTGGTTAATTTTTTGCCTGTTTTATTCTCTCTTTTTAAGTCTTTTTATGACTTGCAGCACTTTGTGATTCTGTCTTGAAAGGTGCTATATAAATAAAAAATTATTTATTTATTTAACAAAGATTTTCATAATAAACAATGATGTGATGTTTGCTTCTACCATAAGAGAGTGTGGGGGTATGTTAAGCTTTCTCTCCTCTGTGTGAGTTTAACATGAGTATGAAGATTTATTTTAATATTAATGGTGATTTGAGGAAAGCAAAGAATTCTTCTGTGTTTATAGCCGACCTACAGGCACCTGAGCACACTGCCTTGTACTACAGTGCAGCAAACTATGGACACAGAGGAAAACCCCTCCCCTTAATACAAAAACTGAAAAAAACCCAAAACATTTATTTTGATGGGTTTGAACTGTTTATACTCCTCCTACCAGCCAGCATAGTGTTCGCTTCACTTTCCTTTTAGGTCTTAGTTCAATGTGGTCACACAGTTGATCTGAAGTCATATCCCAGCAATTTAAAATCCTACAACTCTTAGGCTCATATAGTTTGACGTTATCAAAGGAATGTGAACATGATTAATTTTCTCTTTTTCTGTTGCCTAACAGGTAATAACTTCTTTACTTACTACAAGGTTATCTGAACATGGACGGTTTCATTAAATGTGGCATTATGTTATGATTTCAATTGAATTTGTTTTCATTCTCTATTCAGGTGTCTGTCTGGGTATTGAGGTCCGTCAGTCTCCCTCTGAGTTCATCACAAAAGTTGGATCCAAAGTGGAGATTTTCTGTAGCCATGAAAAGACTGACTACAGGGTGATTCTCTGGTACCAGCAGCAGCCTGGAGACACAGCTATGAAACTCATTGGGCATTTGTACTTCAAAGATGACAAATATGAAGAACAATATAAAGATCATTTCAATATCACAGGAGATTTAAGTGGGAATACAGCAAAGAACGTCTCTCTGATAGTCGAAGTTGCACAAAAAGAGCACAGTGCGGTGTACTACTGTGCAGCTAGACAAGCACAGTGACAAAAAGCTCCTCTGAACACTACAAAAACTACACAGCCTTGAATCAGTGGTTTACACAAGTATAGGGAATAAACTGATCTAGAACACCTGCTTTTGTGGTTTCTGTTTTCAACTGTGATGTTATTGTTGGTTCATTCTAATTATATCCCACTAATAACACATTTAATATACAATAAAAGTTAAAAGCAACAGCTCTTTTGTCGGTGATTCGGATGAAAATATGAGCATATCAGGAATTAAAACACAAGGATTACATCACGCAGAAAGGAAATAACTAGGAAATCTCCCAAGTTTAAGTTTCTTTTAGTGGTACAGGGAAATTAATCTTTGCATCTCACTAATCAAAATAAATGGTCTTATCCCTACGGGCTTTACAAAGTGGTGATTAGCATTTTCTATTAAATATTCATTAAAGAGGTTGCATGATTTACCAAAAAGCCGTGGCACTGACTAATGATATTCTTATGTGCTTAGATATGGGTGAATATTCCATTTTAGTTCAACTCGATTTATCTACACACCACTGATCATGGCGTTCTTATTAACAGCACAGGCACTGCTTGCAGATGGTTCTCAACAGGTCCCATCTCAACACAGATTTTTGACAAACTATAGAAAAAAAGTGGTTCATATTTGCCAGCTTTGCCACTGATTTTACTGGCTTTGATGGATTTACTTCTAATAAAATTAAAAATCAAAAAACGTTGATGCATCTTGTGCAAACTTTGGTGGTCTTTTGTGGTCTTTGGATGTTTTTAAATCTTCCAATAAAAATGTGGCAGTTGCTGGAACTTTGTTGGCATTACAATATTAAAGGTTTACTTGGTGACCTGCATTATGCAGAAAAACAAAATTGCAAAAGTTTTCTTTAAGGTAAATACCGTTCAATCACTACCCACAGCTCATGACCTTAAGTGTGGTTTGAGAAAAATGTAAATTTTCAAGAAATTGAATATAACTGAAAAACTTAGTGGGTTAGAAAATGACATTATAGGGTTCATAGGAACCCAGCAGTATCACATAAAATGCCCAGAGATTATACTTGAAAATATAGGTCATAAAGAAAACTTCAATTTAGAACCAAGTCCTTTCATAATCTGGCAGTAAGTCTGTAGGGTAGTGGTTCCTCAGAACACACAGTAACACCACTGTATTTCCTCATGGGAGGGGTTTACCAAGAAATGGTGTATGAATAATCAGCAGAACTGAATATACAGTTATGAAAGCATAGACAACTTAACAGCTCTGTTCTTGAGTTTAGTTATGCAACACAACATGATAATATCTTTCTTCTGCATAAGCTTTAACATTATCCTGGTGTCAGGTAATGCACTCTTGTTAACTTTTTTTTATTTTTCAAGATTTACTCTCGTTCTATATTTTATATTGATGTGAGGTTTCTGATTATTCATTTTTACAGGTTCCTCACTCAGTGACCGAGTCCACCAGGATCCAGCTGATATGTATAAAGAACAAGGACAAACAGCACAAATCACCTGTTCGCACAGTATAAACAGCTATAATGTAATCCTCTGGTACAAGCAAACAAACAGCCAACTGCAGCTCCTGGGATACATGTTGGGAACAACCCAATTTCCAGAGCCTGGAGTGACTGTGACAATGGATGGGAGTGCAGATAAAGACAAGACCTGCACACTGACAATTAAAGATTTCGTCATGAACAACAGTGCAGTGTACTTCTGTGCTGCTAGATACCACAGTGCTACATATCACTGACACTCAATACAAAAACCTCCTCACTGTCTTGTCATCTCATTGCACAGAGTTTCTTGCACCTGTATTCTAACCAACACTGTTTTGTGATTATGATCCAGTACAGGAATGGGAGGTTCTTAGAGTGACTTAAAGCCTTTTGTAAATAGCAGCAGGCTGTAATATTTACAATATCGGCCGTATCTCATTGTATAGTATCACTATGAGTGCTCGTAGAATTTGTTGTCTCGTCTCGCTGTCTCCAAGGTAAATGAAGCCTGCAAGAGATACCTCGACTTTAAAGATTGTCTCATCTCTCTGTTTGACAACCAATCTGATACAAGAAAAGACTTTTGTCTTCCAGTAGGTGGCACTAGAGCTCAAGAAATACTGATATCAAAACTTGTGCTAGCTGGTAAGAGTCATTTAATGTTCTGTTTTCAGACAGGTGCTCGTCATGCTGACAAATTTCCATGTATTTTGATTTATTAGTAATTGCATTAATCATTCAGGAGGACCCCTTCATATCATCTATATTCCATTTGTTTCTTTCTAGGTGTTTTTCTGGGTTGCAATTTACCAAACACCTGTGGAAGCAGCTCATCTACAAGCACAGGAAGACAGAAATCCCCAAGCTATGAAGTGCATTGGACATTTGTATTACAACATGATCGGTGATTATGCGATGTTTGTTTCTACCATACGAGTTTGTGTGTTCTGCTGAGACAGGTGGAGATTCCTTGTTAGCTGGTTTGCAGAAAATACTGCATGCAAATTGGATATTTGGATAGAGAGAAGCATCTTAATTTCCAGGTGACAGCCACCTCACCCCGCTGTTTGCTTCCCCTGCAAATAACGAGCCAGCAGTTAGACTGCTAGTAGCATTGAGTGTTTGTGTGAGAAGTCTGAGTATAAGCAAATTATTGAAATGTGAAAGCTGAAAAATGCATTCTGAAATCTTTGTGTTTTATATTACTGCCAATATGAGTGGTGAGTAAGCAAAGAATACTTCTCTATTTATAGTTCAGGTAAAGGCATCTGAGCACTCTGCAGTGCAGTAGTGTGCACACTGAAAGGAAAACCCCTCCCATTAATACAAAAACTCAAAAACATCAAAGTGGATTGCGATCTCTTAAATAGCTGCCAGCCAGCATAGTGCTCACTTCACTTTCCTTTTAGATCTTCGTTCAGTAGGGTCACGCAGTTAATCTGAAGTCAGATCACAGTAATTTAAATCCTAAAGCCTTAGGCACACAGTTTGACATGTTATCAAAGGAAGGTCAACATGATTAATTTTCTCTTTTTCTGCTGCCTAACAGGTAATAACGTGTTTACCTAGAATAAGATCTTCTAAACATGGAAACTGATCAAATTATTTAAATGCATCATATGTTTTGGTTTAAACTGAATGTGTGTTTTTTTTTAAAAATATTTTTATCCAGGTGTCTGTCTAGGTGTTGAGGTCCGTCAGACTCCCTCTGAGTTCATCACAAATGTTGGATCCAAAGTGGAGATTTTCTGCAGTCATGAAAAGACTGACTACAGGATGATGCTCTGGTACCAGCAGCCACCCGGAGAGACAGCTATGAAACTCATTGGGTATTTGTACTACAAAGATGACAAATATGAAGAACAATATAAAGATCATTTTAATATCACTGGAGATTTGAGTGTGAATACAGTAAAAAAAGGTTATCTGATTGTTCAAGTCGCACAACAAGAGCACAGTGCAGCATACTACTGTGCAGCTAGCAAAGCACAATGATAAAAAGTCCCTCTGAACTGTACAAAAACTCTTTTGATAAAACACGCTCTGAAGCACCTGCTTTAGTGGTTGTCTAGTGGCTTAATCCATCCATAGAACATGCTAACACACTCATGTTTTATTCTTATCTATCTAGGCATGTTGTTCAGATATGTACTCTTTATATAACAAGGAATGAAGTCCAAATAATAAGTACAACTTTAAATCATAAAAGTAGTAAAAGCAGACATGCCTCTACAAGCCTCATGAAAATTTTCTGCTAAGATTTGAAAAGACCTCTTCATCTCAGCACACATGTACATGCATTAATGCCATGAAGTACTTAAGGATCCTTAAAGGTGGTGCAGTATAAATACCAACAGTTTGAGGTTATTACTATTCAGGTAAAGAAGAATTTGATCTAGTTTTATCTATTTTTATCTATCAGCCAGCAAAAAAACCATTAAGAAAGGGGCTCTAACTGTGAATGATTTGCAGCAGAATGACAGTGGTGTGTATTTTTGTGCTGTCAGCAAACACAGTGATGTGAGAAGTAGGAGAAGCTGTACAGAAACTGCTCAACAATTAATCTGATATTAGAGATGACTTGACTTTTATGTCCTCCAGTAGGTGGCGATGAAGCTCAAGAAATACTGATATCAAAACCTTTAGCAGCTGGTTTCAAGAGGAGGGCGTCAATAAAAGTGTGCATGGGGAAAATGTTCATATCACTCACTGTTCTGTTTTCAGACAGAAGCTCATCATGCTGACATTATTCAGTTTGTTTTGGCTCACTGGTAATCACATTTATCATTCAAGGATCCCAATTTATATTATCTTTCGTTTATATGCTGATTATTCATTTTCTCTGTTTCTAGGTGTTTGTCTGGGTGTTAAAGTTTCCCAAACACCTTTGGAAGTTTTCAGAAGACCTGGAGAAAAAGTGCAGCTGGTCTGCAGCCATGAAAAGACCGACTACATGCTCATGCAGTGGTACCAGAAATCCCCTGGAGACCAGGCTCTGAAGCGCATTGGACATTTATATTACAACAACAAAGAGCACGAGGAATCGTTTAAGACACATTTTAATATTAGTGGAGATTTGAGTGGAGATGACGCAAAGAATGCTTCTCTGTTTATAGTGGACCTAAAGGCACCTGAGCACAGTGCAGTGTATTACTGTGCAGCAAGCTTTGCACACAGAGGAAAACCCCTCCCTGTAAAAAACTCAAAACCATTAAAGTGGATGGTTTTAAACTAACATACTCCTCACCACATCTTGGTTAGATCCCAGCCAGTATAAGTTTCACTTCACTTTTCTCCTCAACCTCAATCAGTCAAAGCCCAATATTTAGCTCCCTAAAAAACATAAATTGGAGGAAAATATGATCCATATTCTCTTTCTCTGTCTGACAGATAATATGCTGTTTGCGTAACATAAGATTATCTAAAAGTGTAAATGTTATGATTTAAGCAAAATTGTTTTTTTTAGCGTTTCTATTCAGGTGTCAGAGTCTTGAGGTCCGTCAGTCTCCCTTTGAGTTCATCACAAATGTTGGTTCAGATGTTCTGCGGCCATGAAAAGACTGACTACAGAGTGATGCTCTGGTACCAGCAGCAGCCTGGAGAGAAAGCTATGAAACACCTTTTCTTTAAACTTCAAAGTTGTCACATTTGAAGACCAATTCATGATCATTTCAATATCACTGGAGATTTGGGTGGGAATAGAGCAAAAAAGGACTCTGTCCCTAAACAGCATGCCAAATTTCAGAGCCTATGAAGCTTTCACAGATAAAGAAAGAAATAACAGTGTGTACCACAAACACAGAAACACTATTTATTTTCATGAGGTGGCAGTATGTCTGTAGTATAATGGCTCTTCAGAATCCACTGCATCACTGCCCATTTTCCTGGTGGGAGGGTTTAACGAGAAATGAGATATGAACGATCAGCAGAACTGAATACACAGTTATGAAAGCACAGCCAACATAACAGCTCTGTTCCTGAGTTTAGTTATGCAACACAACATGATCATCACATACTTCTGCATAAGCCTTAACATTATCCTCGTGTCAGGTAATGAACTCTTAACTTTTCAAGTCTTCAGGATTTACTCTTATATTGGAAATTTATTTCTGATGAGGTTTCTGATGTTTTTTGTTTGTTTGTTTTAAACACAGGTTCTTCATTCAGTGACCGAGTCCACCAGGATCCAGCTGATATGTATGAAATTCAAGGACAAACAGCAGAAATCACCTGTTCGCACAGTATAGACAGCTATAATGTAATCCTCTGGTATAAGCAAACAGAAAACAACCAACTGCAGCTCCTGGGACACGTGTATTCAACAAACCCATCTGTAGAGCCTGGAGTGACTGTGACAATTGCTGGGAATGCAAATAAAGACAAGACCTGCACACTGACAATTAAAGATCTCTTCATGAACAGCAGTGCAGTGTACTTCTGTGCTGCTAGATACCACAGTGCTACATATCACTGATCCACAATACAAAAACCTTCCAATTGCCAGTTTTTATCTCTTACAGCTCACAGACACTTGCACCTGTATTCTAACCAACATTGATCTTGTGATTATAATCCGGTACTAAAATGGGAGGTCCTTAGATTTAAAACCTTTAACCTCCACCCACCATAATAAATAATGACAGGCATTAATATGTACAATGCCAGCTATCACACTGTAGAGTATCACGGTTGAACTGATATCCTCGTGTTGGTGTTGTTCCCAGATCATCATACTAAATGTTGTTCCAGGATCAACATTGCAAGTGACCAATCAGAATGTTGTGACGTCATACTTTTGCGACTTCGGGAAAAACCGGCGTAAAACAAAAAACTGTACTTAAGCTGCGTGAAACCACCTCTGTCTGCCGATCAACGGACCCTGACCCTAACCCTTTAATAAACAGTAAGCAGAATTGATATTGTCCTTGCAACATTGGAATTTCATGAATGCACGAATGGCTTGGCGCGCAAAATAATAACGTCACAACAATGTGATTGGTCACTTGCAATGTTGAACCTGGAACAACATTTTCATAATGGTCTGGGAACAACACCAACACGAGGATATCAGATCATCCAGAGTATCACTATGATTCCTCAGGTGCTTTTCACATTTGTTGTACCATCTCTGAGGCTTCAGGATACATGATTGATGCAAGAAATTGAAAAGAAAAAAAAAAAGTCATAGTCATTTGTACTGGTACATTCAAAGACCAGGAGAGACTGAGGCCTCATCATCTACACATTCTTTGGTGGGAAACATGAAAACAAATAGTCAGGCAGCAGAAAAGACATTGAGAACTCTTAATGTGAATAACTGTCAGTTTTGGCCGGGCAGTTATTTCGTATTTAGCAAGAATGGCATCTTTTACTTTATCATAGACTTCCGAATCAGCAATGTCCATATGCACATAAGCACTACGTGCTTTACCTGTGAGCAGAGGTACAAGTCAAACAGCCCATTCTTCTCTCGGCCAACGGCAGACTTGAGCCATTCTCTCAAAAGTAGTGAGAAAATGCTCAATATCATCATCTGGAGTGAGTGGCAACAACTTGGGATCTCTCTGGTGAAATGGTTCCTGTCTTGGCAGAGACCACATCTGCTGACCAGTCAGACTAGGCCCCTCATCAGGTTCACCTCCCTCCTCGATTTGGTTGTTCTCTTGTTCCTGCTGCTGTTCTGTCATTTCTTTCACTTGAACTTGAATTTGCTGAAACTGATGTTGCATACTTTTCCATCTTTGTTCTTGTCGGGCTGATTCTCTGTCCATTCTCTGGTCTCTTGTTGCTTGAGACTGCATCAATGATTTCACCAGAGCTGTCAGTTCATCCAGTCTATCGCCAGGTTTAGCTCCTGCTTTAGCCACTGGATCAGCTAGCACCTTCCCCCCTTCCTCTGCCACGTCATTACAGTTATTCTTCTTTCCACTTCTCGTCATCATATTTACCTCATTCATTAGAGGCAGCACTCCTGACACCACTTGCCAGTTTTGGCCGGCAGTCATAGGTTCTGTCCAATAATATGACGCGAGACTGGAGTAAAACACATCCATGGATTGACACTTTATTAAAGAAGGAGCATGATAACAGCACAAAACACTCACTACAACTAAACAAAATGGCTTCCTTTTATACTCTACCTTTTCAGGTGAGCATCCGGAATAGCCCAAGTATAGGGGTTAACTAATCAAAATGAAAACATAACCCTCCACACAAACAAACATACAATAACATTAAAGCACATCACAAACATATACATATTTCCAACACATACTATAAACAAACCAATAAATGGTAAATGGCCTGTATTTGTATAGCGCTTTTCTAGTCCCTAAGGACCCCAAAGCGCTTTACACAACCTGTCATCCACCCAGTCACACACTGGTGACTAAGCTTCACCCATTACTATCTAAATTAAAACCCTCTTTAACCATACTCCCTAACCTGGCACACTGGTCTGCTCCAAGAGCTCTTAAGCAGGTGATTGCTTTCACTCTTTTGATCCACATCCTGCAAGAAGCAACCAGGACAGGTGAGTACCTTTATAAGTTCTCATTTCACATATATTTAGGTTATTGACAAATGATTAACTGCAAGCAGTTTTAACTTTGGCTCTTCTCTGACACAGGTAGGATGGTCAGTCCCCCTGTCTCTTCACCTTCACAAGCTGTCAATTTAATCGTATGTCAAAATAAACCTAATAAAAGACTCCATAAGAACTAATGTGTTTTCTTTATTACCCTATTTTAAATTCCCAATCCAACAATTTATCATTAACAATGCCAACAAGGTAATGGAACCCCTGGTCTCCATTACAATAATATGCAGCAGAATGACAGTGGCATGTATTTTTGTCCTATCAGCAAACAGTGACATGAGAAGCAGGAGAAGCTGTACAACATCCGCTCGGCAACTAATCTAACATTGGAAATGACTTGACTTTCATGTCCTCCCAGTAGGTGGCACAGGAGCTCAAGAAATACAGATATCAAAACCTGCAGCAACTGGCAAAGTGTAAGAGTCACTCAGGGTTCAAACAGGAGCTCATCATGTTTATCAGACACCCGGAGACAAAGTCCAACAGGTCTTAACCACAGAAAGACAGAAATCCCATGGAGCCCAAGCCATGAAGTGCACTGGACATGTGCATTAAAACAGCAAAGAATGACATGATCCATGAAGATGTGATGTTTTTTCTGCCATTACAATGGGTGTGTTCAGCTTTCTCGCCTGTCTGTGAGAGATCAGCATTACAATCTGAAGTCTTTGTGGTTACAGTAGCTGAAAGCATTTTGTAAATAATCCTTGTAAATAGTAAACTTTAAATTTGTATTCACGAGCACTTTGTAGCTTGCCTTATAAGGAGGGAGAGGCCCTTTTTTATTCAAATACTTCATTTTTTGTTTCTTGGTTTTTGAGAGTTAGAGAATAGTCTTTAGTTTACTTATTACTTTGTAAGGGAAGAAAAAAGATGATTAGATGTTTTTATTTGTTTTGGATTGCATATCTTCAAAGTGACAAACTGCTGCTCATAAACTTGGATTTTTCTGTGCTGTTGACTCTATAGGAGTAGTATGTGGGCAGCAGTTACACTTGATGTAGGCCCAGGAACGAAACGTCAGAATAAAAAAAATATTTTAAGGTGATTTGAGTGGAGAGAAAGAAAAGAATGGTTCTCTGTCTATAGTCGACCTCAAGTCACTTGAGCACAGTGCAGTGTACTACTGTGCACACAGAGGAAAAACCCTCCCCTTAATACACAAACTCAAAACCATCAAAGTGGATGGTTTTGAACTGATCATACTTCCCCGACCTCTTACATACCAGCCAGCATAGTGTTCGCTTTTCTTTTAGGTCTTAGATAGATCAGTAAGGTCACACAGTTGATCTGAAGTCAGAACACAGTGATTTAAATCCCTATAAGTCTTAGGCACATAGTTTAACGTGTTATCAAAGGAAGGTCAACATGTTTAATTTTCTCTTTTTCTGTTGAGGTAATAACTTCTTTACTTAAAATGAGTTGATCTTGACATGGAGGTGGTTTCTTCAAATGTGATTATCAAAGTTGCACAAATAGAGCACAGTGCAGTGTACTATTGTGCAGCAAGGTATGCACAATGACAAAAAGCCCCACTGAACACTACAAAAACTGCACAGTTTTTTGTTTTGTTTACATTTGGTGGTCTTGATAAGACAAGCTCTTAAGCACCTGCTTTAGTGGTTTGTGGCCTAATCCAGTCATGTAAAAATGTATTAAATATACCCTTGTTCTATTATCATTTATCTAAGCGTGTTATTTAGAGTATGCATTGTTTATAAAACCAGGAAGAAAGAAAAAAATAGAAAAAAATAAGTACAGCTTTAATTCACATAAGTAGAAAAAGCAGACATGACAGACCTCCAGACCGTATAAATGTTTGCATTCTCTTTTGTTCCTACCAGGTGGGGCTGACCTACATCTCAACACATACACTATATTGCCAAAAGTATTCACTCACATCCAAATCATTGAATCACTGGTTTTAGGAGATGGTGATGAGCATTTTCCATAGTGTCTGATATTCTGCAAGTTAAACAGTAAAGGATCAAAAGCAAACATATTTTTAGCTGCAGTTTCATTTTACTTATGTAATATCTGCTCTGTTGATATCACATTGGTTTATTCCTTAAATGATATGATGCTGAGTGAGAAGGCACTTACAGAAGACACTAAACTTGACTTAAATACTGCAGTACAGCCAATATTTTACAGTAACACATCTTATATTGCTGCTTGACTATTACATTTCTCGTTTTATCTTTAATTTGTCCATCACTGCTCATAGCAGGTGTAGTCAGGTCCACCATAAGCATTTGGACAGTGACAGTTAAATACTGTGTGCCACGGTCTGCTAATTATACATGGAAACGTCAGATCATTGTCAGGGCAAAACCATACACATAAAAAACCCACATGCATTTCTGCAGCTCCCCTTTCAGATAAAAATATTCTTCTCTTTTTTTTAAATATCCTCTGGAAGGCCTTTTGATTTATTACACCACATCTGCTGTCAAACTACTGAAATGGTTTCTCAGGAAACAGCTTTAGCTATGAGAAAATCATTTGTTTTAAAGGAATAGGAAATAATAGGAATAATAAAAATCTTTCTTAACACATTGTAAAATAACACTATGATTGCTCAACCAGTCATCACTTTCATATTCTCATCTCTGTGGCTTCAAGGTACATAAACATTAATTATTGTTGTTCGTTTAAGACCTGAACACGTTTGCTCAGAGCATTTTTAGTATTCAAATATATTTTCTTCTTTCAGTTTTTTCCTAGGATGTGTTTCAATCCCGTAAAATGAACTGGTGTTATGTTAACGAAGCTTTCACAGACAAAGAAAGAAATAACAGTGTGGAACTCAAACACAGAAACACTATTTATTTTCATGAGGTGGCAGTATGTCTGTAGTATAATGGCTGTTCAGAATCCACTGCATCACTGCCCATTTTCCTGGTGGGAGGGTTTAACGAGAAATGAGATATGAACGATCAGCAGAACTGAATACACAGCACAGGCAACATAACAGCTCTGTTCCTGAGTTTAGTTATGCAACACAACATGATAATCACTTTCTTCTGCATAAGCCTTAACATTATCCTCGTGTCAGGTAATGAACGCTTAACTTTTCAAGTCTTCAGGATTTACTCTTATATTGGAAATTTATTTCTGATGAGGTTTCTGATGTTTTTTTGTTTGTTTTTTTAAACATAGGTTCATCACTCAGTGACCGAGTCCACCAGGATCCAGCTGATATGTATAAAAATCAAGGACGAGCAGCTGAAATCACCTGTTCACACAGTATAGACAGCTACGATGTAATCCTCTGGTACAAGCAAACAGAAAACAGTCAACTGCAGCTCCTGGGATACATGTACATAACAAACCCATTTGTAGAGCCTGGAGTGACTGTGACAATTGGTGGGGACGCAAATAAAGACAAGACCTGCACACTGAAAATTAAAGATCTCTTCATGAACAGCAGTGCAGTGTACTTCTGTGCTGCTAGATACCACAGTGCTACATATCACTGATCCACAATACAAAAACCTTCCAATTGCCAGTTTTTTATCTCTTACAGTTCACAGACACTTGCACCTGTATTCTAACCAACATTGATCTTGTGATTATAATCCAGTACTAAAATGGGAGGTCCTTAGATTTATTTATAATAAGAGGTGGAGGTTAAAGGTTTTAATTAACAACAGGTGCTTTTCACATTAGTCGTTTCATCTCTGTGGCTTCCAGGTACATGTTTAATGCAAGAGATTTTTTTTTTTTTTTTTTTTTTTTTTTTTTAAAACAGGAGCTCCCATTTCAGATAAAAATATGCTTCTCTTTTTATTAATATCCTCTGGAAGGCCTTTTGAGTTATTACACCACATCTACTGTCAAACTCCTGAAACAGTTGGTCAGGAAACATCTTCTGCATCGAGTTAGCTATGACAACAATCATTTTAAAAGGAAATAAAAAGCAACTTCTGAGCTGTCAGTAACTTTGGGACTTTGAACCTTTGAATAAAATCACCTTTGACACAGCTCACAGTCACTGGTGTGGTCTGAGAAAAATGTAGCTTTTTCATGAATCTGGATATAGTGGATAGAATTCAGTGATAGAAATGAAAATTCAAGCATATTAATGCACCATCAATTTTGACCCAATGGTGCTGCTTGAAGCCTGGATGCACAGTTTCCTGAGCAGATAGCAGATAGTTCTGCATAGATGAAGGAAAAGATGATGAAGATGTTCAAGGAGATATAGAATAACATGGTGAGGTGCTGAAAAAGGACAATCCGTTACAGGTTTTTGTCGCTTTAAGCCATTTCATAACGTGGCAGTATGTCTGTGGCGTAGAGGCTGCTCAGAATTCACTGCATCACTGCCCATTGTTTGATGGGAGGGTTTAACCAGAAATGACAAATGAATGATCAGTGTAGCTGAATACACAGTTATGAAAGCACGGAAGACTTAACATGCAACTTCTTGAATATAATCATGCCACAAAATATGATAATCACTTTCTTCTGCATAATCTTAAACATTATCCTGGTTTCAGGTAATGCACCTTTTTTACTTTTTAATTTTTTATCCTTTACTCACATATTTGTTGTTTTATATTGTTGTGAGATTTTTTGTTGACATTTTTCACAGGTTCCTCACTCAGTGACCAAGTCTTCCAGACTCCAGCTGATATGTATAAAAATCAAGGACAAAGAGCTGAAATCAACTGTGTACACAAAATAACTAACTATGATCGAATCTTCTGGTACAAGCAAACAGAAAACAGTCAACTACAGCTCCTGGGATACATGCTAGTAACCCGAGACGTATTAGAGCCTGGATGGATGGTTGAAATCAAAGGGAGTGCAAATAAAGACCAGACCTGCACATTAATAATAAAAGATCTCACCCTGAACAGCAGTGCAGTGTACTTCTGTGCTGCTAGTTACACAGTGCTACATAACAATAATACTCAATACAAAAACTTCTTCACTGTTAGTCTTCTTACAGCTCATAGCTGCTTGCACCTGTATTCTAACCAACATTGGTTTTGTGATTATAACCCAGTAAGGGAATGGGAGGTCCTTACTGTGAGGAAAAGCCTTTAACCTCCACCTACCATTATAAAAAGCAGGAGACTTAAATAATGAAAGTCTCTCTCATCGCATTGCACAATAACACTATGATTGCTCAACCGGTCATCGCTTTCATATTCTCATCTCTGTGGCTTCAAGGTACATAAACATTAATCATTTTTGTTCATGTAAGACCTGAACACGTTTGCTCAGAGTATTTTTAATATTCATTTATATTTTCTTCTTTCAGGTTTTTCCCAGGATGTGACTCAATACCCTGAAATGAACTGGACTTATGTTAACGAAGCTTTCACAGACAAAGAAAGAAATAACAGTGTGGAACTCAAACACAGAAACACTATTTATTTTCATGAGGTGGCAGTATGTCTGTAGTATAATGGCTGTTCAGAATCCACTGCATCACTGCCCATTTTCCTGGTGGGAGGGTTTAACGAGAAATGAGATATGAACGATCAGCAGAACTGAATACACAGCACAGGCAACATAACAGCTCTGTTCCTGAGTTTAGTTATGCAACACAACATGATGATCACTTTCTTCTGCATAAGCCTTAACATTATCCTCGTGTCAGGTAATGCACTCTTAACTTTTCAAGTCTTCAGTATTTACTGTTATATTGGAAATTTATTTCTGATGAGGTTTCTGATGTTTTTTGTTTGCTTTTTAAAACACAGGTTCCTCACTCAGTGACCGAGTCCACCAGGATCCAGCTGATATGTATAAAATTCAAGGACAAACAGCAGAAATCACCTGTTCACACAGTATAGACAGCTACGATGTAATCCTCTGGTACAAGCAAACAAAAAACAGTCAACTACAGCTCCTGGGATACATGTTAAAAACCCGAGACGTAATAGAGCCTGGATGGATGGTTGAAATCAAAGGGAGTGCAGATAAAGACCAGACCTGCACATTAACAATAAAAGATCTCACCCTGAACAGCAGTGCAGTGTACTTCTGTGCTGCTAGATACCACAGTGCTACATATCACTGATCCACAATACAAAAACCTTCCAATTGCCAGTTTTTATCTCTTACAGACACTTGCACCTGTATTCTAACCAACATTCGTTTTGTGATTATAATCCGGTACTAAAATGGGAGGTCCTTAGATTTATTTATAATAATAGGAGGAGGTTAAAGGTTTTAATTAACAACAGGCATTAATATTTACAATGTCAGCTGCTTCTCATTGTAGAGTTACGTTCACTATTGTTACGTTCACACTGCAGGTCTTAATGCTCAATTCCGATTTTTTGATCAAATCCGATTTTTTTGTCTGCTTGTTCACACTACAAATAAAATGCGACAGCAAACGCGCTCTAGTGTGAACCCTCAAAGCGGCCTGCATGCGCAAAAGAAGATGTCACACACAACGCGCTCTGTTTAGACCCAGAGCAAACAATATTGTTTGACTGATGGCCCTTAATATAAAGACTTCAGACTTTACGTTTACCAATTTTTGCTTTAAGTTATTTTGTTATTTACATAATAATGTAGATAACTAATAATTATCCTAATTATTGCTGTTTTAGAGAGGAGCGGTGCTTCAAAGGATAGTTGCAGATTTCTGTCAGAATCTGCAGTTTATACAGTACAAATAAAATGTTTACGTTGTCTTCCCAACAGTTTCACTGACAAAGATCGGATTTGAAAATATCGGATTTGTGCCGTTCACACTGTCATAGCATGATCGGATATGGGTCGCATAGGGTCAAAAATAAAAATCCGATTTGATGCGCTTCCGCCTGCAGTGTGAACGTAGCCTTAGACTCCTCAAGTGCTTTTCACATTTGTTGTCTCATCTCTGTGGCTTCCAGGTACATGATTCATGCAAGAGATTTAAAAAAAGGAGCTCCCATTTCAGATAAAAATATGCTTCTCTTTTTATTAATATCCTCTGGAAGGCCTTTTGAGTTATTACACCACATCTACTGTCAAACTACTGAAACAGTTGGTCAGGAAACATCTTCTGCATCGAGTTAGCTATGACAACAATCATTTTAAAAGGAAATAAAAAGCAACTTCTGAGCTGTCAGCAACTTTGGGACTCACTGGTGTGGTCTGAGAATATTAATGCACCATCAATTTTGACCCAATGGTGCTGCTTGAAGCCTGGATGCACAGTTTCCTGAGCAGATAGCAGATAGTTCTGCATAGATGAAGGAAAAGATGATGAAGATGTTCAAGGAGATATAGAATAACATGGTGAGGTGCTGAAAAAGGACAATCCGTTACAGGTTTTTGTCACTTTAAGCCATTTCATAACGTGGCAGTATGTCTGTGGCGTAGAGGCTGCTCAGAATTCACTGCATCACTGCCCATTGTTTGATGGGAGGGTTTAACCAGAAATGACAAATGAATGATCAGTGTAGCTGAATACACAGTTATGAAAGCACGGAAGACTTAACATGCAACTTCTTGAATATAATCATGCCACAAAATATGATAATCACTTTCTTCTGCATAATCTTAAACATTATCCTGGTTTCAGGTAATGCACCTTTTTTACTTTTTAATTTTTTATCCTTTACTCACATATTTGTTGTTTTATATTGTTGTGAGATTTTTTGTTGACATTTTTCACAGGTTCCTCACTCAGTGACCAAGTCTTCCAGACTCCAGCTGATATGTATAAAAATCAAGGACAAAGAGCTGAAATCAACTGTGTACACAAGATAACTAACTATGATCGAATCTTCTGGTACAAGCAAACAGAAAACAGTCAACTGCAGCTCCTGGGATACATGGTAGGAACAAGCCCATTTCTAGAGCCTGGAGTGACTGTGACAATTCATGGGAATGCAAATAAAGACCAGACCTGCACACTGACAATTAAAGATCTCAACCTGAACAGCAGTGCAGTGTACTTCTGTGCTGCTAGTTACACAGTGCTACATAACAATAATACTCAATACAAAAACTTCTTCACTGTTAGTCTTCTTACAGCTCATAGCTGCTTGCACCTGTATTCTAACCAACATTGGTTTTGTGATTATAACCCAGTAAGGGAATGGGAGGTCCTTACTGTGAGGGAAAGCCTTTAACCTCCACCTACCATTATAAAAAGCAGGAGACTTAAATAATGAAAGTCTCTCTCATCGCATTGTACAATAACACTATGATTGCTCAACCGGTCATCACTTTCATATTCTCATCTCTGTGGCTTCAAGGTACATAAACATTAATCATTTTTGTTCATGTAAGACCTGAACACGTTTGCTCAGAGTATTTTTAATATTCATTTATATTTTCTTCTTTCAGGTTTTTCCCAGGATGTGACTCAACAACCTGAAATCAGATGGAGTTATGTTAACGAAGCTGCAGAGATGAACTGCAGCCACAAAAAAGATATATCTCATAGCCAGATGTACTGGTACATTCAAAGACCGGGCGAGACCATGAGACTCATCGTCTACACAGCTTTGGGTGGGGTGCCCGACTATGGTGGGGCGCCTAAAAACAAATATTCAGCTCTAAAAGCAAAAGCTGAGAACGGCGCTCTAACTGTGAATGATTTGCAGCAGAATGACAGTGGTGTGTATTTCTGTGCTGTCAGCAAACACAGTGATGTGATAAGTAGGAGAAGCTGTACAAAAACTGCTCAACAATTAATCTGATATTAGAGATGACTTGACTTTTATGTCCTCCAGTAGGTGGCGATGAAGCTCAAGAAATACTGACATCAAAACCTTTAGCAGCTGGTTTCAAGAGGAGGGCGTCAATAAAAGTGTGCATGGGGAAAATGTTCATATCACTCGCTGTTCTGTTTTCAGACAGAAGCTCATCATGCTGACATTATTCAGTTTGTTTTGGCTCACTGGTAATCACATTTATCATCCAAGGATCCCTAATTATATTTAGTTTATATGCTGATTATTCATTTTCTCTGTTTCTAGGTGTCTGTCTGAGTGTAAAGGTTGGTCAGACTCCCTCCGAGTTCATCACAAATGTTGGATCCAGAGTTGAGATTTTCTGCAGCCATGAAAAGACTGACTACAGGGTGATGCTCTGGTACCAGCAGCCACCCGGAGAAACAGCTATGAAACTCATTGGGTTTTTAAACTTCCAAGCTTTCACATTTGACCAAGACCAATATAAAGATCATTTTGATTTTACAGGAGATTTGAGTGGGGATACAGCAAAAAATGGCTCTCTGATAGTCAAAGTGACACAACATGAGCACAGTGCAGTGTACTACTGTGCAGCTAGATATGCACAATGACAAAAAGATTGTCTGAACTTTACAAAAACCCCACAGCCTGGAATCATCAGTGGTTTGAAAAAAGAAAATAAACTGATTTGAGACACCTGTTTTTGTGGTTTTTGGTTTTTACTTTTGATACAGTTTTGCTGGCTTATTAAAATTTTACCAGACTAATGAGATTTCTAGTGTGTAATAAAAACTTAAAAGCAACCCAAGTTTTTTGGATAATTCAGGTGAAATAAGAGAATAGAGATTCATGCTGGAACTTAAGCTCACAGTAATTCATCACTAGAAAAACAGATGGTAAGTTTGCTAGTTTTAGTTTTACAATGAAACAAATCTTTGCATCTTGACATGACCAACAGTGAAACAGTGAAGATTAGCAGAACAGAAAATATGGATAAAGTTAAATAGTAAAGAATAAACAATAAAATATTCAGTTGTCGCTTGAATATACAGATTCAGAATTATTTCGCACAATTTTTGTAATTTTGTCTCTGTAGATCACCACAGTGGACTTTAAATTAAACACACACAAAAAAGATGTGATCAAAGTGCTGACTTTCAACTTTAATTAAATGGATTTAACGCAAGCACTGCTTTAAATGTTTATGAACTACAGCTTTGAACAGTCTCCCATTTTCAATACTTCACTGAGTAGTTGACTGAGAAGTAGTTTCATGGCTATGCCAGCCTGTTTAGTCAAAGTGTTGAACTGTATTTAGTAGCTTCAAACTCACAATTCAGTATAAAATCTAAAGCGATATCAGTGCAAATGAAAGAGGACATAATAAGGCTGCACCTCCGCCCCCACAGACCACCTTCATGTTGGATATGAATGAACATGTTTGACATCAAACATGAAGCCTTTAAACTTGTTTCCATCATCATTTCTGTTCTCTTGAATTAAATGTATCAATGAACTGATGATGAGAAAAACTGTCTGCAAAATTAACAAGCTGATTAAAGCTGTAGCATGTCAAACATTATATTATATAAAAAATTATATTTCAAAATAATCTGAGAAATTTTAAAACAATTATGACTGTGTACTTGTTCATCATGTTAACCAGTAGGAAAAATGACTGTGTTTTGCAGAACATCTGCCTGAAGTGGTGCTGCATCAAAATGCTGTTTGTTGCCAAACGGAAGAAATAGTTGCTAGTTCTCTTTAAACTTGATTTGGTGTTTGTACCAATGTGATAGTTTTATTACACTGGGACATGATCTTATTATTATTGTAGAGTCTTTACCTTCTAACATGGTCACCAGTGTATAACCACAGATTAGAACCACTACAGGGAGCTTGCACAGTCCTGAGGAAATAACCATCCAGATTATGATTTGTGTTACACATCTCTGTTCAGTTTAGGTCTTTGCTATTTGAAGTCCTGTCATAAGGTGGCAGCATGTCTGTAGTGCAGTGGCTCTTCAGAATCCACTGCATCACTGCCGATTTCCTGATGGGAGGGTTTACCCAAAAATTACACGTGAATGATCAGCAGACTGAATGTACAGAAGACATAATGTTCATGAATGTAGACGTGCAACACAACATGATGATCACTTTCTTCTGCATAAGCTTTAACATCATCCTCGTGTCAGGTAATGCACTTTAACTTTTCCATTTTCCAACATTTACTCTCATATTCCTTGTTGTCATTTTTTGTGATGTTTTCATTGATATTTTTCACAGGTTCATCACTCAGTGACCAAGTCCACCAGAATCCAGCTGATATGTATAAAAATCTAGAAGAAACAGCTGAGATCACCTGTTCACACAGTATAGACACCTATAATCAAATCCTCTGGTACAAGCAAACAAAAACCGGCCAAATGCAGCTCCTGGGATACATGTTGGGAACAAGCTCATCTGTAGAGCCTGGAGTGACTGTGACAATTGGTGGGAATGCAAATAAAGACCAGACCTGCACACTGATAATTAAAGATCTCTTCATGAACAGCAGTGCTGTGTACTTCTGTGCTGCTAGATTCCACAGTGCTACATATCACTGATCCACAATACAAAAACCTCCTCACTACCAATTTTTATCACTTACCACCTGCACCTGTATTCTAACCAACATTGATCTTGTGATTACAATCATGAATAGGAGATCCTTGCTGTGAAGCAAAGCCTTTAACTTTCACCTACCATTATAAACAGTAGCAGGCTTAAAAATTTGAAATAGGTGCTATATCTCATTGTAGTCTCACTATGATTGCTCAAGTCCTCATTACATCACATTAATAATTCCTTACTGTGAAGTAACTGAAGTAATACCTGTAGCCTCTGTATAGGAATTTCTTTTATTTATGTATTAATCACATTATTTTACTGTATAGGGCTTTGGAGCGTGATGTCACGGGGGGTGGGCGTGGAAAGGATTTTGGCCCGATCCGCCATTTTGGGGGTCTAGTGAGTGATTTTGCAGAACTACCTTCTATCTATACAGATGCTAATTATTTGGCATTATTGCAGCAAACCAGCCTATGAAATGGATGAAACATCGTGACTGGGTTCCAGTGCTACACAAGGGACCTGCTGCAAACATACCACCATGCCAATCAGATTACTTCTTCCATGTGAGGGTGAAGAGGGGACCCTTCTGGATAAGATGGTGAAGGTTTGCTGCCGTTTTGATGAACAGTGTGATAATAAAACCAGGGAAGAATGAAACCTGCTCCTGTTAAATATTCTTAAGTATTGTGCTGTTAAAATTTCTGTATTTTTTCAAAAGATACAGTAAATAATGTTAGTAGTGGGTGATGTCATGTAAACACTCATGATTTTGTGTAAACATTTTGTCATTTGTAAACTATAAATGACATGGATTCTACATTGTAACTGATGTGATGTTCTATAAGGTGGTTTCAATAAAAAAAAAAAAGAGGCAAAAATTAGTTTGTTTCTTTATTCAACTTTTGAACAGTGGGACTCAGTCAGTATATATTCAGTAAATGCAAATTATTTACATGACAGTGCACTACAGGCATAAATCTAGACCCCTAGATAAAACATTATGGGTCATTCCCACAACCCACAGCTTTACTGTGTTCCAGCAAAGTATCCAATAGCAGTGACAACTCCTCCACAGTAGCAGGTGGGATTTTTCTGTTTTGAGGACGGCTCCTTTTACCTGTCACTACAGATGGTCTGTTTAGGTTTTGATCAAGAGCCTTTTTTTGGGCAGCTGAAGAGGAGAAGTCTATCTTATGGCCAACCTCTGGCTGTATCTTGGTCATATTACCCAGCAAAACCCAGTATGCAGGTTCATCTGTAACAGTCCTTGTGCCACGGATCAACACTGTTGCTTCTACATTAAACAGAAGAGCAGCGACATGGCTGCAGGTCTCTGCGACTCCGGCCATACAGGTGCAGTGGGCGGCTTCAACCTTCCCTGTGATGCTCACAGTGACCCATGGCTGCAATTCACTCGCAGTACTCGAGCTGACTTACCTTTGCTTGAATGACGACTTGTACGCGCTGACTCCACAGACAAGGTACGAGAATATGTCAGGCTACGTCAATAGCGGTTGGTCTTCAGGGTTTCTACTCCACGGCCTTATTTCATACGGGTCCACATTTCCAATGCACGCTATTTTCTGCAAGTACCGCTGCTTCGCCTCTGAATGAAATCGGTCTCTATACAGTTCATTCTCTTTTGAGCTGCTTTTAAGCATCTTTCTTGTAGTCATCGTTCCAACACAGTGTGTTTGGTTTGATTCGTAGACCCCGAAAATGGCGCTGCGCTCCCATAATGCATTGCGGTGTGATGTCAACTCCAAAGCCCTATAATGCCTTCGTGCCACTGGATTTTAACATGTCTCACACTCACACAGTACAGATGGTGGGGGTCTGGTAAGGAAGTTGGGGGGGGGGGAGCAGACAACGCCACAGGAAGAATCTTTTGTCTCTTCGAGGACTCTGGGAGGTAGCAAGGGAGTGTGAACCTTAAGGTGTGAAACAGCTGTGTACTGCCTTTTGTTCCTGAAGAAGGTATTTAACTGAGAGCCATGTTAGGCTCGGGTGAGACTCTGCTGACCGTCTGCCCCGCGATCATGCAGGCTCTCCACCAAGCTTGGTTTTTCTGTTCTTTGTGTTTTGATTAAAGAATGTTAGCTACCGCTCACCGCTCGTCTGCAGGCTTTATTTAATGGAAAACTTCCACAACACCTCCACCTATAAATAGCAGCTGCATCTCCTTGTAGATTATCACTATGATTGCTGTGCTCATAATGTTTGTTGTCTCATCTCTGTGGCTGCAACTTATAATATTTATCATTATAAGTCCCCCCCCCCCCAAAAAAAGAATGTTACAGACACTCAGTTTTTTGTCTTCAGACAGGAGCTCATCATGCTGACGTCAGTTTGTTTTGGTCTATTGGTAATCAAATTCATCATTTAGGAGTCCCACTTCATGTCATCACTGTAGAATATTAATTTTCTCTCATTTTAACTTTTGAAGTTCACCAAGCACCTCTGAAATTTTTCAGAACAGTATGAGACAAACCCAGCTGGTCTGCAGCCATGGAAAATCATGCTCATGCTACAGAAGACCAAGCTCTGAAATACATTGCTGCTATAGTCCAAAGACAATGAGGAACTGTTGGAGAAACACTTCAATATTACTGGAGATTTGAGAGCAGAGAAAGAAAAGAACGCATCTCAGTTTATTGTTGATCTAAAGGCACCTGAGCACAATGCAGTATAGTACTGTGCAGCTAGCTATGCACAATGAAAGGAAAACCCCTCCCCTTGAAACAAAACAGAACCATTAATAAAAGTGGATGTTTTAAACTGAAGCTACTCCTCCCACCTCTTGGTTAGATCCCAGCCAGTATAGTGTTTTACTTCACTTTACTTTTAAACTTTAAGAAAGATCAGTGGGGGTTTGACATCAAATTGTAGTAATTTAAATCCCTAAAAATCTTAAACATCTTTATCAGCAAAGTGTCAGCATGATTCATCATCTCTTCTTCTGGTGCCTGACAGGTAATAATGCCTTGTTTGCACACAATAAGCCCTTCAGAAAGTGGAATTTCTTTCCTTAAATGTCTAATCTCCTTTTATTTAAATGCAATCTTTTGTCATTCTCTATTCAGGTGTCTGTCTGGGTATTGAGGTTCGTCAGTTTCCCTCTGGGGTCATCACTGATGTCGGATCCAAAGTGCAGATTTTTTGCAGTCATGAAAAGACTGACTACAGGGTGATGCTCTGGTACCAGCAGCCACCCGGAGAGACAGCTATGAAACTCATTGGGTTTTTACAGTACCAAGTTGTCACATTTGACGAAGACCAATATAAAGATCATTTCGATATAAATGGAAATCTGGGTGGCAACACAGCAAAAAATGGCTCTCTGATAGTCAAAGTGACACAAAAAGAGCACAGTGCAGTGTACTACTGTGCAGCTAGAGAAGCACAGTGGCAAAAAGTCCCTCTGAACTCTACAAAACTCCACATTCATTCTCAAACACCTGCATTAGCTGTTGTTTTGTGGTTCGATTGATTTGTACAAAACTGTACTGATATACCCCTGTTTCTAATATCTTTTAAGAATGCATGTTATTTAGAGTAAGTACTGCTTACATTAACAGGAAGAAACCTGCAAATAGCAACGAATTTGAGAAGCTTTGCTTTATTTGACTCAAAACAGCACACATGCTCTTCCTGACCTTTTTTTTTTTTACTATTAACGCTTGCAGTCCCTTTTGAACTCATCACCAGCCCTCCCTCACCACACACACTCACACAATCTGTTAACTGACTTTTTTGCACTTTACACACCACTACCTCTGGTGTGTAAACCACTGCTGCTCTATGGACAATCTTTTTTGCTCTGGGTTTACAAGCTGCTACACTGGTCACTTTAAACCACTCCAAATTATAAACTGTAAACTGTAAATTCTAATTGTAACTCTTAAGCGTATATTTATTTATTTTCTTCTCCCTCCTTCTTTTATCTATTTATTAGCTCGTTTTTATACTGATGTAACCGGAGACTCGTCGTCTCGTCTCTCTGTATGCTGCATTGGATACAGCAGAGATGACAAAGTTTACTTTGACTTTTGTGGTACTAAGAGTTGCAAAGACCTCTTTATGCAGTGACCTTAGTACGTGAAATACTACAATTCACAAATCTTAAAGGCTGTGCAATGTATCTAATCATAAATTCTAGATATTATTCAGGCAAAGATGAATTTGATTTTTTAACACCAAGTATAGTAAAGACAACCAGTACATCTTTCAGCGCGCCACTTTTACTCGAGTGGCTCAGAAACACTCACAGAACACAAATATGACACTTTCTCCAAGATAAAACTCCTCCCACTTGATATGATCAAATTCCAGTTACTTACACATACAGCCACTAATTATCAGTTTCTAATAATTTCTAAAACAATTCAGTTAATACGGACAAAATGATGCCTTCTTTCAATAATTTGAAATGGCATTTTGTATTCTGGATTAAATGCATCACTGAACAGTCTTTAAAAATATATTTTTGTTGGAGGGACGTGTTCCATAAGGTTCTGACTTAATATTCTCTTACAAATTTCTTTTCAGCTCAGGTCTTTGCTATTTTAAGTCCTTTAGTATGATGGCAGTACGTCTACAATACAGTAGCTGCTAAATTTACTGCATCACTGGTAATCCCTCCTGATGGGAGGGATTACCAGGAAATGACAGAAATGATCAACAGCTGAGTTATGAGAGCACAGTAGACTTAAGAGGACTGTTCCTTAATCATGCAAAGCAACATGATGATCACTTTCTTCTGCATAACCTTTAACATTATCCTCGTGTCAGGTAATGCACTCTTAACTTTTCAGTTTTTCACGATTTACTCTTATACAGCTTGTTTTACATTGTTGTGGGGTTTTTGTTGATATTTTTCACAGGTTCCTCACTCAGTGACCAAGTCTTCCAGACTCCAGCTAATATGTATAAAAATCAAGAACAAACAGCTGAAATCAACTGTGTACACAGTATAGATGGCTATGATCGGATCCTCTGGTACAAGCAAACAAAAAGCAAACAGCTTCATTTCCTGGGATACATGGTAGTAAGCCAAGGAGCACCAGAGCCTGGATGGAGGGTCGACATCAAAGGGAGTGCAAATCCACACCAAACCTGCACATTAATACTAAAAGATCTCACCCTGAATAGCAGTGCAGTGTACTTCTGTGCTGCTAGATACCACAGTACTATATATCACTGCTCCTCAATACAAAAACCACTTCACTCTTAGTCTTTATCTCTTAGAGCTCACAACCACTTGCACCTTCATTCTAACCAACATTGGTCTTGTGATTATAATCCATAACTGGAATGGGAGGTCCTTACTGTGAAGGACCTCCCATTTCTTACAGGTCTCGTTCCAGCCTCATCCTCGACACAATTTGGCTGAAGTCAGATTATGGTGGGACCCCTGACAAAACAAAAACTAACAAAGTGGTTTGAGAAGGGGAGACCATGACCCTCATTGTCTATGTACTCTTTAAAAACAAAAACTGAGCCAGCAAAGAAATAGTTGGAAGTGGGGCTGTCACTGTGAATCATTCACAGCTACATGACAGTGGTCTGTAGTTTTGTGCCGTTAGCATCCACAGTGATGTGAGAAGTAGGAGAAGCTGTACAAAAACTCACCATTAAACTAATACTAGAAATGACTTGACTTTTATGTCCTCCCAGTAGGTGGCACTGGATTCAAAAAATACTTCATATCATCTATAGTTTTTCTCTCTTTGTAAGTGTTTTTCCTTGGATTTTCCAAAAACCTGAAGACATAGTCTAGCTTGGTTTGTGTCCATGGAAAGTTAACTACACAATCATGCAGTGTGTAATCACAAAACTTAACAGCGTACCATACCTAAAGTGGTCCATCTAAAGGCACCTGAGCACAGTGCCGTGTACTACTGTGCAGCTAGTGATGCACACTGAACTGAAAACCCCTCCCCTTAATACAAATCTCAAAGTGATCAAAGAGGATGGTTTTAAACTGAATATACCCCTCCTACATGTAAGTCTATTTTAAAAGCTGTCATGTATAACTAGTCCCAAACATTACATTTGCTAATAAGGACATTTTAAATTAGCACATTCTCAGGGTAAATGCATATACAGTAGTAAAAGTAATATGAATGACCTCTTTTTGCAGTCTTGAGGACTTACCCTTCCCTTTCATAAGGTAGCAGTATGTTTGTGATGCAGTTCAGAATTCATTCTAGAGCCTGCACTCAATGTGAAAACAGATGGGAGTGCAAATAAAGGCCAGAACTGCACATTAGCAATTAAAGATCTCACTGTGAACATCAGTGCAGTGTACTTCTGTGCTGCCATTTACCACAGTGCTGCATATCACAGCTCCTTAATACAAAACAATCTCATCGTTTTTAGAGCTCACATGTGTTTGCACCTATATTCTAACCAATAATCTAATCCTATATTGGAATGGGAGGTCCTTACTGTGAAGTAACTGAAGTAATGCCTGTAGCCTCCCTCTACCATTATAAATAGCAGCAGGTCTTATATTTACAACACCAGCTGCATCTCCTTGTAGATTATCCCTATGATTGCTCAAGTGCTCATAACGATTTTCGTCTCATCTCTGTGGCTGCAAGGTACATGGACATATTAACTGTGCAATAGATTCCTAAGCTTTCATTTTTTAAATGTATTGGCTGAAGAACATTTCTCAAAGAACGATCAGAATTACTTTGGTTTTTTTCCTTACAGGTCATTCCCAGGATGTGATTCAATACCCTGAAATCAGCTGGCGTTTCCTCAACAAAGCTGCAGAGATGAACTGCAGCCACAGCAAAGATATACGTTATACTCAGATGTACTGGTACATTCAAAGACCAGGAGAGACCATGAGGCTCATTGTCTACACAGCATTTCGTGGGAACCCGGACTATGGCGGGGCGCCTGAAAACAAATATTCAGCCATTAAAGAAGCCATTGAGAACGGAGCTCTTACTGTGAATAACTTGCAGCAGAATGACAGCGGTGTGTATTTTTGTGCTGTCAGCATGCACTGTGGTGTGAGAAGTAGGAGAAGCTGTACAAAAACTGCTCAACAATTAATCTGATATTAGAGATGACTTTTATGTCCTCCAGTAGGTGGCGCTGGAGTTCAAGAAATACTGACATCTAAGCATAGTTGCCTAAAAGAAGGGGGTGTTAGTAAGAGTCAACTGGTGTTTTGTTCACAGACAGGAGCTCATCATGCTGACATTAAAATGCCAAACATGCTCCTCCCACTTCACTTCCTCATAAACCTCTGTGGGGTCAGTCAGGTTATCTGATGTCAAATCCCAGCAGTTTAAATCCATAAATAAATGTTTCTTGCCAAAGAAACAACATAATGATTCAATTTCTCTTTTTCTGGTGTCTGACAGGTAATAACGTATTTGCATACAATAAAATCCTCTGACAACAGAAATGGTTTCATTAAATGTATCATCTGTTGCGATTTAAAAAAGAATCTTTTTATTCTCTATCCAGGTGTTTGTCTGGCATTCGAGGTCCGTCAGTCTCCCTCTGAGTTCATCACAGACGTTGGATCCAAAGTGCAGATTTTCTGCAACCATGAAAAGACCGACTACACAGTGATGCTTTGGTACCAGCAGTCACCTGGAGAGACAGCTATGAAACTCATTGGGTTTTTAAATGTCAACACTCCAAAATTTGAAGATGAAAATAACGATAATTTTGAAATCACTGGCGACCTGAGTGCGATTACAGCAAAAAACGGTTCTCTGATAGTCAAGAAAGCTCAAGGACAAGAGCACAGTGCAACGTACTATTGTGCAGCAAGTAAAGCACAATGACACAAAGTCCCTCTGAACTTTACAAAAACTCAACAATATTTTTCATCCTTGTGGTTTGGATGAGACAAGTTCTCAAACACCTGCTTGAGTGGTTGTTTTGTGGCTTAATCCAGTCATATTTACTAATACACTGTTTATACAACTAAGAAGGAATCCCAAATAAGCAACACACAAACAAAACAATGTTATTTGACATAACCATCAACATTAAGGGTCGGAGGTCTGTTTCTAAATAGTTGCCAAACCCCTTTATGAGCTCCCATAGGTGAATAAACTGAGATAATGATGTATAAGAAAAGAAGATATAAAATAGAAGGACTATGTGGGCTTGCACAGCCCAAAGGCTCGGCTCTCTTAAACTTGCTGACAAATAACATTCTTATACAGATTTTTGGGTTTCAATTCAGGTCTTTTTTTCTTTCCTTGCTTTATATTCTTTAAGGATTCTGATGGTATTTTCCACAGGTTCCTCAATCATTGACAAATTCTACTAAAATCCAGCTGGTGTGTATATAAAAAAGAAAAAAAGAAAAAAAAGAAAAAACAAAACAAAGGAAAAACAGCTCAAATCAACTGTTAAGAGTCTAGAAAATGCAACCAAAACCTTTGATAGAAGCAGGCATACATTTTAATAGGATATTAGAAAAGACTTTATGTCATTCCGCTAGGTGGCGATGGAGCTCAATGAATACTAATATCTAAACATGCAGGAGCTACTTCAATAAGGAGGGTGTCGATAAAAGTGTTGAATGCTAAAGTTACTCAGTTTGTAGTCGAGCTAAAGGCACCTGAGCATAGTGCAGTCTACTATACACACGAAGAAAGAAAAACCCTTTTAAAATGAAACACACTCCTCCCACATCTTGGTAAGATCCAAGCAAGCATAGTGTTCACAGCACTTTCCTCTTAAACCTCTGTGGGATCAGTCATATGATCTGATGTCAAATCCCAGCAATTTAAATGTTTAAACTCTTAGAAACTTTATCAAAGGAAGGTCAACATGATTATTTTTTTCTTTTTCTGTTGCCTGACAGGTAATGTTTGTTTACCATTTATCTTCTGAACATGGAAATAATTTCATTAAATATATATCATTTGTTGTGATTTAAAAATAATCTTTTCTTCATTCTCTATCCAGGCGTCTGTCTGGGATTTGAGGTCCATCAGTTTCCCTCAGAGTTCATCACAGACGTTGGATCCAAAGTGCAGATTTTCTGCAGCCATGAAAAGACCGACTACAGGATGATGCTCTGGTACCAGCAGTCACCTGGAGAGACAGCTATGAAACTCATTGGGTTTTTAAACGTCAACACTCCAAAATTTGAAGATGAAAATAATGATAATTTTGAAATCGGTGGTGACCTGAGTGGGAGTACAGCAAAAAACGGTTCTCTGATAGTCAAGAAAGCTAAAGGACAAGAGCACAGTGCAACGTACTATTGTGCAGCAAGTAAAGCACAATGACACAAAGTCCCTCTGAACTTTACAAAAACTCCAGATGATTTATTTATTTATTTTTATCATTGTGGTTTTGATAAGAGATGTTCTCAAGCACCTGCTTGAGTAGTTTTCTTATGGATTGATCCATTCATGCAAAATTGCACTAATATAATAAGCAGTTTGCAAAAGCAGCAAGGATGCACAAATGAGCAAATATGTGCAACTTTATTTGACATAACCATCATGATTAACCGCTGACTTACTCCTGAAAGCTTTATGAATATTTGTATTCCCTTTACTACCCCTAGGAATTGCAACAAGAGATCTGATTTTTGTCAACACCAACAAAATGATCCGTCTTCTTATTTTCTGTCAGCATAGGGTTCACGGTACAGGGAATTCCATGGTAAATCATATTTACAAGTTCTGCATAATTTGGTACAGAATATGCTAATGCTTCTGTGACACTTAATGTTTAGACACAAAGCATCTCTACAGGTTTTGAAAATATTCAGAGAAATTTCTGAACCATTCTTTAGGCTTTAGGTTTTGAAAAATAACCTTCTGGTACACCAGCTGTTTTGGGGTTCAATTTCCATCTTTGTTATTTTCAGTTCTTAATAAATTGGCCCTACATCTGTAGCGTAGTGGTTATTCAGTGTCCACTGCATCAAGGCCCATTTTCCAGATAACAGGACTGAGATATGATTACAAGGATTGAACGTACAGTTGTTCTTGAATATAGTCATGCAACATGATAATCACTGTCCTCTGCACAAGATTTAACATTACCCCAGTAACATGGTGTTTGACTTTTTCCAAGATATCCTCTCATATTTATTTGTTTATATTCTGGAGGGATTCAATGACTTGACTGTTATGTACTTCCAGTAGGTGGCGATGGAGCTCAAGAAATACTGATATCTACACATGCAGTAGCTACTTCAAAGAGGGGGGTGTCAATAAAAGTGTGCATGGGGAAAATGTTAGAGTCACTTACTGTGCTGCTTTCAGACAGAAGCTCATCATGCTGACATTATTTAGTTTGTTTTGGCTCACTGGTAATCACATTCACCATTTAAGAATCCCACTTTATATTCTCTATAGGTTACCTATCTATAGGTTTATTGTTCATTTTCTCTCCTTCTAGGTCTTTGTCTGGGTGTTGAAGTCCACCAAACACCTGTGGAAGTTTTCAGAACTCGTGGAGACGAAGTCCAGCTGGTCTGCAGCCATGGAAAGACCGACTACACATTCATGCAGTGGTACCAGAAATCCTCTGGAGACCAAGCTCTGAAACGCATTGGACATTTAAACTACAACAACAAAGAGCACGAGAAATCATTTGAGAAACATTTTAATATTACAGGAGACTTGAGTGGAAGTAAACCAAAGAATGCTTCTATGTTTATAGTGGACTTAAAGCCTGAGCACAGTGCAGTGTATTACTGTGCAGCAAGCTATGCACACTGAGTAGAAAACACCTTTCTTTAATACAAAAACTCAGAACCATGAAATCATCAAAGTGGATGGTTTTAAGCTGAACAGACTCCTCCCACATCTTGGTTAGATCCCAGCTGACTACAGGGTGATGCTCTGATCCCAACAGCTGCAGGGAGACAGCTATAAAACTCACTGGGTAATTAAACTATCCAGCTGTCACATTTGCAGAACAAAGAGATCATTTCAATATCACTGGAACTGTGGGTGGAGATGCTGCAAAGAATGGCTCAAGTCAAAGGACACGAGCACTTCCTGCCACTGTGCAGCAACACACAATGACAAAAAGGTTTTTTGAGCTTTACAAAAGCTTCACATATTTGATCATTGCTTGTTTTGATAAGACAAGCTCCCACCACCTGCGTTAGTGGTTGTATTGTAGCTTGACTATTTCATTTAACTAAGCATGTAATTTAAGTACAGTTTACATAACCAGGAAGGAAGCACATATTAGAGCACTCTTTCACATACTTAAACAAAGCATCTCCATATGAAAGATTACTTTTTACCTGTAGGAAACACACAGATCCATCTTTAGACTTGTAAAACTCTAATTCACACTTCCTGAAATACTGTATAATTAATCACAATTTAGATTTTTTGTAACACTGTTAATAGTAATGCCGACAATTAAATCTATTTTTAAATACAACTAAAAGGCACATTTACACAAAAACCACAGAAAAGCACAAACATGACAGTTTACTTAGAGAAAGCTCCGCCCAGCAATCTGCAGTTTCATCTGCAATAAAGTGATGATTCTTCATCTCCTCCCTTCTTAAACCTCAGTCATGTCAGATAGGCAGATGATTCTCAGTATAAACACTTGCGTGGTCCAATTTCATTAACTCATAGCCACTAAAATCTTATATAAAGTTTCTAAACACATCTAAAGTCAAGCTTTGAATACAGAAAAGATGATCTCCCTTTTAATTTTCTGCTACTTGTCAGGTAATAATTTGAAAAGGTGCTAATTTCTTTAAGTATTTAAGGAAACACTTGCACTCTGTTTTTTGGCTTGTTTCTCTAAAATGTATCAACCTTCATAAGCTAAAATTCTCTTTTATCTTTGTTCTAGGTGTTAGTCTGGGGATTGAGGTTCGTCAGTCTTCCTCTGATATCGTCGCAAAGGCTAGTGACAAAGTTCAGATTTTCTGCAGTCATGATAAAACTGACTACAGGATGATGTTCTGGTACCAGCAGTCGCCTGGAGACACGGCTATGAAACTCATTGGGTTTTTAAACTATGTAGCTGTCACACTTGAAGAACAATATAGAGATCTTTTCAGCATCACTGGAAATCTTGGGGGCGATTCTGCAAAGAATGGCTCACTAACTATCCAAGTCAAAGGACGAGAGCACAGTGCAGTGTACTACTGCGCAGCAAGCAAAGCACAATGACAGAAAGCTCCTCTGAACTTTACAAAAACTCCACATAATTTTTATCATTGGTGGTTTTGACAAGACAAGCTCCCAAGCACCTGCTGTAGTGGTCGTCGTTTGACTTGATCCATGTTGGATGTTTTTAAAGCACATACTGTTTACAAAACCAAGGAGCAGACACTCCTCCAAGCCTTATAAAGGTTCACATTTCCTTTTCTGCCACTAGTAGTTGCAAAGACATCATCACTAAACATATTCATGCAGTAAGACACTACTATGCAGTGCTCGTGAAATACTCTAATTCAGATATCCTTAAAGACTGCACAGCCTAAGTAATGACAATTTATGGTTGTTATAGTCAGTCAAATAGGATTTAAATCAGTTTTTCAATCTGTAAACAAGAATGTTGTTCTATTCCAGCACACAGAAATCTTCAGGGAAACATCAGTTGAAGAGAAAACTCCTCCCAGCAATGACTTATCATCATCACATCCTTTCCTTCTTAAACCTCAGTTATGTCAGCTGGGCTGTTAATTCTTAGTATAAACACTTGGTGTGATCTAATTCTAGTCTTTTAAATCCACTAAACTCTGTTATCAAGCTTCTAAATGCTTAGAAAGTCTAAAGGCTTTATGTTGTTAAAGATAAAATGATCTGCTTTCTAATTTTCTGCTGCCTACCAGGTAAAAATTTTAAAAGATGTCAATTTCTTTAAAGCCTGGAAATAACAGATTTTTGTATTTGTTTTAATTTATCGGCTATCAAAAGCTTCTCTTTTCTTTTTTGATCTAGGGGTTTTTCTCGGGCTTGAGGTCCGTCAGTCTTCTTCTGATATCATCGCGAATGTTAGTTCAAAAGTGCAGATTTTCTGCATCCATGATAAAACTGACTACTATGTGATGCTCTGGTACCAGCGTCCACCTGGGGAAACAGCCATGAAACTCATCGGGTATTTGTACCACAAACAAGTCACAATGGAAGATCAGTACAAAAGCAATTTCATTATTTCTGGAGATTTGACTGGGAGTACAGCAAAGAACAGCTCTCTGATAGCCAACGCTGCACAACAAGGGGACAGTGCCGTCTACTACTGCGCAGCAAGCAAAGCACAATGACAGAAATCCTCTGTGAACATTACAAAAACTCCATAATCTGGAACCATCAGTGGTTTGAAACCAGAATGGAAACAAACTGACATCAGACACCTGGTTTTGTACTTTTGGTTTTTAATTGACATATTATTTTGTTGATTTTTTCCAATTACTCATAATAAAAGGTAATTATTTCTAATAAATAAAAATCTTTTAAAGCAGCATATCTTATATGGATGATTAAAATAAGAGCATATATTCTGTATAACCTGCAGGACTGCAATGATACACCATCTAAAAAACTGGTAACATTCCCAAGTTTGAGGTTTGTTTTATATTTACAATGCAGTAAATCTTTGCTCATCAAAACATTTATCATTGGCGGGACTTTTAGAAAATGATAATGAGCATTTTCCATATTTTCTGATATTTAAAATTCAAATTCAAATTCTATTTGTCATATACACAGTCATACACAGTATGATATGTAGTGAAATGCTTGAACAACTGCTCGTGACCTAAAGAAAACAAAAAAGGAAAAGGCTATGAATAAGATAGGAAATAAATATGAAAAATTAAAAAGGGTAAATTTAACTAGGAAGGAATAAAATATAAATTAAGGTTAAAAATGAAACAACTGTACAACACAAATTAGAATGAAGGGTAAATTTAACTGGGAAAGAATAAGATAAAATATATAAATTAAAGTTGAAAATAAAATAACTGTACAACAAAATACACAATATAGAACTATATAAGAATGTATGAAGAAATATAAATAAATATATACACAATAACAGCAGCTGTACAAGTATTAACCGGAAATGAAGAATGTAGGGACCAGTGTTGTGCAATCCACATTATGTCTTGTCTATTTAACAAGCTAAACAATAAAAGAATTAAAAACTAAAATATCTTCATCTGCAGCTGAAGCCACTCCCCTTCTGCCTACATCTTACTAGCTTCTTCCTGAAATGGCAATCAGCTCAGTGACATGGTGCTTTCAGCAGAGACTGTTTTAATTTAAACGCTTCAGCACATTCATGACTTTATCGCCACACCTCTACATTATGATTCGATTTCTTTTTTTCTTTTTCCTCACAGGTAACTGCTTCATGGTGACGCGACACACTGCATTCGCTTATTTTAAAATCATTAATTTTTCTATCTCTGCTTACAGCAGGCATCTCTCTGGGGATAGAGGTCCGTCAGTCTCCGTCTGCTGTAATCAAAAAGGTCAATGATGATGTACAGCTAATCTGCACCCATGATAAAAGTGACTACAGAGTGATGCTTTGGTACCAGCGATTACCCGGAGAGACAGCTCTGAAACTTGTTGGATATGGATATACACAGTTCAAAGATGACAGCGCGGAGGAACCGTTTAGAGAAAATTTCAAATTAGAGGGGGATTTGAATTCGAATAAAAAGAACGGCTCACTTTTCATCAACAAACTAAAAGCACCTGAACATACAGCAACGTATTTCTGTGCTGCCAGTCAACCACAGTACATCAAACACCCATCTGCTCTAAACAAAAACCTCTTCCCATGTCTCCTGTTACAGAAGAACCTATTAGTCATCATATTCAGCAGCACTAAGACTCACGGCTATAGGAAGTATTTGTCAAGGAGGCTTTCTGGATAACAAGAAATCTTACAGATTATTCACTAAAAGAAAAAAGGTATTTATAATTTTTCAGTTAATTAACTTGAGGGAAGTAATGATGACATCATGAAACGCAGTGTCAACACTTTGAGCTGACCGACTTTGAGGAACAGCATTATTTTTATATTCTTAAATTAAGCACCAATAGCAAGGATTTCTGCTCAAAAAACATTTTTTATTTTAAAAACCAGTCCATTTGTCATTGAGTACACCCCCCCCCCCCCCCCCAAAAAAAAAAAAAACCAAAAACACAAGCTGTTGATGAACAACTCTGATTTCACTACATCACTTCCTGTCTCTCCTTCTGACTCTCAAAGCACTGAAGACACTATTTGTGTGCTGACATCCAACATGAAGCCATCTAGTTTCATCGTTGCCGTCCTAATCGTGTTCTGGATTAAAGGTAAAACCAAACTCTTACAAAATCAGTTTATGTGAAGAAAAAAAGAGAAAAAAAAAGGTAAATATTCATGTCTTTCTCCTTTTCCCCCCCGTCTCTTCTTCTCCAGGAGCTTGTCTCAGCAAAGACAAACAGCTGTCTCAGTCTCCAACTCAACTGTTAGTGGAACCAAACAGACAAGTGAACCTGACCTTCACTCATAACATCACTAATTACGATACCATTCTCTGGTATCAGCGCTCACAAGGCGACACCTCTCTGAAGCTGATTGCCTACGTCTATTTTACAAATCTAAATGTTGAGAAGCCATTTGAAGGCAACTTTCAGGTGAGTGGAGATGGGAGAAAAACAGTTTATCTCCATATCCTGAACCCACGACACCCGGAAGACAGTGGAGAATATTTTGGAGCAGCACGAATACACAGTTATAAAGATGGTGATGCTCTCATACAAAAACCCTCATCCTGATCTGGTAGATAACAGTACCCCAACAGGAAACCACACAGACTTTGTGAAACTGTACCAAGTTAAAATAGTGAAACTGCAAAAAATGCTGGGCTGTTTTCAGACTATAATTTTTGATCCAAACTGCATGTTGCCTTGATAAAATGTACTAAATGCTTCAAGGATGCATTATTTGCAAAACTTTGCTTGCACAGAGTTTATATTTACAGATTACTACTAACACTTCTGACACGCCCACTAAGCATTGCAAAGAAATAAGTTGTTCAGTCTGGAAGCCATAGCATTGCACGTGTCATTTTCATGCTTAATATATATCTATATCCATACATCTATGCCCAAGCAACAAAATAATTAAGCAGTCTCTTTAAAATGTTTTATGTCTAAACAAAAGACTGAACAGCAGAGAGCAGTGGTGACACATGAACATAGTAAAAAGAAAGCTCCTCCCTCCTCATCACAAATGTACAATAAAAGAAGATGTAGTGTCAGGGTGCTTTCATTGATAGCTTTGTATATCTATATCTAAATCATAGTTATATGGAACGCTGCAGCGACAGTGAAGATTAAGCATCGCTATAAGGATTTTAAAATGTTTGTTGTATTGTCTTTGTCTTTGTTTGCAGGTAGGTAGAAAATAAACAGATGTGTGTACTTTCTCATGACAATATCAAACCAGTTTTTCTTTTTGTCCTAGACACTGTGCTGTCAGCACTTGTGATTCAGCAATCACCTTTAAATCTTCTGATAAAACCACAACAGCAAGAAGCCAAGCTCGATTGCTACCATGGAGACAACAGCTATCCCTACATGTTCTGGTACCAGCACAAGTCAGCAGCAGGAGGTCAGCAGACAATGGACCTGATTGGACAGCTTCATTATGAAAACCCAACTCTTGAAAAGACCTTTAAGAGCAAATTTAACATAACAGGCCATTCAAAGGGCAAAGCTCAGCTTGAAATCTCCAATGTTAATCCAGCAGACACAGCACAATACTTCTGTGCTGCGAGTCAGCACGGTGTTTCAACTCCTCTGCCTGCTTTACAAAAAGCTGGTGGCACACAGCATCAAAACCACACCTGCATGGAGAAGTGACAGTTCCAGAGTCTACTTTCACACAGTTTCTCTCACTTTGGTCCCTTTATCGCTGATCACATTCTGTTGTCATTTCCTGTATTGCTGGCTCTGTCTATTTCTACCCATTTAATTTCCTATTCTAAAGGAAAAGAGACTCCTGTTTCTTTCTGCAGATCAGGTGAGCACTGTGGTGTTTCACAAATCTCCCCAAGATAGTACAACTGCAAGCATAATGGTGCCTCCCTTGTAATGATGCTCTGGTATCAGCAAAGACAGGAGAATGTGTTTATAACTGCTATGGATGTGAACAGTCCCCAAATCATGAGGGTCAGTTTGAAGAATAAGCCTAACTTTTACATTTGTTGCTTTTTAAAACCAGAGATCAGGCTAAGAGTCAGAAATCCAATAAGAATGAAATAGAATGAGGATGATTTTATTTGCAATCCAATTATAATTTTAGAGTAATGTCCCATTCCTATCAAACAGATAGGAATAGGACAGATAGGAATACTCTGGCTGCTGTCCGTGTGTCACAAAACACTTTATGTCTAAATAAAATGACTGAACAGCAGAGAGCAGTGACAACACATGAAAATGCTAAGATAGCTCCTCCCTCTTCTTAACACACGTGTACAATAAAGAAACATGTAATGTCAGAGTGTCTTCATTGACACCTCTGTATATCTATCTCCAAGTCAGTTACATAGATCATTGCTATTTAAGGATTTTCTCCAGTAAAGTTTTAAAATGTTTGGAATTTTGGTTTTGTCTTTGCTCACAGGTAGGTAGAAAAAAAAAAAAAGATATGTGTACTTTCTCATAACAATATTAATCCTTCCTGTGATCCTTCAGTTTGTTTTTTGTCCTCTAGACTGTGCGCTGTCATCACTTGTGATTCAGCAAACACCTTTAAATCTTCTGATAAAACCAGAACAACGACAAGCCCAGATCGAATGCTACCATGGAGAGAGTGACTATCCCTACATGTACTGGTACCAGCACAAGTCAGCAGCAGGAGGCCAGCGAACAATGGACCTGATTGGACGGCTTCAATATGGTGCCCCAACTCTTGAAAAGACCTTTGAGAGCAAATTTAACATAACAGGCCATGCAACGGCCAAAGCTCAGCTTGAAATCTCCAATGTTAATCCAGCAGACACAGCACAATACTTCTGTGCTGCGAGTCGACACAGTGTTTCAACTCCTCTGCCTGCTTTACAAAAAGCTGATGGCTCACAGCATCAAAGCCACACCTGCATGATTGATAAAGGAGGCGTGACAGTTCTAAAGTCTGCCTTCACACAGTTTCTCTCACTTTGGTCCTTTTATCACTGCTCAGATTAGGATGTCATTTCCTGCATTGTTGGCTCTGTTTATATTTCTACCCATTTAATTTCCTCTTTTAAAGGAAAAGAGACTCCAGGTTCTTTCTGCAGGTCAGGTGAGCACTGTTATGTTTCACAAATCTCCCCAAGATAGTGAATGAAAAAAAGTTTCATCTCCAAATAAACTGCAAGCATAATGATGCATCCCTTGTAATGATGCTCTGGTATCAGCAAAGAAAGGAGAATGTGTTTATAACTGCTATGGATGTGAACAGTCCCCAAAACATGAGGGTCAATTTGAAGAATAAGCCTAACTTTTACATTTGTTGCTTTTTAAAACCAGAGATCAGGCTAAGAGTCAGACAGCCAATAAAAACGAAACAGAATGAGGATGATTTTATTTGCAATCACAATTATAATTCTAGAGTAATGTCCTATTCCTATCAAACAGAAAGAGCTTCTAGCTCTTCAGTGGAACCCCCTCTGACTATTCAGGCAACCTTTTCAGTTAGCCTTGATAAAATGTAGTCTTCTCTAGCATTCTCTTCTGTCACACAACCCTCTGCCCCCTTCACTACATCCATAAATATTCTCTGTGATCTTCTTGCTGCGTGATATCTCCAATATTAAACATCAACATTAAAAATACCCCAATCACTCAACCTGAGCTATCCCTCTGATGTACTCGTATCTGATTTTGTCCATTCTGGTCACTCCCAATGAAAACCTTAACATTTTCAACTCTGTCACCTCCAGCTCAGCCTCCTGTCTTTGCGTTAGTACTACTCACTCCAAACCATGTTGTAAACCTTCCCTTTTCCTCTCGCTGCTGTCCATGTGTCACACAAGACTTTGTCTAAATAAAATGACTGAACAGCAGAGAGCAGTGACAACACATGAAAATGCTAAGATAGCTCCTCCCTCTTCTTAACACATGTGTACAATAAAGAAACATGTAATGTCAGAGTGTCTTCATTGACACTTCTGTATATCTATCTCCAAGTCAGTTACATAGATCATTGCTATTTAAGGATTTTCTCCAGTAAAGTTTTGAAATGTTTGGAATTTTGGTTTTGTCTTTGCTCACAGGTAGGTAGAAAAAAAAAAAAAGATATGTGTACTTTCTCATAACAATATTTATCCTTCCTGTGATCCTTCAGTTTGTTTTTTGTCCTCTAGACTGTGCGCTGTCATCACTTGTGATTCAGCAAACACCTTTAAATCTTCTGATAAAACCAGAACAACAACAAGCCCAGATCGAATGCTACCATGGAGAGAGTGGCTATACCTACATGTACTGGTACCAGCATAAGTCAGCAGCAGGAGGCCAGCGAACAATGGCCCTGATTGGGCGGCTTGAATATGGTGCCCCAACTCTTGAAAAGACCTTTAAGAGCAAATTTAACATAACAGGCCATGCAACGGCCAAAGCTCATCTTGAAATCTCCAATGTTAATCCAGCAGACACAGCACAATACTTCTGTGCTGCGAGTCGACACAGTGTTTCAACTCCTCTGCCTGCTTTACAAAAAGCTGGTGGCTTACAGCATCAAAACCACACCTGCATGATTGATAAAGGAGGCGTGACAGTTCTAAAGTCTGCCTTCACACAATCTTTCTGTCTTTGCTCAGATTCTGATGTCATTTCCTCCACAGAGATCTACCTACAGTGTTGGCTCTGCTGAATTTCCACCCATTCAAATTCCTGTTCTAAAGACAAAATGACTCCTTGCATCACCACCCTGACTTTCTTGATTATCTCAGCAGCAGGTAAAGTTTATCAACACAAAGACAAAAACATACTCTAAATGTTCACACTTTCCTTGCCTTTTCTTTTTACCTGTATTAAGTCCATTCAATGAATGTAAATATTATTACCATATAGATGATAAAAGATATATTTCTGCTTACTGTGTTTCAGGTGTTTCTGAATCCGTTCTGATCACTCAGTGGCCCCATTACATCTCTAACCCTTCCAATGGCTTGGCAAAGATGCACTGCTACCAGAATGACACAGACTATCAATATCTGTACTGGTATAAACAGCCTAGAGGAAAAAGTTTCCAGCTAATTGTGGCTACTGTAGCTGGAATTTCACAGTTCGAAGAGGGATTCAAATCTGGTTTTCAGGCAGAGAAAAATGACAAGCAGTGGTCTCTGACAATAACCAGTATTCAGGAAAAAGATGAGGCTGTTTATCTCTGCGCTGCAAGGCTACACGGTACTGTGGCAGACCTCAGAAGCATGACAAAAACATCTGACTCAAGCATAAGTAATCGACTTGAGGGGGTGGGGGGAAACCACACTGTGGAGAAGATAATAACAGCAATTTTTACCATCAAGTTTGTTAAGTAAATAAAAAGGTAAGAAAATGTTTTCTAAAATATTAAAACACTATCTGCATTTTTTCCCCAAAATAATGTTCATACACATGGATATTTTCCTCAGACTAACCCGCTTGTGATGATGCAAGGTGTTTTAAATAAATCCTGCCAATAGATGGAAGCACAGTACATGGCATAAGCCCTTTACAATGGGAGTTTAGTGGTGAGATAAGCAGCAGATACTCACTAAACGAACCCTCCTCCCTCTTTACACTGAGCCTTTTTATGAGCAACCAACCATTCTCCCATCAGTGCTTAACTATGTCTTCAACTGTTCTCCTCCTCATCTGGTTTTCATGTAAGATCTTAAATTTCAACTAAATTAAATACAAAATGTACAAATCTGAATACATTACTGACTCGTTGTAAACTGTTTTTTGTTCCCTTTGCAGGTCAGGCGAGCGCAGTTATATTTCAGCAGTCTCCTCCACAGATGGTGGATAAAAATCTTGAGATCCAGATAAACTGCAAGCATAACGATAGCTCCCTTCTAATAATGTTCTGGTATCAGCAATTAAAGGAGAATACATCCATGACCCTCATTGGCTCTGGATATTATCAACAGTCCCAAAGTTATGAGGGTGAATTTGAAAAACAATTTACCCTCACGAGGAGCAGCACAGTAGAAGGAACGCTGACAATAAAAAAAACAGACGTGTCACACTCGGCTGTTTATTTCTGCGCTGCCAGCACACAGTGATGTGGTTTAATGCTGCTCCCTCACTAAAAACCCTCAGCATTTTTCTGCAAGTGGGGTGTTATAGATGTGCACATGAAGTCATATTCTTAGAGTAGCAGAACAAACCAAGGGGACAGAATTTTTCCATATCTTAGTTCTAATGTTTGTTACTGTATGTAACGAAATAAAGAGAAAAAGTTAACTTTGACTAATAATTTTATCTGATAATTACAAACACACCGCAGCATAGCTTATGTATCTTTTGCTGTTTAAACCCAGAGATGATGGAAAGAGTGAACACCAGAATGAAAGAACAACAATCTGTGCCACATTACAGATTTGCAGTCCTGGATAACTGCAATACTTTCTGCATTGATGACTGACCCTGTACTTTCTTCCCCATTCAAACATGCAGGCCAGAAGGGGGAAAAAAGAAAAAAAAAGAAAGAAAAGGAACCACTGAATTTAGTGCAGCCTCTTATAACAGCAAAAAGGTCCAGTGCATTCCTCTAACTGCTTATTAGATTTACATGGTGGTGAGGAATAGGTTTTTAATACGACTGCAAACAAATTTACTTCACTAATCAACAATTTGGGGTTTTCTTGATTCAACAGCCCTCTTCAGGTCATCCCAGAGCATTTCAAGGCACATTCAGCACTATATGACTTGGCTGTTCCAAAACATGCATGTTCTTCGTTGAACTAATTCTGTGTTTGTTTTATTTAGGTTCTTCTGGTTATTGTTAGACCAACTCCTCCCAAGCTACGGTCACAAACTGCTCAGTTCACAGAACAGAACATTTTCGTGCATCACTCAGGTGCGATCTTTGTAAGATGCCCACTCTAAAGTAGGGCAATAAAGGTCTTAATAAGCAACAAAAATGAAGCCCATCCAAAATCAATTTGTACCTGCAGTATGTTAAAAATTCAGCTGACATAGGTTGTTGATTAGTGAGTGCTGCATGGCTCTAAGTAATGAGGTCGTTGGGGTCAAAGGTTATTTCTGAAATAAGTGAATCTTTTTTAGAAATAACTGAAATTAACATGAAATATTGATCAATATATATTTACATTTTTAAAATGTTATATAAATATAGTATTGTCAGTACAATTGTATGTGAAGAGGAAATCTCAAGTAGGAGAGAGGAATGTAAGATGACAGGAAGAAGGAAATACAAAGCTTGATTCAAAGTTGTTGTGCCACTGAAGAACTTCAGATTCTTCGGCTTTTCCCGACTTTCTTTAGAATGACATTTGACTACTTTGCTGTACACAAAAACCAAAAGCATTAGCAAGCTCAAATTAGCAGGGCTAAATGTTACCTTAGCATTAAACACTTGATGAACAACGACTACTACATGTTACCAAAGTAAATGGGGGCTTACCTTGGTAAGAAAATAAAACAGCATCAGCTTTCCGGAAATAACGAGGCTTTTAGAAAACTCCCAGTCCGCAGGTGGATGTTGGTGTGTGAGAAAAGCTGCAGGAAAGGGGACTGGGGAGGATCCTCCACGCAACCCCTCTAAGGAGAAATTACTAAACTCTGGGCTTTAGAAATGCAGTACAGAATATTAGGCCTGTTTATGATACTGGATATATTCTACTAGGTAAGGGGTTAGAAATTAGGCAACTGAGAGGCATAAACCACTGCAGAACTTAATTTAAAAGACTTAATTTAAAAGAAATGAAAAAAACGTGGGCTCTAATTAGGTCAAACCCTGCAGCTACAGGACATTCATGCAGCCACGCCTCCTGCAGCCGCGTACAGGTGACCGCTGGGTGTGTCCATCAGAGAGGCAAGCGCTGGGTCAAAATGTTGGTGTCAACAAAACAGACAAACAAATAATTTGATGTGTTTGTATACATGTGTTGTCTTACGTTGCTCTGTTTTCTTCTGGCTGGGGTTTTTTTAACAGCTCCTTTTAACACTCAACCCCATTTCACCAGCTCTCTTTAACCCGTCAGCACCATCAGTTATAATGAATAAAGATGAACTAAATTAACTAAAAATATGTATGAAAATAAAATTCTAGCTAATGAAAAACGGGAAAATAGAAATAACTAAAACAATATTCTCAACTTACAAAGCTATCTACAAAAAAATACATTTTGAAAAACATCTACAAGAAATTTATTTAATTTTTTTTGACAGTTTAGTCAAATATCACAACCAGCCTTTTATTTATTTATTTAGACTTTAGATGTGATTTAACTGACTGTGAGTCCACCAGCTCAACGAAGTGTCTACTCCTGAGATCCCTGTTATTAGAAAAAAAGTTTCAGTCAATTAGACAAATAAATAAATTGCTCGAAAAAAAGAAATAAACCCAAGAAAAAAAACAAAAATCAACCCAATTGTAAAATTTAAAAAATTAAATATGAATATAAAAAATTTGACTACAAAGGAAATACACAAACATCAGTGACATTGCAGCTCATGGTCCATCACAATTTACAGCTATTGGCAGTATTAAGTTATAAAGTTTTCTCATCACTGGTTGGCAGGTATTCCAGGTACACTGATTCATCTGTTACGAGTTTCAGCTTTACTTATGTTTTTGTCCAGCATGTTTGTTTCCAGGTAATTACTGATACATGTTATATATATGTACATAATTTACTTTACTGATATCAAGCCTATCCGTGCTGAAGTCAAGCTTTTCGTTAAATACTAGTACAATATTATATTATTCTATACTTCTGTAACTATGATTTTCGCTGAATAGCAGGAAAGTGTGATACTAACGTGAGTTTAAAAATAGAATCGGTATAGTCACTAAATGCTGCTTTCGAAGTTTAGCTCAAAGTAAACCTGGAGTAAACTTTGGACAGAAATCACAGCCTGAGTTTTTTTGTCAAAAGAATTAAAAATGTATTTGTCTCACACTTTTTTATGCTCACTTGCTGTCATATAACACAGTGTAGAAACAGTAAGCACATTCAATATAGCTCATAATTTTCTAGAAAATATATATATATTTTTAATAATTGCCTTTCGAAGACTTTCACATTTAATCATTGATCATTAAAAGCATTGCAATAACTGTTTAGGAATTACAGTTCTGCTACATAATAACACAACTGTAACATTTTAACTATTTTTAAAACATTTGTTGAAAATCTTTTTCATGGACATCTCCAAATGCTGCTTTTCCTCCCCTGAGATGCTCTGTCAGGTCTTTGGTTGCTTCTTGATTATGGATCTCTGTGACTTCAGCTTTGTCTTCATAACTGGATCTTATGGACCTGAGTGAAAACGCCACATGCTGCATAAATTACTACACAAATCTCCAAAGACTGTGTCCAGTTTCTTCTTTAAAGTTGGAAAAGTAAAATTTGAAATGTACATCAAAAATCTGAGAAGCACTGATTAAATTTCCGAATCGATCATGCTTTTTTATGTTATAAAATTCTAATTGTGCTGAAGCATTATCAACCATAAGCCCTATAACAAGAACCCTGCTCTGCAGTTGCTATTCAGTGTCCACTAGGAGACTGCTGAACTGCAGAGAAAGCTGTAAGAACCTATGAAATGTGAAAGTGAGTGAAGGCTTTGTGGTAAAATAAGAGGAGGATGATCTGAACTCATTTTAGAAGCTTTGATTGCAGAAGACAGTGAATGACACATGCAGCTCTTCAGCCCAACAGCAGACTAAATGGTTCTAACTGTAATGGTTCTTACTTTTCCCCCCTAAGTGTATAATAATGATCATGATGTACGCTTTTTTGGTTGCAGTACTAATCTTCTCCAGTAAGTACTTTAAATTCAGAGATAAATATTTTCCTGTGCTGAAGATTTTACATGCTCACTTGTTGCCTTTCATCTTGTTTTCCAGATTTCTCCTTCAGTGTAAAAATCAAACAGGATCCATTTCTAAACAGTCACATTGGAGATCAGTCTGCAACTTTGTCCTGTAGTCAAGATGAGGATAATTCCTACATGTTTTGGTACAGACAAAGCAAGAGTGGGAAAATAGAGCTAATAACCTATTCTCTTGGTGAAAAAGTGTGGGACACTGAAGCTCCTTTCGACAAATCCAAGTACAGTATGTCCCGGCCTTCCCTCCTGAGGTCCTCTCTGCAGATACACTCAGTTGCGGCTGGAGACTCAGCTGTTTATTACTGTGTCTCTAGAAGAGCACAATGGCTCAGAAAGCCTCTGCAGCTAAACAACAACCCGAAGAGAAAAGAAGGAAGATCTGAGAGTGGATTAAAGTGTCAGACTCTGACCAGAATTTTGTTTTAGAGGCGAAAAAGATATACAACTTGCATTAAAACACTTCGAACTTTGAAATATATCTTGAAAAGAAAAACATTCATGAATTCAGATACTTCTCAAAGGGTACAAAAACTACCTCTCCACACTTTGTTTCTGCAAACCTCATAAAGCTGATCTTTTCAGATAAGAGAACAGGTGCATTAGCAGTGTGAGGCTTATACAATATTACCCTTTTCAGCATCATCTGAGTCACTCTGTGCTCAAACCAGCACCTTATTAAATATTTTGGCTCTGTGTACAGCCTGGCATGATAAAACTATATCAACTTTACACTGACCTCTACAGGGTTAATCATGCATTACACTTAGAGGATTACATTTAAATGACACAGGTACTATCAAGCTGAATGGTAGAATATCATGAAGAGTAAAGCTTGTGTATCATATTAGTCCTGTAGCACAGATGATTTTATTATGTAGGAATTCATAATGGCAAAGCAACGAAGAAATAGAAATTAGAAAAGAAAAAGGATTCACACACATTAATGAGTTATAGAAATATATATACTTCTTTATAAACATTATAATGACTGATAGGCGAGGTGAAAAAAACCTGGCCTTCTCTTTTTACAGTGGAGAGAAACTTTGTCTCTTGGGATTTGTTTTGGTTGTTTTGTTTAGTTGGCATGTAGCTACACGTTGTTTGAGACAGCCACCTGACACTCCGGGACAGCAGTGGTCTCTCCCATCAGAATAATGCATCACACCATAAAAACTGCACAGGAATGACTTGATCAATAATAAAGAGCTCCAAGGACTTTCCAACCCACAACCAACAGGATCCAAAAGATCCAAGGGATCCTTGTATATGACAGATTTTTGTTGCCACTTGGGGGCAGAAGTACAAGCTGTTGTTATGGTATTGTTGTTGACTAATGTAGACTACCTACACACCCAGCGTACACAGAGCACCAGTAGCATTCATATGGAGTTTTCCTCACGCACATAATTGATTTCTTTTAGCTAAGAAGGAAATATTTGGTCCATTATCTTTAATGTTCAGCAGCAAAAGGAGAACACTGTCCTCTCTGTAGTGCTTTACAACTAGTGTTTATTTTTAGATCCTGAAAAAGAAATTCAAAAAATGAGACTGGGGATATGCTTAAAATTGCAGCCATATCCACCAGAAGAATGAGCTAAGAAAAAAAAAAAATCAATAATACTTTTTAAAGAAGCAATTTACTTATTCTTTAAGGAAACATTAAAAAGCTATAATGCTTCTTTAAGCCCTTAAAGTTTAGTGATTTATATTTGATACGTTCAGTTTTTGAGAATTGAGTTTCTGAGACTTTAGTGTGAATAAAAAACAACAACAAAAAACAAGATGCAGCAAATACAAATTAAAAGTCATATGTGGAAATTCAAATTTTAACAAATTCAAACAAATTTGTCAAGTGGTCAAATGCTCCATTTGAAAAGTACAGAATTTTCTGGTAATTATTTTATGGTTTAGGCTTTAAAGAGTGAGAACTATCTGTGGATCACACAGAAAATGAAAACCTTCCAATAACAATACACCAGGTCATCCGAACCACTGAGAAAATACTAAATGTAGAGTTTTGACCTTGGTTTGTATTATAAAGAGCAATTGTGCTCTGTATTCATTTGAAAGTTAAACATTTGGAAATTGAGGGCTGAGAAATGTAAAGAATGTCTTGTTGTATCTCTCAGTGAATTTTGCTTACTGATAACTGATTGGATAAAGCGCTGTGACCACCAGAGATGTCACCTCCTCTGAGCAACTACAAACACAAATAAAAAAGTCTCTTTGTGTTTTTTCTGCCCTCCCTTCCTGCTTCTTTTCTTAGCTGTCACAGAAATAGCAGCAGTCAGGTTGGAGCGCGTTCAGCCGTCAGTCAGCCCGACCTGCACAGCTGCGCTCACAGGCAGACAGAAATGGAGGCTGAGATAGGGAGAAGCGGGGTGGGGGAAGGAGAGAGGAAAGAACGAAAAAGACGCAAGGTTTTTGTGTGATGCTTTTTCACCGTGGGGACAGGGGGCCACGGTGATACAATCCCATAGAGCCGTCGTACAAAAACCTCCTCCCATTAAAATGCATTGTGAAGACTGCTACATGCAACTTAAAACGTTGTTAGAGCGGAAAAATCACTAATCTGAAGGTGTCGGGGATGGAGGAACACTTTGGTAGTGAAAAGTTGTTTAAATGTAGAAATTTTAATGGAAAATTTTTTTTTCTAACTTGTTGTTCATAGGAGCAACATTAGGATGTCTGTGCTGTCATCTTGCCACACTAACCAAATTTTGACAATGTGAAGCTCACCCTCGATGTTTTAAGCCTTTAAAGACCATCTGAATTATTAGAATACATGTAAACTGGATGTTTCTGGAAAGATTTGAAAGTTTTTTGCAGAGGGCGACATCAGCGTGACTCTGGAACTGAAGCTTACTTTGGAAAAGGAACAAAACTCACTGTTTTAGGTAAGTTGGATATCTCAAAGCTTCGGTTCAGTCGATTATAATTAAAAGGGTGTAAATGTCAGCATAAGAGTGAAGGAAAAATTTGTTGTTAAAAACAGCAGAAATATTAAGCTGAACAGAGAACACTGTGAACTACAATGATCCTGCTTACTTTGGCCAAGGAACCAAGCTGACAGTTTTAGGTAAAAATTTACTTCCATTTTTTGACAAATATGACTTTGGCTACAGCCTCAGTGTTAACATAAATGTTCATTAATACTAACTAAAGGTTATTCTGGTGTAAAAAGAGTTTCATGCTGAGTATTTTGCACTGTGACCAACACACAACCTGCTTACTTTGGCCAAGGAACCAAGCTGACAGTTTTAGGTAAATATTCCACTTTACTGTGGTGTTTTGTGAACTGTAAATTTGTTTAGAGCCATAACATTGACAGGAGTATTAGTAAAGACTATTGTCAAACATCATTCTGATACAAAAAGAGTTTCATGCTGAGTATTTTGCACTGTGACCAACAACTACCCTGCTTACTTTGGCAAAGGAACCAAGCTGACAGTTTTAGGTAAATATTTCATTTTACTACAGTTTTTGATAAATATGACTTTAACTATAACCATAGTATAAACAGAGGTATCCATGAAGACTATCCTTAGAGAGGATTCGGATACAAAAACAGTTTCATGCTGAGTATTTTGCACTGTGACCTACACTGAACCTGCTTACTTTGGCCAAGGAACCAAACTGACAGTTTTAGGTAAATATTTTACTTCAGTACTGTGTTTTCTTATATGTCACTTTAATTAGAGCCTTAGTATAGAGAAAACTTCTAGTAAATAGGATTTTCAAAGATTAGTCAGATCTAAAAAGTTTCATGCTGAGTATTTTGCACTGTGACCACTTCTGATCCTGCTTACTTTGGCAAAGGAACCAAACTGACAGTTTTAGGTAAATATTTCACTTTACTGGTGTGTTTTGTGAACTGTAAATTTGTTTAGAGCCTTAGCATTGACAAGAGTATTAGTAAAGACTATTGTCTAATAGAAAAAGAGTTTCATGCTGAGTATTTTGCACTGTGACCAACAACCAACCTGCTTACTTTGGCAAAGGAACCAAACTGACAGTTTTAGGTAAATATTCCACTTTATTTCTGTGTTCTGATAAATGTACCTTTATTCAGAAGCTTAGTACTGACAGGATTATTAGTAAAGACAATCCTCAGAGATAATTCTGGTGCAAAAACAGTTTCTTGCTGAGTGTTTTTGCACTGTGTCAGGGCAGCGAAGCTTACTTTGGAAAAGGAACAAAACTGACTGTATTAGGTAAATATTTCACTTCACTACTCTGTTCCAAAAATGTACCTTTCATCAGAGGCTTAGTATTGACAGGATTATAAGTAAACACAACCCTCAGGCGTGAAAAGAGTTTCATGCTGAGTATTTTTGCACTGTGACAATGCTAACGAAGCTTACTTTGGAAAAGGAACCAAACTGACAGTTTTAGGTAAATATTTCACTTTATTTCTGTGTTTTGATAAATGCAATTTTGATTAGAGCCTTAGTGTTGTCAGAAGTATTATCAAAGACGTTTGTCAAAGGTTATTCTGGAACAAAAAGGGTTTCATGCTGAGTATTTTGCACTGTGAACACTGGCAATCCTGCTTACTTTGGCCAAGGAACCAAACTGACAGTTTTAGGTAAATATTTCACTTTTTCCTCTGTGTTGGATGAATATTGGTTTGTTTAGAGGATTAGTAAAAGTGCTGGCAGAAGTATGAGCAAAGATTATTCCCAAAGAGAAGTGTGGTAGAGAAAGAGTTTCATGCTGAGTATTTTGCACTGTGACAAACAGCGAAGCTTACTTTGGAAAAGGAACCAAACTGACTGTATTAGGTAAGTAAAGCATGAAAATAACCAAATAAATGCATGAAGATGTTCAAGGGTGAAGCTGCAAAAATAAGTTTAAGGAGCTCAGATGTTTAGAGTGCTTTTTGACATTAAGCCTGAGCGCTGTGTCAATAGAGAAGCTTATTTCGGTCAGGGAACAAAACTGACTGTTCTTGGTAAGTAAAACTTTTCTCTCACATCAATTCAACACAGAAATAATTAAAACATGTTAAAGGGCAGCTGTTGCTTCAGATTTTCTTTCTTAATAGTAGCTTAAATGCTTAAAGAAGCAAAGTGAAAGAAGCATCATGATGTTTTGAGCACAGATTAAGTTCACTGTGCCTCTGGTGGTTATGAAGCTTTCTTCGGTGGAGGAACAAAATTAACTGTTTTAGGTAAGAAAGAAAAATTATACATAAAGTTTGTAATAAGATTTGGGCCAGAGGAATAACTAATATAAAAAACTTTCTTACATGAGCAGCTTGGTAACAAACTTACTGTACTTGGACTCGTTATAGTCTGAGCTCAGTGCTTTTTGTTCAGAAGCTTAAACACTGTGCCAATTATGAAGCTTATTTCGGCCAGGGAACAAAACTGACTGTTCTTGGTAAGTGAAAAATCTAAATGTATTTTCATAAACATAGTTAAACTAGTTAAAGCTGACAAAAGTGTTTCAGTAAGGTGTTTGGCTTTTAAACTGGTGAAAACAACAACAACAACAACAAAAACACCACCAGTCAAGCACATTTAGAGTTTTTAATTTAAAGAAAAGTAAAAGGAAACTTCATTATTTTTTATGAAGAGACCAAAAAATGAAGATGCAAAGTAGAAACAGCATGTTGGGCTGTTTTGAGCACTAATTAACTTCACTGTGACTCTGGTGGTGCTTCAGAGGCTTACTTTGGTGGAGGAACAAAATTAACTGTTTTAGGTAAGAAACAAAAACTATATATGAGTATATGTATGTCTGCAGTAAGGTCTTGGTGACATTAATCCAAATAGATGTTAAAATTCCCAACTGGAGTCATTATTGAACAATCTGTATTTGAGGTCTCTGTAGTCTCAGCTCAGGGCTTTTTGCTCTGAGGTTTAAATGCTGTGTCAGAACGAAGCTTATTTCGGGCAGGGAACAAAACTAACTGTTCTTGGTAAGTGACGAATCAAAATTTATTCTCATAAACCTGTCAAAGTAAAAGTAGTTAAAGCTGAAAAAAGTGTTACAGTAAGGTGTTTGGCATTTAAACCTGTAAAAATATATGTAGATTTTTAATTTAAAGAAAAGGAAAAGGAAACTTCATTAGTTTTTATGAAGAAGATAAAATGAAATGAAGATGCAAAGTAGAAACAGCATGTTGGGCTGTTTTGAGCACTAATTAACTTCACTGTGACTCTGGTACTGGTGCAGAGGCTTACTTTGGCAGAGGAACAAAATTAACCATTTTAGGTAAGAAATAAAAACTATACATGAGTATATGTATGTCTGCAGTAAGGTCTTGGATACATGAATCCAAACATGTTATTTTAGTTATCCCTGGAGTGGAGTCTTTTTTGAACAAGCTTAATATGTTTGAGTTCTCTGTAGTCTCAGCTCAGGGCTTTTTGCTCTGAGGTTTAAATGCTGTGTCAGTATGAAGCTTATTTCGGGCAGGGAACAAAACTAACTGTTCTTGGTAAGTGACGAATCAAAATGTATTCTCATAAATGTTTCAAATTAAAACCAATTAAAGAATAAGTGTTACCTGAAAAAACAAACACAAACATTTTGCATTATATTAAACTTGTAAAAACTTGGAACAAAAAGAGGAGTGCAGCATATGTGGGATTTTTAATTTAAAGAAAAGTAACATTTAGTTCATTAAAAGCAAGCAAAGAATTAAGAAACAAAGCAGAAGCAGCATGTGTTGAGCTGTTTTGAGCACTGATCAGGTGCACTGTGACTCTGGTGCTTCAGAGGCTCACTTTGGTGGAGGAACAAAATTAACTGTTTTAGGTAAGAAAACATTTTAAAGTTCACTAAATAAAGTTGAGGACTGATTTTGTTGAGCTGCCTCTAAAAAATCTACCTCTTTAAATTTACACCAAAAACGCAGGTAGCTAAAGTCAAAGTCTTTACATGTAAAAAAGTGACAGTTGGAATCATTTCCATGTGGCAAAGCTAAAGAGAGGCACTAGAAAGGGTTTTTGTCACAGTACAAAGTCTGGAACTAAACTCACTGTTTTAGGTAAGAAAACTTGCAACAAAACTCAGCTGGGCTTTACTCTCATGGTGTTTATATGTTGGTTGAATGACAACATTTAGTATGTGGTTCATATATATATTTTGTGATGGTAGTGAACAAGAAGTTTAAAACATGAAGTTTTCTTGTAGAAGTTTTCTTGTGCCAGGAGAAAAAAGTGTTATCAGTGTTCTCCAGTAAAAGTACTGTGCCTATGAAACGTTTGGCTCTGCGCCCAGAATATTGTTCTCACACTCAGTTCTTATCAGCTCTGTGAAATACTGTGAGTTCCCAGTCAGAAGCTTATTTTGGAGATGGAACTAAACTCACGGTTTTAGGTAAGAGTGCAAAGATGGATTAACATTAAAGTAATAATTTCTGATGAAATATTCATTGGGATCCTTCTGTAAATTAGTTGGTTTCAATGTCTGTTATTTTAGATTTGTGCATTTCCAAAATTAATTCTCTTGCATGGTCAAAATTTGCTTAATAATGCTACAAGCAGATGATTTTCCTCAGGTCTTTTCTATATGTTTGGGTGTAAAGGTTGTTTAGCACTGAAAAAGAGAACAAAGACAGACAGCAGCTTTCTAGAGCAGTTTTTTCTACAGCAGTTTATCAGTGTGAACAACTACGACCCTGCTTACTTTGGCAGTGGCACCAAACTCACAGTACTGGGTAAGAATAGTGCATAAATACTTGTTTTTAGAGATGTAAAGATGTCGTCATCCATGCTGTAAACCTTTAAATTGCATTTTAATGAGTAAACGTCTCAGAATGTGTCCGAAAACTGTGATATTTGGAAGAAGAAAAAAAAGACCTCAAGTCTGGAAGAATATTTGTGTTATGGAACAGCTGGCAGAAAAGTGCAGTTTTGTTTTATCAAAAAGTGATTTGAAATGCACATGGCAGAGTAATCGTTTTGTGTATGAACTAACAAATGCTTGAGGTGAATCCAAGTGTTCTAAGTCTTGTGAGTTTTTGTGGCTGTGACTTGGCATTGTGCTCTGGCACTTATCCTCCTTATTTTGGAGAGGGAACCAAGCTAACAGTTCTGGGTAAGATCACCACAATAATTTAGTAATAAAGAAAATGCGAGTTTTCTAATCTGAATTAATCCTTTGTGTTAATATGTGTGGAAAAAAAGTTGGCCTGCATGTTTTTGTGCGTTAATGTTTATGTTTGCCTGGCATGTGCACAAGATCTAAAGGCAGTTTTAGTCATGTGTGTTAATGTGATTCTTCTTTGTCCTTTGTCCTTGCAGAAGAAAACAGTAAAATCACTCCACCACAAGTAAAAATACTGGAACCTTCAAAACATGAGTGCAGAAACAGCAAAGACAAAAAAAGGAAGAAGACCCTCGTCTGTGTGGCCTCTGGTTTCTACCCTGACCATGTCGAAGTGTATTGGCAAATGAATGGGAAAAATGTCACCGATGGTGTGGCAACAGATGAAGCTGCAGAGCGGATTGAAACCCCCCCTGTATCCTATAGAATCACAAGCAGGTTGAGAGTTTCTGCTAAAGATTGGTTCACGGAGGGAAAAAACTTTTCCTGCATTGTCAGTTTCTACAATGGAACGGACACCACCAAATATTTAGGTGAAATATCTGGTGTTGAAGGTAAGTTTAGGAGCACAAAATGATCCATAATTGATGACATGGGAAATGAATGTATTCTTTTCTAATTTATTTTATTCTTCCATTAGATAAAGAAGATGGAGGCATGGGAAGAGGTAAATACATATTTTGTGGTTTTATTACAGTTCAAATCATCATCACAAGCACAAACTTAAAATCAGTGTATGTAAGAGACTGTTAAATTAGAATTTTCTAAAAGTCTAAACACAATCTGTACTGAAAACTGCCTCCACAAAGTACACTGAACATTTCCCCTGTGATATTTTTTTATTTATTCTTTTACAGAGAAATATTTGATGATCACAAATAAAGCCAAACTCTCCTACGCCGTTTTTATCTTCAAGAGCTGCCTCTATGGAGCCTTTGTTGGATTTTTGGTCTGGAGGCTGCAGGTTTGTTGAACATGAACTCCAATTACATTACATTGTCCTAAAAAAATAAAAACAACAAAAATAAAAGCAAATACAACTGTTTGCTTGGCATTAACACAGATTGTCCTTTATGTGTGTTACAGAGTTCACCAGGAAAACGTAAAAAATAAGAGCTGAGCTGTGGACTGACCAAAGATTTGGGACTTGGATCATTTATGTTTTTTGTAAATAAAAATTATAAAAGATGCTGATTTTATTGCCACAACTTTGTGTGCTGCAGGCCATTTGCATAGAGGAAAAGATGCATGCAGGTCTATGCAAAAATGTTAAATCTTCATATAGTATTAAAGCTAATGCATGAAAGTAAGTTTGGCTAATTTTAGTTTTGTTTTATTGTGTTTATGAAACACTGGCTGTATTCTTGCTGAACAATTTCCACTTAATGCTTCATTTTCATATCAATAAACATTTATGAGAGGATCTTTTCAGTCATTTCTTTCCTTTTGACTTTGCCTTTTCCCCCCTCTCTGCACCCACATCTCACCTCACACAGAACAAGATTTTTTCCAGAGATAAAATGCATTCTTTCCTGTTTGCCGATCATGACTGTTTTCAGAGAAGTCAGTTCCTTTTCTTCCTACATAATAATGAAGCATCTCAACTCAGAAAAGCTTCAGAAGTTGGTTCATTTTTGGTCATAAACATAGAAATTGAAAGGTGATGTACATTTTCTGAGAAACGTTGCTATTTTAAATACATAATGACCTTTTTAAAGTAGGCTGTTTTTCATTGTTTCTGTTTTCACTTTGCACATATAAGTCAGTTTTATTACATTTTACATTCTCTTTATGTAAAAAACTGTCAGTAGGAAACTATAAGAATGTGAGTGTACACGTAACAACAGTCATCTGTGTACTAAAGAAGGCCAAAGCAAAAAAGTCAAACCAGGGCATGAAACCCTGCAGAGGAGTAAAGTGCAACAGCAGAGGAGAGGATGTGGTCACAGAGCAGCCTGCAGCTCGCTCTCTGTGCTGAGAAACGACGGAGGTGCAACCTTCCACTTTACCACAACCTCCGGCTCACAGTGTGCACCTGCAGCTTTGCACCGACCCCCCCACTCTGCACATCAATGAGCAAACAGATGGAAAAACTTCCATTTCTGTGTTAACCAAAGCAATAAAATTACAACACCTACAACAGCTCTTAAGTCTGATGTGGAACAGATATTTCTATTTGAATCTTTTTAGTTGGAGCAGATAAGAAATGTAAAGTTAATTGTGCTGCTGTCAAATAGCAACTATTTTTTAATGCATGCTTAAGCAATGAAAAAAAAAAAAAAAAAACCCCACTGAGGGTGTTTGAGTGAAGGCAGTTACACAATAGCTTTTGTCTAAACCGTTCACTACATCTTGTTTTTCTTGTCAGTGCCCCGGTGAGATGAAGAATGTGTTCTACTTTCTTCATTTGCTTCCTTTAAAAACATGTTTGCGGTTGCTCCTGTCAGATAAACAGAAAATAACATCTGTGAGGCAGCAACGGAAATATGGAGCTATAAACATGTGCAAGATAATTATAGCTCCTTTGGGAAACCTTGATCTTTATAGGTGGAAATTTTCCATATCTTTCATAATTTAAATGTAAATATTTATGATTTTAGAATAACAGAGCAAAGATAATGCATTCCAAAAACTATACAATAACTTAATAATCAACTGTATTTGAAGATTCAATTAAAAGAGAGAACTATGCAATCTAAAGTATAGTTATTTTGGTCATTTTTATAATGGCTGTAGAGAGCTCAAACGGAAACATCCTGTAACAAAAGTATTCAAACTGCAGAGTCTCACACTGACAATGTATTTTTGTTTTTGTGTGTTTTGTTTGTGTACAAATATTTTTCAGGTAACAAAGAAATGACAATAAGAAAGTTTCCTAGAACACTATGAATATGCATTATTATTGTTTTTTCTATCACATTTACCAAGAGAGGTAACTCATAGGATAATGTTTGTTACATAAAACTAAAGGTGAAATAAAAATAATAAAAAACAGACGCTAACTCACTTCAGCAAAAACACAAACAAGATGCTGCATCCTCATGTTCAGTTCCAAGCAGGGACTCTGCAAAACTCTTGAGGCACCCTTCTTTATATTTTCCTAAGAAAATGGGAAATAGGTGCAGACATTTATTGAAACATGCAAACATAGAGCAGAGCCAGGCTTAGGGAGGGAAAGCCTAGCAAAGTGCTCTGGGGACAATATGGAACTAGGACCCCTTTAAGATATGACGGGCTTGATTTTTCTTTCACCTTATATGTGAAGAAAAGAATTTCAAATTAAATTCAGGATTTAACACTGAGCCAATGAAGAGAAGCTAATATGGGAGTAAAATTATCTTTCTCATCCCTCATTGCAGCAAGAGCACTAAAATTACGAAGCAAAAATTATTCTAAAAAGTGTGGCAGCGTGTTTGGGATTGTTGGGTTGTTAATGCTGAAAAATGAATCTGTTTCCAATAGTATGTGTTCCAAATGGTATTGAAAAGCAGACTAAAATCTGACAGTAGTTTTCTATGTTCTTCGTTCTTTCAATTTTGACAAGATCTCCAACACACAGTTTCAATAAGAAATCATATAGAGAGATAAGATAGATTTTCCACACTGGGGAAATTCTATGCTTTTGAACAGTCTGATTGTATCTTTATACATTTATTACTATCTAAAATTGTTTCATTCATCCCTTGAGTTAGGTATCTTTTTGTGCATGAATGACTCAGGTGTTTAGTGGTGTTAAAAACAAAAATATGTTGATGGAGGCTCAATCATCCAGGTAAGGAAATCCCAAAAAGGTTAATTCTGTTCATCTGGATGTAGCATTTTCAGTTGTTTTCATCCAAGCGACTGAAGAAATGTTTCTCCAACTGAGAACGCTACGTCCAGATGAAGAGTATCAGTCTTTTTGAGAAAACCAAAATAATTCCTCTGAACCAGGACAAAGACAGGTACAAGGACTAGACTGAAAATAAGTAATGAGAGAAAGCAGCCAAAGTTGAGCCAATGTTCAACAAACTAGAAAAGAACTGGGAACTATTGTTCAAGACAACAAAAATGCAAACGGAGGGGTGGTCTTAGACTTCTGCACATCACTGTAAACGAAATCTTAGTTATGCTGCATGACCCCTTGTGGTACAAACTCATGTTTTGTATTCAGAGATGCAAAAATAGTGACGAAGACATCATCGATTCAATTCAGTTAATCTATCATACATTAGAAGCAGCACATTTATTTTGTGTGGGTACTGAAGTTGTATTACAGTATTTATTACAGTATTATTGCAACAGTTACATCTGTTACACCTCATCCAAAAAAAAAAACAAAAACCCCCACAAAAAACTATTAGAAATTATATCAGGCAAAGGGTATGCTGATTCTTCATTATATGTATACTTCTTAAAAGAAACAAAGAGGCACAACAGATGTGTAGATTCTATGAAAAGTGAACAGAATTTCCACAATATTATTTCTTCTTCCTCTCCAGCTAACTCTTCAGATCCATTTATTGGCACTGTTTGACGGCATCCTGACAGTTATACTCACCTTGTCTGAGCTTCTGCTCAGTGAAGTCTGTACATGTGTACAGTCTGCAGGATTCAGCTCAACAGATCTCAGGGTGACCTCTGCTGGATAAACCTGTGCGACAGCAGTCAAAGCATAAAGTCTCTGACAGTGATTTCAAGGAGAGTAAAGTAAGAGTAGAGTTCTGCTCATGTAAACTGTTGTCATGACTTAATTTAAATGTCCAAACTGGCCTTTGAAGCAGTTTGTTGTTGAATTCAGAGCATGTATGAAAATCAACTATTGCAAGTTTTACAATCATGAAATACTCACAAACTCCTGCAGACATCTTCAAAAAAAATTCTAAGATACTTCCCAAACTAACTGTACTTGAAGGAGCTGCAGAAGACACCTTTTAAGGAAATAAGAAAAGGGCTACTTATACTCTTGCTTGCAATTTCCCCAGTATGCCTATTACCTACTAATAAAATTAGCTGTTCTTCTATAAGCCATAGTGTCTGTTCTCACCCACTTTCACAGAAGTGTCAGCGTTTTCTCATCTTATGTTTTAAACAGTCTTCATTTTTCTTTTTTAATGTATATTGGACTAGATGCAAGATAATAAAAAATTATTAGGGAAGCTGGGGAATCTGATGATTCAAGCTTTTACAATGGCATTTACAGAAACCTGTTAATGTGCTTTTATTGTATTTATTTGTTCAATTAGAACAATTTATATGTATAAAAACTTCCCAGACTTCAATATTTCCTTCTTGTTTCCACATCGTTAGTCTACTGTTACTACATTATTACTAAATTATGATCGTAAGTGTTATTCTTTACATCTTTAAGCACTAATGTGTGTCTGTGATTTTGAAAAAAAAAAAAAGGATAACCAAACATTGTATCGCATGATGAGATCAAATATACTGGGATGTACTGAAGGGGGATCCACAATACCACCACGCCAACATAGTTACTGACAATTCACAGTGCAGGGACACACTCACCAGCAGGTCTTTATTTAATCTGTGTGAAGCTGTGACAACATGGAATTCTGCACTGTTATACACACGCAGGTTGTGTTGATGGGAATGATGACAGACAGACCCCCATACTGTCGAAATAGAGACACAGCAGAGAGCTGAACAAAAACTTCTGCAAGTTGCAAATTAAACAGATTACTGTTAAAGAGATTAGAGTATTTTTGCTTTTAAATTACATTCTTTTTGGTTTGTGTACTGTATTCTTTGATATATTCCTAACATAGTCTGAATATTAAAATGAAACATAACAACTACAATTAACTTGTCTCAGAGAAGAGTGACAACCACCTGCACCAACCACATTCAAAGATTTACTGATTACACTGTTTTAATTTATATTGATAAAAAATATATTAATTATTGGCAAAATTACGTTAATCAAAAATCAGTTTCAACTCTTACTATACTCATATTTATATACAAACCCAGCCTACAGAAAGAAAGCATGTTTTACATCAGCCCACATGATCAATGTGGCACACTGCAGTGACACACCTACCTGTATATCTTCATATCAGTGTAACTACACTGACAGAATAAAGACACTCTTAGTTTTAGAACATGGCTATCACCAGACACAGTCTGCTCAGCTTGTTGGTATCTGTGCTCTGGATAAAAGGTATACTAGTGTAAGACTATCATGCATATTCTAGAAATCTAACATTCTGGGAAACTGTCTTCTGCAAGAGTTAAAATGTTTACTTCTTTAACTTTCACTCCTCTACACACAGGTGGTGCTGATGGAAGTGATGTCCAGCAGACACTCAGTCTGTGGGACAGGGAGGGTAAAGTGCAACAATGCAGTGTAATCACACGAAGGGTAGTGACTATCTCTGGATGTACTGGTTCAGACAGCTACCTGGAGAAACCATGACACTAATTGTGTTTGCAACAACGGGCAAAAAAGATAATGAGCATGACTATGGAGATTTCGACACAGAGGAATTTTCAGCCAGCAAGACTGTTGCTGAGACTGGGACATTCACAGTGAACAAACTGGAGCCAAAAGACCAAGGATGGTATTTCTGTGCTGTGAGTAAACACAATGATACAAACAGAGCGGAGAGCTGAACAAAAACCTCTGGGCAAAGTTCCCATTGCCTGCTCTGCTGTAGGGAAACCTCAAGTACAACCACACACAGTCTCACTATAATCTGATGCACTCAAATATGTCTGCAGTAACGTCAGACCTCCGTCACTCACACCAGTAGATTGTGGTCTTCGATTTTATTTAGCTAAGAGCACAATAATGATCCTAGATTGCCTAAACTATTGAAAATAATTCACATGATCATAATCAAAGGTACTGAAAAGAATTAAAGTTAATGTACTGGGATGTCCTGAAGGGGGACCCACTGTACCACTATGCTATCAACATCACTGACAATTCACAGTGCAGAGACACTCCCATCAGCAGCTCTTCATTTAATCTGTGTGAGACTGTGGCTCAGTTTCTGTGCAACAAAAGATGGATGTCATCATCAATAAACAAGTTCTCTTCACATTGGCAGTCTTCTTGCTGTGGGAATTGGGTAAGTTGCAACAAAATCAACATTCAAACTTATATAGAGTTGCATTTGTCATGCTGCAGTAAATATACTTTAATCATATTTTGATATGATGCTGAAGGATGTGAGCAATCAAAGTTCAATATGGCATTCTGTACTGTTATACACACATAGGTCACGTTGATGGGAGTGATGTTACCCAGACCCCCATACTGTGGAAATATCAGGGTGAGAGTGCAACAATGAGCTGCAACCATACAAAGGGTGATCTCTATTTCCAGATGTACTGGTACAGACAGCTGCCTGGAGAGACAATGAAACTAATTGTGTTCACAACAAGAGGGAAAAAAGATGATGATCAAGACTTTGGAGAGTTCAGTAAAGAAAAATTCTCAGTCACCAAGCCAACTGCTGATAAAGGGACATTCACAGTGAAGAACCTGCAGCCAAATGACAAAGGATTGTATTTCTGTGCTGTGAGCCAACACAGTGATACAGACACAGCAGAGAGCTGAACAAAAACCTCAGTGCAATGTTCACAACTGTTACATAAACGGTAGGGGGACCTCAGACACCACAAACATTCCCAGATATAAATGGTTTTCCCCATACATGTTTCTGGCACAGTTACTAACAAAATCACAGAACAAGATTAAATAGTGCAAAGAGAATTGCAGCAGAAGTGATCAATTAGATGAAAATATTGCTTCACACTGTTAAATATGCAGTCACACATAAGGTTGTATTATTACAGTGAAGCACCTGGTGTTACAAGATAAAAATATTCAAACACATTCCCACCTGTGACTCATCTCTGCTGTCATACCACACCTCCCAACACAGAAAAAGACTGAGTCTGGTCTCACAGTGTTATCAGAACACAATGATGTTCACAGCTGCTCTCATCAAACTCTCTGCAGCTTTGCTCTGGTTTGGAGGTATGTTTCATCGTGATGCTGAAGACTAGATAACCTGTGTCTTCAGCTTTAATTTAATGCTAAAATTTCGTGGTGTTCATGAGGCACTGTATCATAATTTGATTTTTCACACCTACAGGTCTAACTGATGGGAGTGATGTCTCTCAGACTCCTCTGCTATGGAAGTCAGAGGGTCAGTCTGCCACAATGACCTGCAATCACACTAAGAATTTTGATTACTCTCAGATGTATTGGTATCAACAGCTGCCAGGACAGAAAATAAAGCAAATTGTTTTCACAGCTCCAAAAATTCAGCATACTTATGAAAGTGGCTTCAGTGAGGAAAAGTTTCCAGCAACAAAGATCAGTTATGAGACTGGATCTCTGACAGTGGAGAAGCTGGTGCCTGGAGACAGTGGAGTGTATTTCTGTGCTGTGAGTAAACACAGTGATGCAGGTGGATTAAAGAGCTGCACAAATACCCAGACTATGGTTTCACAATGAACTGAAGACATCAGTGTGTTTAATTATCTGTAGGGGGCACTCAATGCTCATTGTTCAGATTTACAGTCATACTAAGCAATATCTGCAGTAACAATGGGTATGCAATCATAAAACTCCTCTGCAATCTGGACGCATAATTTTCTTGTGCTGCTACAGTCAGAATGAGCAGAAAAATAAGCATAAATACACAAACAAATCACAACATTAATTTTGGACAAAGAGGAAAGTATACTTACCTTCAGTGTTAATTGTACGATATTTACGCTCACACACCCCTCACGATCAGTGTTGGGGAGTAACGGAATACATGTACCGCCGTTACGTATTTAAAATACAAAATATGAGTAACTGTATTCCGTTACAGTTACCGTTTAAACAGGTGGTATTCTGAATACAGTTACTTTGTTGAAATAAATGGATTACACTGCGGTACTTTCCTGTTTCATTTTGTCGCGGGTCAGGACTGTTTGGGTTTTGTTTGACAGCTACGTTCTGTTGTTCCAGGCGGCAGCGTTGCGGTTGCCATGGTTACAGGGCGACACTCTCTCTCTCTCTGCGACTGTGTGTTTCCTGGGTGAGAGAGCGCCTTTTCGTTGTTGTTGTTGTGCTAAGCTAACAGGCAGAATGCTACAAGCATAGCTCTAAAGAATGTAGCATCATGGGCAGTGTAGTCCGTGTTGCAGGGAGAATGGACTGCCATACACGTTATGTGTCTGTGAGCGAGGAGGGAGAAAAAGGGGAGTGGAAAGGTACGAGTTGTCATCGAGCAAAAACGGGAGCTGGAAGCATGTAAATATAATAATAACCACTGCAGCCAAGAAGAGTGCCTGACGAGCCCAGTTGTAAGTAAGCTATTAAGACTCGACTGTACACCGTATTCGTGTTTTCCTCCGAAAACAATAAGTTCCGTTGGAGCAGCCTTTCAACGCCTCTCTCTGTCTCTCGCAAGAAAAGTTGACCCACACAACAAAGTAAAGCTATTTTTCGGCTACGAGCCTACAGGGACCCCGCCGTATTAGTCAGAGGTCCCTTTACTACAGTTCGGAGTCGCGGACCTTCAGTAATAGTAATAAATCACACAGCAATAGTACATTCACGTTGTTGTAAAAAGCACGATAATATATTAAGTAATCCAAAGTATTCAGAATACGTTACTGTCATTGAGTAACGTAACGGAATACGTTACAGAATACATTTTGGGGCATGTATTCTGTATTCTGTAATGGAATACATTTTAAAAGTAACCTTCCCAACACTGCTCACGATATATAAACAAACTTTTAGAAATTGCCTTCCAACAACACACGTGAAATAAAAACCAACACACATGTAAATGAAGACTGAGTTTGGTCTCACTTTCTCCTGATTTACCTGAAAAAAATGTAATTAAATTGGATAGCTGTTTGTTTTAAGAAGGATTGTGCTTATCATATTGTTGTTCAAGATCAGAACTGACCACATGTGTTGTATCAGGTCAGTTAAAGCCTGATTCCCCAAAATTTTAAAGAGACGCTTGCTTCAGTTGAGCAATTCTCACGTCACCAAATTCAACCAACCGACTTCACAGAATGTCACACACTGTGACAGTGACACACCTACCTGGAACTCTTTATAGCTGTGTAACTACACTGGTAGATGAATGTGACTCTCAGTTTTAGAACATGACTATTATTGGACACAGTCTGCTCAGCTTTTTGGTATTTGTGCTCTGGATAAAAGGTAAAATTCAATATTATTCTAACAGTCAGAAATGAACAAACTTTATGAAGCTGTCAACTGCATGAGTTTAAATTTCCACCTATGTAACTAGTACTGTTATACACACAGGTCTGACTGATGGAAGTGATGTTGAACAGACACCCTTACTGTGGGAAAGGGAAGGTGAAAGTGCAACAATGTGGTGTAATCATACAAAGGATGCTACTTATCTCTGGATGTACTGGTTCAGACAGCTGCCTGGAGAAACCATGACACTAATTGTGTTTGCAACAACAGGCAAAAAAGATGATGAGCACGACTATGGCAATTTTGACAAAGAGAAATTTTCAGCCAGCAAGCCTGTTGTTGAGAGTGGGACATTTACATTAAAGAACCTGAAGCCAGAAGACAAAGGATGGTATTTCTGTGCTGTGAGCCAACACAGTGATACAGACACAGAAGAGAGCTGAACAAAAACCTCTGGGCAAAGTTCCCATCATCTGTAGGGAAACCTCAAATACTGCCACACAACACTGTGGAACTGCCAAATACAATTCTTCATATATCTGTTAGACCTGTTGTTTCTATTGCAGTTTGCTCAGATCACAAGAATAATCACTGATGCTATACTGGAAGTTCATTACCTTACATTGCATTACAAATCACAAGATACGCTCTTATGTTACCTTTGTAGTTATGCTAGAATGTATTTCTTTTATTTTAGAGTTGTTGGAAGTCCTGTAAAATATGTCCCTCTGTTTTGAGGGACAAATCTTGAAGCTCTTTAAGGCAGATAGAGTGAGCTGCACGGCATCATAAAATTCCCTAGTCTCTTCACAGAATGTGCAAAACACAACCTCTCATTTGATGATTTGTTTATGTTCCAAATTTTAAACCGTCTCACACTTCTGATCTGCACTGCTGCCTGCAGTTTAAACTCAAAACACAGCTGTAGAGCCTGGGGACAAATTTACTCATCACTTCCCAAGAGTGATGTGAAAAGCTGAGCCCAAAGCTACGACACCAAGGTCTAACTATGTTCTGCTGATGTAACACATCCATGCAAATGTTAGTTATCTGACCGTACTGTGTTCAGCACTCACAAACAACACAGTGATCCAGTAATTTTGGTATCAGTACAAAAGTGACTGGGATTACAGGGAAATAGTACATGGTTATTACCCTAGCCTGTGTCTTATCATACATATTGAACCATTTTGGAAAAAACACATCTAAAACGAACTGTCAGATCAACTTAACATTCAGCTATGAAAACATAATTTTGTTTCAACATTTCTTGATTATGACAATTGAAGTACTCCAACTAGTATACATGTCTGATTACTAAAAATAAGACATCAATTTCTTGCAACTTTCAGTTTTATATTTATGAAAGACCAGCCTTCACAGCAGATATTTTAATATTTCAACTGATAGCATCATAAACTTTTCATAATTCTTTATCTTCGTTAACTGACTGATTCTGAAGCCAATTTTAATGCTTTGTTCAGCTCAGAACTTCAAGCCTGGCCCACTGAGCTAATCAATGTGACTGATCTGTATGTAGGGGGAGCTCCTGTACAGCTTTTATCTATGCATTTTACTTGACGTGTGAGCAGATTTTTTTTTTCTTACACCAACTCATAGGATCAAAGAACATCATACATTGTACTACCTGTTTGAAATTCTTCTTATCTCTGTAACTACAGTAAACCAACAGAGAACATGACTGTTATTGGATGCGGTCTGCTCAGCCTGTTGGTATTTGTGCTCTGGATTAAAGGTAAAGTTTATAAGGTGACAACATTTATGAACCTGTCATTAGTTGAGGGTAAAATATTGTAAGATCAGCATTTATATATTCCAGCTATCAGAAGGCGACAACTGTCAAGTGCAAGAGTTAAAAAGTTTACTTGATTAACTTTAACTGTTGTACACACAGGTGGTACTGATGGAAGTGATGTCCAACAGACTCCCATACTGGGGGAAAGGATGGGTGGAAGTGCAACAATGTACTGTAACCACACAAAGGGTGATGTCTATTTCCAGATGTGCTGGTATAGACAGCTACCAGGACAAACTCTGGAACTAATTGTGTTCATAAGTATAGCCAAAAATGGTGATGACTATGACTATGGAAATTTAAGCACAGAGAAATTTTCGGCCAGCAAGTCAGTTCCTGGGAGTGGGACATTGACAGTGAAGAACCTGGAGCCAAAAGACAGAGGCTTGTATTTCTGTGTCGTGAGCAAGCACAGTGATACAGACACAGCAGAGAGCTGAACAGAATCCTACATGCAATTTCCATTCCAGTTTCCATTATCTGCTCTACTTAAATAAACTTCAAGTACGTACACACGCTGTCTCACAGTAATGTGACACTCCCACGTGTATCTCTGCATATATCACACCCGCTGACAGTTGACTGTGGTTTCTATTTCAGTTTTCTCAGAACACAGTGATGATCACAGCTGCTCTGATCAAACTCTCTGCAGCTTTGCTCTGTATCGGAGGTACTTTACAAGTTGTTATTTTACAGTAAAAGCTGCTATGCTGTTTTTTTAGTTAACATATAGAAAAGTTGTTGGAGGTCTTGTTACATGATGTGACTTTTTAATTCTCAGGTCTAACTGGTGGGAGCGATGTCTCACAGACTCCCCTGTTGTGGAGTACCGAGGGTCAGTCTGTCACAATGAACTGCAGCCACACTAAGGGGGTTGCATATCGACAGATGTATTGGTATCAGCAGTTGCCAGGGAAGGGAATGAAGCAAATTGTTTTTACAACTGCATACAGTACTCACACATATGAAAGTGGCTTCAGTGAGGAAAAGTTTCCAGCAACAAAGACCAATGAACAGACGGGATCTCTGACAGTGGAGAAGCTGGTGCCTGGAGACAGTGGAGTGTATTTCTGTTCTGTGAGTGAACACAGTGATGCAGGTGGATTAAAGAGCTGCACAAATACCCTCTACAGACAGCACACTGATAAACTAAAGATATCAGTGTCTGTAGGGGGAGCTCTGTACCTGTTACTGATGTCAGGACTTGGTTAGGGTTCAGCATTCCTTTTTTAATGATCTAAGATAAGAATGTCTTATTGCAGTTACACTTTATTTACAAGCTAATTTATCTATTTCAATGTTTAACACAGCAACTTTAATAAAATGTTATACTACATCTGAGTTTTACTTTATGTTTTTGATAGTTTTTTATGAATAGTCACAAGCAGACAAGTACCTGAAAAGGGAATTTTCTGTGAATAAAGGCCACATTTATTTGGATTGTGTTGTACAACAAGACACACGGCCTAATTGAAACTGCCTAGTATTAAAATTGTGCATGGTAGCAGTAATGATTTACCTCTTTTGCAGCACAGCATCATGCTTAACAGCTCCCGAAAATATCTCAGTGTAAGAGTAATCTTTAAAGAAGATCAACATGAACTCAGCTCTCATCATCATCATCATCATCCATTTCTTGGTTCTCTGTTTCTGGTATTTAAACCTGCTTTAGTTCCATGATATTCGTTTTAGAGGAGTTAGTATCAACAGCTTTCAGGGAATAGTGCCTTTGAAAACGAGAGAAATAAGTGTACAGCAATCTGGCCGACTGCTATAACATTACAATAACAGTTGGTTGCTATATCATTATATTTATATACTTTATAACACACTGATAAGAAAGAGTGGGGGAACTATCACTCAGCCAAATATTTTTTGAGTTTTGAGCACTGATAGACAGTGTAATGAATATACATTACACATAAACGGTTTATTCCATTTAAGGGTACACAGAAAAACCTACACTGCTGCAGGAAGAACCTGCAAACACCCCCAGCTGACCAGGAGAGTCAAGCCAGAAACCTTCTTGCTTCAATACTGGCACATTCTGTTCCTTGCCTTCTTGGTATCATAATTTTTGTCTCCTCCCCTTTAAGTAACCCACAGCATGTGTTCAGCCTCTCACTCAGTGCAGATACAAAGAGGAACATAAAGACATTATGATGAGAATCATCACCAGGATCATTCTTCTGCTTCTCTGCTTGTGTAGGTTTGAAACTGAACTTATTGCTCACAACTGGCATTTTTCCTTTGGTTCACTTTATATTGCTTTTCACTTTCACCACAGGTCCTTCATTGTGCACAAGAGTTCAGCAGGTTCCATCATCAATATTAGGAAGTATTCATGGTGAAACAAGAATCAGCTGCAACCATTCAGAGAGTACATACAACGTAATATTGTGGTACCAGAAGCCAAGGGGTGACTCTGCTCTTAAACTGATTGGACATCTTTTATATGGAAACCCAACCATTGAGGATGGATTCCAAGAATCTTTCAAAATTAGTGGAGATGGGTCAGTAAAATCACAGCTTGAAGTGGAGAAACTCAAAGCTGAAGACAGCGGTAGTTATTACTGTGCAGCTAGTATACACAGTGAGCTAGTTAACGTCTTGCTTTTACAAAAACCCTACATGATATTACGCCACATAAATAAGTAGCAAGGAAGAGCGCACCTGCATCTAGCTGCTGTTTATGGCAGGAAATCACCAGTGATATCAGCCATAAAACCATCTCTTCCTGTGTTAGCCCACACAGAAGAATGCATTGATGATGAAGTGACACACATAATGTAGATCCCGCCTCTTCCTTTACATTCAGGCAGCTCTGTTCATATTCGTCACACCTTTGTTTTCATCAATGTAAGGATCATGATCAGACTTATCATCCATTTTGGAACGCTGTCATTCTGTTTAACAGGTAATGTTCAATTCAAACTTGCAAAATCTTCTTAAAATATTTAAAGTTTTTTGTTACCTCTAACGCTTTTATTTTTTGAACTTTTATTCTGCAGAAGTCCCAAAATCTGGCGTTCATCAGACTCCAGCTGCCCTCATTAAGGCCCCAGGAGAGGAAATCCAAATACACTGCAACCATTCAAACAATAAATTGGATATGATACAGTGGTACAAGCAGTCTCCGGGGAAAAATGAAATGATTCTACTCGGTTATGCACAATTTACCTTTACAGCTGTTGAAGATGCATTTGAAAACATTTATAAAGTGACAGGTGAAGGAAGTAAGCTGTCAACTTTTCACATTCCAAAGCTGAGAGAGTCTGTGGACAGCGCCATGTATTTCTGTGCTGCCAGCGCTGCACAGTGTTGCATCTACTATCCTTCTTCAACAAAAACCTTCTCTAATGCAGACAGCAGCAGTTATTCTGGAGAGCACCAAATAAACCACATATCAGTGACTGCTCACACAGCTGTCATGCCATGAAACAGCTATAATTATTTCATCCTTTAGGGAGCACTGTTGCTCTCCACATTGTTTGAATTATGATCGTTCCTCATTATGAGGAAACAATACAAAACTCTTAAACACAGCAGGAGTTCTCTAGAAAGAAAAAGACGAGCAATAGAATCAAGAATAATAGAAATGGGTAGAGAAGAAGAAAAAGCAATAGTGACAGGAGCATTGAGGAGACTGCTTCCCTGTTAGCTCCTTCCTTTCTCTGTACTTACATCCTGCCCCACCATGCAACAATCATCTGTTTCATTCACCCACAACCTCAGCTTTCTTTCCCTTTCCTCTATTAACTTCAGCCAGTTCCCTTCCCTTTCTAGCCTTAGCCCAGGACTGTGTTGTGATCCAGAAATAGCTGTGCATATGTCGTACCAGAATTTTCTATTAAGGATTTACTAACAGACAAGACCTAATACAATAACAATGTTTTGACTTTACTTAAACTCGGGCTGTGTATTTGCATTGCACTGTACTTGTGTATTGCTAGATCCCACAGTACTAGTGTTACTAATAGAAGCATTAATAAAACTCTTTAATTTAACCATTTTGCCTCCCTGTCTCCTTTTTTTCACCCAGACACTTTTTGTTACTTTCCCTCATACTCTGGACCTTTTTAGGGGAACGTATCAATGTGTGTGTGTGTGTGTGTGTGTGTGTGTGTGTGTGTGTGTGTGTGTGTGTGTGTGTGTGTGTGTGTGTGTGTGTATCTGCTCCCTAAAATTCAATATTCCAGTGATCAGTATCACAGCTCAGTCTCACGCACCTGTATCATTTTCCTTTATGGTGTGGCAGTATATCTTTCTTAAGACCTTAATACTACATCAGGCTGACACCATGACAGTGGGCTCCACCCACAGAATGAAGTTTTACTCAAAAGCTAGTTTACTCAGAAACGTTGGAAATCCAAAGCAGAATTGAAAACAAAGCATCATGATTTTTCTGCTCCTGAGCGTCCATTTAAACTCTATTCTAGTTTCAGGTAAATACCATAAATGTGCTTAATGGTTTAGGACTTGATTGCACAGTACTATTATAACACATCATTTTAGGTTAACTATATATTGTTTCTTACTTTTGATGTTGGTCTGTTCAACAGGTTCCTCTTTCAGTGATAAAGTCGACCAGACTCCAGCTAATATTTACACAAAAGGAGAAGATGCTAAAATCTACTGCTCACACAGCATTACAAACTATAACCGGATCCTCTGGTACAAGCAGTCAAAAACACAGCTACAACTGCTCGGACTTTTATTTTTAGGTAAAGGTACTATAGAGCCTGGAGTTAATGTGACGATGGATGGGGGTGCAAATGAAAAAGAGAACTGCACATTAACAATTAAGGACATCGAACTGAGCAGCAGTGGAGTGTACTTCTGTGCTGCTTATTACCACAGTGCTGCACATCACTGCACCTCAATACAAAAACCTATCAAACATATGTTCTTAATCTTTTTAATACAGCCTCTCACACCTGGAATCAGCCATTAAAACCAATGTTGATCAGATATTATAACAGAAGGTTCCCTATAAACAACTATGCAACATTTGAGCTGCCACTTCCTGTAATAAAGGCCAATTTCAAATTGCAAATATATCTGTAGAGGATTATTATTGGCTGTTGACTATGAATAAAACAACTTAAAAAACAAAAATCGTTTTAAGATACATTAGCTAAGTTTTACATGTTTAACCATTTAAATACACAAGACTTATATTTCTTAAAGTACTAGAAAATTAGTGATTTAATTATTTTAAATACATTGACTAAGATGAAGTAACTTGGTTGGTTGGGTCTCTGTAATTAACAGGAGAGTTTCCTCTACTAGTGTAACCTTGGTTGTGGTGCATGTCCTCTCATGTCCTGTCATAAGGTGGCAGTATATCTTTGAGTTTCTCACTGAACCAGGTGTGTGAATTGGTGGTTGTGAATGGCACAATCCTTTAGATAAAAATAAACCTCAGGATATAATAGGACTCCACCCCCGAGTGATGAATTGACATAAGAGAAGTTAGACGTAATTGGCACAACTAAGAACATCTGTGATAGCAAGGCATCATGATTATTCTACTCCTCTGCATTTATTTTAAATGTAATCTAGTTACAGGTAATGTCATGAATGTGTTAAATATATTTGATGAGCATATTATACACTGCTACTATTATGACTGTATGCCACAATTCTTTATGTAATTTTTCATTTGTACTTACATATTTGTCTTACTTTTGTTTGGTGTCTGTTCAACAGTATCCTCTTCAAGTGATAAAGTCGACCAGACTCCAACTAATATTCACACAAAAGGAGAAGAAGCTAAAATCTACTGCTCACACAGTATTCAAAGCTATAACACAATCCTCTGGTACAAGCAGTCAGAGGAAACCCTAAAATTGCTCGGACACCTGCGTTTTGGCACAGGTACTCCAGAGACTGGAGTAAATGTCACTATAGATGGGGGTGCAGAAAAAGAAGAGAACTGCACATTAACGATCAAGGATCTCAAAGTGAGCAGCAGTGGAGTGTACTTCTGTGCTGCTAGTTACCACAGTGCTTCACATCACTGAACCACAATACAAAAACCTATCAAACTTATGTTCTTAATCTTTTTAATACAGCCTCTCACACCTGGAATCAGCCATTAAAACCAATGTTGATCAGATATTATAACAGAAGGTTCCCTATAAACAACTATGCAACATTTGAGCTGTCATATCCTGTTATTAAAAACAATGACACAACCTTCCTACATGTATCATGTTCACCTTACTGACTTAAGTTTGTGACAATTTTTTAAGTTTACTGTAACTTAAAATATTTTTTAACATCATAAAAAATATATTTGTTTCCTATTATCATCTAATACAACCAAATGAGTGATAAGATAGAAGCCAATCTCCAATTGCAAATACATCTGTAGAGGATTATTATTGGCTGCTGATTATGAATACAACAGCTTAAAGAAGAAAAAACAAAACATCTTATGAATTATTATTTAAGTTTAAATACTCAAGACTTATATTTCATAAAGTACTAGAAAATTAGTGATTTGATTATTTTTAATACATTGAATAAGGTGAAGTAACTTGGTTGGTTGGGTCTCTGTAATTAACAGGAGAGTTTCCTCTACCAGTGTAACCTTGGTTGGGGTGCATGTCCTCTCATGTCCTGTCATAAGGTGGCAGTATATCTTTGAGTTTCTCACTGAACCAGGTGTGTGAACTGGTGGTTGTGAATGGCACAATCCTTTAGATAAAAATAAACCTCAGGATATAATAAGACTCCACCCCCCAAGTGATGATCCACTCATAAGAGGCGGACATAAGAGAAGTTAGACGTATCTGACACAACTGAGAACATCTGTCATAGCAAGGCATCATGATTATTCTAGTCCTCAGCATCTATTTTAAATGTAATCTAGTTACAGGTAATGTCATGAACGTGTTAAATATATTTGATGAGAGTATTATACACGGCTCCTTTTACAATTTTATGCCACAAATTTTGATGTAATATTTTGTTTTGTAATTATATATTGTATCTTACTTTTATTGGTGTCTGCTCAACAGTTTCCTCCTCAAGTGATCAAGTCAACCAGACTCCAGCTAATATTTACACAACAGGAGAAGAAGTTAAAATCTACTGCTCACACAGTATTCAAAGCTATGAAATAATTCTCTGGTACAAGCAGTCAGAGGAAACTCTACAGTTGCTTGGATACCTGCGTTTTGGCACAGGTTATCCAGAACCTGGAGTGAATGTGACAATAGATGGGGGTGCAAATGTAAAAGAGAATTGCACATTAACGATCACGGATCTCAAAGTGAGCAGCAGTGGAGTGTACTTCTGTGCTGCTAGTTACCACAGTGCTGCACATCACTGCACCTCAATACAAAAACCTATCAAACATGTGTTCTTAATCTGTTTATTACAGCCTCTCACACCTGGAATCAGCCATTATAACCAATGTTGGTCTCACAAAGATCAGATATTTCAACAAAAGGTTCCTTATAAAAAAAAAACAACAATGCAACATTTGAGCTGCCACTTCCTGTAATAGAGGCCAATCTCGATTGTTAAATATATCTGTAGGGGATTATTATTAGCTTTTGACTATGAATAAAACAGTTTAAAACAAAAAAACAACTTTTTAAGATATATTAGTTAAGTTTTAGATGTTTAACCATTTAAATACACAAGACTTACGTTTCATACAATACTAGAAAACTAGTGATTAATTACATTCACTAAGATGAAGAAACAAGTTCACTTTCAAAGATTTGTGAAATCAGACCTGAAAATTCTGAATTAGTGTTGGACTTTTAACAAACCAACATCTTATACTGCATTAAAATGTACAGCTATTATAAAACCTTTAATCATTTTGAATTACTACAACAAATGGTGATTTGTGATGATTTGCTTCCTGTTGTGTAAGTATGCTTTTGACCATAGAGCTGCAGACGGGAAGTTGAATGGTTTGGTCTGTGTCATTAACAGGAGAGTTTCCTCTCCTAGTGTAACCTTGGTGATTGCACATGTATTTCTTTTTAGGGTGTGTTTAATTTGTGTGGATTATAATGTAAATTTATGTTGCATACTAGATTTTGCAATATTATTTTATGATTTTACCCTTTTATTTTATTATAAATTAGTAATTAATTTATTGTCACTTACTTAAATTTATAATTTTATGTATAATATTCAAGTTATTTCTTATGGCATTTTGTAAGGTCACTTTGGTTCTTACCCAGTGTTTACGGTGGGACTGTTTATGGTGTGACAGGTCCTTGTGCCTTGTGCATTGCAGAGTTGATGTAAAATGTTGAGTCCTGCTATGTTGGTGTTTATTTTAGATCATTTCTAAGCATTTTAAACTATAGCAATATACCCACAGCCCGGAGAGTCTGGAAAACAGTCTACCACAACCAAAAATCAGGGTTACATTAACTTAAAATAAGATTGAAACACAGCACCATTTAGACTGATGTTGAATTCATCATTGCCTTTGCAATATACTTCTGTGCTTCTTAATTACTACAGCTGCTTCATAATCCTGCAGCTTAATACAAAAATATCCCTCTGAAGTTTTCATCTATTCTTCTCACAGCTCAAGACACCTGTAACATTTCCTGTCATAAGGTGGCAGTATATCTTTAAGTTTCACAACCAACCAGGTATGTGAATTGGTGGTTGTGAATGGCACAATCCTGTATATGAAAATAAACCTCAGACTATAATAGGACTCCACCCACTGAATGATGAGCCGCTCACTCATAAGAGGCGGACATAAGAGAAGTTAGATGTAATCGACACAACTGATAACATCTGTCACAGCAAGGCATCATGATTATTCTACTCCTCAGCATCTATCTTAAATGTAATCTAGTCACAGGTAATGTCAAGAGTGCTTTAAATGCATTATATTATATAGTTTTTTGAGTATTATACACTGCTACTGTTATGACTGTATGCCACATTTTATGATGTAATTCTTCATTTGTACTGTGTCTTACTTTTATTGGTGTCTGTTCAACAGTTTCCTCTTCAAGTGATCAAGTCAACCAGACTCCAGCTAATATTTACACAACAGGAGAAGAAGTTAAAATCAACTGCTCACACAGTATTCAAAGCTATGACACAATCCTCTGGTACAAGCAGTCAGAGGAAACTCTACAGTTGCTTGGATACCTGCGTTTTGGCAAAGGTTATCCAGAACCTGGAGTGAATGTGACAATAGATGGGGGTGCAAATGTTAAAGAGAAATGCAGATTAACGATTAAGGAATTCGAACTGAGCAGCAGTGCAGTGTACTTCTGTGCTGCTAGTTACCACAGTGCTGCACATCTCTGCACCTCAATACAAAAACCTATCAAACACACTTGTTTTTCTCTATATCTCTATATTACAGCTCACACCTGGAGTCAGCCATTATAACCAATGTCTCACAGAGATCAGATATTATAATAGAAGCCTCCCTACGAGTAGCAATGAAACATTTAAGCTGCCACATCCTGTGATAAAAAAAGCACTCTTTAATATTAAAATTGTCTGATTTCATTGGGGGGAACATGTCATGATAAATTTCCCGTATATGTCATTTTCTCTTTGTTTTCACATTGAGTCGAGTCTCTATAATCTCTAAATAGTTTTTGTTGGTTTCCTGTAATCTTGAATGCTTTTAATCAACCCATTACTAAAGACTTAATACTTAATAAAGATCTAATACATTAACACATGCATACATTAATGATAAGATATTTCTCTGAAAAAAAAACCACTCTATGATGACGCCATTACGATAGTTTACCATTAAAGGTTTTTGTAAAAGAAACTGTTATTAACGTTCAAAGAAAAGGAAACTGTAAATGTGCTGGTTATATTGTAAAGCTACATGAATACCAGCTCAGTGCTGGAGTGTAAAAAACCTAAAGCTGTTTTATAACTTAAATATCGCTACCTTTGGTAAAAGACCAGTTGTGACAGTGTTAACAACAGGTAGATACCAGCATAGATTAAGATGGAAACACAATAACAAGTAGATTTATGTTCATTCAGTCAGAAAACACAACATCATGATCATTTTCTTGCCTGTTCACACCCCCTTGCACCTTTAATATTTCCTCTCATAAGGTGGCAGCATATATCCTTGCTCAGAATTCTATACTGAGCAAAGAGTGCGCATTTGTAATAGTTTTTGACACAGTGATGTTCATGATAGTAAATTCAGGACATAATAAGGGTCCACCTGCTGAATGATAGTTTGCTCATGAGAAAGTTTCTTCATTGATGAGAAATAATCGACACAACTAAGATCATCATGATCATTCTACTCCTCAGCATCTGTCCTAACATCCTAGTTTCAGGTAACGCAGTGGATATGTTCAATATATTTTAGAACAGTATTATACAATGTTACTGACATAACTTTAAGCTGCATTTTATAATTCTTGTCTTTTCAACAGGTTCCTCTGTCAGTCATCAAGTCGACCAGACTCCAGCTAACATTTACACAACAGGAGAAGAAGCTAAAATCAACTGCTCACACAGTATTCAAAGCTATAACACAATTCTCTGGTACAAGCAGTCAGAGGAAACTCTACAGTTGCTCGGATTTTTATTTTTAGGTAAAGGTACTATAGAGCCTGGAGTTAATGTGACGATAGATGGGGGTGCAAATGTAAAAGAGAACTGCACATTAACAATTAAGGACATTGAACTGAGCAGCAGTGGAGTGTACTTCTGTGCTGCTAGTTACCACAGTGCTTCACATCACTGCACCTCAATACAAAAACCTATCAAACATATGTTCTTAATCTTTTTAATACAGCCTCACACCTGGAATCAGCCATTAAAATCAATGTTGGTCTCACAAAGATCAGATATTATAACAGAAGGTTCCCTATAAACAACTATGCAACATTTGAGCTGTCATATCCTGTTATTAAAAACAATGACACAACCTTCCTACATGTATCATGTTCACCTTACTGACTTAAGTTTGTGACAATTTTTTAAGTTTACTGTAACTTAAAATATTTTTAACATCGTAAAAAATATATTTTTTTCCTATTATCATCTAATACAACCAAATGAGTGATAAGATATTAATAGAGGCCAATCTCCAATTGAATATACATCTGTAGAGGATTATTATTGGCTGTTGACTATGAATACAACAGCTTAAAGAAGAAAAAACAAAACATTTTATGATATATTATTTAAGTTTTACATGTTTAACCATAAAAATACTCAAGACTTATATTTCATAAAGTATTAGAAAATTAGTGATTTAATTATTTTAAATACACTGAATAAGGTGAAGAAACTTGGTTGGTTGGGTCTCTGTAATTAACAGGAGAGTTTCCTCTACCAGTGTAACCTTGGTTGGGGTGCATGTCCTCTCATGTCCTGTCATAAGGTGGCAGTATATCTTTGAGTTTCTCACTGAACCAGGTGTGTGAACTGGTGGTTGTGAATGGCACAATCCTTTAGATAAAAATAAACCTCAGGATATAATAAGACTCCACCCCCCGAGTGATGATCCACTCATAAGAGGCAGGCAAAAGAGAAGTTAGACGTATCTGACACAACTGAGAACATCTGTCACAGCAAGGCATCATGATTATTCTAGTCCTCAGCATCTATTTTAAATGCAATCTAGTTACAGGTAATGCCATGAATATGTTTAATATATTTTATATATTTTATGCCACAATTTTTCATGTAATATTTTGTTTGTACTGTTATAGTGGGTCTTATTTTTGGTTGGTGTCTGTTCAGCAGATTCCTCTTCAAGTGATAAAAATGTCTGACATATCTCTGTTTTACCATGAATACTATCACAACTCAAAATCCCACATCTTTCAGGTTGGGATGTAAATACTTTTTTACTACTTTTGCAATTTTTCTGTATGCCACCATACTACAATTTCATTAAACAATCAAGTGGGATTTAAGTGAAGTGACTTTCTGATTTAATTCAAGAGATTAAGCAAAGGCGCTGTTACAGTCTTGTTCTATACATATTACCTGATTTCACATCATCAAATGCTGCGTGTCTTACGTTGAGATGCTCTGCTTGGCCTTTACTGCAGCCACCTTCAGCTGTCGTTTATTAGTGGGACTCTTAGAGACAGGGGAAGAAAAACTGAACATAATGCACATTGGACACGGGACTATCAAAATAAAACAGGATGTAAGATTAAGACAAATAAACTTGACAGATCTAAACAGGGAAACAACCGTGGAGACAGAGAGGTAAAAAACAATTTAGACAAGACTGACTCTCACAGGAGATGCTGAGGACAAGAAAGGGGACAAATATGATTAAACAATAAATCATTAACCAGAAATATAGATAAAACTCAAAGGTACGAGAAAGAACTAAACTCAAGATTAAGAAATACAGAGCTTGAACTAAAATAACCTCTTAGATGCAGAAGAAACAATCACAATAAATACAAAATGTTGGGTCCCAACCAGGACCATAACAGATAAGGAGTGGTTTCTCTCCTGTTCCATATTTTTATTTTCCCATCACCTTTTATTTATCTGTCCAAACATTTTTTCACAACTGTGTGGCCTCCTTTAGATTGTTTCTGGAAAAGTTTAAACAGTGCGTCTTAAATTTACTTGTTGTCTTCTGTGGTCATTCAGGCCTTTTCATGTTGCTGAGATACATTCCCTCCTTCTAACAATGTACCAGACTGTTAATTTGACCACTTTGGGCATTTTCTTTACTAAACCCCTTGAAATAAAGCTGAAAGTCTGCACTTTAATCGCCTGTTTGACTTGAAATACAGCATGGTTGTGTACACATATAAACCTACAGCAAGTGTATCAATGTCAACATTGTAGCAGTTCATGATTTAACAGACAAAAATAATAACTTCACTCTACAGATGTGAGTGCAGCTGCTAAATGGACCTGTACTTTATCAACTAAAGATTGTTAAAATCAGTGCAGTTTGCTTCCTTACTGCTAGTTAGCACAGGGGTTCATATCACTGCTCGTCAGTACATAATCTTCCCAAACACCATAACAGAGCCCCGTCGTAAGGGGGCAGTATGTCTTTACCTTTAACGCTGAACCAGTTTTGTAAATTTGTGGTCAAGGTTGACACAGTGATGATTACAAAGCTAAGTTGAAGATATAGACTCCGCCTGCTGAATGATAGCTCACTCAAAAGGAAGATTACAAAGAAAGAAGGGTGCAAATGATCAGCACAACTGGGAAAATCTATCATAGCAAATCATGATTATTGTACTCTTAACTATTACTTTTCCGTCTTTTTTCTTTCTTCTTCTTGTTTCAGGTAATGCCATGGATATGCTGATTGTATTATAGTATGACGCAATGCTAAGATTTTAACTCTTTAGCTGCATTTTTTTTTTTACATACATTTTAAATTTAGATAATTTCAAGGCTTAATCTTGCATAATCTGTATTATCTTTGGTTGATGTCTGTTCAACAGGTTCCTCTGTAAGTGACCAAGTCAACCAGACTCCATTTAATGTTTATGCAGAAGAAGAAGAAGTTAAAATGCACTGCTCACACAGTATTCAAAGCTATGACACAATTCTCTGGTACAAGCAGTCAGAGAAGCAGCTACAATTGCTTGGATACATGCGCTATGACAAGGGTTATCCAGAGGCTGGAGTGAATGTGACGATGGATGGGGATGCAAGACAACACAAGAACTGCATATTAACGATCACGGATCTCAAAGTGAGCAGCAGTGGAGTGTACTTCTGTGCTGCTTATTACCACAGTGCTGCACATCACTGTACCTCAATACAAAAACTATCAAACACATTTTTTCTGTATTAAATCTCTATCAACGCTCAGCATCTCACACCTGGAATCAGCCATTATAACCAAAGTTGGTTACAGAAAGATCAGATATTAAAATAGAATATTTAAACTGCCACATCCTGTTATATTAAAAAAAAAAACCATCCAATATTTAAAATATCTGTAATGTTGTATTCAAATGTGAGCACAGATTGTGCATATCACTTTGAAAACTCAATGGTTTTGTGGAAATCATAAAATGAAGACAGGCTTTTGTTGTTTTGCTTCTATTCACATGATGACATTACAGGTTTGTACCGAGTGTTGTGTAGGGCTAATTTAACGGGTTTAATGTTTTAACAAAACGAGAAAGGACTCAAACAAAGCACAACTTAAAGATAGTCCATGTTTTCCTAATGAGAGAATTCCATCAGAGGTAGCAATAATGCGAATGCTACCACACAATGAAAGTGAAACATAGTATCAACTAGATTAATGTTCAGTGCGACCTGGTGGTCACAGAGCTCAGGATATAATACGACTCCACCTGCTGAATGATGATTTGCTGAAAAGTGAGTCTCCTCAGCACAACGGAGGCGATCTGTCACAGCAAGGCGTCATGATTATTCTACTCCTAAGCTTTCATTTTAAATACATTCTAGTTTCAGGTAATACAATGAATATCTTTATTATACTTTAAAATGATACAAAGCTATTATTAAAACTGTATATCTGTATAATTGCATTTTATAGTAATGCTAATATTTATGGTTTATTCTAATATGATGTGTCTCACTTTTGGTTGATGTCTGTTCAGCAGGTTCCTCTGTCCACCAGACTCCAGCAGACATTTACACAAAAGGAGAAGATGTTAAAATCAACTGTTCACAAAGTATTCAAAACTATGACACAATTCTCTGGTACAAACAGTCAGCAAAACTGCTGCAGTTTTTGGGATACATGTATTTAAACAACTATAATCCAGAGCCTGGTGTGAATGTGTCAATGGATGGGAATGCTGATAAAGGCAAGAACGGCACATTAATCATTAAGGAACTCAAACTAAGCAGCAGTGGAGTGTACTTCTGTGCTGCCTATTACCACAGTGCTGCACGTCACTATACCTCAATACAAAAACGGAACAAACCAAAGTTTTTTTTTGTTTTTGTAAGATATCTGTATTGTAGCTCACAGCTCCTCACACCTGGAATCAGCCACTATAACCAGTGTTGGTCCCACAAAGATCAGATATCACCAGAGAATGTTCCACACGAGCATCAACGTAACATTCAAACCGCATCCTGCCATAGAAAGCAACCTCCAATATTCAAAGTATCTACAGTGTCCAAATTCAACTTGAGCACTATGATGGCAAAAAGATGCTCACAGGTATCACTAGTTGGTTCATGTTAATATGATAGCATCACACAGTTGCTGCCCAATCATCATGTGAATTTTAGTTCTACTATATCCCAGAGTTCCTCTTTTGGACTGAGACCTGGGAGCCACGGAAGCCATTTAAGTACAGTAGTACTGTCATGTACATGAAAACAGTTTTAGTTTTAGTTTTGCGATTTGTGACATGGCGCCTTATCCTGCTGGAACAACCATCAGAACATCGGTGCATTGGGATCATAAAAGGATGGACCTGGCAACAGCAGCATGGCCAAAAACATCGTATTTGTACATAGACATTAAAGTTATACAGACATAAAAATCAACCTCTAATATACAAAATATCTGCAATTTCTGATTTCAACATTAGTACTATGAAGACAAACAACATAAACAATTTTCACTTGTTTCATTGGCAGATTTTTTCACTTATTTCAAGCTAAAATATCTTGTCTTAAGTGAAAAATCTGCCAATGAAACAAGCGAAAATTGTCTAGTTTTTTTTCTATTTTTTAGATTCACTGTCTTGAAACAAGTTCCTTTAGCTTACTGAAATGTTGCCCTTTAGCTGATTGTGTCTCATTTTAAGTGTAATGAGATAATTTTGACTAGAAATAAGAGAAATATACTTGGTAAGATTTAGAGTTTTTGCAGTGAATAAACATGAATTTTCATCTCTTCTCACACTTTAGAGCCCTTTGCAGCTGTAACACTTTCTGTCATTAGGTGGCAGTATATCTTTTGAATTGCACACTGTTGTGAATGGCACAATGTTGTTTAACAAATAATGTTCAAGATAAAAGAACACTCCACCCACTGGATCACGATTTGCTTAAAAGACACTTTCATGAAACAAGACAGAAGTATTCAGCACCACTGAGAACATCTGTCACACGGGCATCATGATTATTTTACTCCTAAGCATCTATTTTAAATATATTCTAGCTTCAGGTAATGTCATTGATGTTAAATATATTTTACAACAGTTATATAAATTGTTAATGTCATGACATAAAGCTGCATTTTATATATAATTTTTCATTTATTCTTTTACATCGTGTTTACTTTTGTTTGTTGTCTGTTCAGCAGGTTCCTCGGACAGTGATAAAGTCGACCAGACACCAGCTAATATTCACACAAAAGAAAAAGAAGTTAAAATCCACTGCTCACACCGTATTCAAAACTATGACACAATCCTCTGGTACAAGCAGTCAGAGAAACAGCTACGATTACTTGGATACCTGCGTTATGGCACAAGTACTCCAGAGACAGGAGTGAATGTAACGATAGATGGGAGTGCAGAAAAAGAAGAGAACTGCACATTAACGCTCAAGGATCTCAAAGTGAGCAGCAGTGGAGTGTACTTCTGTGCTGCTAGTTACCACAGTGCTGCACATCACTGCACCTCAATACAAAAACCTATCAAACACATTTTTGGGTATCTGTACAGCAGCTCACACCTGGCATCAGCCATTATAACCAATGTTGGTCTCACAAATATCACATATAAACTTATTTTTTCTGTTAACTAATGCAACGAAATTAATGATAAATAAGACATTTCTCTCAATACACTGTGATGATGGCATTATGGTAGTTTACAATTAAAGGTTTTTGTGAAAAGAAACTGTGTTGATGTTCATTCAGTCAGAAAACACAACATCATGATCATTTGCGGCATTTTGCCTTTATTGGAAAGAGGCAGTGAAGATGATGGGAAAACAGGGGGAAACAAAGGGGGAAGACAAGCAGGAAAAGACCCAGAGGTCAGACACTGACCCAGGCTGCTGCTCTCTGGACATGCAGAATCTGGTTGCCTGCTTACTCACTAAACTAAACTGGCATCCCATCATGATCATTTTCTTGCTTGCATACACCCCCTTGCACCTTTAATATTTCCTCTCATAAGGTGGCAGCATATATCCTTGCTCAGAATTGTATACTGAGCAAAGAGTGTGCATTTGTAATAGTTATTGACACAGTGATATTCATTATAATAAACTTAGGACGTAATAAGACTCCACCTGTTGATTGCTCATTTTCTCATGAGAAAGTTTCTTCATTGATGAAAAATGATCGACGCAACAGAGAACATCATGATCATTCTACTCCTCAGCATCTATGCTAACATCCTAGTTTCAGGTAATACCATGGATATTTTCAAAACATTTTAGAATAGTATTATACGATGTTACTGACATAACTTTAAGTTGCATTTTATGATTTTCATATAATGTGTATTACTTTTACTTGATGTCTTTTCAGCAGGTTCCAGTGTTCAAGTCTACCAGACTCCAACTAATATTTACACAACAGGAGGAGATGCTAAAATCTACTGCTCACACAGTATTCCAACCTATAACCAAATCCTCTGGTACAAGCAGTCAGAGAAAGAGCTACAATTGCTTGGATACCTGCGTTTTGGCACAGTTACTCCAGAGACGGGAGTGAACGTAACGATAGATGGTGGTGCAAATGAAAAAGAGAACTGCACATTAACGCTCAAGGATCTCAAAGTGAGCAGCAGTGGAGTGTACTTCTGTGCTGCTAGTTACCACAGTGCTGCACATCACTGCACCTCAATACAAAAACCTATCAAACACATTTTTTGATATCTGTACTGAAGCTCACAGCCTCACACACCTGGAGTCAGCCATTATAACCAATGTTGCTCTCACAAATATCAGATATTATAATATAGGGTCCCCCGTGAGTAACAATGCAATATTTAACCTGCTACATCAGGTTATAAAAAGCAATGACATAACTTGCCCACATGTATCATTTTCACCTTGCCAGGTTGATTCTATTACTTTTTTTTTTAAAGTTTCCAGTATCTTAATATCTGATTGAAAAATAATTATATTGTTCTGTTATCTAATACAACCAAATTAATAAGCTATTTCCCTCAATAAACACTCTGTGAAGAAGGTGTTATGGTAGTTTACAATTAAGGTTTCTGTGAAAAGAAACTGTGTTATTAACTTTCTAAAGAAACTATAAATTTGATGATTGTGTTGTATAGCTACATGAATACCAGCTCAGTGCTGGACATTAATGATCTTAAGTTGTTAAACTTAAATAGCACTACCTTTGGTAAAATACCAGCTTTAGCAATAGTTAAATACCAGCATAGTTTAAGATGGAAACACAATAACAAGTATATTGATGTTCATTCAGTCAGAAAACACAACATCGTTTTCTTCATTTTCTTGTCTCCTCACATCCCCTTGCACCTTTAACATTTCCTCTCATAAGGTGGCAGCATATACCTTTGTTCAGAATTGCATACGGAACCAGGAGTGCGACTTTGTAATAGTTATAGACACAGTGATGTTTATGATAATAACCTTGGTGTATAATAAGACTCCACCTGCTGAATGAAAGTCTGTGCATGAGAAAGTTTTTTCATTGGGAGAAATAATCGAGACAAGTGAGATCATCATGATCATTCTACTCCTCAGCATCTATGCTAACATCCTAGTTTCAGGTAATAACATGGATATGTTCACATTATTTTTGGACAGTATTATACAATGTTACTGACACAACTTTAAGCTGCATTCTATAATTCTTATATAATGTTTATTACTTTTGTTTTGTGTCTTTTCAGCAGCTTCCTCTTTCAGTGATCAAGTTCACCAGACTCCAACTAATATTTACACAAATGAAGACCAAGCAAAAATCCACTGCTCACACAGTATTTCAGGCTATTACACAATCCTCTGGTACAAGCAGTCAGAAAAACAGCTACAATTTCTCGGATACATGCTTAATGACAAAGGAAATCCAGAAACTGGAGTGAATGTGATGATGGACGGGGATGCAAATGAAAAAAAGAATTGCACTTTAACAATCAAAGATCTCAAAGTGAGCAGCAGTGGCGTGTACTTCTGTGCTGCTAGTTACCACAGTGCTGCATATCACTGCACCTCAATACAAAAACCTATCAAACACATTTTTTAATATCTGCATTGAAGCTCACAACCTCAAACACCTGGAATCAACCATTATAACCAATGTTGGTCTCACAAATATCAGATATTATAATAGAAGGTTCCTCATGAGCAGCAAAGCAACATTTAAGCTGTCATATCCTGTTATTAAAAACAATGACACAACCTCCCCACATGTACCATTTTCACCTTACTGACTTGACGCTGTGACAATTTTTAAATTTACTGTAAAAAAACTTTTTTTCCCCCTGTTATCATCTATTACAATCAAATGAGTGATAAGATACTTCTCTTAATAAACACTACTATTGTGGTATTTTACAAATGAAATTGCGTTATTACTTTTGTTCATTAATTTCCTGGTTATATTGTATGGCTGAATAAATATTGGCTCAGTGGACTGCTGCTCTCCGGCCATGCAGCATCTGGTTTCCTGCTCACCCACTGAGCTAAACTGGCAACATCCTGATCTTTTTCTTGCCTGTTCACATCCCCTTGCACCTTTAACATTTCCTCTCATAAGGTGGCAGTATATATCCTTGCTCAGAATTGCATGCTGAACCAGGAATGTGAATTTGTAATAGTTACTGATATACTGATGTTTATGATAATAACCTTGGGATATGATAAGACTCCACCTGCTGAATGACAGCTCATGTTGTAGCTTCTTCATTGAAGAGAAATAATCAACACAACTGAGATTGTCCAGTCAACATGATCATTCTACTCCTCAGCATCTATCTTAACATCCTAGTTTCAGGTAATATCATGAATATGTTCAATATATTTTAGAACAGTATTATACAATGTTAGTGGCATAGGGTTAAGCTGTATTTTAGAATTTTTGTATATTGTGTGTTACTTTTTATTCGTGTCTTTTCAGCAGCTTCCTCTTTCAGTGACCAAGTTCACCAGACTCCACCTGATATTTACACAAAAGAAGACGAAGCAAGAATCTACTGCTCACACAGTATTTCAGGCTATTACACAATTCTCTGGTACAAGCAGTCAGAAAAACAGCTACAGTTTCTCGGATACATGAGTTATGACAAAGGTAATCCAGAAACAGGAGTGAATGTAACAATGGATGGGGGTGCAAATCAAAAAGAGAACTGCACATTAACGATTAAGGATCTCAAAGTGAGCAGCAGTGGCATCTACTTCTGTGCTGCTAGTCACCACAGTGGTGCATATCACTGCACCTCAATACAAAAACCTATCAAACACATTTTTTCATATCTGTATTGAAGCTCACAGCCTCACACACCTGGAATCAGCCATTATAACCAATGTTGCACATGATTCCTCATGAGCAGCAAAGCAACATTTAAGCTGTCATATCCTGTTATTAAAAACAATGACACAACCTCCCCACGTGTATCATTTTCACCTTACTGTAACTTAAAAATGTTTTTAACATCTTAAAAAAATCTATTTTTTTCCTATTATCATCTAATACAGTCAAATGAGTGATAAGATAATTCTCTCAATGAACTCTGTTGAAAGTGTTATGGTAGTTTACGATTAAGGTTTTTGTTAAATGAAATTGTGTTATTACTTTTGTTCATTAATTTGCTGGTTATATTGTATGGGTAAATAAATATTGGCTCAGTGTAGGACTTTTAATGACCTCACACTACTTAACAGTTTCAACAAATAGGTAGATACCAGCACAGATTAAGATGGAAACACAAAAGTAAGTACAGTTATGTTCATTCAGTCAGAAAACACAACTTCATGATAATTTTCTGGCCTGTTCACACCCCTTTGCACCTTTAACATTACCTCTCATAAGGTGGCAGTATATATCCTTGCTCAAAATTCTATATCGATCCAAGATGTACATTTGTAATAGCTTTTGACACAGTGATGTTTATGATAATAAGCTTAAGATATAATGAGACTCCACCTGCTGAACGACAGTTTGCTCATGAGAAAGTTTCTTCATTGAAGAGAAATAATCGACACAACTGAGATCATCATGATCATTCTACTCCTCAGCATCTATGCTAACATCCTGGTTTCAGGTAAAACCATGAATATGTTCAATTTATTTTAGAACAGTATTATACATTGTTACTTACATAACTTTAAGCTGCCTTTTATTATTTTTATGTATTGTTTCTTTCTAATTATCTATTTTCAGCAGCTTCCTCTTTCAGTGATCAAGTCGACCAGACTCCTCCTAACATTTACACAAATGGAGAAGAAGCTAAAATCCACTGCTCACACAGTGTTCAAAGCTTTTACCAGATCCTCTGGTATCAGCAGTCAAAGAAAGAACTACAGTATCTTGGACACATGTACTTAGGCAAAAGTTCTGTAGAGACAGGAGTGAATGTGACAATAGATGGGGGTGCAAATAAAGGTGAGAACTGCACATTAACGATTAAGGATCTCAAACTGAGCAGCAGTGGAGTGTACTTCTGTGCTGCGAGCTCCCACAGCACTGCAGATCATTCTACCTCAGTACAAAAACCTCCCAGGTGCATTTTAAAAAAATATTTCTATTAAAAGCTCACAACCCCTCACACCTGGAATCAGTCATTAAAACCAATGTTGGTCTCACAACAATCAGATATGGGAAAAGTTTCATTTTGAGCACCAACGCAACATTTAAACTGCAGGTTGTAAAGAGCAACCTCCAACATTAAAAACGTCTGACAACCCACCTCTGGCGCTGGTGCCCTACCCTCAATTTTAAATGCATTTAGACACTAAGGGTTTTCGGGAAGAGCCGTGCTGCTCTCTGAGAGGAAGCTAGTACCATGCTCTCCTGAGTTTTAAATGCACTTTAGAACAGCACACAGCAACACTACATATGAGCGGGCGTAGGGAGGTTTGAGGTCTTCACTCACCCCGGTTCTGTTAGCCGTCAGGGCTGGGGGGCTGGGAGGAGGTGCTGGCCATCAGACTGGGGTCTGGGATGCGGGGCCTCCCTGCTACTGCAGATAAGGAGGTGGTCCGCTTGCCTTCACCCCAGAGAGAAGGGTTACATCTCCTGGGTCTAGGTGCGGCTTGCCCCTCTGAGGGCGGGGGTACCTGGACCTGGGATATAGAGTATGTTTGGGGAGTGCGACTGTCTGTGCAGTGTCTATTTGTGTCTGTCTACACGTTGGGTGAGTGCCGAGTATTTGGTTGTGCATATGGGGTGGGAATGCACGTCTGTGTCCGCGTGTGCCTGTTCGTCTGTGTCTATATGTCAGGTTGGGTCTTAGACTCAACCTCTCTGGGTACATCTCAGGCCCTCTAAAGTACGGAGGCCTATCTCCCCTCACCACACTCCCTGCCGGTGGCTGATGCCCTCAGACGGTGTGTTGGTGGTCCTTGTCGTCTGGGGCTGGGCGCTCATGTATGTACCGGCTCACTCCTGGTGGCCGATTGGCGGGGCCGGGCGCCTGTGGCCCGGCTGGGCTCCTTCCGGGGGGTGGGATGCCCTCAGGCATCTGGCCTCTGGGCCTGAAGCTCGGTCCCCTCTGGCACAGCTGGCTGCCGGCAGAGCCCGCGGGCACGCCACTGCAACCCCCTCTGGCCTCTGCTCTGTAGTTGCGGGGTGACCTCTCCTTTGGGGCTCTACTCAGCTCTTCCCAGGAGGGTGGCACGGTTCCCCCCCCTTTGGTGGTCCTCCTCGGGTCCTTGTACTCTGGGGCCTCTGGATATCTGGGGCCTGGATCTCCTCCATACCTGCTTCATACCCTGGTGGACGGGGCAGTGGCTCCCCACACTCCCTAGCAGATCGTTACATGGAGAAACCTTTGGAATACAAGCATGCTGATCCACACAGGTATGCACACAGGTGTACACACGGGTGTTCACAGACGCGGACTACACCTTTCTTGGCTGCTGCCTCAAAGCACATTGTGCGCGGTCTATCTTGCGTGCTGCACAATATCGTTTATTATTTAGTATCTACTGTTATCTACTGCTAGCTAGTTTATTGTGATGGTGCTTTTTTTTTATTATGTTGCTCTTTGTTGTTTGCTTTCTCTTCTGTTTTTTTCTCCATACAGGTGATCCAGGTGTTTTGTTTGTTTGGGGTTTTTTTTGTTTTTTGTTTTTTTTGTTTTTTCTTTCTTCCCCCCCCCTTCTCTTCTCCCCTTTGGTTTTCTTTCTCTCCCTCTCTTTCTTTCATTCTTTCTCCCTGTCCTATCTCCCAGTCATGTCTGTCCCGTTTGTAGCAACTGAAAATAAAATAAATTCATAATTATAATAAAGGTCATTCAAATGGACCAATATGGCAAGGCCATGATGATCCACTTGGTAAAATAAATCCGCTTGGCATCTTTCTTGGCCTTAAGACAACAATTCTGATGGCTAAAGATCCAAACGGGACACAAAAAAACAAAAAAACGTCTGACATACCTAATATTCACCATGAACTAAATCTCAACTAAAAATCTCATGTGTTTCAGTTTGGAAGATAAATATTTAGTCAATAACATGTTTTCTTCTCTCTGTACAGCACTACAATAGAGTTATGATCAAACAATCTGTGATTGAAGTTCAGACTTTCAGATTCAGGTCAAGAGGTTTAATAAAAGTGCTACTTTAAATGTTCAGGAATTACTGTCTTCTTCTATACACAGTATCCAAATTTCAGAGGCTCAAAACTAACTGGATAAGGGATACTTTAAAATTTAAGTACAATTTGAAAGCCTTTGCAACAACTGCCTTTATTCTGCATAGGCATAAACAAATGCTGCATGTCTTTGCTTCAGATTCTCTGTTAGGCCTTTACTGCAGCCACCTTAAAGTGAGCTTCTTTGTGGTTCTTCATGCCTTCAGATCATTAACTAATCAAAAAACTGGCCTTTTTGGTCAAGATCACGTGACTTGGCCATTGAAGAATATCCCATTTCTTTGCCTTGAAAAACTCCTGCAATTACAAAAGTGCTTCATATTACTGCTCATCAAAACATAATCTTCTCAAACACCAATTTCCATCTCTTCGTCTCATAGCACCTTTAAAACCTCTTGTCATAAGGTGGCAGTATGTCATTGACTTTTACGCTGAAGCCATTGTGTGAATTTGTGGTCATGGCTGACACAATGAAAACAAAACTAAGCTGAGGATATAATAAGACTCCACCTCCTGAGTGATGGCTTGCTTAAAAGGGAGTTTATTCAGGAAAAAAAAGCAGATTGGAAATCACCATACCTGGGAACATCTGTCACACAGGCATCATGATTATTTTACTCCTATGCATCTATTTTAAATATATTCTAGCTTCAGGTAATGCCATTGGTGATAAATATATTTCATAATAATAAAATAAAATGTTACTGTCACAACATAAAGCTTCATTTTTAACAGAACTTTTCGTCTATTCTTATACATTGTGTTTTTACTTTTATTGGTGTCTGTTCAGCAGGTTCCTCTTCAAGTGATCAAGTCGACCAGACTCCAGCTAATATTCACACAAAAGAAAAAGAAGTTAAAATCTACTGCTCACACCGCATTCAAGACTATAACCAAATCCTCTGGTACAAGCAGTCAGAGAAAGAGCTACAATTGCTTGGATACCTGCGTTTTGGCACAGTTACTCCAGAGACTGGAGTGAACGTAACGATAGATGGGGGTGCAGAAAAAGAAGAGAACTGCACATTAACGATCAAGGATCTCAAAGTGAGCAGCAGTGGAGTGTACTTCTGTGCTGCTAGTTACCACAGTGCTGCACATCACTGAACCACAATACAAAAACATACCGAACACTTTTTTGATATCTGTATTGAAGCTCACAGCCTCTCCCACCTGGAATCAGCCATTAAAACCAGTGTTGCTCTCACAAATATCACATATTATAATGAAAGGTCCCCCGTGAGCAGCATTTAAGCTGCCACACCCTGTTGTTAAAAGCAATGAAATAACTTCCCCACATGTATTATTTTCACCTTGCTGAGTTGGGTCTGTGACACTTTTCTAAGTTTACTGTTTAAGTAAATATTTTTTCATATTCAATTTTCAAAAAACTTTTTTTCCTGGTATGTAATACAACCAAATTAATGATATGACACGTCTCTCAATACATTGTATGATGACAGCATTACATCGTTTACCATTAAAGGTGTTTTTATGAAAAAAAAAAACCTGTTATTAACATTCAAAGAAAAGGAAACTGTAAATTTGCTGGTTATATTGTAAGGCTACATGAATACCATCTCAGTGCTGGACTGTAAACAACCTAAAGCTGTTTTATAACTTAAATAACACTTCCTTTAATAAAAGACCAGCTTTAACAATAGTTAAATACCAGCACAGATTAAGATGGAATTACAATAACAAGTAGATTGTTCATTTAGACAAAAAACACAACATCATGATCTTTTTCTTGCCTGCTCACACCCCCTTGCACCTTTAATATTTCCTCTCATAAGGTGGCAGTATATATCCTAGCTCAGAATTTTATACTGAACCAGTTATTGACATACTGAGGTTTATGGTAATAACCTTGGGATATATAAGACTCCACCTGCTGAATGCTCACGAGAAAGTTTCTTCACTGAAAAGAAATAATCAACACAGATGAGATTATCCAGTCAATATGATCATTCTACTCCTCAGCATCTATCCTAACATCCTAGTTTCAGGTAATATCACAATATGTTCAGTATATATATAGATAGAACACTATTATACAATGTTACTGACATAACTTTAAGCTGCATTCTATAATTCTTATATAATGTTTATTACTTTTGTTTGATGTTTTTTCGGCAGCTTCTTCTTTCAGTGACCAAGTTCACCAGACTCCACTTGATATTTATACAAAAGGAGAAGAAGCTAAAATCCACTGCTCACACATTATTTCAGGCTATAACCGAATCCTCTGGTACAAGCAGTCAGCAAAACAGCTACAATTTCTCGGATACATGCTTTATGACAAAGGTAATCCAGAACCAGGAGTGAATGTAACAATTGACGGGGGTGCAAATCAAAAAGAGAACTGCACATTAACGATTAAGGATCTCAAAGTGAGCAGCAGTGGCATCTACTTCTGTGCTGCTAGTCACCACAGTGCTGCATATCACTGCACCTCAACACAAAAACCTATCAAACACATTTTTTACATCTGCATTGAAGCTCACAGCCTCTCACACCTGGAATCAGCCATTATAACCAATGTTGGTCTCACAAAAATCAGATATTATAATAGAAAGTTCCTCATGAGCAGCAAAGCAACATTTAAGCTGTCATATCCTGTTATTAAAAACAATGACACAACCTCCCCACATGTACCATTTACACCTTACTGTGTTTTTTTTTAAAGTTTACTGTAACTTAAAAAAAAAAAAAAAAATTCCGATTATCAAACAAGTAAAAAGACATTTCTTTCGATAAACACTCTGTTGAAAGTGTTATGGTAGTTTAAAGTTTTTTGTTTTTGTAAATTGAAATTGTGTTATTACTTTTGCTCATTAATTTGCTGGTTATATTGTATGGCTAAATAAATATTTGCTCAGTGTAGGACTTTTAATGACCTCACACTGCTTACCAGCTTCAAAACAATAGATAGATACCAGCATAAATCATGATGGAAACACAATAACAAGTAGATTGTTCATTCATTCAAACAAAACATCATCATGATCATTTTCTTGCCTGCACACATCCCCTTGCACCTTTAACGTTTCCTCTCATAAGGCAGCATATATCCTTGCTCAGAATTATATACTGAACCAGGAATGTGAATTTGTAATAGTTACAGACACGGTGATGTTTATGATAATAACTTTGGGGTATAATAAGACTCCACCTGCTGAATGAAAGTCTGTGCATGAGAAAGATTCTTCAATGGGAGAAATAATCAAACCAACTGAGATCATCATGATAATTCTACTCCTCAGCATCTATCCTAACATCCTAGTTTAAGGTAATATCACGATATGTTCAGTATATTTTAGAACACTATTATACAATGTTACTGACATAACTTTAAGCAAGTGTTGTTCTGTCCACTTGAACTCCATCAGACTCTCAGCTAGACTTCCCGTAGCGCTCCTTTTATTGTGGTTTCATGAATATGCATAGTTTCATTAACATGACATCTTAAACAGGCATGTGTGTGAACAAAGAATACCTGTCTGTGTGTACATGTAAGTGTGTTCGATGTTTTTTTTTCCCTTACTACCTAGCCTGACCTGTCTCCCCAATGTGATGTTTGTGTATTGTATGTATGGTCGGCAAAGTCTGTCATCTCGGTTGTGGGCAGCTGCAACTGACAAATAAAGGCCATCTCATCTCATCATCTTATAATCAAACAATCTGTGATTGAAGTTCAGACTTTCAGATTCAGGTCAAGAGGTTTAAATAAAGTGCTACTTTAAATGTTCAGGAAATAACTGTCTTCTTCTATACACAGTATCCAAATTTCAGAGGCTCAAAGGTAAATGGATAAGGGATACTTTAAAATATAAGTACTATTTTAAAAGCTTTGCCTCTGTTCTGCATAGGCATAAACAAATGCTGCATGTCTTTGCTTCAGATTCTCTGTTAGGCCTTTACTGCAGCCACCTTAAAGTGAGCTTCTTTGTGGTTCTTCATGCCTTTAGTTTGGCATTAAATAATGAAAAAACTGGCCTTTTTGGTCAAGATCACGTGACTTGGCCACTGAAGAATATCTCATTTCTTTGCGTTGAAAAACTCTTGAAATTACAAAAGTGCTTCATATTACTGCTCATCAATACTTAATCTTCTCAAACTCCAGTTTCCATCTCTTTGTCTCACAGCACCTTTAAAACCTCTTGTCATAAGGTGGCAGCATATCTTTGTCTTTTATGCTGAATCAGTTGTGTGAATTTGTGGCAACAGCTGACACAGTGATGAAAACAAAACTGAGCTGAGGATATAATAAGACTCCACCTCCTGAGTGATGGCTTGCTTAAAAGGGAGTTTATTCAGAAGAAAAAAGATTGGAAATCACCATACCTGGGAACATCGTTCATAGCAAATCATGATTATTCTACTTCTAACTATTAATTTTAGCTGTATTCTGGTTTTAGGTAAAGCCATGAATATCTTCACTATATTTTAGTAGGATGCAATGCTATAATAATCCTGTATATCTGTTTATCTATATTTTATAATTTAGATCATTTTAAGGCTTATACTTATGGATTGTGTCTTATTTTTGGTTGGTGTCTGTTTAGCAGGTTCCTCTGACAGTGATCAAGTCGACCAGACTCCAGCAAACATTTACACAAATGGGGAAGAAGCAAAAATCCACTGCTCACACAGTATTTCAAGCTATAACCAAATCCTCTGGTACAAGCAGTCAGAGAAACAGCTACTATTGCTTGGATACATGTATTATGATAAAAGTTATCCAGAACCGGGAGTGAATGTAACAATTGATGGGGATGCAAGGCAGCACAAGAACTGCACATTAACGATTAAGGAATTTGAACTGAGCAGCAGTGGAGTGTACTTCTGTGCTGCTAGTTACCACAGTGCTGCACATCACTGCACCTCAATACAAAAACCTATCAAACATGTGTTCTTAATCTGTTTATTACAGCCTCTCACACCTGGAATCTGCCATTATAACCAATGTTGGTCACAGAAAGATCAGATTACTGCAAGACGCCGGAGACAGATGCAAACTCAACTGCAGCTTTATTGCTGGGTTACATAAATTTAGAATCATGTACAAACAAAGGCATAACTATGAACTAGAGAGAAGAACACCGAACAAATCGCAGAAGATTGATAACATGACAACAACAGGAGCAACAGGAGACAAGAGGTAATCCGGGAGATGGAACACAGAAGTGGACACAGTTGAACTTAATCAGAAGCAAAACTCAAAACACTGAACACGGGATGTGAGAACTCAAAAGTAAAACACAAAATACAAGACAGATGCAGACTTGACTCTGAGACATGGCAACATGAGGCGCAGAACCAGAACAGAAACCTTGAAACCAGCAACAATAAATATAACAGAAAACCATAATTCAAAGAGGAAAACGTAAACCAGCAACACAAAACACTGGGTTGCAGACCGAGGACCGTGACAGTTCTTTCATATATCATTATCCATTAGCTAAGTTGTACTTATGTGAAAAGCTTTAACAAATAGGTCGTTTTGTGTAAAGTATTCAAGCTGATCATTGTTGTTGTGTTTTGTTTTGTTTTGTTTTTGTTAGTTTGTTTTCATTCATATTAACATGGTATTAGTTTCTCAAAAAGATAAAGCACTGCTATCAATGACCATCTGTTGATCTCACAGCCTACAGCTTGTAGCACCTGAAACACTTCTTGGCGTATGATGCTAGGCTATCTGTGACTTTTACACTGAACCAGTAGTGTGGATTTGTTTAAGACTCCTCCCACTAAATTACAGTTTCTTCATCAGACAGTTGGAAATAATCAGTACAACTGAGAACATCTTTCATAGCAAGACATCATGATAATTCTACTCCTAAGTATTTATTTTGAATGTATTCTAGTTTCAGGTAATACCATCAACATGTTAATTGCATTTTAAATTGGTATCGTACAGTGCTAGTGTTATAAGTGTATTTAAATTGTTATAAATTTCGCTTTACTTTTGAATTATGTATGTTCAGCAGGTTCCTCTTTAAGTGACCAAGTCCACCAGACTCCAGCTAATATTTACACAAAAGAAGAAGACGTTAAAATTGACTGCTCACACAGTATTCAAAGCTATGACCTAATCCTCTGGTACAAGCAGTCAAAGAAACAACTGCTGTTGCTTGGATACATGTACTTAGGCAAAAGTTTTCTGGAGACTGGAGTGAATGTAACGATTGATGGGGGTGCAGAGAAAAATGAGAACTGCACATTAACGATTAAGGATATCAAGCTGAGCAGCAGTGGAGTGTACTTCTGTGCTGCGAGATATCACAGTGGTGCATATCACTAGACCTCTATACAAAAACCTCCCAAACACACTCCTTTAATATCTGTTTTACAGCTCATGCCCCTCACACCTGGAATCTGCCATTATAACCAATGTTGGTCTCCCAACGATCAGATATTATAATATGAGGTTTCTTGTGAGCAGCAATTCTACATTTTAGCTGTTGGTTTACACACGCAATATTATAAAGATTTTGTCACTGTCCAAATATGTATAGACTGAACTATGTCATTGCCAACCTACACTGTAGCAGTTCATTAAAGTGTAAATATTGGACAGAGCTGCCATTATCAACCGAATTAATTGTGAAAATCAGTGAATTTTACTTATGTGAACAATGATTCATATTACTACTCATTAATACATAACCTTCCCGAACATCAGTTTTCTTCTTCTCACAGGGTGTGAGCTGTTAGACCTGTGCACCTCTAACACTTCCTGTCATAAGGTGGCAGTATATCTTTGATTTTCACACTGGAACCAGTAGTGTAAATTTGTGATGATGGTTGACACAGTGATGATTGCATAACTGAGTACATAACATGATCAAAACAACTGAGAACATATTTCAAAACAGGGCATCGTGATCATTCTTCCCCTAAGCATTCAATTTAACTGCATTCTTGTTTCAGGTAATGCCATCAATGGCATTACTGTATCACACAGTGGGCGGCTGGAAACAAACCAAAAGTTAGTGAGAGTAGGAGGCAGAGAGTGGGCAGGCTGGTGAGCAGGTGAGTCCTTCCTTTGACAGGTTAGAGAGATCATGTGATCAGGTGAGGTGGGCATGCTTGACTGGAGATTTCCACAGCTAGTAGGTGAGTTTGTTTCCAAGACAGCAAGAATTTCCAAGACAGACAGGAGCAGGTAATTCAGGTATACAAGGAGAGACAAGTATTACTACAGACAGGCGATTTCAAACAAAATGTACTAAATGCTCACGATAACAACAACAACTACCGAGCAAACAAGTGATGTAGCCTCCAGCCTTGATCTACCAAGCACTTGACTGCCAAATATAAGGCATGTGTAGGAAGGATGGACACATGGGGAAACCGCCCTGCATGAGGAGCCAGCCCAGCAACTTCACCTGAGACTAACAGCAAAATGGTTAAAGAAAAAAAAAAAAAAAAAAAAAAAAAAATATAGGAAAACATCCTTCAAAGGCCTACCATAACAAAAAGGAGGTATTGGATTCAAAAAGCAAGCTTCCAGTAACCTTGAATTATGTTTACTTATTTAGTTGCACAAGAAGGAAACTTTAATTAAATTATTAATATTTATTAGTATAAAGTACTTTTTAGTACTTGAGCAATCGTGGCTCAAGATTTGGGCGTTCGTCTTGTAATCGGAAGGTTGCCGGTTCGAGCCCCGGCTCCGACAGTCTCCGTCGTTGTGTCCTTGGGCAAGACACTTCACCTGTTGCCTGCTGGTGGTGGTCAGAGGGCCCGGTGATGCCAGTGTTCGGCAGCCTCGCCTCTGTCAGTGCGCCCCAGGGCGGCTGTGGCTACAATGTAGCTTGCCATCACCAGTGTGTGAATGGGTGGATGACTGGTTGTGTAAAGCGCTTTGGGGTCCTTAGGACCAAGTAAAGCGCTATACAAATACAGACCATTTACCATTAAATATACAGACTTATACAGATAAGCTACAATAATTTACCATCAAAGGGTTATGAACAGGAAATGTTACAAACTTTCAAAGAAAGAAACTTTATAACAATTATATACTAACTTAGGTAATAAAGACAATCTTTAACAAATAGATTTTGTATCAACAAAACTCAGCTTCTTGTTGCTTTTACTAATGATAGGGTTGTTCTTGTTGACTGTTCACTTCTTACAGCTCACAGCCCCAAGCAGCCATGAAACTTCCTGTCTTAAGGTGGCAGTATATATTTGCTCAGATTGTTGCGCTGAACCAGTAGTGAATTTGTGGAGGTGGCTGAAACAGTGAAGATTTTAATAATAAGCTGAGGATGTTGTAGGACTCCACCCGTTAAGTGATGGTTTGCTTTTAAGAAATCTATTCATAAAAGAGAAAATATCAGCAAACCTGGGAATATCTTTAGTCAAGAATCATGATCCTTTTACTCCTAAGCATCTTTTTTAACTGTCTACTGGCTTCAGGTAAGGGTATAACAATAATTAAGCTGAATTTTATAATTTATTATTTGGCTTGTTTTTATATATTGTGTTTTATTTTTGTTTGTTGTCTGTTCAGCAGGTTCTCCCGCCAATGATCAGGTTGACCAGACTCCAGCCAACATTTACACAAAAGGAGAAGATGCTAAAATCCACTGCTCACACAGTATTCAAAGCTATTACCAAATCCTCTGGTACAAGCAGTCAAAGAAACAACTGCAACTGCTTGGATACATGAATTATGATAAGAGTTATCCAGAACCTGGAGTTAATGTAACAATGGATGGGGGTGCTGAAAAAGATCAGAACTGCACATTAACGATTAAGGATATCAAGGCAAGCAGCAGTGGAGTTTACTTCTGTGCAGCTAGTAACCACAGTGCTGCACATCACTGCACCCCAATACAAAAACCAAAGTTGTTGTATTTGTTGTTTTTCTTAATATATCTATTGGCACTCGCAGCACCTTACACCTGGAAGCAGCCATTATCATGAATGTGGTCTCAAAAAGATCAGATATAAAAGGTTCGCTATAAGCAGAAATGCAACATTTATGCTGCCACATCATTTTTAAAAAGCAACCCCTATATATCTATAAATATATATATATATATATATATATATTTAAAATATCTGTTTATGTATCTAGTGTTTAATTTCAACATGATCGCCATGATGATGCATATGCTCACATATATTGCTCAGCTGGAAGGTCATTTCAGACCTGCTCTATAAGTAATGCCCCACTTCCACTGGCAGTCATTAATGCCAATGCTGGAAAAGTCTGGCCTTTCAGATTATGCCCTTTTCTGTGGTCTTTCAGCCCTTTGGTGTTGCTAAGCAGGCCAATCCATTTCTTCTTTCTAGACATGGTAAATGGTAAATGGCCTGTATTTATATAGCGCTTTACTAGTCCCTAAGGACCCCAAAGCGCTTTACATATCCAGTCATTCACCCATTCACACACACATTCACACACTGGTGATGGCAAGCTACATTGTAGCCACAGCCACCCTGGGGCGCACTGACAGAGGCGCCCCCATGTAACAGATCATAGATTTGGACACTTTGGGCATTTCTTTTGTTAAGCCTTTTAGATAAACCTGGGTTAGGGTTAGGGTTAGTCTGCACAAAATTGCAAAAATTGCATCACTGTCTAATTGGAGATTATGTATCAGAATTTCAGGAGCAGGACCACGCCTCCAAACACGCTCCTCCGGGTTCTCATCTATATAGGTTCCCCCAGTTCTGCAAGCTTTCACTCTCATTTATGTGACCCACCCTCCCTCCCCTTTTCAATTCTTTAACTTCTTCGCTTCTATTTAGTACATGGGGATCTGCCAGGCCCGGGAGCCGTCGCCAGTCCCCTTTGAGGCCTTCCCCAAACCGCAGCTCAATTCATGTCCAAGCATTCCCCTTTACCTACTAAAAGGCTGTCAAACCTAAAATGAGGACGTGGGCCCAGCTAGTGAAATACTTATGGACATGACTGTAGCATTATCAACCTACACTATGTGGTTCCTGTATACATGGGACTGAAACAAATGGACCGACTTGCACGCGATCAACTGAAGGACCTGTTGTGAAAAGTAGTGAAATTTACTTCTGTGCTCCTAGTTACCACGCTAACTCATATCACTCTTCATCAATATGTAATCTTCCCAAACACAGGTCTTAATCTCCTCCCACAGCTCACTGACACATGCACCTGTAACATTTCCTGTCGTTAGGTGGCAGTATATCTTTGACTCTTACACTGAACCAGTAGTGTGATGTTCATGGCTAACACACTGACAATTACACAACTAAGTTGAAGATATAATAAGATTTCACCTGCTGAATGATGCCTTGCTTAACACTAGGAGTCCCAGGCTTCTACCTTTCTACCTTTAAAACCCACCACCAGCCAAATGGCTGGTAGGCTTTTAGCTAGGCTTTAGCTTCAGCCAAGTGGAAGCTAAATTGGCTAGTCATTCATATGTAAATTAGGTTGTTAGCTGGGAATTCTGGAGGGAGGGGAGTGGGGGTGTGTGGATGAGGGGGTGGGGGAGCTGCTAAAAGCTGTGAACTTCCTTTTGTGTTTCATCTTGATGCATTCTCAATCATCCAGGGAAATAAATCTCCAAAAGTCACCAACTTGGAGTGTTTCAGTTTGCCATCTTAGGGAGAAATCAACACACATGGGTGTAGGTCCTTTGTTGCTGAGATTTATTGATAAAAACAGTACAAAAAACCAACCATTTGTACACATATTTACAAATAATAATAAAAAGTGAGTGAGTACATTTCAACATTTTCAGCAATCACTCACAATCCTGGCACTGCCATGGTATCTGTAGTCTGCATTTACCACATGTGTATCTGTAGCAGTGAACACATCGCACAGTGGCATGATTGTTCTTGCATTTGTGTTTTACCTGACACATGGCTCTTTTTCCAGGACTAGGTGTGGAGTAGTGATGGGTCGTTCGCGAACGAAATGGCTCTTAGAGCCGGCTCTTTGACGTGAACGACGCGAGCCGGCTCCTTATCGCGAGCCGTCACGTGGGTTTTTTTTTTTTTCTTTCTCTCAGCCTCTCTCTCGCACTTTTTTTCCGCTTCACTCTGCACGCGAACCTTGTGCTTTACGCTGGGCAGAGGGGGGAGGGGCGGTAGTTACACTCAGTAGCACAGGAACAGAGCCAGAGAGAGAGAAAGAGAGGCAGGGACAACAACATTAGAAAGGTATAGTAATCATCCACAACTATTTTCGGTTGCAGATGATAAAGGATTGAGAAAGTTTATTCATGCAGGTCCATATGACAGAGAATGTGCATGTTCTTTTAGTTTTCATATTATAATTTATATTTAATTGTGTTGTGGTTTGCAGTGTTTTGTGTTCTTTTCACTTTAAATTTGTGAAAGGAAAAAGCTGAAAATTTAAATAGTTAAAACTTGAAATGTGAATAGTTGATTTTTGTATTATATGATTTATTTATTACATTTTATGTGGAGTGAATAAATAAAAGTATATTTACGGTGGCTCCTAGAGACAAAGCACATACAAACTTCAAATCACGCACGAACTCTGAAGCATGTACAAACTCCAAAACACGTAAAAACACGTACAAACTCCAAAACACGTACAAACTCCGAAGCACGTAAAAACTCAGAAGCATATAAAAACTCAGAAGCACATAAAAACTCAAAACACGTACAAAAGACAACAGAAGTGCTCCAGGATGCTGGGCGCAGTGTTGAGCCTTTGTTATCTTGTGGCTACACAAGCCAGCAAGTACCAACGACCGGATTTGGTGTGTGGTAATAACAGGTAAATGAACTTTTTTTAAAATTATTTGAATATATATGAGTGCCTGTGTATAAATACACAAACAATACACACATGCTTTCAATTGTGTAATTTAAGTGATCTAGTAGCTCTGCTTTGGAAGTTCAGTTCATGCTAGAAATGTGTTTTGGAGTTTGTACGTGTTTTGTCTCTAGGGGCCACCGCATATATTTATATATAAACATATATAAATAAAACCACTTGTTTTTATGTTAGTAATTCCTTTTGTGCATAATTTTATATTATTGTTAATAATAAATTAATTAAAGCAACAAAACAACCTGAAGAGCCGAAAGAGCCGGCTCTTTTTAGTGAGCCGAACCGAAAGAGCCGGATCTCTAAAAAGAGCCGGAAATCCCATCACTAGTGTGGAGGGTTGTGTCCGAAGCAACTGTTCTTTTCTTGCCTTCTTCTCAGCTACATGAGCCAACTCTCTTGCAAGCTCCACCACATTTACATATGAATGACTAGCCAATCCACTAGTGGATTGAGGAATTTCCCTGCGAATCTTGTTGACTGTGCCGAGGATGGTGGTTTTCAGTCTAAGAAGTTTTTGCGCAAGTGAAAGCGATGTGAAAAAAATGTCCGTGGTAACATTTCTGCCCTTGTCTAGGAATGGTTCCATCAGCCTCATTACTACATTTTCAGAAAGTCTCTCCCCAGTGGGACGATTGGGGTCCTTGCCAAGATATGGGAAGACATTGCAAATGTACTTGGATTTTAGGTCGCAAGCCACCCAAAACTTGATCCCAAACTTGTCAGGTTTACTTGCAATATACTGCAGGAAACAGCACCGAGTCTTTGATGGGAAAAGCTGTTCATCAACGGTGATATGTAGACCAGGGTTGTAGCACGTGATGCAGTTGGTGACCAATGATCCCCACACACTGGAAATTGCAGCGAACTTATCAGTCTTTGCTCGATTTGCTCCATTGTGGCATCAATCAGACCACTGGTATAATGTTGAAATGTACTCACTCACTTTTTATTATTATTTATAAATATGTGTACAAATGGTTGGTTTTTTGTACTGTTTTTATCAATAAATCTCAGCAACAAAGGACCTACACCCATGTGTGTTGATTTCTCCCTAAGACGGCAAACTGAAACACTCCAAGTTGGTGACTTTTGGAGATTTATTTCCCTGGATGATTGAGAATGCATCAAGATGAAACACAAAAGGAAGTTCACAGCTTTTAGCAGCTCCCCCACCCCCTCATCCACACACCCCCACTCCCCTCCCTCCAGAATTCCCAGCTAACGACCTAATATACATATGAATGACTAGCCAATTTAGCTTCCACTTGGCTGAAGCTAAAGCTTAGCTAAAAGCCATTTGGCTGCTCTCCGGGTTTTAAAGGTAGAAAAAGCCAAATGGCAGTCCGTGGTGATGTAAGTGTTAAAAGGGAGTTTCACTAGCTGGAACCACATCTGCAGTTAAGATGAGCGATGATGGATGAGGGAACTATGAATTGGTGCTGCAGTTTGGGGAAGGCCTCGAAGGAGACTGGCAGCAGCTCCCAGGCCGGGCAGATCCCCATGTACTAACGAGAACTGAATGAAAGGAAAAGGAGAAGAGGAGAAGAAAAGAAAAGGGGTGGGGTGCATGAAAATTAGAAAAGCAGGTATTGGTGAAGGGGGCATATATAGCCTGAGGCCGGAAGGGGCGTGAATGAGGTCTGGTCCTGCATGTCAAGAATGTTTGAAAAGATCTTTACAACTGGAAACATCTTCCACAGCAAAACCATCATGATTATTCTACTTGTAGCTATACATTTGATGAATTCACTTCTGGTTTCAGGTAAAGCTATGAATATGTTTAATATATTTTTGGCTGATAACTTCAGCTTTATAGTTGCATTTTATAATTTACATGTTTTATTCTTATTTACCTTTTATTTATTCTTATTCTTATATATTGTGTGGTCCTTTTGGTTGATGTCTGTTCAGCAGGTTCCTCTTTAAGTGATCAAGTCGACCAGACTCCAGCAGACATTTACACAAAAGGAGAGGATGTTAAAATCTACTGCTCACACAGTATTTCAAGCTATGAAACAATCCTCTGGTACAAGCAGACAGAGAAACAGCTACAACTGCTTGGATACACGAATTATGATAAGAGTTATCCAGAACCTGGAGTAAATATGACAATGGACGGGGATGCAAGACAGCACAAGAACTGTACATTAACGATTAAGGATATCAAAGTGAGCAGCAGTGGAGTGTACTTCTGTGCTGCTAGATACCACAGTGCTGCACATCACTGCACCTTCATACAAAAACCTCCCAAACACATTTTAAAAATTTCTGTATGGCAGCTTGCAGCCACTTACACCTGGAATCAAACATTATAACCAACATTGGTCTCACAAAGATCAGATATTATAACAGAACTTCTAAAGTGTCACATCCTGTTTTAAAAAGAAATCTACAATACCAAAACTGTCTGCAGTATCTCATTTGAACATAGTAAATTGATGACACAAATTCTCACACATATCATATGACACACATATTGATAGTTTAAGGCGATTTGAGCTTCGTCACATGCTGTGTTATCATGCTGCAAAGTAAGAGTAACAGCAAAATAGTTAAAGATTAAAAAAAAATAGAAAAACATCCTTCAAAGCCCTGCTATAACAAAAATGAAGTATTGGATTCAAAAAGCAAGCTTCCAGTAACCTTGAATTTTGTTTACTTATTGAGTTGCACGAGAATGAAAGTTTATACTATAAAATACTAACAAAAGTAATTTTCTAAATATATAGACTTATACAGATGAGCTACAATAATCTACTATCAAAGGTTATGAAATGTTAAAAGGAAGTGTTATGAACTTTTAAAGAAAGAAACTTACAATTATATACTAACTTAGGTTATAAAGAAAAAGTCTTTAACAATTAGATTTAGTATCAGCAAAACTCAGCTTCTTGTTGCTTTTACTAATGATAGGGTTGTTCTTGTTGACTGTTCACTTCTTACAGCTCACAGCCCCAAGCAGCCATGAAACTTCCTGTCTTAAGGTGGCAGTATATATTTGCTCAGATTGTTGCGCTGAACCAGTAGTGAATTTGTGGAGGTGGCTGAAACAGTGAAGATTTTAATAATAAGCTGAGGATGTTGTAGGACTCCACCCGTTAAGTGATGGTTTGCTTTTAAGAAATCTATTCATAAAAGAGAAAATATCAGCAAACCTGGGAATATCTTTAGTCAAGAATCATGATCCTTTTACTCCTAAGCATCTTTTTTAACTGTCTACTGGCTTCAGGTAAGGGTATAACAATAATTAAGCTGAATTTTATAATTTATTATTTGGCTTGTTTTTATATATTGTGTTTTATTTTTGTTTGTTGTCTGTTCAGCAGGTTCTCCCGCCAATGATCAGGTTGACCAGACTCCAGCCAACATTTACACAAAAGGAGAAGATGCTAAAATCCACTGCTCACACAGTATTCAAAACTATGAAACAATCCTCTGGTACAAGCAGTCAGAGAAACAACTACAACTGCTTGGATACATGAATTATGATAGGAGTTATCCAGAGGCTGGAGTGAACGTAACGATGGATGGGGGTGCTGAAAAAGATCAGATGCATGTAAAAAGAAAAATAGTCTATATAAGAGATTCATAAAACAGAGGACAAAAGTACAAGTTATATAAAAATAGATTAGTAAATATTATAAGAACAAGTAAGAAAGAATATTACCACAAATTATTGGAGCAAAGTAGAAGTAACACACAAGAAACATGGAGGATATTAAACAGTATAATCAAAAAGGGCTCAAAAAATAAAAATTATCCAGATTATTCTAAAAAGGTAAAGATATTGTGCTTGATAAAACTAAAGACATTGCAAATGAATTTAATGATTTCTTTGTAAATGTTGGCTTTAATTTAGCAAAAGAAATTCCAGAGTCAAGAAATAATAACGACCTAAATAAACATATTACTCAGAATGTGTCCTCCATGTTTATTGGTGCTGTAACTCATAGAGAAATAATTAACATTGTGAAGACATTTAAAAATAAAAAGTCCACTGACTGTTTTGGTATTGACATGATATTAGTTAAAAGTATTATAGAATATATAGTGCAACCTTTCGCATACATTTGTAAACTGTCCTTTCAAACTGGTGTGTTTCCCTCACAAATGAAAATAGCAAAAGTTATTCCAATCCATAAAAATGGAGAGAGATGTCAGTTTACCAATTATAGGCCAATATCACTACTCCCACAGTTCTCAAAAATTTTAGAGAAGTTATTTGTTAATAGACTTGATAAATATATTGAGAAGCATAATCTCCTAAGTGATAACCAATATGGCTTTAGAGTGAAAAGGTCCACTTCGATGGCAGTGATGGAACTTGTTGAAGGGATATCTAATCCATCCATTCGCTTCCGCTTATCCTTTTCAGGGTCGCGGGGGGCGCTGGAGCCTATCCCAGCTGTCATAGGGCGAGAGGCAGGGTACACCCTGGACAGTTCGCCAGTCTGTCGCAGGGCTAACACACAAGGACAGACAACCATTCACACTCACATTCATTCACACCTAGTGGCAATTTGGATTATCCAATTAACCTATCCCCACAAGCTGCATGTCTTTGGACGGTGGGAGGAAGCCGGAGTACCCGGAGAGAACCCACGCAAACACGGGGAGAACATGCAAACTCCACACAGAAAGACCCCGGCCTGATGGTGGAATTGAACTCAGGACCTTCTTGCTGTGCGGCAACAGTGCTAACCACGGGATATCTAATGCTATAGATAATAAGGAATATACTGTTGGTGTTTTTATAGACTTAAAAAAGGCGTTTGATACAATTGATCATTCTATATTAATGAATAAACTAGAGAGATATGGCATAAGAGGGATAGCATACAAGTGGATGAAAAGTTACCTGGATGAAAGATATCAATATGTCGAATTCAATAATGTAAAATCTAAGCAGTTGAAGGTAACTTGTGGTGTTCCTCAGGGCTCTGTGCTGGGCCCTAAATTATTTATATTATATATAAATGACATATGTAGCATTTCCAAACTGTTAAAATGTGTATTGTTTGCTGATGATACCACTCTGTACTGCTCAGGTAAAAACCTAGAACAGCTTCTGACTACAGCAGAAAAGGAGTTAAATATATTAAAAAACTGGTTTGATGTAAATAAGTTATCATTAAATATAAAGAAAACAAAATTGATTATTTTTGGCACTAGACAAATGAAAAATGTATCTAAAATCAGGGTTAATGGAATTGAAATTGAAAGAGTGTACGAAAATAAATTTCTTGGAGTGATAATTGATGATAAGCTGAGTTGGAAGTCTCATATAAACCATGTGAAAACAAAAATGTCAAAAACCATTGCTATTCTCTATAAAACAAAGCATGTCCTGAACAAAAAATCATTATACACACTTTATTGTACTCTGTTGCTTCCATATATGACTTACTGTCTGGAGATATGGGGTAATGCATATAAAACGAACACTCTTCCTATTTTCAAGTTACAAAAAAGAGCTATAAGAATTATAAACCAATCAAACCATATAGAACCAACTAACATTTTGTTTATTAATCTGAAAACCCTGAAATTTTATGATTTAGTTGAATATAAAATGGCACAGATAATGTATAAAGCACAAAATAACTTGCTTTGCCCCAGTACTCAGAAGCTGTTCAAAGTCAGAGAGAGTCAATATGACTTAAGGGGAACAGATTTCTTTAAGAAAAACAAGATGAGGACAAATATAAAGCAGAGATGTGTTTCTGTTAGAGGAGTTAACCTGTGGAATAATTATGACAGTGATTTAAAAAGGTGTAGTTCATTTTCCTTGTTTAAAAATATGTTTAAAAATAGAGTATTAGAAAAATATATAAATCAAGAATGTTTGTTGTTTGTTTGTTTTGTTTTTGCTTTGTTTTATTATTTGCTTCGAGCTCTGTGTACAGGAGCTGCATGCAAAAAGATATTTTGTTAAAAGGGTTGGCGTAATAAGCAAATGCTTCAGCCAATACCTTTTGATTAGCCTTGTTCTCATGCTTTCTTGCTTTGTGGTAGATCTTTGTTCTGTTTTCACTGAGATATTTGAATCAGAACTGCATATTAACGATTAAGGATATCAAAGCGAGCAGCAGTGGAGTTTACTTCTGTGCAGCTAGGTACCACAGTGCTGCACATCACTGCACCTCAATAGAAAAACCAAAGTTGTTGGGTTTTTAAAAAAAAAAAAAAAAAAAAAAAAAACTTCTTTATTGCAGTTCGCAGCACCTTACACCTGGAATCAGCCATTATCATGAATGTGGTCTCACAAAGATCAATAAGGTTCGCTATAAGCAGAAATGCAACATTTGAACTGCCACATCATTTTTAAAAAGCAGCCTCTATATATCTATAAATATCTATGTATATGTTAAAAATATCTGTAGTGTTTAATTTCAAAATGATCACTGTGATGGCCTTTTTCGTGTCTTGGCCATTGAAGAGTATGCCATTTCTTTGCCTTGAGAAATTCTTGGGTTGTTTTTGCAGTATGCTGTGGGTCATCATTCATTTGCATTTTCAACCAAGAGAAAAGCTCAGTACACATCACAGTTTATCCTGCTCCTCTATAAGCAATGCTTCACTTCCACTGCAGTGCGCCAGCTCCAGCGGCATTCATTAATGCCAATGGTGACTCCGCCATGTTTAATAGATCATGATATGCTTCAGATCAAAAGTTGTCTCCTTCATCGCTCTCTCCTTCTCTTCGCTCTTTCCATCATTCTGGTAAAAATTAATCTTGGTTTCAAATGTCCAAACAATGCTTTTTCTGAACTGTACAGTCTCTATTTTCTGGAAAAGTCTGGCCTTTCAGATTATCCCCTTTTCTGTGGTCTTTTGGCCTATTTGTGTTGTGGAGCAGACCAATCCTTCTCTTCTTTCTAAACATGAAACAGATAATTGATTTGGACACTCTGGACATTTCTTTTGTTAAACCTTTGAAAGTTTGCATGTTGCGTATTTAAAATCCACTTTGCAGGTATACGGAGACAAAATTGTGTCACTAAGAACTCATGGACATGACTGTAGCATTATCAACCTACACTATAGCAGTTTGTTTTCAAACCAATATGGTTCCTGTATAGATGGGACTGCAACAAATGGACCGACTTGCATGTGATCAACTGAAGGACCTGTTCCAAAAAGCAGTGCAGTTTACTTCTGTGCTCCTATTTACCACAGTGATTCATATCACTCTTCATCAACACGTAATCTTCCCAAACACAAGTTTCATCTCCTCCCACAGCTCATTGCCACATGCACCTGTAACATTTCCTGTCATAAGCTGGCAGTATATCTTTGACTTTTACACTGAACCAGTAGTGTGATGTTCATCACTAACAGACTGACAATTACACAATTAAGTTGAGGATATAATAAGACTCCACCTGCTGAATGATGCCTTGCTTGAAAGTGAGTTTACTCAGAAAGAATGTTTGAAAAGATCTTTACAACTGGAAACATCTTCAACAACAAAACCATCATGATTATTCTACTTGTAGCTATACATTTGATGAATTCACTTCTGGTTTCAGGTAAAGCCATGAATATGTTTAACATATTGTTGTCTGATAACTTCAGCTTTATAGTTGCATTTTATAATTTACATGTTTTATTCTTATTTATATTTTATTTATTCTTGTTCTTATATGTTGTGTGGTCCTTTTGGTTGATGTCTGTTCAGCAGGTTCCTCGGACAGTGATCAAGTCAACCAGACTCCAGCAGACATTTACACAAAAGGAGAAGAAGCTAAAATCCACTGCTCACACAGTAATCCAAACTTTTACACAATCCTCTGGTACAAGCAGTCAGAGAAACAGCTGCAACTGCTTGGATACACGAATTATGATAAGAGTTATCCAGAACCTGGAGTAAATATGACAATGGACGGGGATGCAAGACAGCACAAGAACTGCACATTAACAATTAAGTATCTCAAACTAAGCAGCAGTGGAGTGTACTTCTGTGCTGCTAGTTACCACAGTGCTGCACATCACTGCACCTCAATACAAAAACCTATCAAACACATTTTAAAAATTTGGCAGCTTGCAGCCACTTACACCTGGAATCAGACATTATAACCAACGTTGGTCTCACAAAGATCAGATATTATAACAGAACTTTTAAAAAGTGTCACATCCCATTATAAAAAGAAACCTACAAAACTATCTATTTGAAGATGGTATAATGATGACACAAATTCCCACACATATCATATGTCACACATATTGTAGTTTAAGGTGATTTGAGCTTTGTCACATGTTGTGTTATCCTGCTGGAAGCAGACATCAAAAGATGGGTTGAGTGTGGTCATAAAGGGATGGACATGGCAGCAACAATACTTAGGTAGGATAGGGCATTTAAACAATAGTCAGCTGGTATCACACCACCATTGTCCAGCTGAATTATTAATACAAGACAGGGTGGATATACATGTTGTTTATACATCTTTTCTGACTATCATCTGAATCTGACTCATCAGACTAGTCAACATTTTCCAATCTTGATAAGTCTCTGTAAATAGTAGCCTCAATTTCCTGTTTTAACAGCAGGCATGCAATCCAGTGTGTTCTACTGTTGTTGTAGTCATCAACTTTAAGGTATGAAATGTTGTGAATTCTGAAATGGTTATGACAAGCTTATTTAAATTACTGTTGACGTTCTATTAGCCTGAAGCTGTGTGTTCATTTAGATCTGTTGTCAAGCATCAAAGAACAAACGTAAATCATCATGATAATTTCTTGTACATAGCTTTTAAAGTTATTGTGGTTTCAGATGTTGAAAACATTGAAACATTTATTTATTTACATTGTTTTGCTTTTTTTGTTTTCCTTGTTAATTTTTATAAGGAATGAGGCTGGTCTCGGTAATGCTTTTTAAACTTATCAATCATCAATTTTAATTTCTTATGCACACATTTCACAGCCGCTCGCACCTGTAACACTTCCTCTCAGAAGGAGGCAGTATATCGCTAGTCAGACTTACTCATGTGAATTATTGTAATAATAACATGAGGATTACTGAGACTCCACCCAATGAATGATGGTTTCCTCCTATAAACATTTACTCACACAGAAGACTGGAAATGATCAAGACAACTGAGAACATCGTTCATCACAAAGCATCATGATTATTCTGCTCCTAAGCATCTATTTAAACTATAATCTAGTTTCAGGTAATGTCATGAATATGTTCAGTATGTACACAGTATTATAGAGTGCTACAAGCTGTATTGCTGGATTTTATATTTTACACAAGATAGTATGTTTTATTTTTATTTGATGTCTGTCTAACAGGTTCCTCTTTACGTGACCAAGTCCACCAGAGTCCAGCAAACATTTATACAAAAGGAGAAGAAGCTAAAATCTACTGCTGGCACAGTAATCCAAGCTATGACACAATCCTCTGGTACAAGAAGTCAGAGAAACAGCTACATCTGCTTGGATACATGTATTATGATAACAGTTATCCAGAACCTGGAGTAAATATAACAATGGACGGGGATGCAAGACAACACAAGAACTGCACATTAACGATTAAGTATGTCAAACTAAGCAGCAGTGGAGTGTACTTCTGTGCTGCTAGATACCACAGTGCTACACATCACTGCACCTCAATACAAAAACCTCCAAAACACATTTTAAAAATTTCTGTATGGCAGCTTGCAGCCACTTACACCTGGAATCAGACATTATAACCAACGTTGGTCTCACAAAGATCAGATATTATAACAAAAGGTTCCTTATTAAAAAAAAACAATGCAACATTTGAGCTGTCACATCTTGTAATAGAGGCCAATCTCCAATGGCAAATATATCTGTAGGGGATTATTATTATTAGCTTTTGACTATGAATAAAAGTGTCACATCCTGTTTTAAAAAGAAACCTATAATATTCAAACGATCTGCACTATTTTACTTTAACGTAATAAAATGATGACAAAAATTCTCAAACATATATGTCAGACATATTGATAGTTTAAGGTGATTTGAGCTTTGTCACATGCTGTGTTATCCTGCTGGAAGCAGACATCAAAAGATGGGTAGAGTGTGGTCATAAAGGGATGGACATGGCAGCAACAATACTTAGGTAGGATGGGCCATTTAAACGATACTCAGTTGGTACTGAGCAGCCAAAAGTTGAAAGAAAATATCCACCAACCCATTAGACCACCATTATCCACCTGAATTGTTAATATGAGACAGGGTGGATCCATACTTTCACGTTGTTTACACATCTTTTTGATTATCATCTGAATCTGAGACTCATCAGACTAAAAACTTTTTCCAATCCTCTTTTGTCCAATCTTGATAAGCCTGTGTAAAGAGTAGCCTCAATGTCCTGTTTTAACAGCAGGCATGCCATCCAGTGTGTTCTTCTGTTGTTGTTGTAAGTTATAAAAAGTTGAAACATTTAGATTTTTGGACGTTTTTTTTTTTCTTTTACTCGTCAGTTTTATAGGGAATGAGGCTGGTCTTGGTCATGCTAATGCCTATGTACACATTTCACAGCCGCTCGCACCTGTAACACTTCCTCTCAGAAGGAGGCAGTATATCGCTAGTCAGACTTACTCATGTGAATTATTCTAATAATAACCTGAGGATTACTGAGACTCCACCCAATGAATGATAGTTTCCTCCTATTAAAGTTTACTCAGACAGAAAACTGGAAATGATCAGGACAACTGAGAACATCATTCACCACAAAGCATCATGATTATTCTGCTCCTAAGCATCTATTTGAATTATATTCTAGTTTCAGGTAATGCCATGAATATGTTCAGTATATATACACAGTATATATAGTGCTTCAATTTTAGCTGTATAGCTGCATTTTATATTTTACATAAGATGTTGTGTCATATTTTTTTATTTGATGTCTGTTCAACAGGTTCCTCTTTAAGTGACCAAGTCTCCCAGGATCCTGCTGACATTTATACAAAAGGAGAAGAAGCTAAAATCTACTGCTCACACAGTATTCCCAGCTATAACCGAGTCCTCTGGTACAAGCAGTCAGAGAAACAACTACAATATCTCGGATACATGAATATTGACAAAGGTTATCCAGAGACTGGAATGAATGTGGAGATGGACGGGAATGCAGATCAAGGCAAAAACTGCACATTAACAATTAAAGAAATCAAGCTGAACAGCAGTGGTGTGTATTTCTGTGCTGCTAGATACCACAGTGGTGCACATCACTGCACCTCCATACAAAAACCTATCTCAGCTTTTCAATATCTGGATTACAGCTCACAGCTCCTTACACCTGGTATCCACCATTATAACCAATGTTGGTCTCACAAAGATCAGATATTATAATAGAAAGTTGCTGCAATGAGCAGCAATACAACATGTAAGCTGCCACATCCTTTTATCAAAAGTACCTCTAATATTCAAAATATCAGCGGCATCTGATTTCAGCACGCTGAGGACTCAAATTTTTACATATATTTAGAGTTGTTCCTCTGTTGTTCTTTAGTGGGCTGTAAATAACGTAGTAGCTTCTATACTGAAAAATGTTCTTTAAACATTTGGAAATACAATTTTTCTTTTACCAATCACTAAGAATTAATTTTGAGATTCTTTTAATTACACAGATTAAAATGATGGAGTAGTTACAGTTACAGTGTGAGTAAATACAGTAGGAGGTACTGTTATGGACAAAATGTACAAAACAAAGATTAATAACCTTCAAAGTAAAAAGGAAAACTTTAGGATGATGGCCAGTCTGTGCAACTCAAACCACCTTAAAAGGTTGGGTCTGTTTACTTGATGGGAGGGAGAAATAATGAGCATAATAACATACAGTAAGACGTAATATCAAGTACATTGATATTTACTTCAGCAAGAAAACACAACATCACGATCATCTTCTTCTCATCTTCTTCTTGTTAACTGTTCCCAATAACAACATTTCAGCCCAGTGAACCTGTAACGCTTCCTCTCATTAGGTGGCAGTATACTTTTACTCAAACGTTTACACTGAAACACAAATGTAAATTGGTGGTAGTGACTGAAACTATGACGATTATGATAATAAGATAAGGATGCTGAGACTCCACCTGCTAAATGATGGTTTGTTCATAAGAACGTTTTTGCACAAAGGAGCAGAACTGAGAGCATCAAGGAATCATGATTATTCTACTTCTAAGCATCTATTTTAACAATATTCTAGTTTCAGGTAATGCCATGAATGTATTAAATACACTTTAGAACAGTGTTATCCACAGCTACAGTTATAACTGTATTTAAGCTGCATTTTATAACACATTTCTATTATTTTTCTATTTTGGGTCTTTTCTTTGGTTGATGTCTTCCGCAGGTTCTTCTTCAAGTGACCAAGTCGACCAGACTCCTGCTGACATTTACACAAAAGGAGAGGATGTTAAAGTCTACTGCTCACACAGTATTCAAAGCTATGATGAAATCCTCTGGTACAAGCAGTCAAAGAAACAGCTACAATATCTCGGATACATTAACATTGACAAAGGTTATCCGGAAACTGGAGTGAATTTGATGATAGAAGGGAATGCAAAAAAAGGCGAGAACTGCACATTAACGATTAAGGATCTCAAAGTGAGCAGCAGTGGAGTGTACTTCTGTGCTGCTAGATACCACAGTGCTGCACATCACTGCACCTCAATGCAAAAACCTAATAAACACAATTACACATTTAAGAAGCCACATTTCTAAATAAATAAATAAATCAACCTCCAATAATAACAATATCTCCCGTGTAGGATTTCAACATGAGCACTATTTTATTGTAGATTTTTGCTCTGCTCTTAAAGAGAAGAGAACTCTGCAAAGACAGAAGATGTTGATTAATTGCAGATACATAAACGCACTGATCTTCTCTCAGTGATAATCACCATTCAGCTGTCCTTTGAATTTTCACTTAACACACTGAACTTGACTTTAATGCACTTGTTCAGTACTAAAACAAACTACATTTCTGTCACTAAACAAGGAAAAAAGAATTAAACTACAATGAAGTTGCTTTTCAAGTCATTAAACTACAAACAACAACACTGTTGAAAGAAGTCTAAAACAAATGTACATTTTGTTCACAAGTGTAACATCTACAAATTATAAAGAGATAAAATTTGTCATCAGTGTCATCATCTTCCTATTCACCCTTTAAAGTTATATTGATTTCAGCTATAAATTGTTTTTACTGTCACTTTTACAAACAACGAGGTTGCTCCATTTCACTTAAATCTCCCAAATAACCAACTTCAGCTCTTCTCACAGCTCACAGCCTCTTTGAACCTGTAATGTTTCCTGTCATAAGGTGGCAGTCTATCTTTGACTTTTATACTGAACCGGTAGGCTGAATGTGTAGTCATGGCTGTCAGAGCTATGATATCAGCTGAGGACATAATAAGACTCCACCTGTTGAATGATGGTTTACTTGAGTTTGTTTTCTCATCACAACTGAGAACATCTTTCACAGCATCATGATTACTCTACTTCTGAGCATTTATTTTAACTGTATTTTAGTTTCAGGTAATACAATGAATACATTAAGTGCATTTTAATAAGAAACTACACTATTATTATAATGTTGGTATATTTGTATTTTTTAAGTAGCATAATTTTAAGGCATATTCTTACATGTTGTGGCTTACTTTGATATCTCTTCAGCAGGTTCCTCTTTAAGTGACCAAGTCGACCAGGATCCAGCTGACATTTACACAAGAGGAGAAGATGCTAAAATCTACTGCTCACACAGTATTCCAAGCTATAACCAAATCCTCTGGTACAAACAGTTAGAGACACAGCTACAATTTCTGGGATACATGTATTTAAACAACGACAACCCAGAGACTGGAGTGAATGTGATGATGAATGGAAGTGCAAGAACTGGCGAGAAGTGCACATTGACGATTAAGGATATCAAACCGAGCAGCAGTGGAGTGTATTTCTGTGCAGCTAGTTTCCACAGCGCTGCAAATCACTCCACCTCTATACAAAAACCTAACACCACAAGTTTTGTACAGCTCCTCACACCTGGAGTCAACAATTATAACCAATCTTGGTCTCACAAAGATCAGATATCACAACAGAATGTTCCTCATGAGCAGCAAGGCACTATTTAAACCACCACATCCTCCAGTATTCAAAACATGTGCACTGTCTTATTTCAGCAAGAACACAAAGATGTTACAAATTCTCACACGTCATTATCAACTTGTTGAATTGAATTTGTTGAATTTGTGACTGATGACCTTTAAACGAAGTAGTTATTTTAGAAAAAAAGTTTAAATACTTGAATTTTGGATCTGTTTTTACAGAGGTCGATATAATCAGCACCTAAAAAGATGTAAACACAATAAACTTGACTGATTCTCAGTTGAATCAGCTCTCATCTTTGGGGTTCAGATGAACATTTCTTTATTGTTTCACTGTTTTTGTTTCGTTGACACAAACAAGGCTGCTCTTATTGCTCAAAAATCTACTGCTCATGTAGCTTTCAGATCTTATAACCAAATGCAGTTTTAAGCAAACAAAGAAAGGGCTTTATAAGATGCATGTCTTAAAACAATGATAATGAACTCACAAGCCTCTTAACATCCCAGCCTTGCACTGAGTCGTGCTTCCATTGTTGTTGTGATCTGTAAAAAAGTTTTTTTTTGTCATTTCTCACAGGTTCATGTCCAAGCAGCCAAATCTTTCTTTAATATGTATTAGGAAGTCGTGAATTCCAGAGGGTGAAGTTGATGTCAAGATGAATGGAAATGCAAATAAGTGCAGTGTATTTTTGTGTTGGTCTTTAGCACAGAGTAAGAGAGTTACTAGTCATAGCTTCTTACAACTGCATGACTATCTTTGACACAGTGACAGGATATCTATAGGTAGACCTTTATAATGGGACAGGAGTCAATAAAAGTCTGATTGCAATCATATCAACATGGTACTAGTAACATTTGTGTATCACTTTCAACCCAGCAGTCTAAACTGGCTGCAGTCGTATGCGTGTTTGTGAGTTGCTCAGCTACCGAGAAATATGATTACTTTGGAGCTTAAACAGTCATTTTTACCCGCAAGAGTTATTATGCACATTTCTAAATGTGGTGTGCAGTGGTAGTTGATTGGTTAGTGTCAAGAAGTGGAGGAAATACTAGGCCATACAGCCCATCTTAAAGGTTGTGCTACTTCCCTGATGGGAGGGGCTATAAGGAGATGGAATCAGTACACACTGTTACAGAAACATTATACAGACTGATGTTTAGTCTAATCAGAAAACGCAGCATCATGATATTTTTTTTCTTGCTAAGCTTTGACGTTATTCTGGTTTCAGGTAATAAATTCTTAATTGTTCCTTGTATTTCAAATGGATAATGTGTTTATGAGTACCAGTGATTCAAGAACTGTATTTTATGTAATGAAAAAAATAGTTGTTCTTGTCTTAAACTCCTGTCCTGAAAATATTTTTTGTATAAATCATCTTACAGGTTCTTCTCTCCATAACCAAGTCCAGCAGAATCCTGCAGAAATATACTACAGAGCTGAAGAAACAGCTAAAATCAGCTGCTCTCACAGCTTTCAGTACTATGATAAAATCCTCTGGTACAAGCAATCAAGGAACGATCAGATGCAGTTCCTGGGATACATGAATGTGAATGATGGATATCCAGAGACTGGTGCCAATGTGGAAATAAGTGGGAGCGCAATTCAAGGCAGTACCTGCACTCTAACAATTAAAGGACTCATTGTGAACAGCAGTGCAGTTTACTTCTGTGCTGCTAGTCACACAGTGCGATGTATCACTGCTCCCCAATACATAAACCTCCCAATCATCAGTTTTCATCTCTTCTTAGAGTTCACAGCCCTGTGCACCTGTAACATTTCCTGTCATGGCACTCCAGTATATCATTGCAATGACTTGTAAATTGAAGAAGGCTGACACCGTGACAGTTCTAATAATAAGCTCCACCCACTGAATGACTGTTTGCTCTAAAGCAGATTTAGTCTTACTTCAACCATACAACACCTTTCATAGCGAGATGATGATCGTGATTATTCTACTCCTGAGCTGTCATTTAAACTGTATTCTAGTTTCAGGTAACAGCTTAATTGTGCTGAATATATTTAAGCCAGAATTAAAGAGTATTAGAAATATAACAAGATATAAATTGAATTTTTAAATACATCATTTTTAAGTTTTAAGTTAATGAATTGTCTCTTTCTTTTGGTTGATATCTGTCCAGCAGGTTCCTCTTACAGCGACAAAGTCTACCAGACTCCAGCTGATATTTACACAAATGGAGAAGATGCTAAAATCTCCTGCTTGCATAATATTTCAAGCTATAACCAAATCCTCTGGTACAAACAGTCAAAGAAACAATTAGAATTGCTGGGATACATGGTTTTAACAGGAGGTAATCCAGAGGCTGGAGTGAATGTGGTGATGGAAGGGAGTGCAAGTCAAGGCAAGAACTGCACATTAACGATTAAGGAAACCAAACTGAACAGCAGTGGAGTGTACTTCTGTGCTGCTAGTTACCACAGTAGTGCACATCGCTAGACTTCCATACAAAAACCTATCAAACACATTTTTGAATATCTGTATTACAGCTCACAGCCTCTCACACCTGGAATCAGATATTATAACCAATGTTGGTGTCACAAAGATCAGATATCAAAATAGAAGGTTCCTCATGAGCAGCAAAGCAACATTTGTTGCTATCATGTCCTGTTATAGAACCCCCCCCCCCACACACACACACACACACACACACACACACACACACACACCTGCAGCATTTCGTTTACCCCTTACTAACAAATTCAGTTTTCAGCTGACAGCCCCATGCATCTGTATTACACTTCAAACCAGCACGCATTTGTCCTCTAACCCAGATCACATATTGACATTTAACATATTAACATTAAGATTCATTATGAACAAGAATGCAGCATTCAAGTTACCACATCCTGGTATAAAAAGCATCCTCAATATTCAATATGTCTTCAGTAAATTAAACTTGAGGATTGGACCGCAGTGATGACTCCAATCCTCAATTTTATTGTATTTTAAGTAAGCCTTATCTGTTCTTAAATTATCCAAATACACAAAAGCTGAACAGTATATTAGCACTATCAAATTAGTAGTATCAGAGAAAAGAAGGAAACTGTTTAGGTATGAAAATACTGGCATCGTGTGAGATGTTGAAGGTTTTACATCTAGAGCTTACAACACTACCTAGGGTAAAAAGCAAGCTTTATTAAACTGCTTTGTGTGGGTTTTTTTGCTTCTTCTCAAACATTTTGGTCCAGAGTGGTGTGCACGAGTAGTTGGCTTTAATGTTAAAAGAGGAAGTGATGGGATACAACCCACCCTTAAAGGTTCTGTATGCTTACATAGTGGGAGGGTTTCCTCTGAAGTAGGAATACAGTAATCGCCATACCAGCCTACAGTAAGGCAGAACCTCAGCATCAAATAGACTGAGACTCAGAAAACACTGCATCATGATCATCTTCTTGTGTTTAATCTTTAGACTTGTACAGGTGTCAGGTAAATATTATTGTTTCTTTTATTTTTATTTAAGTTGCTAAGTAGGTCTATAATTAAAATATTCTATTACTGCATAATTGTTTTGCATTAGTCTCCTTAATGCAGACATACTTGTTTCAGCAGGGTCTTCTCACATTGACAAAGTCCAACAGACTCCTGCTGAATCTTTCTACACATCTGAAGAAACAGTTGCCAAAATCAAATGTGTCCATCATATCCAGGACTATACCCGAATCTTTTGGTACAAGCAATCAAAGAATAATGAGCTGCAGCTCCTGGGATACATGAATGTCGATAAAGAATATCCAGAGACTGGAGTAAATGTGACGATGACTGGGCGTTCAACTAAAGGCGAGACCTGCACATTGACAATTAAAGGTCTCAACCCGAACAGCAGTGCAGTGTATTTCTGCGTTGCTAGCCACACGGTGCTATATTCCATTGTTTCTCAATACAAAAACCTCCTGTCAGCTACTTTTTTACCCCTTTTTCATTTCAGTTTTGTAGCTCACAGCCTTCTGCACCTGGATCACACTTCTAGCCAACATTGGTCTTGCTCCCCATCCAGATCAGATATTATAATATGAGGTTCTTCTGTGCAATAATGAAATACAGTTGCCACATCCTGTTATACTAAACAAACACCTCAAGCCTTCAGTAAGACTGTTTATAGTCAAACATAGTTTAAATATTACTGTCAAATAAACAGGTTAGTCTTAGTCATGTCCGTTGGTGCAATGGTGTTTATAAGAAACAACTGACCAATACTTTAAATTATCAGTGCTATGTTTTATTTTGACATTCATCCCAGTTATTGAGTGAGCAGAACACTGGGGAATTTGATGCACTGTGCCTTTTGCCACAGATGCATGGACTTTGCAATAATACCACTTTAATACCAGTAACACTTACATAACCACTTAACTGACTGTTACATTGGTTCCATCCTATTAATGAACCGTGTTTGAAACTCTTTAGAAGAACCCATTTTTCCACAAACATTGTCAAAGACAGATTAAATGGCTATGTGCTTGACTGTACACACCTTTGGCAATGGGACTGAAAACAACTAAATTCAAATGATTAAAAAGCTGGTTTTAACCATGTTAAAAATAAAATGAAAAAAAGGAAAAGAAATTAATCAATATGTATTTATCATTAAACTTGCATCTCATCAATTTAAGTGACTGACAAGGAGCCTGGTCTTAATCGGGGCCTGAAGTAGCCAACGGTGGCCCTGAGAGGCCAAATTGGACTTCAACTTAAGAAAATACCAGCAATAAGAAAAATGCTGCAAAAGCACACAAAACACAAGGGAAACAGGGAAAAACGGAAACAGAAAAGGAAAAAACTAATTTCCAAAAGCACAAGGGAAGTGTGAATGGGGAGATTATTAATAACGTGACAAATAACTTGTCTTGTGAATATGAGTGAACACATTCATATCTACTAATGAATAATAAGTTAATGATTTTACAAAGGGACTGTTTTCTGACTAACTTTGAATATATTCTTGAGGGTTTGTTTTACTTTCTTTCACAAGATGGCAGCATATCTTTGTTGAGGCAGCGGTGTATGGTGGTTAGCAGCATTTAACATAACATATAGAAGAGCAGGAACCCGTAAGACACCACCCACCTTAAAAACCTGGTCTCTTGTATTCCTGAAAGGCTAACCTATAACCAGACTGCTCTTAAACTGAAGTCAGAGAACACAATGATGATCATTCTCTTGTATTGTTCTCTTGTTGGTTTTTTCCATGTTTCAGGTAAAAATTAGTATTGTATTTATTCTTTAAAATGTTTTAAAGAGGTATTTGCTTGCAACCATGAGGTTCCTATGGTCTCTAAAACTAGGATTAATTGTCAGAAGAAGTAGATCGGTTGTATTAACTTAAACACTTTATTTCTGGTCATTTTTTTTTATTCTCCGGCACTTGTTTCAGTAAGGAGCTGCAAATATATATTGTTGTTAAAGTGTTGCTCTTCTTGGTTTTTATAAAGGTTACTTACTCAACTTAATCTAGTTAATCATACATGCACAAACTGACATGTGGAAAATTTGTCACATTTGTAGTCAGAGGTTTTTTTTTTATGTCTTTTCAACAGGTTCTTCTCTGAATTCCCAAATTTACCAGACTCCAGCCCAGCTGTACATTTCAAAGGAAACAGAAGAAGTCAAAATAAACTGTTCTCACAGTATTCAGGGCTATGATCGAATCCTCTGGTATAGGCAAATGAACAACAGACATCTGCAGTTCTTGGGATACGTGTACGGCACCGTGGATAATCCTGAGAAAGGACTTGATGTGAAATTAAAAGGAGATGCGAATAAAAATAAGACTTGCACACTAACAATCGAAAAACTGGGCCCAAACAGCAGCGCAGTGTACTTCTGTGCTGTCACTCAACACAATGCTAGAAAGCACTGCACTTCAGTACAAAAACCTCACCATGTGTTCCCCCCTCAGCACACGGTGCTGCACCAGCACCTGCGAAGAGGGTTTTTTCCCCTCCTTTTTTTTCAAAGTTAGCTTCCTTCTGTCAGGCAACACACAGTATTTAAATGCCCTCAGATGTTCAGTATATCTGCAGTGGCAGCATCTCAGGAAACTGGAGCACTATCATGATGCAGGTTTTCATTAGATTTGTACTTTTTCCCCTTTGGCTTCAAGGTAGTAATTAATAATTAACATTTGAAATGGAAATATTTTCTGCTATAGTCATGGTGTGCACTGCAACAACCAAGTTTATTTTTGTTATGGCTTCTTTTTTTCCCTCTGTCAAGGAATACCTGGAACATTTATACTATTTATTTAAAATATTGCCAACTAATACCTGAGATATTTTCTGCTTATTTTATAAACAGATTGCTGTAATAGTTCATCAATGAATATGGAAAATGTTTAAATGAGGGGAAAAAAATGAGTAAATACACTTTTGTGTTTCAGATTATATAAGAAGATATCAAATTCTGTTTGAATGTTGTATTTTCTCTGCACAGGTCACTGCCAGGATGTTACTCAATATCCTAAAATCAGCTGGAGTTATGTGTCCAGTTCTGCAGAGATGAACTGCAGCCATAACAAAGGCTTTACCTATATCCAGACATACTGGTACATTCAGCGACCGGGAAAGACCATGACCTTCATCCTCTCCAAACTTCTTGGGGGGAAAATTGAATATGGAGACATCTCTGAAGCAAAATATTTAGCCAGCAAAAAAAACTTTGACATTGGGACTATCACATCACAAAATGTAGATTACAGAAGACTACAGAAGCTTTTTGCCTCACTTATACTGACTGGAGCTTTGATTAACTGGGTTTTTCTTTTAGGCTCTCTCAGTCCTCATAAATTCACTTGAACTCCTGGCTCCTCCCAAGTAGCTGAAGCCTTTTTCTGTCTGGGAGTAATTGTGTTTATCACTTCAGTTACCATCACTATCAGCCACTATTAGTCACTTTCATCTCATGCAAAAGCCCATGTGTAGTCTGAGTCGCTTTTTGAGCAGTTTCTCAAAATGATCACGTTTCTCCTCTTTTGCCTGGCAGGTAAAAACTTGTTTCAACTATATTTGTTGATGTTTGATTAATACTGTACATTTAGTTTAGTTTTTTTGTTCAGTATTGATCAGAGCATAACTAATAATATTCAGTTTTTTTTCTTCATACAGGTGTTTGTGAGGGTCTTAGAGTTCATCAGACTCCCTCTGATATTATCGCACAACCTAGTGGCAAACCTGGTGACAAAATTCAGATTTTCTGCACCCATAATAAAACAGACTACTGGGTGATGCTCTGGTACCAGCAGCCACCTGGAGACACAGCTATGAAACTCATTGGGTATTTATACTCCAAAGATGTCACAATGGAAGAGCTATATAAAAATAATTTCAACATCTCTGGAGACCTGACTGGGAATACAGCAAAGAAGAGTTCTCTCATAGTTAAACTTACAGGAGAAGAGCAAAATGCAGTTTACTACTGTGCTGCGAGAGAAGCACAATGACAAAAAGGCTCTTTGAACCTTACAAAAACTGCACAATGTGGAATCATCAGTGGTTTAAAAAGAAGATAGGGAATAAACTGATCACATACACCTGCTTTTGTGGTTGTACTGTGGTTTGATGTAATCATGTTTTCATTGGCTAACGTATTTTGTGACCGTTTTTTATGTTTGTTATAAGGAAAGCTGTCCAAAAACATCATTTGTTGTGAAATCTAATAAAAGGAGAGCTTGTATAGATAAATCACATGAAGCCACTCCTCCTCTGCCTACATCACACTGGTTTCTTCATGCAATGACACCCAGCTCTGTGAGAAAGCACCTGCCACACAGACTCTGTTGATTTAAATGCTGCGATACAGCATTTTTTTTTTGTAGCTCATGTCAGAACTCTACACAATGATCAGATTTCTTTTTGGCCTTTTCCTCACAGGTAACTGCTTCACACTTAAATGTGATTTACAATCTTTGCTTTCACATTTTATATTATTGATGTGTCAACCTCTGCTTACAGCAGGTATTTCATTGGGAGTTCAGGTCCGTCAGTCTCCCTCTGCTGCTATCAGAAATGCTGGTGATGATGTACAACTAATCTGCACCCATGAAAAAACTGACTACAGAGTGATGCTGTGGTACCAGCAGTCACCTGGAGACACAGCTCTGAAACTAATTGGATATGTGGACTATAGCACAATAAAATATGAAGGAGATTTTGAAAAGTATTGCAACATCACTGGAGATTTAAGTGGAAATACAGCTAAGAGGGGGTCTCTGTTTATAGCGGGTCTAAAAGAGTCTGAGCACAGCGCGGTGTATTACTGTGCAGCGCGATATGCACACTGAGGCAGATTTCCTGTTAGTTACACAAAAACTAAATGCATACATCTTTTATCAACTGTGGTTTTATGTCTTTAAGCAACCTTCAGTCATCCAGCTGCTCTCTGGGATCCCTGTCATGTGATACATACATCATTTCCTCATGTCTTTTTTTTTTTTTTTTTTTAAACATACATACTAGTGACAACCCTCATCAGTATCACATTTATCTCGCAGCTGCACAGGATATAGAACTAAAATGATCATTTTACTTATTTTAGGTCATCTTATGGGTAATTTCAACTTTCCTCTAGATCAGCAAGTTTCTATTTTGTTTCATTGTTTAAGTAAATCTAAGTTGTTGTTGGGTTTTTTTGTAGGTTTTTCACTCGGGGTTCAGATCCATCAGTCTCCTTCTGTCATCAAAAAGGCTGATGCCAATGTTGAGATTTTGTGCAAACATGAAAAATCTGACTACAGAGTGATGCTTTGGTACCAGAAGCGACGCGGAGAAACGGCTCTGAAACTTGTTGGATATGGATATGCAAAGTTCAACAATGACAGCGTTGAGGAGCCATTTAGAAAACATTTCAAATTATCTGGAGATCTGGAAGGAGAGAAAAAGCATAGCTTGCTTACCATAATCAACCTTAAACCGCTTGAGCACACTGCGACTTACTTTTGTGCAGCTAGGGAAGCACACTGCATCAAACATCCATCTTCTCTTAACAAAAACCTCTTTTTTGCTCACCCCTGAATGTAGGTTAAAGAGTAAGTATCTCCCATACAATCATGGGTTGTTTTTGTGGTTTACCGAGTTCCCAGCTTATCAGCACATGTATTACACTACTGCTTTCCTTTCACCCTTCAGACATACACTGCGTTGCCACAAGTATTAACTCACCAATCCAAATCATTGAATTCAGGGGTTCCAGTCACGTCTATTGCCACAGGTGCATAAAATCAATGTGAAAGAAGGGCTCAGTCTCAGGAATTCAAGCATAGTATTCTGACAGTATGCCATCAGTGCAACAAGTCCACAGTCAACTATTGGTGGTATAATGTCAACTAGAAGCAACTAGAAAAAACAGCAACTCAGCCAAAAAAAGTGGTGGGCAACATAAAATCATACAGCAGTGTCACTCGATACTGAGGCGCATAGTGCACAGAGGTCACCAACTTTCTGCAGATTCAATGGCTGCAGACCTCCAAATTTCATGTGGCCTTCAGATTAATTTAGATTAAGATTATCTTACCTACATCAAATCCCTACATGACCAAGCATAATGCAAAGAGTTGTGAAGTGTGCCGCCACTGGAGTCTAGAGTAGTAGAGATGTGTTCTCTGGAGTGAAAAATCCACCCGTCTGGCTCCGTCTGATGAATGCAGACTGTCTCCATGTTGTCATGTTCCAACATGGAGACAGTCTGCATTAAACAGTTTGAATTAAAATTACAATTATTCAAATTTTGTGGATTACACTGCCATATTTACTTGAAGATCGGTTAAGATCATAACACAAAACAACTGCTAGTACCAGCCCATAACCCTGCCTGTGTTTTGTTCACCTCTAACATGCCAGCGAGGCATGATTGTAGATGCTGCACAGGTGTGTCCATCTCACATGCAGCGGTATCGCAAACCACGCCCAGCCACAGACTAATACCAGAGTTTCACAGAGAAGAGGTGTTATTTTAAATTACATAACAAGTTGACTAAAATATTGAGTACCATTATGACAAAGACTAGTAAGCCTTCCTGAAAGCCTGCCTCAGGTATGCCTTCATCCACACCTGACTAGGTGTGATCAATTAGCAACAGCTGAACACTCTTGCACTGCCCCTGCAAAGAGATTAGGGGCTGCAGAAGGGCGGAACAGTCATCTTATACGCCGGTCTCTTTGCATCACTTCCTGTCCCTCCTTCGGTTTTACAAAGTACAGTAAAGACTCCATTCAGTTCTTGACATTCAACATGACACCAGCTTATCTTATCGTTGCCTTTCTCTGGATTAAAGGTAATTAATTCATTAATTAACCTTCTTCTTTAATATATTTGTAAATGAATCCCCTTAAAATGCTTTACAGATGGAAGAACTGGAGGTGGTATATAAATATTTACTTTCACCATTTTCCCAGAAATCAGCTGACATGCACAGGTTTTCTTCTCCAGCAGCAGCACATTACAGCACCACCTAACAGTGTTTCTTTATTTCTTTACAGGAGTTTACCCCAATAAACAAAAACAGGTTTTTCAGTCTCCAACTCAACTCTTAGGAAAACCAAACATTCAAATAAACCTGACCTTAACTCATAACATCTCGAGCTATGACACAATTCTGTGGTATCACCGCTCAGCAGGAGACACCTCCATGAAACTGGTTGCATATGTCAATTATAAAACCCCGAAAGTTGAGCCGGGTTTTGAAGGTCGTTTCAGTGTGAGCGGAGATGGAGAGAAAACTGGTTATCTGCACATCCTGAACCCAAAACACCCCGAAGACAGCGGAGAATATTTTGGAGCAGCAAGTATGCACAGTGATAAATATGCTCATCCTCCAATACAAAAACCTCCATAATAGTCAAGCAGATATTAATACCCCAACAGGAAACCACAGATACCATGTGACACAGTATCAGTGCTCTAACAACAGTCTTCAATAGAACTGGATGTAGGCTTCACAGGTGATGTTGATCTTCATATTGGAGAGTCGTTCATGGGTGATTTGCAACTTGGATACAATTTAAATACACAACAAATGAATAATAACTATTCATTTTTGGTAAGATTGCAACCTAAGCTCTGTACATTATGTTTCTATTTGAAGTTTTATTTATTTTTGTGCACCAAACAGAAGATCTGTTTGCCTTCAGATCTTCTCTGCTTTTTGTAATCAACTCACAAATGACTTTTCAATAAAGTCTTGGACCAACTAAAAAGCCCAAATACAGTCAAAAAGCAGCCACATCTGGCAAAGGAAATCAGAAAATATTTACCATTAAAAATTTTGCAAATGACTAATAAATGATTTATCAGTTAGGTGAAAACACCCGTCAGACACGAGATTCCACACAAAACCGTGGACACTCAAGCTACCAAGATCAGACAAAACAACTGCTTGTGAAATCTGAGAGAGAAACTGTACCAGTCCAGTCCAGTAACCAGTCCAACAGTACCTGTCAGCCAGCATATACACCTGATCCCTAATAGTTAGAGAAGAGTCTCACACAGCCTGGCAGATGATCCTAAGAAGGTGACATGAATCTTTGTAACAAACATTTGCTTTTAATTCCATTGATCTCATACATGGCTCATCATTTGAAACATGTAATGATAGGCCATGAACCTTAGCCATCATTATGACAGCTTTTCTTAGAAGTCACTACAATAGCAAAAGTAACCAGTGTCCAAAGAAACGCTTTGATACACATCTAAAACACCTGGAGAACCATTTTTAAACTTAACTGAACATCCTATATACTAAAATAAAAGCCTTTCAGATGAAAATAGTAATCATACTGTAATTAGCCAATCCAAATGTTTTTTTAATGCTAGAAGATAAATGACAAATAAAAAATGGAGTCAGTATCTTAACTGAGAAACTCAAAATAAGACAAACAGGAGTACTATTGTTACAGACCACTTTAAAAAATTAAATGAATGTCTGGCTTCTTGGAAGACTATTTTATATCTCATCTTATACGCTGATCTCTTTGCATCACTTCCTGTTCCTCCTTCTGTTTCTCAAAGCACAGGAAAGACTTCATTCAGTTCTTGAGATTCAACATGGCACCAGCTTATTTTATCATCACCATCATCACCTTTCTCTGGATTAAAGGTAATTAATTAGTTAACCTTCTTCTTTAATGTATTTGTAAATGAACGCTCTACAAACACCTTACTATGGAGGAATTGGAGGTGAAATATTTACACCTTCTCCACCACTGTTTTCCAGTAATAAAGCTGAAGGTTTTTATTCTCCAGCAGCAGCACATTACAGCACCACCTAACAGTGTTTCTTTATTTCTTTACAGGAGTTTACCCCAATAAACAAAAACAAGTTTTTCAGTCTCCAACTCAACTCTTAGGAAAACCAAACATTCAAATAAACCTGACCTTAACTCATAACATCTCGAGCTATGACACAATTCTGTGGTATCACCGCTCAGCAGGAGACACCTCCATGAAACTGGTTGCCTACATATATTATAAAACCCCGAAAGTTGAGCCGGGTTTTGAAGGTCGTTTCAGTGTGAGTGGAGATGGAGAGAAAACTGGTTATCTGCACATCCTGAACCCAAAACACCCCGAAGACAGCGGAGAATATTTTGGAGCAGCAAGTAAGCACAGTGATAAACATGCTCATCCTCCAATACAAAAACCTCCATAATAGTCAAGCAGATATTAATACCCCAACAGGAAACCACAGAAACCATGTGACACCATATCAGTGCTCTAACAGTCTTTATTAGAACTGGAAGCAAGTTTTACAGGTAATGATAATATTAAGAAGAAGTTGTTTGAGAAAAGGAAAGGATTGAAAAAACATCAGCATGATGCTATGAAAGTTAGATAGAAATCCAAATGATTTTTTAAATGTTCAACTTTCTTTACTGCACAGAAAAAGTCAGGAAATCTAAATATATGAGAATCTATACTTAAGGATACTATAAGTTTTATCTTCCAACTATCTAGTTCAGCCAAGATCAGTCCAACAATCAATGATACTCTTCATTTTAAGTCTCTGGGCCAGAAAAATGTCTAAATATGGTCAAAAAGCAGCCACATCAGGCAAAACATATCAGAAAATCCTTGCCATTAAAACCTTGCTTCTGTAATACAATAATTTTCTTGTAGGATCAATAAGTATCTCTCTATTTGTCGGTTTATCTTTACAAATTAACCGGGTGACAAATTCTTTGGACTTGTGGAGAAACTGCACTTACATGCTATGGATTTAATGTAGAAGAAGAGTGCATTTAAATAAAAGAGGTAATGAAAATTCACTGAACAGTTTGAAATAGCAGTAGTGACATAAATAACTTGGTAAAAAAGCAGGTGGAAGAACTGTCACATTCATTATTTCAAATAAGAAGTGGAAAGTTAGCAGGGAGCACATTCAAACTGGTTTAATTATGATCAAGAATTTAAAAAGCAGCACAACAGGGGCAGGACTAAACCAATTCAACCGATAGGTGGAGGCACAGCACGTAGTTTGAAGCTTTTATCATGAGGATGTGGTGATGAATTAACCCGACACTGCTACTGCTTCACAGTCTTAATCTCAGAGAACTACTCCTGTCACATCAGTGCCTGACGATGTCTTCATTGTATGCCTTTGGCTCTTTCTTCATCAGTCTTTACTGTAAGATGTCAAACTTCAGGTCTTTGTGAAAGTCTCTATTTTTTTATATACTTCTATGCCTAAACAGTCATGTTTAAAATATACGTTTTTTAGAGGTAATTTTGTTGGATTTTTTTTTGTTTGGTTTGTTTTTGCACAAAGATGGTTATTGTATTTTCTCTGCAGGTCAGGTGAGTGCTGTTACATTTCAGCAATCGACTCCCCAGATAGTGGCAGAGAAAAGTGAAGTCCAGATCAATTGCAGTCATAATGATGGGAACCTTCCTGTAATGCTCTGGTATCAGCATATAAAAGAAAATCAGTCTATGACCCTCATTGGGTATGGATATCAAAATACCCGCCAAACATTTGAGGGTCAGTTTGAAGAACAATTCAAGTTGACAAGAGGAAGCGCAACAACAGGAACACTTACTATTCCAAGCGCAGAACTGTCACACTCTGCTGTTTACTTCTGCGCTGCCAGCACACAGTGATGTGGCTTAATGCCACTCCCTTACTAAAAGCATTTTTCCTACACCTGCAGGTGTGATGTGTCTCTTACAGACTTTCGCTGATAAAAACCGTGTTTAACCTACAACAGCACAAACTTGGAGGATGTCAGCTGTGATCGGGTTTCTTCTCATCTTGCTTTCAAATAATTATTTCAAATTTTCTTGCACTTTTTACAACACTTCTTATTTTAACATGACTTCAACATTAGCTTCTTTAACATTTGCCTTTCTCCCTACGCAGGTCAAGCCAGCAGTGTGACCTTTCAACCATCTCATCCAAGAATAGTCAATGAAACATCCAATGTTGAAATTACATGCAGTCATGATAAAAATGACTTCTATCTAATGCTTTGGTACCAGCAAAAAGAAAATGGTTTAATGAGCCTCATAGGATACAGCTACTTCGGCAATGTCCCTGTCAAGGAAGAACAATTTGGCAATCGCTTTGAGATTACAAGAGAAAATATCCAAACAGGAGCTCTGAGCATCAGCAGCGTGATTGTATCAGACTCAGCCATGTACTTCTGTGCTGCCAGCACACAGTGATGTGTTTTGGTGTAATGCCAATGCTAAAAACCTTGTTCTTTCTGAACCAGGCTGCTGAAATGTGCCTCAAAACAAATGTGTTTTTAGCCAAATTTTCAGTGGTTCAAACTCACAGTATCTTTACTCCACATACACACCAGTGAGCCTGGGGTGCCCACTTCCTTTAACCAGTTTTGGAGACCCTCTGAGTTCATTGTTTACAGTTTGGTCCTTGTCAAAGTTTTTTAAAAATGTTTTTACACTTGCCAAGTACTTCTTTTTACAACACATCAACTTCACTTGCTGACATATATTTAACTCTTTAACTGGTACATCTGGTATATCATCATTCTTATTCAATTTGCAGGCTACATGGTGTAAAAAGAACCAAACGTTTACCTTAAAAGGTGAAGCTGTAATTGTTAGCATAAACAGTCCAATGAAATAAACATAGCAGAAAAAGGGATTTCTCTGTTTATTCCATTCTGGTGTCATTTTTGAGTTTCTACTGTAGTTTATAACAGTCAAATTTATTAAAGTATATAGGTGATCTTATAACTTTGTGTATTGTAATGTAACATAATGTGTGGCTTTAATTTGAACGTGTTAAAATAATACAACAACAGTTAAATAATATCCATTATAATTAACATGTTCAAAAAGGAGTTTTGTGGTGACAATCTCATATCACAATATCATGTTTTGCTTCTGGCTTTAATCAAGTAAATTAGTTGATCAAAACCAGTCATCTTATAAGTTTGGCAGGTAAAATAATTTCATATAATTTAAAATATTTTTTTAATATAATTAAAATGTAGACACTAACTTTTTCTTATTTGCAATGATGTTGCATGATGCTGGGAACAAAAGATTAATGTCACAGCAGCACAGAATACTGGCAACATTTCAAAAAGAACAGCAGTCCATCATGAAGGAGAGTGATGATAGATGATACTTCTCAAATCATGTGATCATGTGATCTCAGTTCATGATGTCTTTTGCGTTAAATGTGGTGAGGTTTGCATCTGCTGTATCATTCCACTGAAGGCAGCTCATCACTAACATGGTTATAGCAGTTATTTATTTCTCATTATTTATTCACTCTGGTGGGTGCTCTGTGAATTTACTCACACTTTATTTACTATACTTACTATATAAGTGACAAATCTGAGTAAATTCACTTTTTTTTCTCTGTTTTTTCTCTCATGGCTTCTAGGTCTGACTGTTGTTGTTCTTCAGTCTGAAGATCAAATGTCTGACCCAGGGAGAACAGTGACGCTGGAGTGCAAAATGGGTTCAGGGTTCAGCATGAGCAGCTACACCATGCTCTGGTACAGACAGAACCACCACGGAGCTCCAGTCGACTACCTTTTAAATGAATATGATAAAACTGTGGGACGCTTAAAGTCATTTCTCGAGGCATCCAAAAACAACTTCTCTCTACAAATAACTGAGCTGCATATGAATGACAGCAGCACCTACTACTGCGCTGCCAGTCACAGTGATACACACAGACCAGACACTCATACAAATAGCAAGTGTGTCTGTCACACATCACATATAACAGGAAGGGGCTGTGGCTTGTTTGGTTTGATATTAAATTTTTATACAGATGGAGCAGTCTACAAATCTTCAAAGTTACACAGAACTGACCTAAAACAATTTGGTGCATTTACTTTTAATATCAGATAAAAGTTAATGACTAACACCAATTACCACTTGCACAAAGAATAAGCCAAAACATTTTAAAGTCACATGTCTAACTGTTACATCTGTGTGTCTGTGCACACCAAAAGAGTTTAGACCATACCGTATTTATTGGAAGCAATAGATTTGTTTGTAAATCAGAATTTTGCATCACCATCAGCCTCACATGCAGCTGCACAGTCAATCCAATAAAGGATGAAGACCGCTGGTTTGAGGTTTAGTAAAATTGTGAAAAGAGCAAACAAATCTTCAGAAAAGTAAGAAAAAAACAAACCTAAGAGAATAATCAGTATCAGAATCTCTGGAGAAAGGAAATTAAGCTGCAGTTGGCTTGGTGGCCACTGGGAGACTGCTGCTGTAAAAATGAACCCCTTCAGATTGTCTGTATGAAAAACTGTGGGATGTTCATCTTGTTTCAGAAGCTTTAACTGCAGCAGCTTAATAAGTTGCATCAGTGCTGTGCCTGCTCAGCCTGTAAGAAATTTAAATGCAGAAAGATATATTTTTATTTGTCATATTATAATCAATGTAAACATGAATTTCCTCTTTTTTGTGCTTTTGATATTCACTGGTAAGAACATTTATACTCATATTACATAACTATAATATCTCTGGAAATTCTTCATCATATTTTTTCACTTAATTTGTTGACTCGCCTTTGTGTCTTTGTTTCCAGATTTCTCCCGGGGTGTTAAAATTGATCAGCTTCAAATTATTTTCAGTCGTGAAGGAACCAAAAATGTGACCCTGGATTGTAAACAAGATGATAGTCAATATTACTACATGTACTAGTACAGACAAAGCAGCAGTGGGAAACTGGAGTTAGTGACATTTTCTCCTGGTCAAAATTCCTGGAACATTGAAGCTCCTTTTGAAAAAATAAAGTACACCATGTCTCGGCCTTCCGTGCTTGAATCCACCCTGCAGATACACCCTGTTGAGCCTGAAGACACGGCTCTGTATTACTGTGCTTCCAGAATAGCACAGTGGTTAAGAAAGCATCTGCAGCTAAACAACAACCTCACAGGAAGAAGAAACTGGAAGATAAGAGGAAGATGGATAAATCTGAAAGCTGATGTGTTTAACTCTAAGAGCCCCATAAAATAAGTATCAGGACTACATGACATAAAAGGAAACAATAATTGTTATAAAAGCAAATAAAGCACATTTATCTTATATATGAAGTATAAGAACTGTCTCTGCAAAGTTCAGTCATGTCTGTGCATCACCACAAAGCTGATCTGTTCAGATAAGTGAGCAGGTGTTGGTACTCAGTATATGACTACTTTAGTTAACTGTAACATTTGCAGTGTAAATTATAATGATTTAATACTGGAGTGTTATTACTGATAAATCTACCCAGATGTTTGAAATTGGCAATAACAGAATATCCAGAATATAATGACTTTGACAGTTTTCCACTGGATTAATTCTGGTCAAAAACACTTTATGCCACCAGAACAACTATGACCTATCAAGGTTTGGACTCCCCAATATCTCTGCTGGTGTCTAATAGTATCAGGCAGATCCTTTCAGTTCTGTCAGTTGTGAGGTGGGTCTTCCACTGATTGTTGTTCCAGGGGTCAGCATAAGAAGTCTGTCATTTCACTGTCATTTCAATAATACAAGTTTTCACTTGTATTATTATTTTGAAAGAGATCTGTTTTGGTTTTGTTTTGGTTTTGGTCTCTGCCTGAAATACATGCATTTAATTTTTATTCTGCTTTCTCCACATTTCAGCAATCTCCTCACCAAACAGTGGCACAGAAAAGTAAAGTCCAGATTGACTGCAGTCATAATGATGAGAACCTTACTCTAATGCTCTGGTACCAGTATATATAGTATCAGTATATATAACAGAATAAGTCTATGGCCCTCACTGAGTATGGATATCAAAATGCAAGAGGGAACTTATCATTCAAAGAGCAGAACTGTCACACGCTGCTGTTTACTTCTGCGCTGCCAGCACACAGCGATGTGGCTTAATGCCACTCCCTTACTAAAAGCATTTTTTCCTATAAGCTCATGAGTGACGTGACTCTTTTCACAGACCTTTGCTGAACGAAGCCGTGTTTAACCTACAACAGCACAAACTTGGAGGATGTCAGCTGTGATCGGGTTTCTTCTCATCTTCCTTTCAAGTAATTATTTCCAATCTTCCTCTACTTTTTACAACAGTTATACGATGTTTTACAACACTTCTTATTTTAACATGACTTCAACATTAGCTTCTTTTAACATGTGGCTTCTCCCCCACACAGATCAAGCCAGCAGTGTGATCTTTCAGCCATCTCATCCAAGAATAGTCACTGAAACAGCCAATGTTAAAATTGCATGCAGTCATGATGATAATGGCCTCAATTTAATGCTTTGGTACCAGCAAAAAGAAAATGGCTTAATGAGCTTCATAGGATACAGCTACATAGGCAGTGTCGCTGTCATTGAGGAGCAGTTTGAAAATCACTTTGAGATTACAAGAGAAAATATCCAAGCAGGAGCTCTGAGCATCAGCAGTGTGATTGTATCAGACTCAGCTGTGTACTTCTGTGCTGCCAGCACACAGTGATGTGTTTTGGTGTAACGTCAATGCTAGAAACCTTGTTCTTACTGCTCTAGGCTGATGGAATATGTCTCAAAACAAATGACTGATTTGGCTTTAACAACAAGGTGTAGTTTTTAATGGGTGGAGAATAATATATTTTCTTTCCTTTTAGGGCACAAAAACTAAAAAAAAAAATACACTAAAATGCCGCTGTCTATTTCTAAGTAGCTACTACAATAAAAGGAGGTGGAACTCTTCATTTAGGGTGAATTATGATTTCACTTTTCACAACTAGAATAAAATATCTTCTTTCTTTAGCTCTGTTGGCTGACATTTGCCACCAAAACTAAAAACATTAAAACCACATGATTGATCCTGGTAAGACACCGTTCATGCCAACAGAGCAGCTCTAACCTATCAACTCTCCACAATACCTGATCTGAGATCTGTAATCACTCATCTGCCTGCCTTCCTGCGTGTTTGGCTGTTTTTCTGTTCTTTGCATGATTACCAGTTTCTCACATTGTCACTGTCAATACTGACATCATTACTCTAGTCCAATCATCTTCTCGCCTGCCTTCTTTGAGCCAATGAGTCTTCTCAAGTTTTAAATATGAGCTCTTCATCATTCTCCCTAAAAAAGTGTCTTTCATGCAACACACCTCCTCCCCATCTCCGCCACTTTTCAGCAGCTGCATCATTACACTGAAGACAGTTCATTGCTAACATGGAGGTGGCAGTTATTTACCTGTACCTATCATTTATTATTCACTCTGGTGAGTGCTGTGTATTTACTCAAGCCTTATTTATGACTTAATACCTACTTGACTCTACATTAAATTTAGTTTCCTACTTGTTCTCTACCATGGCTTCTAGGTCTGACTGTTGTTGTTCTTCAGTCTGGAGATCAAATATCTGACCCAGGGAGAAAAGTGTTGCTGGAGTGCAAAATGGGTCCAGGGTTCAGCATGGGCAGCTACACCATGTTCTGGTACAGACAGAACCACCACAGAGCTCCAATCGAGTTCCTTGTAAAAGAATACGAGAAACCTGTGGGACGCTTAGAGTCATTTATCGATACATCCAAAAACAACTTCTCTCTACAAATAACTGAGCTGCATATGAATGACAGCAGTACCTACTACTGTGCTGCCAGTCACAGTGATACACACAGACCAGACACTCATACACATAACCAGCGTGTTTGTCACAGATGGCGTAAAGCAGGAAGGAGCTGTGGCTTGTTTGGTTGTAAATGTCCTGGTGGAAATATAAGACAGAACATCTTCTGATCTTCAGGTCTATGTAGAATTAGGCAGACATGCTGGTACAATTAATTTATTTTTAATATCAGAATAATGCTAATAACTAATATCAAATTTGTCTTGCAAAAATAATAAGTGTACAGAAGCAGATAAAAGTCATGTGCTTCTGGTACACCAAAAGAGATTAAGCCACGCAGTATTTTTGGGGGTAATAAATTTGTTTATAAATCCAAATTTTGCATCACCATCTGCCCTCACTCTGTATGGAGGTGCATAATTAATTCAATATGGGACAAAAACTGTGAGTTTGAAGCTTTTACTGGGTATAGAATTATGAAAAGAGCATGCAATAAACTGACTGATCATAAATAAAAGTATCAAAAACCAGGATGAAAACAGGAAAGGTGGCTTGCAGAAATCAACATTAGTTCATTTACCAGTAAAGTGATATAAACTGCCCCCTTGAGACCTGCAAGCAGCACTGTCACAGTACACTGGGGAGAGGATAATTAAGCTGCAGTTGGTTTGGTGGCCACTGGGAGACTGTTGCTGTAAAAAGGAAGCTGTGGAAAACTGTGGGCTGATGACATCTTGTTACAGAAGCTTTGACTGCAGCAGTTCAATAAGTTACATCAGTGCTGTGACTGCTGTAAATATAAATGCAGAAAATTAAATAATTTTTATGTTTTGTTATAAAAATGAATCTCCTCTTGTTTGTGCTTTTTATATTCACTGGTAAGAGCATTTATACTTATATTAGATAACTGTAATGTCTCTGGTAATTCTTCTTTATATTTTTCACTGAATTTGCTGATTTTGCCTGTTTTCTGTGTTTTCTTGTTTTACAGATTTCTCCCGGGGTGTTAAAATTGACCAGCCTCAATTCATTTCAAGCAGTAAAGGATCTGCATTTGTGACTCTGAAATGTGAACAAGATGACAGACAACATTACTACTTGTACTGGTACAAACAAAGCAGCAGTGGGAAACTGGAGTTAGTGGCATATTCTACTGGTCAAGATAACTCGTTCATTGAAGCGCCTTTTGAAAAAATGAAGTACACCATGTCTCGGCGTTCTGTGCTTAACTCCACTCTGCAGCTACACCTTGTTGAGCCTGAAGACACGGCTCTGTACTACTGTGCTTCTAGTAGAACACAGTGGTTCAGGAAGCCTGAGCAGCTAAACAACAACCTCTGTGAAAAAAATCCCTACATGATGGGAGGATGGATAAATAGAAAGGCTTGTATCTGTAACTCTGATAGCCTCTTAAAATAAATTTCAGAGATATACCAATGTGACATTATAGGCCAAAAGAAATCTTATGAACAATAATAAAGAACATTTACTGACACATATAAAGTACAAGAACTGCCTGTGCAAAGTTCAGTCATGTCCCTGCATCACCACAAAGCTGATCTGTTCAGATAAGTGAGCAGGTGTTGGTGCAGTAAAGATATTTTACTACGTTCAGTATTGTTTTCATGACATAAAATAAAATTATGCCATTTAATTATTTGCTACTACAAGCTGGATTTGCACCTTTTGGATGATATTTCTCATATTCTTTAAATTATTTTCAAAATCAGTAAATAATTTTCAATGGCCACGAAGGAACATGTGCATCAAGGGACACGTGAGCAGTTTTAAGGAGGCAGGAATGAAGGGGGGTGGTGTAAAGAAGAGAGAGGATATAACATGTATAGGTTTGTTAGACACAAGCGGCATGTAAATGTTTCACCTCCGAGATGTTAGTTTTGTAATTTTGCTGTGAAAGCAGTTTATTGTGTGATTTCACATATCTACATTTAGGTTTACTTTCTAGAATGCCTCCAGCTCTGTACACATTTGGATTTATACTCGTGGTCCTTACAAGTAAGCTTAACAGTTTTGTCTTTTTTTGTTGAATTGCAATGCTCAAATTCACCTCACTTTGTTTTTCTCACAGGAAAAGTGGAGAGTGTTACCTTTGAACAGTCGTCTGCTCAAGTAGTGAACAAAGGGACTGAGGAGCTCAGGATTAACTGCAGTCACGATGGCAACAGCTTACAAGTAATGCTGTGGTACCAGCACAAGCAGAGTGATCAGGCAATGAGCCTCATTGGATACACAGTACCCCAGAGTAAACCAAACTATGAGAGCCAGTTCACAGACCGGTTTGAGATAAAAAGAGACAACACAGTGAAAGGCTCTCTGATCATCAAAAGCCTTAATCTGTCAGACTCAGCTGTGTATTTCTGTGCTGCCAGCACACAGTGACGTGTTTCATATCCCTGCTATACTAAAAACCTCTGATAGAAAACTAATGACAGTGGCACACTGTTTTTTTCTTTTTGGAAGTTGAAACTGTTCATCTTTTTATCAGGGCAAAATTGGGGTATAACAAATCTATGTATTCTTTATGAAGTGTACTGTACCTATACATATGTAACAAATTTCCCAGTTTAACTACATTTAAGTTAATTTCAGCTTTAGTCTTTTTATGTGAAAAACTTTTTCTATTTTTTTTTCTCTATAAAATATGTGCTTCACAGTACAACAATGCTAATTTAGCTGTTTCTGTTCCAATGCTGTTGCTTTTTGTATGTCTGCTTTAATCTTAATAAACAGTAAAATATATTAAAGTTCGTGTGACCTTATAACTTCTGGCTACTTAGACTCAACAGACTTGATGCACACTGGTTTTGATGCAATGAGCTGTTTTTAAAGAATGATTTATTACTCTAATTATTTAGACAAAAAGTGTTTGCAAAGGAGTTTTTCAACTGTGGAAGTAGTCCTAAACCAAAACATCATAAGGGTGACATAATAAAGACTTTTTAAGCAAAACTTTCATGAGGTAATAAGACAAGATTCTCAATATATAAAGCAGTAATATTGAACATTACATTACTTTTTTAAAAAATGATTGTTTCCATTACCTTTGGTTTGTTAGGATTAAATATGTACACCTACACAATCAATTAAATGTCAATAAATATATGTCAACATTGTTTTCAAAATGGTCGTATTGAAGAAAATTGTAGATGAAACGTCCCCCAAATCACGTGGTCGTGTGACCTCATGATGCTTTTGTACTGAATACAGTGATGTTGCAACAGCTGCATCATTTCACTGGAGACAGCTCAATACTAACATGGTTGTCGCAGTTATTTACCTCTCGTTTTTTATTCACTCTGGTGGGTGTGTTGGCTGTGTATTTACTCACACTTTATTTACTGCCTAATAAGTGACAAATCTGAGTAAATTCACTTTTTTTCTCTGTGTTTTCTACCATGGCTTCTAGGTCTGACTGTTGTTGTTCTTCAGTCTGAAGATCAAACGTCTGACCCAGGGAGAACATTGATGCTGGAGTGCAAAATGGGTTCAGGGTTCAGCATGAGTGGCTACACCATGCTCTGGTACAGACAGAACCACCACGGAGCTCCAATCGAGTTCCTTGTAAAAGAATATGATAAACCTGTGGGACGCTTAGAGTCATTTCTCGATGCATCCAAAAACCTCTTCTCTCTACAAATAACTGAGCTGCATATCAATGACAGCAGCACCTATTACTGTGCTGCCAGTCACAGTGATACACACAGACCAGACACTGATACACATAACCACCCTGTCTGTCACAGATGGCATAAAGCAGGAAGGGGCTGTGGCTTGTTTGGTTGTAAAAGTCAGAGCACCTTTGTCCTGGTGGAAACATAAGTTTAAAATAGAACAGACTTAAAGAAGTCCAGACGCTTTTCTTTGCAAGCTCCTTTGAAAATAGAACAGACTTCAGCTCTTCAAATGTATGTAGAAATATGTAGAAATTCTAGAACATTTACATGGATTTATTTTTGATATCAGATCAATGAAATGTAACGACAGAAATCTGTCAGCATTGTTTCACATTTTTCAAAGCCATCCAATGGAGCATAACAGAGTCTTCACCACGACAATTGTGGGATCAGGGCCTCATGTTTGACATCCCTGAACAAGAACTTCTGTGTGTTTGCAACAAAAGCGATTAGACCATGCAGTCGTTATTGGAGATAATAGCTTTTTTGTAAATCCCAGCTTGGCATCACCATCTGCCCTCACTCTGTACGCAGATGCACAATTTATCCAATACAGGATACAAAAAAGGGAAGAGAATTAACATAAGTGCAGTCTATGTAGTTAGCAGATACAGTGGTTAGTGATAAAAACTGCCCCCTTGAGTCCTGCAAGCAGCACTGTCTCATTACTCTGAAGAAATTAAATTAAGCTGCAGTTGGCTTGGTGGCCACTGGGATATGGTTGCTGTAAAAATGAACCCCTTCAGATTGTCTGTATGAAAAACTGTGGGTTGATGACATCTTGTTTCAGAAGCTTTAACTGCAGCAGTTCAATAAGTTGCATCAGTGCTGTGCCTGCTCAGCCTGTTAGAAATACAAATGCAGAAAGATATATTTTATTTGAAATAATTTAATAACTGTAAAAATGAATTTCCTCCCATTTGTGCTTTTTATATTCACTGGTAAGAACATTTATACTTATATTAGATAACTGTAATATCTCTGGTAATTCCCCATCATATTTTTTCACTTAATTTGTTGATTTGTCTCTTTGTTTCCAGATTTCTCCCGGGGTGTTAAAATTGATCAGCCTCAGTTTATTTTCAGCTATGAAGGAACCGCAAATGTGACCCTGGATTGTAAACAAGATGACAGTGACTATTACTACATGTACTGGTACAGACAAAGCAGCAGTGGGAAACTGGAGTTAGTGACATATTCTCTTAGTAAAGATTCTTGGAACATTGAAGCTCCTTTTAAAAATTCACAGTACACCATGTCTCGGCCTTCCTTGCTTGAATCCACCCTGAAGATACACCTCGTTGGGGCCGGAGACACGGCTCTGTATTACTGTGCTTCCAGTATAGCACAGTGGTTCAGGAAGCCTGAGCAGCTAAACAACAACCTCAATGAAAAAAACACGACGAGTTGGGGAAGATGGATAAATAGGAATGATTATGTGTTTAACTCTGATGGTCCCTTAAAATGAATTTAAAGGAAATACCAATATGACATGAACAGATACAATCATTTTTATAAAAAACAAATAAATAACCTTTATAAATACACATAAAGTACAAGAACTGCCATTTCACAGTTCAGTCATGTCCCTGCATCACCACAACGCTGATCTGTTCAGATAAGTGAGCAGGTGTTGGTACAGTAAAGATATTTTACTACATTCAATATTATCCTCACAAACAGTTTGTTATCAACATCCACGTGCTTTAGTTTCTACTTCATTCATTTATTTATTTTGGTGTGTTCGGTTTGATTGGATCAAGTTCAGAAGATTATCACACACTGACCTCTACTGGGTTTATACGGGATAACAATTAATCCAAATAAAGTGCAATTTATACTAAATATTATAGCTACTGTACACATGCTCTCATAAAATGCTTATAGTTTGCACTATTAAGTCTGTTCTTAATGAAATTTTAGGTTTAAACATGAGAACAATTCTTGTGCTGCTAATTATTTACTCATCCTTAAATGTCAAACATGTAAATATACATCAGCTTTTACACACTGAACTGATGGGATGTTTGAATATATAATTAAGTTCTGGAATGTTCCAAAATACATCATAAAAGTTAGCAATAAATTAGAAATTTGAATAAGAATAATTGAAATGTAAGGTATTATAAGGTAAGTATAGCCCAGGCTAATTTGCAGTGGAGCAAATGTAACTAAATATATATATTTAGACATAAATACCGTTTTAAGGACATAACTACGTTACTCAGTATGTGATTACTTTAGTTAGCTCAAACTTATGTTGTGTAAAATATATCAAATAAATATTTTTTACATCAGTACCTACATACAATTTTATATTATTATGAAATGGCTCATTGTGTTCTTGACTATGACTATTATCTTACAATTCACTTCAGAATAATAACCTTTGCTCTTTTATTTCTATGATTCTATATCCACACAATCCAATATTATGTTATAATTTGTCAAAATGTCCTTTCAGTTATACAAACTATATCATTTATGTGACAAATTTACTCTTATGAACTCGACTAGACAGCAGAAGTTCATCCAGAAACAATGAGATTTTAATTTACTGGTATTACTGGTATCAAATACTTAGTGCTTGGTTGTTTTGCATACCATGCTTTTATAGCATTCTATGCGGGGTCTTATCTGAAGGTTACAGTTACCAAAATGCGTGAGCATCCATTTATAGTATTTCTCATCTTGCTTGCCAATAACTGATTGGATAAAGCGCTGTGACCACCAGAGATGTCACCTCCTCTGAGCAACTACAAACACAAATAAAAAAGTCTCTTTGTGTTTTTTCTGCCCTCCCTTCCTGCTTCTTTTCTTAGCTGTCACAGAAATAGCAGCAGTCAGGTTGGAGCGCGTTCAGCCGTCAGTCAGCCCGACCTGCACAGCTGCGCTCACAGGCAGACAGAGATGGAGGCTGAGATAGGGAGAAGCGGGGTGGGGGAAGGAGAGAGGAGAGAACGAAAAAGACGCAAGGTTTTTGTGTGATGCTTTTTCACCGTGGGGACAGGGGGCCACGGTGATACAATCCCATAGAGCCGTCGTACAAAAACCTCCTCCCATTAAAATGCATTGTGAAGACTGCTACATGCAACTTAAAACGTTGTTAGAGCGGAAAAATCACTAATCTGAAGGTGTCTGGGATGGAGGAACACTTTGGTAGCGAAAACCTATTCCTAAGAAGAAATTTTAATGGGAAATAAGTTTTTAAAGACTTGCAATTCATATTTGCAGCCGTTGGATGTTTGTATTGTTATCTCAACAAACACAAAACAAATTTGGTCATTGTAAAGATCACCCTCCATGTTTAAAGTGTTTAAAGATCACCTGGATTATTAGAATATGTGTAAACTGGATGTTTCTGGAAAGTTTTGAGAGTTTTTGGCAGAGGAGGCCTACAGCGTGACTCTGGAGCTGAAGCTTACTTTGGAAAAGGAACAAAACTCACTGTTTTAGGTAAGTTGGATATCTCAAAGCTTTGATTCGTCCTATTACACAGAAATTGGTGTAAATGCTGGTTTGAAAGTGAAGGAAAATTCTGTTCTCATAAAAATCTAAAATATTGAGCTAAAAACGGAGCACTGTGACCTACAATAATCCTGCTTACTTTGGCCAAGGAACCAAGCTGACAGTTTTAGGTAAATATTCCACTTTACTTCCATTTTTTGACAAATATGACATTGGCTACAGCCTCAGTGTTAACATAAATGTTCATTAATACTAACTAAAGGTTATTCTGGTGTAAAAAGAGTTTCATGCTGAGTATTTTGCACTGTGACCAACACACAACCTGCTTACTTCGGCCAAGGAACCAAGCTGACAGTTTTAGGTAAATATTCCACTTTACTGTGGTGTTTTGTGAACTGTAAATTTGTTTAGAGCCATAACATTGACAGGAGTATTAGTAAAGAATATTGTCAAAGATTATTCTGATACAAAAACAGTTTCATGCTGAGTATTTTGCACTGTGACCACCGGCCAACCTGCTTACTTTGGCAAAGGAACCAAGCTGACAGTTTTAGGTAAATATTTCATTTTACTAGAATTTTTGATAAATATGACTTTAACTATAACCATAGTATAAACAGAGGTATCCATGAAGACTATCCTTAGAGAGGATTCGGATACAAAAACAGTTTCATGCTGAGTATTTTGCACTGTGACCTACACTGATCCTGCTTATTTTGGCCAAGGAACCAAACTGACAGTTTTAGGTAAATATTTCATTTTATTTCTGTGTTCTGATGAATGTACCTTTCATCAGAAGCTTAGTACTGACAGGATTATTAGTAAAGACAATCCTCAGAGATAATTCTTGTGCAAAAACAGTTTCTTGCTGAGTGTTTTTGCATTGTGTCAGGGCAGCGAAGCTTACTTTGGAAAAGGAACAAAACTGACTGTATTAGGTAAATATTTCATTTTATTTCTGTGTTCTGATGAATGTACCTTTATTCAGAAGCTTAGTACTGACAGGATTATTAGTAAAGACAATCCTCAGAGATAATTTTGGTTTCTTGCTGAGTGTTTTTGCACTGTGACAGACCAGCGAAGCTTACTTTGGAAAAGGAACAAAACTGACTGTATTAGGTAAATATTTCACTTCACTACTCTGTTCCAAAAATGTACCTTTCATCAGAGGCTTAGTATTGACAGGATTGTAAGTAAACACAATCCTCAGGCATAAAAAGAGTTTCATGCTGAGTGTTTTTGCACTGTGACAATGCTAACGAAGCTTACTTTGGCCAAGGAACCAAACTGACAGTTTTAGGTAAATATTTCACTTTATTTCTGTGTTTTGATAAATGCAATTTTGATTAGAGCCTTAGTGTTGTCAGAAGTATTATCAAAGACGTTTGTCAAAGGTTATTCTGGAACAAAAAGGGTTTCATGCTGAGTATTTTGCACTGTGAACACTGGCAATCCTGCTTACTTTGGCCAAGGAACCAAACTGACAGTTTTAGGTAAATATTTCACTTTTTCCTCTGTGTTGGATGAATATTGGTTTGTTTAGAGGATTAGTAAAAGTGCTGGCAGAAGTATGAGCAAAGATTATTCCCAAAGAGAAGTGTGGTAGAGAAAGAGTTTCATGCTGAGTATTTTGCACTGTGACAAACACCGAAGCTTACTTTGGAAAAGGAACCAAACTGACTGTATTAGGTAAGTAAAGCATGAAAATAACCAAATAAATGCATGAAGATGTTCAAGGGTGAAGCTGCAAAAAGAAATGTAAGGAGCTCAGATGTTTAGAGTGCTTTTTGACATTAAGCCTGAGCGCTGTGTTGATAGAGAAGCTTATTTCGGTCAGGGAACAAAACTGACTGTTATTGGTAAGTAAAACTTTTCTCTTACATGAATTCAACACAGAAATAATTAAAACATGTTAAAGGGCAGCTGTTGCTTCAGATTTTCTTTCTTAATAGTAGTTTAAATGCTTAAAGAAGCAAAGTGAAAGAAGCATCGTGATGCTTTGAGCACAGATTAAGTTCACTGTGCCTCTGGTGGTTATGAAGCTTTCTTCGGTGGAGGAACAAAATTAACTGTTTTAGGTAAGAAAGAAAAATTATACGTAAAGTTTGTAATAAGATTTGGGCCAGAGGAATAACTAATATAAAATCTTTCTTACATAAGCAGCTTGGTAACAAACTTACTGTACTTGGACTCGTTATAGTCTGAGCTCAGTGCTTTTTGTTCAGAAGCTTAAACACTGTGCCAATTATGAAGCTTATTTCGGCCAGGGAACAAAACTGACTGTTCTTGGTAAGTGAAAAATCTAAATGTCTTTTCATAAACATAGTTAAACTAGTTAAAGCTGACAAAAGTGTTTCAGTAAGGTGTTTGGCATTTAAACTGGTAAAAACAACAACAACAATAAAACATGAGTGCAGCACATTTAGACATTTTACTTTAAAGAAAAATAAAAGGAAACTTCATTATTTTATGAAGAGACCAAAAAATGAAGATGCAAAGTAGAAACAGCATGTTGGGCTGTTTTGAGCACTAATTAACTTCACTGTGACTCTGGTGGTGCTTCAGAGGCTTACTTTGGTGGAGGAACAAAATTAACTGTTTTAGGTAAGAAACAAAAACTATATATGAGTATATGTATGTCTGCAGTAAGGTCTTGGATACATGAATCCAAATAGATGTTAAAATTCCCAACTGGAGTCATTATTAAACAAACTGTATTTGAGGTCTCTGTAGTCTCAGCTCAGGGCTTTTTGCTCTGAGGTTTAAATGCTGTGTCAGAACGAAGCTTATTTCGGGCAGGGAACAAAACTAACTGTTCTTGGTAAGTGACGAATCAAAATTTATTCTTATAAATGTTACAAAACAAAAAACAATTAAAGAATAAGTGTTGCCTGAAAAAACAAACATTTTGTTTCATATTAAATTTGTAAAAACTTAAAAGAGCAGTGCAGCATATGTGGGATTTTTAACTTAAAGAAAAGCAACATTTGGTTTATTAAAAGCAAGCAAAGAATTAAGGAGCAAAGCAGAAGCAGCATGTGTTGAGCTGTTTTGAGCAGTGATCAGGTGCACTGTGACTCTGGTGCTTCAGAGGCTCACTTTGGTGGAGGAACAAAATTAACTGTTTTAGGTAAGAAAACATTTTAAAGTTCACTAAATAAAGTTGAGGACTGATTTTGTTAAGCTGCCTCTAAAACTTTAAAATCACACCAAAAACTCATGTAGCTAAAGTCAAAGTCTTTACATGTAAAAATTGACAGTTGAAATAATTACCATGTGGCAAAGCTAAAGAGAGGCACTAGAAAGGGTTTTTGTCACAGTACAAAGTCTCTGTGCTCCTACAACGAGGCTTACTTTGGAGCTGGAACTAAACTCACTGTTTTAGGTAAGAAAACTTCCAACAAAAATCAGCTGGGCTTTACTCTCATGGTGTTGGTTGAATGAGAACATTTAGTATATGTTTCATTTATTTATTTACCTTTATGTTATGGTAGTGAAAAAAGTGGGCAATCGTTAAAGTTTAAAAGTAATTTATGTAGAAGTTTTCTTGTGCCAGGAGAAAAAAGTGTTATCAGTGTTCTCCAGTTAAAGTACTGTGCCTATGAAACATTTGGCTCTGCGCCCAGAATATTGTTCTCACACTCAGTTCTTATCAGCTCTGTGAAATACTGTGAGTTTCCAGTCAGAAGCTTATTTTGGAGCTGGAACTAAACTCACGGTTTTAGGTAAGAGTGCAAAGATGGATTAACATTAAAGTAATAATTTCTGATGAAATATTCATTGGGATCCTTCTGTAAATTAGTTGGTTTTAATGTCTGTTATTTTAGATTTGTGCATTTCCAAAATTAATTCTCTTGCATGGTCAAAATTTGCGTAATAATGCTACAAGCAGATGATTTTCCTCAGGTCTTTTCTATATGTTTGGGTGTAAAAGTTGTTTAACACTGAAAAAGAGAACAAAGACAGACAGCAGCTTTCTAGAGCAGTTTTTTCTACAGCAGTTTATCAGTGTGAACAACTACGACCCTGCTTACTTTGGCAGTGGCACCAAACTCACAGTACTGGGTAAGAAAGTGACAAAATAGTGCATAAATACTTGTTTTTAGAGATGTAAAGATGTCGTCATCCATGCTGTAAACCTTTAAATTGCATTTTAATGAGTAAACATCTCAAAATGTGTCAGAAAACTGTGATATTTGGAAAAAAAAAACGGCCTCAAGTCTGGAAGAATATTTGTGTTATGGAACAGCTGGCAGAAAAGTGCAGTTTGTTTCATCAAAAAGTGATTTAAATTGCACATGGCAGAGTAATCGTTTTGTATGTGAACTAACAAATGCTGTAGAAAAAATAAGCTTGAGGTGAATCCAAGTGTTCTAAGTCTTGTGAGTTTTTGTGGCTGTGACTTGGCATTGTGCTCAGGCACTTATCCTCCTTATTTTGGAGAGGGAACCAAGCTAACAGTTCTGGGTAAGATCACCACAATAATTTAGTAATAAAGAAAATGTGAGTTTTGTAATCTGAATTAATCCTTTGTGTTAATATGTGTGGGAAAAAAGTTCTCCTGGATGTTTTTGTGCATTAATTGTAATGTTTGCCTGGCATGTGCACGAGACTTGGGTGTCTTACATTTGTTGTAGATCTAAAGGCAGTTTTAGTCATGTGTGTTAATGTGATTCTTCTTTGTCCTTTGTCCTTGCAGAAGAAAACAGTAAAATCACTCCACCACAAGTAAAAATACTGGAACCTTCAAAACATGAGTGCAGGAACAGCAAAGACAAAAAAAGGAAGAAGACCCTCGTTTGTGTGGCCTCTGGTTTCTACCCTGACCATGTCAAAGTGTATTGGCAAATGAATGGGAAAAATGTCACTGATGGTGTGGCAACAGATGAAGCTGCGCGTGAAGGAAAAGATGACAACAACCAGACCGTGTACAAAATCACCAGCAGGCTGAGAGTCTATGCCAAACAATGGGAAAATCCTGACAATACCTTTAAATGCGTTGTCAATTTCTTCAGTGGCACTGTATATACAGATTATTCAGATTTTATTGACGGAGTTACGGGTAAATTCTTGTGGAACTTAATCGTCTTGCTCTTATATGCACATATTATATGCAAATCTTTTAATATTTCAGTCATCTGTTGTGAACTAATAATTTCTTCTTTTTTTTCAAACAGCTGAGACAAATTCTATATCAAGAGGTAAATATTATAGATTATTCCTTCAGTGAATCAGTTCTAGCATGATTGTCATCACTTGGAAATATAGAAGCTGTGTTGTATCACTAAATGTTTCTTATTTACAGAGAAGTATTTGACAACTACACAAAATTTCAAGGTCGTCTACAGCGTGCTTACTGTCAAGAGCTGTGCCTATGGAGCTTTCGTTGGATTTTTGGTGTGGAGGCTTCAGGTTTGTCCAAATCTTGTCCAAAAAAATTGTCTCTCTCTATAATAATAACAGTAACACAAATGACTTATTACTCTCTGCGTTCTTTCTATGTTTTGCAGCGTTTTGGTGGAAAGCAGAAGTACTGAGAGCTGAGCTGAAGCCTCAAAAAATAACTCTGGGACATGAGTTACCTTGCTCTCTGTAAATATTGTTCACAAACAGTCTATTGTTAAAGTGCACACTGTTAATCGCCTGTTCAAGTTCTGCTGTGGATTTTTATGTGCTTATTTGTCTTTATATAATTAATAACTGCCTTTCAAATAGACTGATGTCAATTTTCTTTAGACACAAAGAGATTTCTGTTTGTAACTTCATTTTCTTCTTAATAAAAGTACGTTAGATTATTTTAAAGCTGTGTTGTTCTTGTGTAGTTTGCCCTGGAAATACTTTTTAAAGCTGTGAATCAGTCTTCATATCATAATATCAAACACTATTACTTAATTTGAAAAAGATAGGATGAGACAGGTGAATAATAATGTGTCATTTGATCAAACTTGTGAAGAATATCATCGCCTTTCTCTGGTTTTACATCTCAAGTTTTTCCAGAGATACTGTAAAATGTATTTTTCATCAACTAGCCTGTTTTCTGAGAAGTCGTCTATTTTCTCCCCCATAATCTTGAAACATCTCACCTCAGGAGAACTTCTTAAGATGGTTAATTTTACTCATAGCAGGATTTTCCATTCAGAAAACCGATGACTAAAAAGTGTCTGGTAAAATTTACTAGTAAATTTAAATTTCATCCAGTAATTTTCTTTACTTTTCTTGGAAATCAATTCACTTTTTGAGTCACCTTTTCCACAAACACAAACAGTGTGTGACAACATGCATTCCTTTCTTAAACAAAGAATATCTTTCTTTAGTTCAAACACTCTCTGTAGCAAAATAAGAACACAAGTCTAACCCATAACAGGAAATCAGCATTTCATCTGTGTACTGAAGAAGGTCAAAGCTGCTGTGGGTGAGAAAGATAAACCAGGGCATGAAACCCTGCAGAGGAGAGTGCAACAGCAGAGGAGAGGATGTGGTCACAGAGCAGCCTGCAGCTCGCTCTCTGTGCTGAGAAACGGCGGAGGTGCAACCTTCACTTTACCACAACCTCCGGCTCGCTGTGTGCACCTGCAACTTTGCACCGACCCCCCGCTCTGCACATCTATGAGCAAACAGATGGAAACTTCCATTTCTGTGTCAACTGAAGTTACGCATTGTACAAAAACAACGTCATACATTATGCAAAAGCTGTTTGCAGTGATCTGGCACAACATTTTGCACCAGATAAAATCAGACTTTGGGGAAGCCACAGAACTTCAGGCAAATATCAGCAGCTCATTTAAAAACATAACTGACAGTTGTTACGATTCGGTGTTGTCAGTGTTTTGTTTTAGGCGTGACTGTAATGTGTTTCCTGCTTTACTTTGAAAGTCTGTCTTATCTCAGTGTTTTCAGTTTACGCTTTCTTGTCTCGTCAGTTCTGATTTGCCCCAGCTGTGTTTCCCTCCTGTTGTCCATTCCCTGATTGCTCCCTCTATGTATTTAAACCCTGTGTTTCAGTGTGTCATGGTCGCGATCTCCCCCGTTGTAAATAGTTTGGTGTTTTGTTATAAATAAATAGTCTGTTGTAAATACTTTCGTTATGGGATATTTTTGTTTTGGGATTTTGGTGGAGAGCCTTCGTGGTTTTACTTTCTTTATTTTTCTACGTTGCACCCCGGTTGCCTAGGCCGGGGTGTAACATATGGGGGCTCGTCCGGGATTGCCTTCGCTGGGGGGTCCGGGGACCGCCCCAGCCTTTGTCGTCTGCTGGAGGGTCCGTGGGACCGCTCCAGCCTTCATTCGTCTTCGCTGGAGGGTCCGTTGGAGGGACCGCTTCAGCCTTCGTCCGCCTTCGCTGGAGGATCCGAGGGACCGCTCCAGCCTTCTGCAGCTGGTGGGCTGCGTGTCCGTGTGTGCAGCTGGTGGGCTGCGTGTCCGTGTGTGCAGCTGGTGGGCTGCGTGTCCGTGTGTGCAGCTGGTGGGCTGCGTGTCCGTGTGTGCAGCTGGTGGGCTGCGTGTCCGTGTGTGCAGCTGGTGGGCTGCGTGTCCGTGTGTGCAGCTGGCGGGCTGCGTGTCCGTGTGTGCAGCTGGCGGGCTGCGTGTCCGTGTGTGCAGCTGGCGGGCTGCGTGTCCGTGTGTGCAGCTGGTGAGCTGCTCATCCGCCTTCGCTGGAGCGTCCAAGTGACCGCTCCAGCCTTCATCCGCTTCTGCTGGAGGGTCCGAGGGACCGCTCCAGCCTTCGTCGTCCGCTGGAGGGTCCGTGGGACCGCTCCAGCCTTCATCCGCCTTCGCTGGAGGGTCCGTGGGACTGCTCCAGCCTTCGTCGTCTGCTGGAGGGTCAGTGGGACCGCTCCAGCCTTCATCGGCTTCATCTGTCTGGATCAAACTTTTCACTTGGTGTTAAATGTTTGATTTTTGGGTGGGGGGAACTGTTACGATTCGGTGTTGTCAGTGTTTTGTTTTAGGCGTGACTGTAATGTGTTTCCTGCTTTACTTTGAAAGTCTGTCTTATCTCAGTGTTTTCAGTTTACGCTTTCTTGTCTCGTCAGTTCTGATTTGCCCCAGCTGTGTTTCCCTCCTGTTGTCCATTCCCTGATTGCTCCCTCTATGTATTTAAACCCTGTGTTTCAGTGTGTCATGGTCGCGATCTCCCCCGTTGTAAATAGTTTGGTGTTTTGTTATAAATAAATAGTCTGTTGTAAATACTTTCGTTATGGGATATTTTTGTTTTGGGATTTTGGTGGAGAGCCTTCGTGGTTTTACTTTCTTTATCTTTATTTTTCTACGTTGCACCCCGGTTGCCTAGGCCGGGGTGTAACATAGTGTTTAAATGTACACATGTGTATATAACTATAAGATAAAGGTTTGTGTGGGACTGCATTCAAAAGATAATCTGGCCTTTTTACATGACTCAGTTCAAACCGTCACATTCTGCTTTCCCTGGTTGCTTCCTTGAAAAACATGTTTTCTTGTCCTGAAGTCAAATAAACAGGAAGCGTAGTCTTTGAAGCAGCAACAGAAATGTGGCACATCTGCCATCTGTTAGGAAAATAATTTTAGCTTCCCCTGAATGTGATCCTTAAATGAATGTATAAGCTGCTAATTTAAACCTCACACGTGTGGAGCTCATAAAGAAAACAGCCAGTGTTTGGGTTTTTCGTCTTAAAAACACAATCACAGCTGACGGGTACAGCCATGACAAAAAGAAATTACATCCCCTGCCAATTCTAAGGTTTTACATGTCAGCGAATAAAAAAAAATAATAAAAATAGCCAGTGTATACCAGGTCTTATAAGCTGGTAACAAAACATAAATTATTACACCAAATTTAAGCCAAAATGCATAACTGTAGATGAATTTTTAAGCTCACTTTTCTTTACAGTATTGCTTCAATTCATTGAGCTTCTCAGTCATTTGTTATGTACAGCTCTCTTAAGGCACAACATTTCACTCAGGTTGAAGTCTGGACTTTATCCAGGCCACTCCATCACCACTTATTCTCTTTTTCAGTCTTTCTGCTGTCGATTTGCTGCTGTGCTTGAGATTATTGTTCTTTTATATTATCCATTTTCAACCAAGCTTTAGCTGTTAGACAGATGGCCTCACATTTGACTTCAGAATACTTTGGTATACGGAGCAGTCCACGGTCAACTTAATGACTGTAAGGTACTCACGTGTTGTGGCTGCAAAACCCAAATTCTCTCCCCTCCACCACCGTATCTGACAGTTGATATGAGGCGTTAGTGTTGATATACTGTGTTTGGCTTTAATCATATGTGATTGTCAATGGAAAAATTGTACTTAGTAGTCAGTATAGTCTTTTAATGATATAAGTTTGCATATGGTAGAATACTGCATGTAATCATTTGTGTTTAGAAGTATATAGTTGGTGGCATATTGAAAGAATGTCTCATCCTAGGAGGTCTGTAACATTCCAGGGTGTTCTGGCGTTCACCCCCACATCCTGGGAGCATGGGAGAGGTCGTACCTTGTTTTATTGTTTTACGGTAGGATTAACGTAGCTATGTCAGTTTTAGTCTAAGTGCTTTTTTACATATAGATGAACTGTTGGACCAGCAGGTTAAGGGAAGTAGTTTATGGGGACACACACACACACACACACACACACACACCCCTCCACATTCCAATGTAAGGAACAAACGCTCACTGAAGTGTAAATAAAGACCGGGGCAGTTTCTCAGCGCGAGTCTCAGTTCTGGAGGCTGCCCTTGCTAGCAAGAAATTCTGCGTGTTTCTCTTCTCTGATTTTCTACTGAAGAAGTGTTTTAGAGTACATCTCTTAACAGTGATCCTGCGCATTCCAGTGCTGTGCAGTTGGTTCAAGTTGAACGTTGCAAACCTAAGCCATGCTGCCATGTTGTTTTTAGAGAGAAGAGGCTTTCTCCTAGTAGCTCTTCAAAATATGGTATACTTATTCTGTCTTACTCTCATTAAACTGTCATGAACTTTACATTTAACCTGCTAACTGAGGCCTGTAGAGTCTGAAATGAAGCTCTTTTTTTCCCCAGTTTCTCTGTGTAATACAGAATGATCTTGGAGTCAAGTTGCTGGGACTTCCACTGCTGGGAAGATTGGCAAATGTTTTGTCTCGTCACTGTAGCAAGATGGATTTCAGATTGTCTGTAAAGTACCTCATACATTTTCCCAAATTGAAGGGCAGCAACAGTTGCTTGTCTCAGATCAGCACCAGAACACTCCAGACCAGCAAGCTTCCTAAATGTCTGCATTTATAAAGAAGCTCACACTTGCAATTGATCAGTTCACAAATGACCTCTTCATGTTTGCTCACTTTTTGTTAAATAATAACATGACATAACCTGATGTTTGTCTGAGGTTGTGTTTCCATAATCTTAGGGAAAGGGCCAGATTATTTTTTATGACATCCTAATGTGCAAAGCCTTGGACCTGAACTGTAAATATAAAGATTATTAAACAATGAGTTTTATTTTACTTAATGGCTACATTAAGTAAAATATTGCACTATACCATTTATTGTCTGTCTGCCATACTATAGCTCACAACTGTACTAAAAAAATATTAAAGATATAAGGAGAACGCTCCACAAATATACACCACGGCCAGGAGATTAAATACTGACTGTTAGCTAAAGATTGTTTTGTTTGTAGAGCCAGCAAATCCATCTTAAAGCTAGAATGTAAGTGGTTAAATTATGTTTATGAAAACAACACAAGAGCAAAAAAAGCTGATTGCTGAGAGATATTACAAATGTTTATTCTTACTGTTAGACATTGCTTGACTTGACGGTTGGAATAGATACTGCAATATGCAGTGGAAAAACATCTCTAATAAATTTAGAGATGTCACTGAATTATTTTCCAGTGAAGGTTCAGTTATGTTCATATTCAGTTTCCATCAAGTGAATGAGAAACTGTGGTTCTCATCTTGGGCGACACCTTGTGGTAGAAACTGGAACAATTCAGCACACGTGTATAACGTACAGTCATTGAAGTCAACCAAAGTTTTTATCAAAATATGACCTTTATTGTCAAATAATTACATAGAAATAAAAAAATAGTGGAAAAGTCTTGCAGAGTTTCATTATATGATACAGAAGCAGCAATGAGTGCAGCCTTGTATCAGTGATTTACTGGCATGAAAAAAGTCATTTCAGCTTTTTTAATAACATATATAAGAGTTATTATCATCACGATTCTCAAAAAACAGAGAATATATAGATCAAGTGAGAGCATAACTCATTTTAAAAGGTGTGGCAGAGTAAGAACGAGTTCATCGTCTCATCACATTCAGACTTTACAGGTTTACGTTCTATTTTAAGGCCCATCTTTTATCGTTCCATAAGATTCCCTGAACACCACTTACTTTGTAGCTTTAACTACTGTGCATCTACAGTGATCCGTCCCTTTTTTAAGATTGCAATATTCAAAGACATTTCTGTACAATCTGCTCAGGGTTTTTTGAGTCCTTTTGGCAAATGCAGCAGCTCGTAGTCGACAGCTCGAGTTTTTTAGAATCTAAATGGGAATTCAGATCCCACCCCAGTGTCCACCACCACACATCACATAGTTTTTACACCCTCTGTGGCTTTAACCTGGTCGACCAAACCTGTCGTTTCTTCTGCGAATGCCTGGTGCAGCTGGCACAGCAGAAACTGGAGTAGTATGAGTTGGAGCAAAGTCGGGCGTAAACTATCAGCTCACAGTTGGCAAGCTCAGGCTGGTCCAAACATTCTGGCGGGAGGTCAGCGCCTGCAACGGCACAGTAGATAGGGTTTAAAAAAAAAAAAAAAAAAAAAAAAAAATTAAAAAACCCACAACATTAAAATTTAAAGCCTGAGCCATGAAATATTTGCCAGAAAATTCAATTTCTTTTTTAAATGGAGTGCTTATGATGAAATACAAGTTTATTAAATATTAATTTGCATATATCAAATTAATTTAAATCATTTTAATCTGTTAAAATGTAGATAATATTCAGTAATTTTTCTGCAATTGATTTCTTAAAAATGTACCGTGCAGTTTATGTTGTTTTTTTCAGGAGGAAAACTCACACTGGTGATTTAGAAATCTAAAGAACTCAAAGTCACTCACATATAAAATATGATACACTTGACTTTAAAGGGTTAAAGCAAAATCATTGTTTAAACTCAAGCTAAAAATAAATAAATAAATAAATAAATACATGATGACATCGTGGCGAATAAATAAGTCAGTTCCAAGTTCAGTTTTTCTACTTTCCCTCTGCAGTGCAGATAACAGGTCTGAGCTGATTTAGCGTTCTCACCTTGCTGTGTTTCTTTAATGACCTTTACTTCAGCTGTGGCGCTCACAGAGTAAATGCCGGTGTAAGCGTTGCAGGTGTACGTGCCCTGATCAGAAGGCTTGACATTATTAAGGATCAGGCTGCCGTCAGAAGACAAGAGGATGTTGCGCCCATCTGGACGCACCGGTACACCATTTCTGTATTTAAAGAGAGCAACAGGAAAGGTTTAGGTACATTATTTAAATGCATTCAATAGGCACTTAAATTAAAAATCAGTTCACTCTTTTTAACGCGTATATTAATGCATGCATGCTCTGTAACTGCAAGTAACAGAAATACAACTCATGGCTTTATTTCTGGATTTTAGGGCCATGAAATAAATAAGTAAGTAATAGTAATAAGTAATGATAAGTAAATAATGTCAGTGTTGATGACAACAAGAACTGGATTTATATATTTTTTTGTAGACAAATATCACCTTATTTAACATTTAAGTCGTTAAAGTTATAGGGTGTATTTTTGGGTCATTTTTACTTTTATTGGGGATTCTTTTTGAATGCTATATAACCTAAAAGTCAGACAGTTTAACAGATGTTTCATGCATCTCTTCCACTTATTCTTAATGATGTCTAATAAAGTAATAACAATGTCATTTTTCACCTTGACCAGCCTATATTGACGTTGTCTCCTGACACCACACAGGGAAGCATGCCCGTGCTGCCTTCTGACACTTGGATGTTATTGGGAGCTGTTGTGATTTTCAGATCAGCTGGACAAAGAAACCAAGAGAAAAGATCATTAATGTCACTTTTTTCTTACAATAAGTTTTTACCGTTTAATCCTGGGTCTTGCCCTATGGGTAAAGTTTTTTGTTTTGTTTTTTTATAAAAAGGCAATAACAAAAACACCCCAAAATAAAATTGGTCAACAGTTACTTAAATTAAACAGAAAAAACTGCTTAGCTTTATCTTATTACACCCAATGCATATTGTAAACTGAAAGACCCAAAAAAAAAAAAAAAAAAAAAATTGGGCAAAATATTAACAATAATGTTTCATAAGCAATAATAATCACACTCCAGTTTTATATTTGTTTACTATCTGATGTATAATTGTTGTTTTTAAATAAACTACACAGCCTTACTTCCTCATAACACTTATTCCACATGTTTATTGGTCTGACAGAGAAATAGATTTATTTATCATGTGATCAACTCAGCTGTAAAATCTTAGGAATGTAAATTCAGAAATAATATGTTCATGGTCTGGATCATATGAACTGGATTAGTGTTTATTTGGTGTTCCCATACAGTCAGTAATGCATTGAAATGAAAGGAAACAATCTGTTTACAGTACGTGTTAGATTTAAAATATCTTTGGTTTTATATAATAAAATAATAATAATTTAGTTTTTACTATATTTCTATGAGATTTCTACTACAGTTCATGTCTATTAACACACACTCATACACTATTTCAGCGCTGTTCATTGTATTTGAACAGTGCAAGCAGAGAGAGAATCAGGCAGTCAGTGACATTTACTGATCTCTGCTGGTGATTATCTGAAACTGCAGCATCAGGTTTCAGTCTTACAATCATAATTTCCCTTCTGAGTTTGATAAGCTATCTATCTATTGCACACAAGCATCCAAACAGTACATGTTTAAAAAAAAATGATGAGGCTATGAATAAAACTCACGCTGGACTCTGAGCTGCAGCTGTCGCTGCTCCAGCTGCTGCTGGTTGGAGGCTGTACATGTGTAGACACCGGAGTCATCAGACTTCAGAGGGCTGATGATGAGGGTGCCATCTGAATGCTGAGTAAACCTGCAGCACAGCCATCAGACAGGACCTCAGTTTACACCGACTTCTTCGTAAATGACTCATCTTTATGGTTTAAAATGATAAAGTACCGAGACCCTAACAGGCAAACCAGGGCAATTTATACCAAGCCGGCTTTAACAGTGTCTGCATCTCTTGGATAATAAAACAATCTCAAATGGATAAAGACAGATCAGGTTATTTTCTTTAGACTCCAAAGTTCAGCTTGAATCAGATTTATATATAAAGTGGACTAAATAACTGAGCTATGCTAACTGACATCACAGCGGTAATAGATCTCAAAAATAAAAATACTAATAGTAAGAACCATGGATAAAAATCAAAGAACTTTCACTGCTAGCAATGTTTTTAATAAAGGGTTCATAAATTTCTGAATGTCTTCAATTATTACCTGGGATCACTGATTATCTGTCCATCTTTAGTCCACCCAATGCTGACAGACTGCCGAGCTGAGGAGGGGACAACAGTGCAGGGCAGTCTGGCAGTTTGTCCTGCTCGCATTTCCACCTGGGCTGAGCTTGAGCGCTCAATACTGAACCTGACAGAAATTACAGGGAAGCAAAGACAATGTGAAGTGATTCATTTATACTGTTAGAAATAAATCAGAATACTGAGGTTTCCATGTGCCTGAGCTCTTAATATCTCCAGAAACCGTAAATAACCATCTTCAGGTGCACAGATCCACAGATATTCTTCTCACCTTGCAAATGGACCGTCTCTGGGAAGCGAGGTAGAAGATGGTCCCTCTGTGGCCGAATACACAAACACAAGCACATATGAATGCTCGCAAACAATTCAACACACAGAGTGAGCACTTGCACAATGTCATTGCATAAACACCAAGTGACTTTGCAAGATCAGCATGTTCTGACACAACCTATGACATCAGAGCTTTACCCCAAACTTTCTACATGTTCATGTGACAGACTAATTGGGGTCAAAGTCGGTCAAATTAGCAGTTTGACCGAATCCAGCCGATTGTATATCAGGGTGTGAGAACGTCATTCCATGAAAAAAAAATCAGCCTCCCAACTGACCCCTTTACAATCAGGCGCAAATTTTTACAACTTTTCTCTTTTTATTGAAGCAAAATGTTACATTCACACAGACTCTATAGTATATATAGGATGTAATTTCACACAGATTCTCAATTGAGACCATCTGAGACCCCTCTATAGGAATTTTGAAACATTTCTTCAGGTAGATTTTACTTTTCCCAGGCTTGAATTGATCGATTAAAAGATCTTTATCACTCTGAGCCTCTTCCAAAATATGCCATTTCCCCTTTGTCAGCAAAAGTCACTCTGTTGACATCAACTATAAGAATATGTAATTCAGATCATGTCCCATATATCAGTTTGTTTGGACTGTCATAGTAATGTTTTCCAAATTCTTCCACTACTTTGTATCTTAACTTACTTAACTTCAGATATAATTATCTGCAAGTGAACCTACCAGTCTTGTTTTGACCATAGAGGTTGTGGCTGAAATGTAATTACCTGAGACAGCCAGGTAAATGTAGCGGTGGTCTCTCTCTCGTTCTCGAGTGGCCACACACAGGAACCAGCCAGAGTCCAGCTTAGAGACAGGACCTACTAACAGAGAGCCATTGGGCTGTTGGTGATGCCTAAATGTAATTAAAAATATAGATATAAATAAAAATAGCAACAGGAAAAACAACTTTAATGTAAATTAAGTCACCGAGTACGTTTCTCTACATACCTGTGAGTTGATAGAGGTATACCATCCCTCCTCCACTCCACGACAACGGTGGAGGAAGGTGGAGGGCTGACTCGGCAGGGCAGCACAACTGTTTGGCCAACTAAAGCCTCGACTGTGGATGGGTCGGTCTTATCAATCGTTACTCCCCCCAGAGTCAAGCTGAAGAATAGGGAGTGATAAAAGGAAAGGAAACAGAAGGAAAACAAAGGAGAAGAGAACAGGAAAAAGGAAATGTGAAAGGAAAAAGGACAAAGGAAGAGACATTTGGAAGAGGAAAAAAAAAAAGTCACTTTATGCTCCACTGTTGGTACTTTTATCAGCAGCTACCAAAGCAAGCATAAAGAGCGCCCACAACCTGGCTTTAGGAGTTTGTCAGATAAAGCTCAGAGAAGAGAAATCCACATGCAGCCCAAAAAGTGACGAGACAAAAAGTGCAAAAAAACCCAAATACAAAATACTACGAACATACAAAAGAGACAAGGACACCTTTCATGTAAAATACCCAAACACCACTAAAGAAATCTAAAACCATCTAAACAAGAAAGAGAGATTTAGGGACCACACACATAGGATGACTGAATTATCACAGCAGAATTTTTATTAGTTTGATTTCATGACATTTAGGTGAAGACACCAAAGCACAGACGTGATGGTGGTTACTGACACAGAGAGGTAGCATGCACAAATAAGCACCAACAATAATGACTGACAGAGAGCAGTGAGTCCCAGAAGCATTAAACAACGTTGATGTCCATATAAGGTGTGTGAGGTCTGGTGACTTCTTCTTGATTTGGTTGAGGTTAAAGGAAGAAATGAGGTGTTGCGACATAAGCAGGTGTGAGAGTGAAGGTCTGTGGAGCTGGAAAGAGCTGTGGCTTCATTTTAAAGCAAGAGTTTAGATTATATGAGCATCGAAAGAGTCTACAAAGACGGCATGTTACACAGAAGCACAGTACATTAAGTATTTTGTTGAACAAAATCCAGGAAAAATGCGAAAGGTTGTTGAAACTCAACACCAGGCTGGAAAGCACACAGCCTGATTTACTTGTGGGTGAGGTTGGGTGTGGTCAGAGGTGTGCTTTGTTACACCAGATGTTACAGGCAAATGACACACCCTCCATCTGCTGTGTCAGAAAGAGAGCTTAACCACATGGAGGGTAAGACTAAGTAAGCTATGTTCTCTGTTTTGTTCCCTGATAGACTTTACTAAAGAAAGTTTTAAAAAAAATTTGGATTGCATAAAATATAATTTGCTTATATATGATTTTTGGTTGCTTCAGCTCCACCGTCATATTTCCAGGATGGGTGAATGAGGCACATGATTTGTCTTTTGATTGCGTTTCCATCTCCTATAGCCCACTCTTTGGCCCTGCAGGGTAGAGTGAACTGGGGCTCCTTCAACATGAATTAGAAGGCTCTGAACAGCATTACGAGGCCAGTAGTGGTAGTAGTGGGGTTGGATCGGGTAGGGTTAGCTTTTCACTGCTCTCCCTGGGTCTTTGGGGTCTTACCTCGCAGCTGGGCCGGTGTGCTGTGCAGCTGTGCCATGTGAAGGCCGGCGTACCCGCAGGTAGACTCTACCTCTGTGGGCATTAGTGGCTGCGCTTGTAGCCTGTCTGCTGGTGCTGCTGGTCGAGCCACGCTGGACTATGAAAATCCTCCCCATGTTGCGTGACCGCCCATCCGTTGTAGATCCTCTTCCAGCTGAGGTCTCTGCTCCAGTCGTGCTGTGTTCTCCAGCTGCGGTTCTTGTAGACTCTCCAGAGGGAGCTGCAGGCTGCGGGGCCTGCCAGCTGGGTGCAGGTCGTGGACATGTCCGTTTGCACTCTGCTAGGGTCATGAAGTTATTGCTGTTGCCGTGGCATCCTCCATACCAGAAGTGCACACATTTAGAGGAGATGACATCGAAATGGTACCGGGACACCCAACTGCTGCAGGAGCCAGCAGCACGGGGCAGGGAGCAGATTGATCGCTCAACTGCACAAAGACAACACAATGCAGATCAGCTGTTTGTCATTGTCAAGCATTTTCTCAAACAGGGCTGTCTTGCATAGATGTATTGTGCAAATACAGAGGAAAAACAATATTATAGTATTTTTATCAAGTATAATTTGAATGTTTGTGTTCAGTATTACTACTAAAATGTTACAGTTTACTGCAGTCACATATTTGTTTATAGTCAGTTTTCTTACTACAGCACTATGGGGCCTGAGGAGTAAACATGAAAAACAACTCCCATGTTTTGTACTCAGTAAGTGTCCTCTGCTGCATACCATTTTTTGTTTCTCTGTCTGATTATTTCTTCTCATATTATGACTGCCAATTGCTACAACACCATCATGGCCAATATATCAATCATGCCCATGAGATGCAGGTGATCTAGATCAACTGGATAAAAGCGACTGTTAGAGTGACCTCTAAATTGGAGCATCTCAGTAACCAACAGCACAAAATTATATCTTAACTGGAAATAATATAAAAATAAAAAAAGATTTCTCTTCATTGAGTTTAGAAAACTTACTATAATTAGGAGGATTGGGGCAGCCCTCCCCATTGGGTCCTCCTGCAGGTGTGGTGCGGTCATAGCAGCAGCCATAGGTGGTGGTGCGGCATTCTACTGCATTCTCAGTAGGGAGAGAAGGTGTAACCTGAAAAGGCATAACACATGAAATAAGGCAATATTTTCTCATTCTTTAAAGAATTTGACTGACATTTGACTAATGTTTGATTCATTCAGACTTTTGTGTGCTTTTGCTTACAGTTGGTGCAGGGTTCACATACGCCGCACAGCCTTCCTTATTGGGGCCCTGAGCAGCCGTCACACCATCTTCACAGCAGCCATAACTGACACACAGAACAGGAAGAGAGCAAGAACAGTTGGTATTAAAAGTTTGAGCTTCTGGTCATGTATAATGCCACATAGTCCCTGGTTAGTAACCAAGTCAGCGACCTTAAAAAAAAAAAAAAAAAAAAAAAAAAAAAAAAAAAGGCTCTGCATATGACCTCAACTGCAGTGCAATAACAGAGTGCAGGTGGATACCTGGTCTGAATGCAGGATGTTGGGACAGGAGAGGGAGCTGGAGCTGATGGGCAACCCAGACCCTGGGGGCCTCTGGCTGAAGTATGCCCATCTGAGCAGCAGCCATAATAAGACTGGCTGCAGTGGAGAGCCGGGGCGGAGCTGTGAGGGTCGTAGACTGTATTCGTCTGGGTTGGATCTCTTGTCTCAGGCCTGCGGGCTACAGGCAAAGCCAAGTGAGTGGTGAATTCACGCATTGTACATGCAAAACAGACCCCATAGTTCACCATGGTTCACAAGACAACACCATACAAGCAATAGGGACGTTCACACATCGGTTGAATAAACAATAGAGTCTGTCATTGTGTTTGAGACCACACAGTGAGTCTGTACAGGATGCTGAAGAACAAAAAAAATCCATACTCCTTTTGTTTATGGGCTAACAAAGCAGAGGAAATTATAAAAGAAATGATGATCAGCAATCTGACGTAACAATCTGAAGGAAAATAAACAAATAATTTCACAAAGAAAACTGCCTTTTTTGGAATGAAGCAAATAAAATTTCAAGTAGTGGCATCAAACTTAAAATTCCTGACCACTGGGATAGCACATGATGCTGAACATGCCAGAAACGCCACTGCCAGCACTAGCACACTTCAGTGCTTCAGAAATATTTTAATCAGGCCAACAATGACCATGGAACCATAAAAACATGTCAATCAGGCCCAGATAATTAGTGCTGGGACAGGCTGAATGGGGATGAAGGGGGGTGGAGGGGTTGCTGGGGACAAAGTGACAGAAGTTATATCAGCAGAGAAGAGGGGATGCTGAGCAACAGCAGGGCAATCACACCTACAATTAGCTTTTAATGCTCCAACCATAATAAGAATATTGTATGTTTTGGTAGTTTTAATTGTTAATAACTGGCTGACAAGATGTTACCTTGGTGATGTCACATTGAGCTTTTTCAGTGGTTTTTTGTTTACTTTCTGAGTAACTACGTAGCTAAAAATGCTTACGTACTAGCTTATTTTCAATGCTGATGTGATTATGAGATGCCTTTGAGAGGTAGAGTCTAACCTGTTGCGTGATCTGGCACATAAGGCTGGAAGCCAATCTGAGTGCTGTCATGTCCCCGTGGGTCCTGAATGCTGGGGACGACTGCACAAAGTGTGGATAAAACAAACGCAGAACAGTGTAAGCATGCAACTTAACTGAAGACTGGCAGCAGTCACAAAATGTTAAATTTAATTTTGCACATTGTATTTTTAGATTGCAGTCTATTAAGTAAATGGAAATTTAACAACTTAACTTGAGAAATAAAATAAAAACAGGTGCATTGTTTATTTGCTTAGTTAGCATTTGCTCACCCTGTGGGCTGTAACAGGGCTGGGTGTTGCAGCGCTCCACTGTGAGTGGTTTGGGCTGGGTGTTACACTGGTCCACAGGGTACAGGTTCCTCTCCTGATCAGAGCAGATCACCTGGCGCTCTCGTGAGCCAGATCCACAACTCTTAGAGCACTGCAGGAAAATGGAGAGAGTTTTTCACCCATACAGCTGCTATAACTACATTTATGAGTCCTTGTTTGGTTGCATGTGTGCATCAGGTTTACCAGTCCCCAATCTCCTACGTGCCAGCTGATCTGTTGGGGGCAGGGGGCCATCTCACATCGTTGGACAGCGGCCGGGCGTAGCAAAGCACTGCAAGATGTTTCATCCAGCCTCGTACCATCTGAACCCATACAGGTCACTTCTCTGGTCTGCTGACCTGAACCACAGGTCACTGAGCACTGCAAACACAAGGATTATATATCAAGTGCATCGATTACACTTTTTTATAAAGACCCAAGAAAGATGAAAATTTTTAAATATAACCCAACCTTACATGTTTGTGTGGCATTTTAACCTTATAGTCAAATGTGCTTATCATGTAATTTTACATTTAGGACTTTCGATCTGATCTGAGGTTTCTTCCTGTGAAGAGGGAGTATTTGCTTCCCACCATCGCCAAGGTTTGCTCATAGAGGGCTGTTTCCAGAATACTATGGCATCTTACAGTAGAGAGTGCTTTGAGGTCTGTGTTTTGGTGATTTGGTGCTATATTAAAAAACTGAAGTGAACTGAGTTGAGGTAAGCCACTTTTTTCTAGAAACAAATTACTCTAACAGAGTGTAGATTAGATACCAGTGTTTATTATAGCTCAGTAAAGCAAAAAACAGCTTCTCTGCCTTGTAGTTAGTTGGATTAACATATTATTTATGGATAAATGTTTAGGCTGGTTTAGGGACTGCAATTAATACCATCTTCACTCTCACAATATATTACATTTGTTCCCAGAGTCAGAGGCCAGAGGCTTTTAAGTATGCAGCCTATTTTTTCCAAAGTAATCGACACAATAGCCAGAAACTGTCAGAAATTCTCTTGATAAATGTGAATGCTCTTAAAGTTCTACTTTCTTGATATCTTTTCCATCTCTTCTACATAACACGTAGAAGAGAGAGCCCACATTTTTACTGTGTGCTGGTTGTATTTTTTCTTTATTTAACTTATTTGTAAAGTCTTTTACCAGGATTTAAATAGAGTTCTACAGTTTGCTCACCGCATTCCATCCAGTCACATGGTACTCAGCACATTTCTGCATGTTGCAGGTCTGCAGAGAAGGAGGAGCGTCAGCGTAAGCGGCACAAATGGCATCCTCCACCACGCGGGGTCCCGAGACATCATTGGAAACACACTGCACACTGCGCACCTGAGAGCCTCCACCACAGGTAACTGAGCAGGCGTTCCACTCCCCAGTTTGCCAGCTGAGAAAACCACCAAAAGACAAGAAACAGGAGTCAGTCTCTTTGCTGCCGATATAGACACTGTACAGCTGACCATACAGCATACACAGCTTCAGCCAAGAGGAGTGATGGGAAGAGTTTCGTTCCAAAATCAGGAAAAACAAATGAGTTGAACAAATACTGTCCAGTTTGACTTCACTGCTCTTCAGAGCCGGTTTTTTACATTTTACTTTAACTATAACATAAACATTTCTTCGTCAGTACCTGACCTGGGACATAGTCTTCCATAAAATCTTTAGTAGATTATGTATATATTTTAAATGTTATTTTTGGCTGGATGCATGGATAAACTAATACGGGAAAGAAGCGTTATAATTTTCAGCAGTGAGAAATACAAAGACATTTATTTTACTTTTTTTTTTTAAATGAGCAGAATAACTTGACCTATGACCTACATGCTAAACCTATTTGTGTTAACATATCAGCATTTTTTTTTTTTGACTGACAAATTCAATAATTATTTCATATTTGATGCAAATCGCTGTTTGGAATGAAACCTCCGGATGCCTTTAAAAGGCTGCGCTGCTGTTTGAACAAAGCCTCTCACATGCAGCTAGAAAAACTACTAAACCCCTGGACACATACACACTGATAACAACACTTTTAGAGACGGACATCGAGACACCAGCTGATCCCAGATGAACCTCAGACAGTGTTTTTCTCACTATAATAGCTTAGAACCGGCACTAATGGGGCTGCTAGAAGCATAGGCAGAAGTGAAAGCAGCAATAAACGGCATTTAATTCCTCGCATCTCCGCAAATTAAGCATCTACTGATTCTGGCTTTAGGTGTTAACTTTAATGGATACTGAGGGTGCAGTTAGAGTCACTTGAGCTACATAAACATCTCAGGTTTCTAAGCTGCAGCAGCATGAAAGAAAAGAAAGCAGGAAATACCAGAAAGTCATAGACTAAAGCGACTATTTACTACTTAGCACTACTGCCGTGTCCCAGCCTGAAAAGTACACAATCCCCAACACCCACGGCATGACGATCTTTAACCTCTAAGCGCCTCACAACACATTGGCTACAATATTGCACAGGAACAGAGAGCTTTACAGTTTGCTGAAGAGATCAGGCAGCAGCCCAGCTCAGGAATCAGACACAGGTGCCACAGCTTAAAGGTTAAAGAAGAAGAAGAGTTGGCTCTTTGGGGGGGAAAATGCTACATCCAATCATCCATCACTCACTTTACAAAGTGCTGGATGTTGTCTAAGGTAAATGAGGGTCATTAAAAGGTTGAAAAGAGATCTCTGAGCTTGACAGTTGCCCCATGCCTTCATCCTTATCTCACATGGACAGAACAGACTTGGCACTAAAGACGGACTTGACTAGAGTCAAACACTTCTAAAGGGGGAGAGATCGCGCTTTCAATCAACATTTCTGGTCATTTTTGATATTTTCAGCCCAATTTTAGGGACAAGTAGCCAAAAATGATTCGTTGTAAAAGTGTTTGTTTGACAGAAAGTATGGAAATGATCTAAGAGAGCTAATAAAAGAATCTTTTCAAGGAAATAAGTGAAAGTGTTTAATTATTTAGATCTTCCCCCGGTGTTTGCAGACACCTAAAACTCCTCTACGAGCGCTGAACATGGGTTACCTGAACACAGAGGCTCTAGGCCTCTTTGAGGATCTCAACAACTGTGGTGGATACAGGTACGCCATCCTTTCAGACAGGCATAACATACCAACAACAGTCAAAATACTGCTCTGGGAGTCATTTATGGTACTCTTTAAATTCATTCATTCAGAGTGGAGCAAAGTAAACTCTGGAAACGTCTAAAATTTAGCTTGCATTTACTGAAATAACACATTTCATTTGAGAAGTTTAAGCATTACTTACCTGCGGATTTGTGGGCATGGTTGAGGGTTGCATGTACGGTTGCTCTGTGGCCTCGGCAGAGAAGCACAGAGATAGTCAGGATAGGCCTCATTGTCGATTGAACAGAAGACCAAACGAGACTGGTAGCCTGATAAAGGAAGGTATGGAGCTATTATACTGTCCAAAAACAAGGATGTTTAAAACATTTTAAATTAAATTATGCTGGCAACAAATAAAAGTTGCAGTCTAACCTGATCCACACTCTTTGCTGCAAGCAGACCAGGATCCATAGCTCCAGTAGTAGCCCTCTCTGGAGCGTCCATTTGGAAGGTAGTATTCATATTCCACTCCCTGATTGGGCTCCTGGCTGATCAGCTGAGGGGACAGGGTTAATTTTAACTCCTACTTTTATCCACACATCCAAAACGCTACCTTAAGTTTACAATTTTAAACAAACACTTATGGCATGAAGAAACTAAATGTTTCTCTTTTCTGGAAATGTTTCTCATATATTTCTGTGGCGGAGGTGTGGTCCCTGGCTCAGCTGCAGGGGAGGGAGCTCAACGGGGCGGTGCCAGCGAGGCAGGTGAGAACACAGCTGGTGGCATTTGGACTGATGACAGTCTTTTTCCCCTTTTAGTGAGGGAGGAGACGAGAGAGGGGAGGATGGAAAGCTGAGACCAGTGCAGACCAGACCGTGGGTCGTTGTATAAGAACCAAAACAAACTTGACACCTGTGAGCACAACCATTGTGTGTGTGGAGTGCATTCTACAATTTCATATTTATAACCCTGTGAAGTCTATTTGATCATGAATGGTCATTTGTTTTTTACCTCAACAACAAGTGGTTCAGTGGTGGGGCCACGGCCGATGATGGTTTCAGGGACACTGTCGCCCTCAGCTCCTCTCTGGTAGTACAGCATGGTGCCGCCAATAGGTGTGGCTCTGGAAAACTCAATTACCCAGTGGCCATTGAGATAGTACTCTCCACGTAGATTCTTGATAGCTGTAAAGAAGTTGTAAATGTCAATTATTTTGATTATCTTGTAGTGTGTTTTCTAAAAGGTCTGACACACACTTACCGAGGTAGTTACGTGTGGCATGTGTCTCTCTGATGCTGATGGTGGTGGCTCCAACGGGGATGATGAACATCTGGTTGTAGCCTGAAATAAAAGTGGCAAAAAAGAAGAAACTGGGGTTTAAACTTCAGGAGAGGATTTAAATGACACATATTTAGATGATGATGATTTATGACATTTATCAGGTACATGTTGGGTACATATATCATTTGGCATATCATTTGGGAGTAAGCGTGACCAAATTATAATATGAATCATACCGGTTGGCAGGTCGCGGGCAGTGAAGCTGTTCTTGACACGGTAGCAGGACTGGCCGTTACCCCCGCACTGCAGACAGGGGTCCTCCTGCTGAGGAGACTCCAGCATGTTGTCGCAGCCCATACGCTGATGAAAGGAAAAGTTGGGAAAAAATGATCAAAAAAGAAGATGAAAACCACAGTTCACCTCAACCTGTATTCTGTGTCATTTAGGTTGTCTTCTGCAGATATAAACAAGCACAAATAACATCATTTAAAAACTTTAAATCTTGATCTTAATAAAAATCAGATGTGTTCATCTTGTAAAATTCCTGTCTTTGTATGACAACTGTCAAAGTCACGACTCCACTATAATAGAGAGAGATTAGAAATCATCTCCCGAGAATATATGTGCTAAAACATTATTTCTGTGAAACGTGTAGTTTGAAGAAAAACATGGTTGGAGGTGAAATAATTGAAAATAAATAAATAAAGACCCGAGAAAAGAGTGGATTTGGGACAGCTGTTCCCTTCAGGGAAGGTGATAGAGACATGAAGTCAGAGGTTAAATTGACGAGGTTTACTCATGAGGAAAAAGTTGCAGCAATAATTGCATGAGAAAAGAACAAGAGCAGAAGTGTTTGATGTTATACAGACTGAAGCTAATCTTTCATCCTGCTGCTCAGCTCCACTGATTGTGTCCTGTCTGATTAACGAAGTGATGCTGCATAAGCAAACCCCAAATCATGGATGGGCAGACTAATCAAATCATTAGACCTAACTGGCAACTCATATCAGGCTATGTGTTGCATTTTTTAAATAAGACCTCTACAGCTCTTCACATTCCTTTAGTGTGTGGTAAACACCAAATTGCATATGTTATACATACTGTATGGTATTTGAGCTGCCACCTGCAGGGCAGAGAGCAGAACTACAAAATATGTGCCTTGCAACTTAGTTAACTTTATCATTGAAATGTTCATGCACACATTTATTAAATTGCAACCAATATATTTTTATCAATCATGTTTTCCCAAATAGATTTTGACCTCTGCTGGACACTACGTATTCTGCATGCAAGTATAAGGTAATGTACTTTTAGTACATTACATTTAGTACATTAGTTCAAGGAGTACTTTTAGCTGTCTCCTTGTTTCCCAAGAGGTCACTACAGCGGATGGATTTTCATATTTTATTTGACACCACCCTCCCATTTATCCAGGCTTGGGCCAACACTAGGAGTAGACTAGCTTGCTCCCCATTGAGGCTGGCTCTCAAACCAGGGATCTTTTGTGTGTTTTTGTGCGTTAACCACTGCATGTAGCTATTACTACTGCATATAACTGTGTTATGTGCAATTATAAATTGCTTTAACACGTGTTTTCTTGTCCACATAGAAACCCCAGATACAAATCACACGTTCGTGTCAGGTATAACCGGGGTAAAAATGTCAGCAGGGATTGCCCTGGGGGTAAGTGCTGAGGAGAAGCCAACAGGAGCATGTTGAGACTAAAGAACTTACAGTACACTCATATTTGGAAAGTTTACCACTTAAAATAATACAATAAATTTCCCGTTACATAACCTATAACAGACAGAAAAGAATACTTATTATTAGAATTATTAATACTCTTTCTCAAGAAGTATGGAGTAATAAAAAGTTACGGTTTCAGGACATTTTCAGGACAAGTTGGAAAACATAGAATTACATTTAGATGTCACAAACCTCCTTCCTACCCTCTCTGTTTTCGTCACCTGTCAGATATTAATTTCTTTGTGTGTGTGCAAGTGTGTGCGCAATATTTGGCGGGGCATCCTACCCTGCACACTCCATCCACACAGATATCCGTCCGCCCTGGGTGACAGGGCGTACCATCAATCACGGCTCTGCGGTGGCGGTAGAAAAAGTTTTCCCCTCTTGGCATGCAGTTCAGCTCACAGGGGTTCTCAGCTATCACAGAAATAAGGCTAATTTTAACAATTTAAAGAACTTAGAAATACAAATGCTCACAAATAGCCGGTGCTTGGCAAATGTCACAAGAAAATTCAGTCAATAGTATACATAATATGGCCTGTCAAAGCAAACTCTCAGCTTTGTTTTTGTTTCTGACCTCCGTAATATGGAAGCCATTTGTAGCGTTTCCCGTGGAAATCTGTCCCATCAAACTGGGAGCACTGCTCTTCGCGGAAATCTCTGGATCCCTCTGGACAGTCCTGAGTTGAATAAGGAGATGCAGCAAAGGTCAAAGGTCAGTAATCCTAAAATAACTACTGTATTGTATTTTGAATTAATACAAATTCAAAAAATATATTTACAATGTCTTCTTTAAGGAAGAAACACACTTTTGTACTTTGATTTGCCTTAGGTTTTAGTGCATCATAGTGATTATTGCTATCAAGTTATCGTGTTTAAAAAAAAGTCCTTTGATATATAAAAAAAATTTAGAGGTCTAAATATAAAAGTATACATGAAAATAAAAGGTTGACCATTAAAACCAAATTAGTTTCACATGTGATCACCTGGATGTTGCAGGACCGATATGACTTGTCTGGTCCCACACAGTTGTGCCCTCCATCCTCCCTGAGTGCAAATAAAATAAAACATGAACATGACATTTCATGTAATACTTTTATGAATGAACCCTGATCTGCCCGATATAGTGAGAGCAATTTCCACAAGAGTAGAAGAGACTAAGACCTCCTGACTGACTTTTATCCTTGCTTCTACTACTCCTTATGCTTTAAAAACACTCCACAACATCATAGATACATTTCTTTAGATGCTTTAGAATCTAAAGCATCTAGGGTTGCATCAGGGCTGCCCAATCCCAGTCCTCGAGAGCTACTATCCTGCAGCTTTTAGATGCATCCCTACTCCAACACAGCTGAATCAAATGGTTTGATTACCTCTTCAGCATGCCATCATGTTTGGCAAAGGCCTGATAACAAGCCATTCATTTGATTCGGGTGTGTGGGAACAAGGATGCATCTAAAAGCTGCAGGACGGTAGCTCTCGAGGACCGGGATTGGGCACCCCTGCTTTAGATGCTCTGTGTTTCTTAATGACCACTTCATTTAAATTTGTATCACAGACTTTCTGTTAAAAGAAGATGTTCACAAATAATCCTGTCTTCCTTCTCTCACCCCAACCGCCCCTCCCTGAGCCTGGTTCTGCTGGAGGTTTCTTCCTATTAAAAGGGAGTTTTTCCTTCCCACTGTCGCCAAAGTGCTTGCTCATAGGGGGTCATATGATTGTTGGGTATTTCTCTGTATGTATTACTGTAGGGTCTGCCTTACAATATAAAGTGCCTTGAGTCAACTGTTGTTGTGATTTGGCGCTATATAAATAAAATTGGATTGAATTGAAAATGGGCTGACGATCCAGTATAAAGTCATTGCCCTTAACTTCCCATCAAACTTTCTCACATCTTTCCCAAGTAAAGTTTCATAAAAACTTGACAGCTTCTCATTGCGAGACAAAAACAGTTAATGAGTAGGTGCAATGAATGTATGCAAATACAGCAGAGACTGTCTGCACAAGCAGAAATAACAAGTTTCAGCTCTGACATTAAACAACATTCCTCTTTAATCTGTACCTGTTAAAAAAATGACCTCTCAGCACAGCAGAAACCTCAACATCAACATTGCTAAGCCCTAGTTTTGCACAGACATCCGTGCACATGCCAGTAAACTGCGAGATAGCAGACTGTTTCGCCACTCACCATTCCAGCACTGCTGATAATTCATGATTTAGTCATCTTCAAAAGTACCTGGCCTTAAGCCGTAAAACAAGACATGCTCCTGTCAGCACACCTGAACTGAAACTAAAACATGTCAAAACAACGGCTTTTCACTTAATAATGGAAAACAGCACATTGGCAGCATTAAACACTACTTTCAGTTTAAAATGATACAAAACAGAAATGTGGAAAAGTGGCAGTTATTCATGCAAAATTATTGATTGCACATAATTGAAACTGATTATAGCCCCGACTGACAAAATGACAACCCCAATCATGCTTGTTTTTCTTATGAATGTGTGTACTTTTTTTTTTTTTTACTAAAATGAATGTATGGTGAGACGTGGGAGTTCCTGTAAAGCACAGAGGGAGCTGTCAAATCACTGTGTTTAAAGGAGTGATTCAGCAAGCCTGGCAGACAAGACATGACAGAGTTCATCTGACTGGCAATGGGTAGGACCTCTTCCCTATTATTCATCATTTTCCTAAAGAAGGGCTACAGACTCACTATAAGGCTCTGACTCACTGGCTGACTGCACGAACATGTTGAAAACAAGCATCAAGAGACATCAGACATCAAAACACTGCCATCAAGCTTCTACAGAGATGTAGAAGCTGCACAAACAGCTATATCAACACTGTATGATAAAAACAACATATCTAACAGCTTGTGGTCAGGTAAATGCAACAAGATATGACACATGAAGTAAAACAAAGTACTTAGACCTGTTAAAAACAGCTCCTCACAGACTTGTTCTGTCTAGTGGGAATATTTCTGCGCAAAAGAAAATAAGACTTGTTGTTTTTAGAAAGGTATTCAGTATATTAAGCTAAATTATAGGCCGCTGAGATACTCCGTCGTCTACTTTACAGGAAGACTTTTGTTTTAAGCCTCTTTGATAGTTTTATTTATAGCGTGGCTATATTAAGATTGACTTTTTTCTCTATTTTTGTAAGGTACACTGGAGAAAACGAGCGGAAATGCAGGAAACAAAGCGGGGAAGTGACACAGGGGAGAGAGGCGGGGGTGTACCCTGGACAGGTTGCCAATCTAAGGCTAACACAGAGAGACAGACAATCATTCCTGCCTACATTCTCAACTATAGCTTATTTACTCTCGCCAGTTCACCTAGCATTCACTTCTTTGTCTCAAAATGAAATGATCCGTCAGTGCTGCCACAGCAGTCTGTCACACACCTGAAATCCTTCAGCCAGTAAGTTAACAATAAAATCTACAGCTATCCATCCATCCAGTTTAATCCCAATATCCAGGTAGAATTTTGAATGCTAGTTTTATGTGTAATATAGTATCTTTACTTCAATTTTCTCATATTTGTATCTCTGTAAAAGATCTGAGTACTTCTTCCAAATGGCAATATGCCAGACGGCCCCCAGCAATACTGCAACATTTACGGGAAAAGCTGGGAGCGTGCTTACATATTAGTCACATGTGAGAGGAGAAGCTTTAAAAACCAATCCAAAACGAAAGAAAAACTGTACGTGTTACTTAAATGTAACAACACGTGTGCCGCAAAGGAAACCTAAAATGTAATGTTGACTTTTAAAACCACTACTGAAGCAGAAAAATGGCAGCTCGAAACGTTCACTTCCCACCTGATCCTCTTCAGCAGACAACCGACAACACACAACACAGAGACGTCCTTTTAATATTAAAGGGCCCCTCCCTGCAGTGTGTTTTTGGAAGTAAGACAAGCCGACATCCTCGTGACTTCAAGGCATTCTTTCACAATAAAAATACACAGTCTGTGCCCGTGAACCTCACAATTAGCTTTATTCAAACAGGAAAAAACTCTGTGTGTGTGTGTGTGTTATAAGTTTATACATGTATTTATGTACATCAAGATGCATTAAAATGGATAAAGTTAATGTGCAGAAGACTTACCTGTGAGTAATACAGCGCCTAGTTCTCACAGTCACACCCCCGCCACAAGTCCGACTGCATTCTCCATATGGACCCCATGAGTCCCAGTAATCCACACTGGGCCCCTGGGTGCAAAATTAGACATCAGAATTTGACAAAATTACTTTTTTTTCTCAGTGTTTTTCTGTATTAGCTGGGAAATTACCATGAGAGCTGGAGTCAGGAGCAGCTGTAGGATTGCCAAAGGCAGGAGCATCCTCGTTATTCCCTGGAAAAAAAAGAAGAATTAAAGGGCATCCAGAGTTAGTCACTGTGACTAATAAAGATGACTGCACATGCAGCAAACTTTTTCAAAAACAAGCCAAGAGTGAGAGAGAAACAGTAATTGATTAGGCGCACAACAAATGGGTTAACACAAGCAGAACAGAGCTCTAAGGAAGAGGGGAAAAGACTAAGCAAAACACTGCCGGCTGACACTCAGTAGACATCATTTTTGTTGCCTTGCAGCATTTCCTAAAATTTCCTAGTACATAAATCAGTTTGTGGTGCTTCTGCACTGCTCGTACTTCAGTGTTGGGTACTTTGACAGTTTTACAGACAGACTTTTACAAAGTTTTTTTCCTGGCAAAATGCAAAAACATTTACTGGCTCATCTTTAGATATGCATTGTTTTTCTTAGTCCTCTATAACAGTAAGTTTAATATGTTTTCCACTGGTCCAAATAGTGATTATTGAAAAAATATTCACCAAATGTATGACTTGTTGTTCCAGTTATTGTTAAAACTGGACATTCACAATCCAAAATGCGCATATAGTGACAGGAAGAATGCGGACATGAAGAAAGCCTCTTTAGGAAAAACACTTTTTATCAGATGTCCATCACTTCAAGCGCCAGCCTTATCATTTCCCTCTGCTATCTCATTGCTTAATTGCTTAACTGAGCTAAAATGTTTCCTTTGTTGCATGTGGAGAGGCTGTTTGTTTGTTTTGTTTTTACCAGGGCAAATTGCATGTTTCCTGCCTCTCTGAGAGTGAGAAGGGGGTTGTCTGTAGCTGCCAAATTACCCCTGACCGCTTAGCCATGACCACCAAACTGAAAGGAAAGTTACTTCACAGCAAATACACAAAACAAAGCAAAAAGGATGGCCGTGCCCAAGTGAAGAGAATACAGGGTGTCAGCTGGTCTGTCTCAGACATATATACACAAACACTTACTGAGCCATAGGGACAAAATTGAGTAACTTAATGCGGTAATTGGCCTGGGTGGGGTTAATCTGAGGCTGTTCTGTCTGGACCCGCAGCAGTCCTTGATGATGAAACCAGCACCTCCACATAAAACTTGTCATGTCATTTACTACTGGAGTGGTAACTGGTTTCATGAATGAGTTAATAAAATAGTTAATAAAATACAAATCTCTGATCCAAACCCTGTAATGTTTAATTGACATTTTTATAATTTCTATTTATTGGTTTTTTTTTTTTTTTTGGGGGGGGGGGGGGGGGGGGTTGCTTCAAGGCTGGTTTGTATTTTTTTTCCCTTAATAACAATTAACTATTTTTTTAATGAATTCATTTTACACCCATCAACAACCACATTAATCGTGAATTTCTGCTTTCATTTGTTTCGGTGGGTTCAGCTATAAATATTAGTTCAAAAACAATAATTTAGAAATAAACTCGCCAAATTAAGCACTTTCGAAAATAAATAGAAACACAGAAATACCCCCACAGAAACACATCTAATAAAAAAAACTTCATATCATTATATTATAGCTTTATTAAAAGTATTACAACATATTAATGCATCCTGAAACAAAGCACTAGAATCAAATATTAATTGATTAAAGTTTTAAGCTAATAAATCTTAGTTGTTTTAACAGCGATTGTAAACTGATCCCGACTATAATCGGTCACTGATCTATTTAGAAGTTCCCTATGAGATTCCAGCCTCGCTCCCTTTTTATTGTGCCGGCTCATAAAGCCTTTATCCTCGGGCGATTACATGCTTTTATCCAACCAAATTAACAATTATTCGCCAGTCAGCGAGGGCATGCAGTGTCTTGTGTCCTCTGTACTGTGGGTGAAGAATCTCTGCATCAGGCACCTGATCAGCCGGGAAAATTATAACAATTTAGCCTATTTGTGCTATTTCCATATTAAATAATAATAATAATAATAATAATAATAATAATAATAATATTAATAAAACATACTATTAAAATAAATGTTACCTCCTATGGTACCTCAGTGATATTTACAAAAGCACTATCGGTGACTCGGTGACCGTGAACAGGTTAGTTTTAAAAACTTGAAGTAAAGTCAGGTAAAATAATGTTGGATCCTCACCGTGTTCAGCGGGTTTAATAATGTTTTCTTGGAGTTCCAACCCGTCGGACCTTGCAGCGCGCAGCAGACCTGACAGCTGGTTTCTCTCTCTCCGAGTTTTGACCTGAAGATGCTACCGGTGCAGTGTCCTGGATATATGAGGAAAGTTATCTGGGAGGAAACCTCTCGCTCCCTCTCTATTTCTTTCTTTCTGCCGTGCGCCCAGCCTACGAGGAGAAGAGAAAGACCCGTTGGTTAAACCTCCTCCGCGTCGTTACCGCGCCTTTTAACCAGGAGCTCATCCAACCCGATTACAGCCCCCCCTAACTGCAGAGGAGGGAACATTTTACTCAACATCTCTAATTTCAGACTGTAATAAAAAAAAAAGGGTTAATCAGCATGTTCGCTTGTTCTAGGCTCCCCACAAGCAAACGCTAAAAGAAAAAGACCCGCTTTGCTGTAACCAAACGCGTTATTATCATGCTCCCCCACTGTACCCACCGAACATGTAACACCAAGTTAATCATCCAAAGTCGTGGCTCTATTTCAAATGCTCAGTTACAAATTGTAAAACTGAAAATAGGTCCCAAATGTTCCCTGGATTGTATGTTCAGCAGGAATGTGTTGGTTTAATCTTTGTGTTTTACTTTTGCCTCTTTATGTCTTGAGAAATTGCGCCTGAGAAGAGAAACAGCCAAAGACATTCAAAAAATAATAATTACATCAAATATAGATTTCCTTTTTCAGAAGAAAAGTTGTACATTATGCTAAATTCTCTGTGGGTTGTGTGGTCTGTTACTCAGAACTGCAATAACAGAAATCCAAGTAGACTAATATAGAAAAAAGAAGTCACAAATTACAAAACATCCCTTTCTTTAGTTTCAGATATCCAACTTATTACCGCACAATCAGTCAAGATGTACACTGAAAACTGCTGTCAATAATTCAAAAATCCGATTTTTTTCCTCTTTTTTTCTTTTTACATTTTTTTCATAATCAAAACAATTTAACAGACATATGTCTAACAAAGTGTTTTGATGACCTCTTACTCAAACAAAAAGAGATCATCTTAATTACAATCACCCAATTCTTACAGTTCTTACAGGAAAAACAGACTGAAGAAAACTAACTAAAAAAGACACCTGTGTAGTTTGATAGCACCAAAACGTTCAAGGCTTTAACAGCAGTAAATATACCTGTAACAGTTTTGTCAAATTACACTGGCGTGGATTAAAAGTCCACCTACATGCCCCACTTTGACATATATTTGTGCAACTTTTATAAGTTGCCACTTTACCTAATCCCCCAGTCTTGTATCAAAGCCTCTCTGGGTGTCTTCCAGTCCCTCAGGGTGATTTGTTGTCCAATCATAGCAGTCATTGTCCAGTGTTACTTGGGCCCCAGTAAAATTGGTGAACATTTTTAAACTCTACAACTCTTAAATCTGATTTCAAACTTGACAAAAACAGTCTATTTGTAGAATTTGGTGATTTAATTTTCAAAACTTACTGAAAATGTTAAAACTAGAAGATACGAGCACAAAAAGGTTGTTGTTTTTTTCCTTTGGGTTTTAAATGCAAAACCAGATCTATAAACATCTCCAAGTATGTAACATGATTTTTTTTTTCCATCCCACTTCTTCTTTTCCCAACCACAATGTGAAAACTCCACAACCATCTAAAATTATATAGTTTGGGATTCATAAAAATACAGCTTGGGTGTGATTTGTAGTTGTTTTGAGCCAGCTTTCTACAGTTGACATCATTTGTTTTTCATCCAGAGAGACACTGTGGTCCAGAAACCTTCCTGAAGTGTTTTGTTGCTGAATCTTTGGCTCCAAAAAGCGCTTTTTTCTTCTTACAATGAAACCTCATTTTAAATCTTTAAGCCAGACTGAGTGGCTCTCAAATCTAAGAATGAATATGTAGAATTTCAGTTACCTTCATCTTTAGTGCAAACTTGGCAAACCTAGCACACCTCTCACTCTGCTTAAATTCAGTGGACCATCAACAAGACACTGAGTAACCTCCTGTGGTCCAAATCAAATATACCACCTAGTTATAGCTCTCAAGACTCTGTGTCTTCAATCCAGTGTATGACATTTACAATAACATGCTTCCTATACACTGCACAACCGTGCTTTTATTTTATCACTGGTAAGGCCGTTGTTTAAAGAGACCACAGCAGCCTATTTTGGTAAACGTATATACTTTAAACCATCAAAAGCAAAAGGACTCATTGCGATATTGTTTGATATATATACATTTTCAGACTTATATATCTCACAACACAGCTAGCGCTACTCTCAGAAACCGTGGATGAAAAATGAGCTTGAATAGTCACGACAATTTTGCATAATAATGATCAAGGAAGTGATTTCAGAGCCCATTGCTCATTCAGTGGGCTGGTTCCAGTTATTGTGCAAATGTACTGTTCAGAAGGCTGAGGAAACCTGCTATCCTCAGCCAGCTGAGGATAGCAGCTGAGACGAAGTGACTCGGATGAGTGATGACAAAAAACATATTGAGCTAAAATAAGGGTAATAGGTGCACTTTAATTAAATTAAAAACTCTTTAAATCACCTTGACTGTCATTTGGTACATTGTCATTATTATTACTCTTCTTAACAAAGTAGCTCAGAGTTGTTGTCATTGGAAGAAAGCATGCTACACAAGCTTGTTCCAACATTCATTTGATGACGAACGTCTTTGAACTGGCCTTTTTTTATCTATATTGTACTCCTCCTAAAGTGTTTTTACAATCCAAACAATTTTGATATCTTCTACAGTTTCAACACTGCAAAACTCTCTAGAGATAAAGGAACTTTTTGCAGTACCACTCACTTTGTACATACTCACAATCAGAGTGTTGATTAGTGTTGGATTTCAACTACTGAGAAAGCTTGTGAGGACTATCGAAGAGAGGATCCAAAGTCAGGATGCAGTCAGGTGAAACAAGCAAAATGCAAACCTCAGTCACTGAAGTCTCCTGTTGTTATCTTACAATAATGTCCTTTATCATCTTGAATATGTTTTGTCCTTGAAGGCAGCGATGTGCCTGCTGTGGGAGGCAAAAGGCCACCTGTGACATGAGTTTTAAACCTACAGTACATGAATCTCAGTGCATGTTTGAAGATCTGTGCTGTGGTTCACGGCAGTGAGCTCAGATTTCAGGGCAAATTAAGGTCCCTGATGTGTTCTGTAGAATATATTAACTGAACATTAACAGGTGAAGATGATTTGAAGTCAGAGTTGTGGAATATTTTTTTTAAAAATCTAGGCACACGTGTGTCATTGCTGTCTCACAAGATGTCAGCAGAGATGTGATTGGTCAAATGTTTTTCAAAACAGCTGTATGGAATTTTACTCTTATGGACAAGAGTACAAGAAAACAACAAAATGCCACAAATAAGATTTGAGAGAGAAAGATTTTTTTGTATAGCTGTCAGCACTGAGTCTGCTCCTTCGCTCTGCCTGAGAAGGCTTAAGGCAGCCACACCCTCAGACTGTTTCTGTGGATTGATTTTAAGCCTTGTGGTGATCATCCCTATCTGGGTTTGTTAAAAGTAGGCAAAGGGTGGATTTGACTGAAACCCCAAAAACAATACATGATGAGAGCAATTACAAAGTCACCGCACCCTAACACGTACCCTGATATATCGTTAGTTTTGCTTTAAATATGACTATAACTTGAAAATGATCGTGAGGTTGTGCTCCTTGAGACTTTAAACTAGCAATTAAAACTTTACAGAGGAAATAAATCAAGTGAAAATCAGGCTCATTTCTCAGAACCTTTTATACAATCGGACTTCCTTTCAAAATCAGTGAAGTCGCCACCTGCTGGCTTTCAGAAAGAATGCATGTTTAATGCACATGTTTGACTACATCAGTTTTTTTATGCAGTGTAAAACCATTAAAATTGTAAATTAACATGATGCAAAAAGCCTTAACACAAGCAACTGTCAGTCTTATATGCATAAGATGTTTAGAATTTAAACATGCTGAACAACAAATCAAAGCACATTTTCTCTGTTTTTCTTGTATTTGCACTCTTTCTGTGGGCGGGAGGGATAGCAAGTTATTTTTAGTCCTTGACACAACCAAAAATAGCTGACCACCCACTTAAAAATAATATCCAGTGGCTTTTATCCTGTAATAACTTTACAGGGAAGTGTATCTTAGCTTCCAGGAATGTTGTTTTAATTATAGAAATCTAATGAGCATAATTCTACTCTGTGCATAATCTTCACCCATTTTCAAGTTCACACATTCCACATCCACATCTCTTAAAGACTTTCGGTTTTTATTCCTGGTCATTAAGTCTTGTTGCAGCTTTAAAAGGACTCTAAGCCACAGGATTTAAGTTACATTCAAATTACTAAGCTTTACAGCCACTCTGCCGCAGGCATTAACTGTACACATATGTTCACTCTATATGTTAAAGGAAACAGCTGTGCCCAGTTTATTTTGCATGCCCACCCAGATTCTAGACATCATCTTCAACGAGCAATACTTTGTTCTTTTTCCATTCGCCTTCCAGTCTGGTTTTCCTACAGGACTGGGTCACATCAGGTTCCCACTCTGCATGTCGGCCCTCAGAGCTGCCTGCTGAGCTTCTGAGCTTGCCTTTCTTTTGCATTGAAGGCATATTTTGTGTCCTGTAGCTGTTCTATAATCTCCTTGGCTTCCTTCATCTCCACAGCGAGCTGGTTGTACTTCTCCACCAGCTCCTGGTTCTCTCGCCGGAGCTCCACCACCAGCTGGCTCAGCTCCTCGCTCTGCCTTCCGCAGTGCGTTTTCAGCTGCTCCATCTCCGACAGTGTCTCCTCCATACGCTTCACCAGGCTCTCCAGCTTGTCCTTGGACATCTCTGGTGGTTATTTATTCACCTTTACGGGCTTTTCTGCTCTTTTTGTCAAAGCTTCGTGTCCTCTCTCCCGTGCCGCTGAGTGTCTGCGCAGAGCGATTAACGAAGCCTAATCCTCAATTCCTTGCATGTCTCACATGCAGAAGACGTCCCTCCCTGCACGATAATCTCCTTATTAGCACTATCCTGGGAAACCTCTTACGTGCACAGGTGTGATACACAGCCACAAAGTCTCCTGGCTAAATCAACTCCCATTAGAGGATGACAGTGATTGGCAGATTACCTCAGTTCACTCTGTGGTCTCACATGCCCAGTAAAGGAGCTTAAACAGCCACAGCCACAGAGGGATGTGGAAAGTTATAGCTTTCATGTGAAGTGTTAAGTCTTACTTGCTGGCTTACCATTAGTATTAACCAATATGAATGTGTCCTATGTATGAATCTATATTAATTAAAAGTACCTGCCTGTAGTGTAGGTCCCCCTGACCCCTGTTTCAGATGCTCAGTTGTATTGAGCTCTTAGATAGACGGTAGAGATTAAAGTAACATCATTATGAGTACCAGGACACAGTGTGTCCAAGCAGAACATTACCCAGCATCATACTACCTCCACCTGGTAGCTTTCTTCTCATAGATCCTGCCTCCTTCTCTTTCCCAGGTAAACTTGAACGCACCACAGTGGGTTTCATCCATGTTCCATTGCTCTGTGCTCCACTCTGACTGGTCTATGAGATGCACTCTGTTTCTGTTACTTCTTTTTCTATTGTGCAGACATCATCTGCAGACATCACCAGACACACTGATGAGTCTTCGCTGCCTATGACCCTGTCACCAGTTCACCGGTTGTCCTTTCTTTGACCACGTTTGGTACACACTAATCACTGGATGCTGGAAAAACCTGGTAATATCTGCCATCTTGGTGATGCTCTGACCCAGCTGTCCAGTCATGACAGTCTCACTCTCGTTAATGACTGTTCATCTGCAGAGTTACATCTCACAACTGACAGGTACTATGGATGCCCTTCATAGTGTAAACGTCTATGAGGGGATTTACTGCACTTTTCCAGCAAATACTTGCACATCCATAAAGTCTAATTTTTGTGCATTTTCACTTTTAATATTTGCAGTGTCTATATCTATGTCAGTGCAGCACATGAGACTTGCGTGTCTTTCATTGAAGGGAGAAAGTTAAAATAAGTTTGAATCTTTTTCCCCCTTGGTGAGAAGCCCAAAAGAGCTTCAAGTGCAGGGTATAACTTAATCTGAACAGAGCAGGTTTCTGGAATCAGTGCAAGGAAAGCATAATGGAATTAACTCGTAGGTGTTCACCGGTCGAGCTGCAGGATTTGCATGCCAGGAGGAGGCCTCACTGAGGGCTTGTTAGGTAAGTCACAGTATGAGGCTAAATATTCTGGGTAAACTGCCATACTGTGCCACTGTCCCAGCCAGCGAGGCCAAACAATCCCCATGGTGACAGCAAAAGCGACCAGTGCCCCAGGCTACATGCCAACTGCGTCTGCCAGCCAGCTGGCATCAGGGGATGCTGAGTGCGGGATGCCAGTTTACCAGCACGCCGAGGAATTTCCACAATGTTCCCACCGACCCGCGTAGTTCTGCGACAATCTCATGAGGGATTGCTCACTGAAAATCAAAAAAGGCTAAAGTGTTTTTCAACTATTTGAAGGTTGATGTTGATCCTGACCTTTGTGGGGTGTGGAAATGAAAAAGAGAACAATCTAGTTTATAGCTTTTGTGCTGAAATGACTAAATATCCTGTTTTGTTTCTATCTCGATTCATCTGCTTAACTAAATATTTGATCCAAGTGCCTGAAGAAGTCACTTGGATGAGTGACAAAATGTTTCTCCCACTGAAAACGCTCCAGATGAACAGAATCAAGATACAGAGACATTAATTAACAATTCTGTTAATTTAGGGCAGCTGTGGTGTAAACCATACATTTGGTGGTGGCCCGATGCATTAGCTATGAACTGTAAGTAGCAGAAAGAGCAAAGACTTCCAGGACTATAACTGTGGTCCCACCGTTTGTACAGGTTGAGAATGGATATAGAAGCAGATGTCTGATAAGAAACTGCAGCAATAATAAAAAAAAAAAAGGCTTTTTCAATTTTATTGTTCATTTTTTTTATTTAAAAAAAAAAAAAAAAGAACAAAATTTGAATTGGAGGAACCTTGCATAACACACATAAGCATGTGAAGGACAAAAAAAAAAGCCAGTTACCCAGGTCATTCCCAAAAACCAAAAGGGGGGGGGGAAAAAACGGTCTGTTTAAAATGTCGCCTCTTGAATTCTTCTCTTTGCAAGCATGAGCCTCTAGTGGAATAACAGAAGTGCTGGTCACCCTCCAAAGTAATGTGCAGGCTTTTTGTTCTTACACATATCATATCGCTTTTTTAAATTTTTGAATGAAAGTTTTTGGTTTTAATCCGACTAAAGCAGTCTGCTTCATAAGTGGAGATTAAGTTGTTTGCAAATTGAGGTGTCAAATTGAAATAGATGCACTCGTTCACTTATCAGGTTTTGACGCTCAACAACTGCACGTCACTGTTTTCACACGCTCGCAGGTTTTAATAAACTGGCAGGAATCCAGTGAATACAGTCATGTCTCTAAAAGTACTGTTTCTTTTCTGCATATGTTGAGAAAAAAAAACAAAACCCCAAAACAAAACATAACTGTATCTGCTTGTAAGTAAAATCATTTCAGTATCGATGTAGCATAGTTCCAAAAAGCACCAGGCGAGCATCATGAGGGCAGCTATAGCCTAAAGGTTCAGAGTTTGTGACCATGTGATCACAGGTTACAATCCCAATCGACAGGTTGGAAAAAAAAAATAAAAATAAAGACAAGGGAAAAAGAAGGAAAAGGATGTTTCTGGCCTACAACAACAACTACTTAAATGCCCTTGAGCAAGGCACTGAACCACCGGCTGCTCCAGCAGAGCTCCTCAGTGGCAGACAAGTCTCAGGTGTGAGAGTGTCACTGTAGTGCTCTTTCCTCCCTCTACGAGCTGCGAATTCAAATCTGATTCCATTTAAAACTGGGGGCAGAAAACTTGGTGAAATTATGTAATGGGTGCCACAATAACACTTATTATTCAGTCCAAGAGAGAAAAGTCTCTACTATTCACATAAGGAAGAGCCTCACATGATCAAAGCATCCATTTCAGCGTACATCAATGTAAATCACACCTGCTTCAGACTTCTGCGTGTCTAAAGTGATTTTTTTTTAACCATTCTTAGCAGTGAGAAAAGCACACTCTGGTGACTGATATCTTATACACAATCAAACTACACATTTCTATCTATTATCACTATCATCACTGAGTGTCCATTCGTCTGATGAAGGCTTGGTAATCTTCGGTTTAGTTCGGGGCCAGTGGTAGCTCTGCAGTAATGCAAACAGATGTGACAGGAAGGTTGTTCAAAGTCTTTAAAAGAAGATTTCATGAAAACGTCTCCCTTTGCTCAACAGCTACCGCTAAGGTGTCCCTGAGGAAGGCACCTGCTGTAAAGCCACAGCTGTAGAAGACTGCGGTTGGACTGGGCTTCTCCTGGTTTTGAGTGTGTGTGTGTGTGTGGGGGGGGGGTGTCTGTGTGTATGCAAAAAAAAGAAAAAAAATGGGCACTGCTGAGAAAGGAGCGGATGAGCTCTTGTAAAGCTTCCCTGGATAAATAAAAGTAAAAGCTTCCCACTGGGTTTGGACTGCGCCTGAAGCTGTTGATCAGCGAACGAACTGAAGATGAGATCCCAAGCCGAGCGAGAAGCGTCGCTTCTTGGTTTAACACAGAAATACAAAGGTTTAAGAACAGCTGTTGTGGAGAATACGCTCCTTCGGTGCCAGAAAAAAAGGCAGAGAAAAAACAACTTGTGTCCCAGCATCATGAGCTCTTAGGAGGGGATGTGGGGGCGGGAGGGGCCCCAGCATCGCTCTTTGTTCCCCGGCTGTGAAGGAGCTGCTCTCATGTTGTTGGCCGGAGAGCTATGTGGGTGAGGGTTATCAGGGCAGCGTCCTGCTAAATGTAGAACTGGTGTAGCGCCAGCTTGTCCATGAAGGGCCGTACCAAGTTATCTGTGGCGAAATAGAAGACGAGGCCGAAAAAAATGGAGATGGGCAGAGCGGGGAGTGCTTTCTTGAAGATGGCGAGGAGGAGCAGAGTCAGACATAAGCCCTGCGGGGGCAGAGACAGACAAAATAAAACACTTTGGAAATAGCACACTGAGTAATTGTATACCAAACAAAATCAGCGCTGAAGGAGGCAAAAAATTGCTTATTATGTAATCAAGAGGTTTACATAAAGAGGGGTTGGGTACTGTGCACCGAGAGAGGGTTGAAACTGCGGTGAGTCGAGTTTGATACCAAAATAAACAGCTGATCACTCACAATGAGGATGGCTACGAAGCAGGCGAGGGTGGTGTTCCAGTCGCCGCTGGCCGTGGCTGAGGCTTTTCCCACCAGCATGCTGTAGAAGATGAAGTCTCCGAGTCCCAGCTTGACACCCCCTGAGGAGGCAGAGGGACGCCACATTCAGGGTGGAGTCAATTCAAACAAGTTTTGCTTCAGCCACACACCCTATAACCCTTATAGAAACCTTTCCTTGTGTGTAATTACTGTACAAACAAGATCGCTCACCCCATATTTACTGAAGCTTTAAGTTAAAACGACCACTGGCCTCAATATAGCACAGAGATGAACACTAGCAATTTCCTTGAATAATCGCTTCCTAATTTTCTCAGTCCCAAAATAGTTCCATTCACACATGCCCCCAATTTCACAGAAAAGGGAATACTTAAAAACATTCCTAAAATGTTTAATGTCTGAGTAGAAGAGGGAAGTGAAAGCTGATGATTACACGCTGAGAAGAAGAAAGCAGACAATGTGAGAATTCACAGGTTTGAATTACCAAACCCGGCTTTTAAATTTTTTACACTTTTAAAATCTAAAAATGACCCTGACGGGTTTTGTTTTTACTTAATAGCTAATCTGGATGATTTAAAGTATGATGCTCAGCTCTATGGAGCACGACAAAATATTTTATGTTTCAGCAGGCAGCTGTTTTCAGAAAACGCAGGTAGGATCTTTGCCCATTTTAAGTAATACTTGTAGAATAGAGTGGAATAATTCACCGCTGCAAAGCCACATAGTTGCAGGGAATACTGGGCTTAAATCTGCAATCCTGCATGGACGCCAACGTTAGTAAATATACTTGTTCCATTACTTAACATTCTGTTTATGCTTCCATCTGCCCTGTGTACTTAGTACTACATAAGATCCAGCAGTAACCACACATTAGTCAGCCATAATGTTCAATATTGTTTCACCACTTACTCTCCTCATCGTCCTCTTCAACAGGAGGACGCGCTGAGGGCATCTGCTGGATTTCCCGTCTGGTCTCCTCGGTGGACTGGAGCGGCCCCAGTCGATGCTCCTGTTGGCTGACCCAGGACTGGTTGAAACCTCCATCATCCTGTGACGGACTCGATGGGACCGGAGATGCCACTGGTGCTGAAAAAAGATACCAGTCAGGTTTGAAAAGTAACCGTCGAGTAGGGCTGTGCGATATGACCAAAATCTCATATCCCGATATAAAACATCTATCGTCCAATAACAATATAAATCACAAAATTTTAACATTGTCTGTAAATTCTGTGAATCTCGGGCAGCTCAACTTGTGTGAAGTGTTTCCAGCTGGGCGTCGTGTACCTGAAGTCGAGTGTTTTAACAGATGCATGAAACTATACATTTTTAGACATAAGTTGTAACGGCCGCCGTTTTCTTTGTATTTATTACACAGCGTGCTGCGGGGAAAAGCCTGTTCTAACGTTTGAGTCAAAGGTTTATTTTTAGCACCTGACGGCTCTTTTTTGCTTCTCATCCGTAAATACTCTGCATACTCTTTCACGCGATTCAGTTTATTTTGAAAAGTCTCAACAGGATCTTGAGCTTTATTGTGAAAGGTTTATGTGGAAAATAAACAAGCGGACACCCGATGGTTTGACCGCCGTTGTTGCTAACGACAACCCATAAAAACAGGCGCTTGTCCGTCCGTAGTGTGGTTATATTAAATATAAGAGAAAGAGAGAACTTTAAGAAATGAATATAGCCACTACAGTGACCATCAAAACGGTGAAAAAATATTGCCGTAAACGTTTATTTTGCGACACCACGAAACAAACGATAGCGTAAAATGAAATGATAGATGTTTTTATATCGTCATCCGATATATATCGTTTTATCATACAGCCCTACCGTCGAGCACCAAAGTCAAGCGCAGTCCATCTCTTTGAGTTGTTAGTTACCTTCTTGAGGCTCTTGTTGAGGCGAAGCTGCTTCTGTCGAGTTCCTATTTGGCCTGTCTGTGTCTGCCATGTTGACGAGCCACACCATCGTAGCTGGAGAAGAAGGTTTGGGAGATCGGTTTGTGTTAAGAGCCTTTAAAAGGTAAATATAAGTTAGCAACAGCTGAAGCTAGAGTGCTACAAACACATCTTAAAATGAGCTGAAAAAAACAAAACAAAACAAAAAAACAAGCACTATATGAAGTTGAAGTGTCCATTAAAGGAAACACCATCTGTTTAAGGGAAGGCAGACATTCTAAAACAAAGCTTAAATTTAAGATTATTTGAACTATTGAAAGCAGAAGAAGTTTCATTAGAAATAACTGCTGAAGGTAGCTGAAGTTTCTGATGATATTTAAAAACATTTGAGTGTTTGAATGGAGGTGAATGGTTAAGGTCTCACTGTTTAAAGCAGGATGTGTGATACTGACTTTTATCGGTTTTCAGCGTCATTTTGTTATCGTTTTTATCGTTAACTCGGTTTTCCTGGGTCTTTTCACGTGTGTTATGAATAAATCTTCTTTGTTTCGGTACCGGTACTAGTTTTATTTTGTTGTATTTATCCGCGACACCTTAAAGGCCGGTCCGTGAAAATATTGTCGGGCATAAACTGCTCCGTGGCGCAAAAAAGGTTGGAGACCGCTGGTAGTTTTGCCTCCGTAAAACCACCACAGAGAATTTTAAACCAAAAAACAATCGAGATGTGACTGAAGTGCAGACTTTCAGATTTATTTCAAGGACTTTAACGCAAGTTGTATTAACCATGTAAGTTGCAGCCAATTTTATAGAGTCCTACATTTTCTGAGGCTCAAATTAAACTGACATAATGTAAAATATAATGATTGTTTTTACTAACTGGAGGAAAATCATTTGCAGTTAATGGCGCCGTGATATTTAGAATCAACGGACATTATTAAATGCTGGCCTTTGCTATAGCTACCTTCAATGCTGCATGTGTGTGGGTCTTTGTGCTCTCCGTTTAATCTGCAGTAAATGAAAAGTAAGCTCTGCTGGTTCTTAGATCTCGCTGAATCAGAGCAGATACTACAGCCCTGTACACTTCACATTTATCCTACTACTTCTATCAGCAGTCGCATCATCATTAAACACTAGTGACCCGATTGTCAGCCAGACATGGCCATGGCATAAAACCACCTCCACCATGTCTGACGGATGATGCGGTTTTCTTTGGCTGATGATCAATTTGTGTCCTTCTCCATACTTTTCTCTTTCAATCATTTTGTTACAAGTTAGTCTTCGTTTTGTTTATCCAAAGATTTTTTTTCCAGAACTGGGACTCTGGGAGAGTCTAATCTGGTCGTTTTGTTCTTGAGCGTAAACAGTGTTTTGTACATTGTTGTAAACCCTCTGTATTTCCGGTTATGAAGGCGTCCCCTGATTGTAGACCTTAACAAATGTGCCGAGCTCCTGATGAATGTTCTTCAGGCAGACGTTGCAAAGTTGTTTTCTTAGTGATGAAATTAATTATATTACCGTGCTATTTAAGCTATAAATTACAAATTTACCTCTTTAAATCAATTTTAGGCATTATGTCTGCTTAATTTGTCATGAAATAACAAGAGATGAATTCTCTCCTGTCATTTAAAAGTCCAATTAATTTTGAGCCACTGAAGAAAGGGGACTGTGTATAAAAATACCTGTAATTCCTAAGTTCTTGATGTAATATGCTTTTAAAACCCCTTAAATATCAGCAAAAATCTGCACTTTAAAAACATTACGATTGTTTGAAATTAAATCCACTGTGGTGGTGGTGGTGGTGGTGTACAGGTCCAAAGCTACAAAAACTGTGTTTGTTCAGCAAGTTATGGATTTAACCCTTGTATGGTGTTCGGGTCTGTGAGACCCGTTTTCAGTTTTTCCCAAAAGAAAAATTAAACAATTAATTATTTTTCCAACCTGAAATTCATTGGCTTTGGCTTATTTTCTGTGAAGAACATAAATCCGAACTAATTTTCAATGACCTCATACCGTACCTCCCCCCACGCATTTACATTACATACAAGGTGTTCGGGTCCACTGGACCCAGGTCTAATAAAAGTGTTGAAAGTGTAGGTCCTGTGTTCCCACACTCTGTCCTCCTCCTTTCTGGTGCTGCTGATAGTGTTTTCTTCCCCTCCTGCTCTCGCACAAAGTTGCAACATTGTTGAAAATTCAACTACCAACACCGTCCGCTCTTACATTCCCGCACATTTTACCCTCTTTCTTGATCCAAATTTTATTTTCTCATACCCTGTCCCACCTGCAAATTAGGGGCATAATACTATAAATAAGACTTTGCCAGTGTGGTTCTTTATCACAACTGATCAAGATGGCAAAAGATTATCTGCTGCGAGGGCCATCCAATTGATTTTGGAAGAGAGAGGAGCTTCTGATGATGATGTTGACAAAGAGGTTTCAGAATATTTCACATTTCTGAAAATTCAGAGTCTGACAGTGACTTTGAAGAAGAGGATGAGGTTGAGCACCATTTAGTAACAAAACGAAGACGAGTACCCCATCTGTAGCCAGCTCCAAGACCAGAACAAGCCCACCAGTCAGCAAGTGAAGAAATATGGATGTCAATAACTGGTGAAATTGAATGGTCTTCTTGCCCAAGAAATGAGCCCCCCTGCAGAGCTGCTACTGTGATAAGCCAGGGCCAACACGGCTGACAGTTACTCATGTGCAGGACATCAAGTCTTCATTTGAGCTTTTCATCCCAGATTCCATCCAGAAAATTATTCTGGATTGCAGTAATCTAGAAGGAAGGTGTGTTTTTGGAGAGAGGTGGAAGGAGATGGACCAAATTCATCTAAGAACCCCAAAGGCCTACTTTGGGGTTTTTATCCTTGCAGGAGTTTTCAGGTCCAAAGGGGAATCCACAGAATCCCTGTGGGATGCAGAAACCGGCAAGAACCTTTCCGTGCATCAATGTCTCTGGAAAACTTCCACAAAATTTCCAGGATTATCCGTTTTGATAACCGAGACGACAGACCAGCTCGACGGCAGAGAGACAAGCTAGCTGCCATCAGGACAGTGTGGGATAAGTGTGTGCACCACCTCTCCCTGTTTTACAACCCTGGGCCTAATGTCACCATTGATGAGCAGCTGATCCCATTTAGTTGTGAAACATATTGCTTCACATGTAAATGTGTTGTGTCTTTCCACTCACTCCACTTGATTATAACTGATTTATTTTTATAACATTTTATAAAAAAAGAAAAGAAACGAGAAGCACATTAATTCATAAATGTGATCTAACAAAGGTAAAGGGAAAAAATCAAACATGTTTGCTGTTCATATGGTTTGTAATTGGGATGAAGTAAACATCTGTTGAGTAATTTAACATAAAATTGTTTGATAGTGTTAAACTCTAGCGGGTCCACCAGACCCATGAACACTGGCTGAGTAAGAAAAATATGAACACCACACAAGGGTTAACTGTAACACAACGGAAACACTGGAAACATTACATTTAGAGTAGAATTGGTATTTCTTAATCTACATATGAAATCATTTAAAATGCTAAAAATGAAATTAAATCACTTACAGAAGAGGAAAGAGTTTAAGTATGAGAAGAAAAATAACATTTTAAGTAAAGGTACTGAGGATTTCATTTGCCCATCTTTGTTTTAATGCAATAAAATGTTACTAAATGTAGTGGTGTAGGCCTGCGGACATTGTCCATCTTACAAGAATAGATGAGAGCTGGAAAGATGGGCTCATTTCTCTCTTGAGCAGTCTCCACCAGGATCCTCAGAGGCCCTTTGGGACAGAGCACTGCCAACAGATCTGCAAGAGAAAAGACGACAGAGGCCAGAAAAAGGATGTTAGCTACTGAACAGAGGGTTCTTTAAGAAGCCAAATGACCTGATGTGATATCTTCTATGAACAAGGGGCAGGAGCTTAAGTTAACATGCACAGTTTCTGGCAGTCCCAAATCTCTAAAGGGTTTATTTCCTAGTTTATTGAAACATGGCAAAATTTATGATACATCCAAGTATTACACAACACTGTGATCTGTGGCTAAACTTTGGCTCCCAGTTAAATAGTATTCTTGGAAAAGAAAACTGCCACACTAACAGGAAATCTAATTTGATGACGCTTGATATACCCTGGACTTTGTCCCAGTGCGCTGTCTTTGAGGAAATGCACAAATCAAGACAAAAATATTAAGCAAGCTTTCGGGCAAACACACTTCCTATGGCATAAACGCAAAGTGATTTAAGCCTGGAACACTAACTCAAAAATTCCTCTGTGACTGACACCTAATCTATCTACCGTATGTGTTTCTTGTTGCCACCACTGATTTGACAGTTTGAGCATCTGTGTGTGCTCTCTGGATATCAGGTTTGGCTTTTAGCCCTTCTGCCCCCACATTTCCATTCCTCACAGACTTTTCACCCCATTTTCAAGTACTTTTGTAAACGTTTTAGCTCTTGAGAAACATTCTTCCCTCTAGCAACGAGTTATTTCAACACTTGCATACATACCACTGCAGAGAGAAAACATTTTCCTATAAGTAAGAATACATTTGCACAGTGGTGTTTAGTTAAAGGTGTAACGGATTGGTCAAGATTAGGTTTTATTTCAGAGTTTATTCATTTATCAAAAATATAGAAAAGGCTCAATTGCTTAAAAAGTTTTTGTTTAAAAATCAAAAGTTTATATATCTTAAAACTGACATTTTAAAGTTTAGCTTTTTTTCCCCCCTCCATGCTTTTATCCAGCGCAACCGCTAAAAGAAACCAGATGACTGGACATTAGCACACAAAAACATCTTCAAAGGTTTGATGAAGACTTTAAAGAACATAGAGGTCAAAAAGCAGCGTGCGAGACTTACCGTAGACAGATATGACAGCTAATATGAGCCAGGCAGTCCACTCTGGCAGGTACTTGATGAAAACCAGGGCCATCAGGGCACTGATCATGATGAGGTAGGCCTGCTGGAGCCGCAGAGGTCCCTTCCAATGAATACACATCATCCCCACCACTCCGAAATTCCAGATTATTATCGCTAGGGTTACGTAGTCCATGGCCAGATTGTAGGTCTTAAAAACCTCTCTGTTTGGACAGAGTGAAAGCATAATGAATTAAACTGCTTGACACTTTGAAATGTTTGTAACAACTGCATTAAAAGTTAAGTTGTGCGGCTTACTTGAGGTAGATGTAGGAGAAGAAGAAGAGCAGGAGGAGAGAGGAAAGGAAGAGCCAGCCTTGGATCACCTGTGAGAACAAAAATCCGCATTATTTACAGAATATTTCACCGAATCTGTGCTTGTAAGACTCTGTATCTAGAATTTGATTTAAACTACAATATTTGACCCAAAAGGAGTCGCCTTTAGGTCTTTAATGAAAATTTGAGTCTCTTTAATCTCTCCTCCTGAAACATTTTTACTTCAGGGTATGACCAAAATATGTGATTATGGTCACTAATATGTGGCTCACATTTTCTCCAACACTCATTCAACTCAATTTCTGCTACCATTTCTTCCACCCTAAAAATCTCATGTAATGGGAGTTGGTTCTCTGATGTACTCCAGTCCATGTTCTTACCACTTATCCTGTAGTATAGCTGCATTTGCTTTGCCAGCAGAAGGTTTGTGGGTGGGGCTTCTGTGGTCACAGAGCAGTGTTCATGAGATGACCGTATGAGAGATGTTGTATTATTGCCATCACATACAGCCCAAGAATAGCAAAAATTGATCTGTGTTTGCAGCAGTCTGAAGCCTGTGCTTTTAGCTCAGACGGTTTACTTTTATATATGTTGCAAAGCCATGTTTAATACAAGGTAGACCACAGGAAACACAATGGACAAGCAGAAAACAGCATCAATGAGAGCTGTATTTGTATTTGTGATCACTCCATGATTAAATTGCTATATATTTCATCACACTTAATCCCTGTATTTTTTATTTTAGTCTCCAACTCAATGTGTAAATGTATCCATCATGCTGTGCATTCTAGCAATGGAAAGGGAAAACAATGGTGTCTGTTTCTTATAACTACTCTCTGCTAATTCAACAAAAATTATGAATGCAAAAGTCAAGTATTGATTAAAAACTAAACCTTTCAATAATAATGAAGGAGCTTTGATAAAGGAAGCAGTGATTTAGAGCCACACCTTACCAACTTTATTTTGTTTCTAACACAGTCACAGTTCCTGAAATCATATTTCTACAACTTGACTGGGGATCTACACCAACTGACAGACAACTTAAAACATGTTTTGTGTTTGGCGCTTTTCCACAGGAGATTTCTGTATTTGTTTTTTTATTGGTTTTTTTGTTGTTTTTTTTTATCTAAGCCGTACAGCTAAATAACAAATTATCACGAACACTATGTTCCTAGTGAAACTATGTCTTTCCAACTTTAACAAGTTTAAACACATCCTGTAAAAAAGCCTTGAAACATTAAGTGTTTTTACACTCTAGGGTGCAGCTAATAAGACTATATACGTGGTGCAGCAAGATTTTAGAGGTGTTAATCTGTACCTTGTAGCAGCGGTACTTGTATAACATCACCAGCACCAAAGTCATAACGATGATTACAGTGATCATGATGGTGGCATTCAGAATGGAGTTGAGGGCTCTCTGTCCTACTGTGTCTGTGTCTTCAGGGAATGGTGTGTAGATCCTGAAGTGACAGATTAAACACACACACACACACACACACACACACACACACACACAGTACAGTTACGGAGCAGATGATTCAGGGGCATTAAAGTCTTCAGAAAAACTAAAGATATGTAAGATTATCTTTCTGTGGTTTGAGCCAAATTCAGGCTCTCTATAAAGATCTTAAGCATTAACAAAGCTACACGTATTACTGTCTACATGCCCAAAGCATGGACACAAGCACATTACATTATCTATACCTAGTGGCAGTTCTCCTGACCTGCACTGCATGTCATTCAAACAGAGGCTCTAATGTGAGCCTTGGATCATCTCATTTCCCTATTACAATCAGTGTGAAATGGGTCACAGCACTTACAATCTCTGCCCGTCATTCTGGGTGTAGAAGCTGACAGATTTTATGGTTGCCACGACGACCACCATGCAAAGTGTCACTGGGACAAAAAGCATGATGACATGCTTGGCCCCGTATTTCAAAGTCAGCTCCTCCTCATCCTCCTCCTCTCTTTCCACCACTCTTGGAGCGGGAGCAGCGGGGGGCTGCCCATTCTGCTCCGGGCTGGTGCCATTGCCACCTCCTCCACCGCCACTATCACCTCCTCCTCCAGTTCCAGCTCCAGCACCAGCTGCTGAACCACCTCTGGACCGCGCTCTGGGCACACCAGTTTCTTGTGGTTTCTGGGTGGAATCTGGGGATCTGTTAGCCTCCTGTTGGTTCTGCTGATGCAGGAAAAGAGCCATATTTGAAATGTGTGAAAAACAAACAAACAAACAACCACACACACACACAGTTATGCCTCCCGTTACTAAATAAAATTCCCTCAGACAGTTTTATCAGCCCCTACCTACTATGATAGAGTTAAAAAATGTATCTTACACATACATAATGAAATCTCTGAACTAAGATTTTGCCACACAAATGTCTAGTGGTGTACACATTTGCCTAACAAATGAAAGATCCCCAGATCAATCACAGGAGGAGACACAAATCCCTTTAGGGTTGTGCCAGGAACGCTGTGGTGACCACCTTATGATTACAGAAGCAGCCAAAAGTAGTTTCTTCTTTATATTGGCAAATTAAATGTTTTCATTTAGCCACTTTATTTGCGTAAATTGAAAACAAATGCACACCAAAATGTGAAAGATTAAAACTAAATGTTATCAGATGATCCATATGTGCACTTGACTGGCTCACCGCCTCTCTTGCTCCAAGGATAACAGCAGCGTGCTTGTTCCCACTCACCCTGAGGATCTGTCCCGTCAGGACAAAATAAGGACGCAACTCAAGGAGACTGTGTGAACTAAAACTGTCAGGCTGCCAGACGAGTCGAGACATGCGGCAGCCTAGACATGAAGCAATTGTACCAGGTACACAGAAATGAAGACAGGAGGCGTCTCCAGAGATCCGAGTAGTGAAAGCTGCCAGAGCTTTTAAACAGGCTGCTGTGCAAAAATGACCTCGCTGTGTGGTATGCTGCTTTGTGTCTCAGTCCTGGGAATTAGGCCAATATTGGTCTCAAGGACAAAAGAGATACAGACTGCTTTTCTGAATAAATTAACCAGGTATGTAGTGATACTGTAACAGCACGCCCTTCCTAGCCAGACTTGTCACTCTGACAAATCTGGCTGGAAAACAGAAACAAAGTGTTCCCTTAGCTGAAATATAGATGCAGTGTATGAGTTCAACTGTTGTAAAGCACAAGGCTAAGCACTGTTAAGTGCACTATGACAGTAAAAAGGGACTTTGAGTTATTCACTCCACGAAGGAGGAAATGCCTTTGTTTACAGTAACAGCAAACTTCAGAGCACAAAGCCAACTTGTTCCTAAAGCTTCTATGTATGATTTAAAGGTTAATGGTTGTGCTGTCAGCTGAAACACACTGCTCCTTATCAGAATATAATCACCCTGTCCTGGACAATTTACTGTAACAGAGACCAAATTAAATGATTCAATTAAAACTACTCAACAGCACATGACGTTACAAAATGACTACGAAACTTTACTTCCCTCTTACTGAGACTCTTGTGTGGCAATCATTAATCACTACATTAAAATAGACGGATATAGCATTAGAGGCACTGTGAAACTTTATTTCATACTGACCATATTGTTTTCGATATCCTCTGCATTGTTCGCCATTGTTGGCTCGGTGGACTCTTGTCCTTACATGCAAACTGGAACTTTTCAACCCTGATGAAAGAGAAGTGGGTCAATAGAACATATAACCACCAACACAGGAATAAATCAAGCGTGTAAAGACAGAGAGAGTCATGTTTTGTGCAGATTATAAACTAGATTAGGCAAATTTGTTATGTGAAATGAAAGGGACAGTGACAAAAGTAAATTAATCAGAAAACATGTTAAATATCAGTGAATATCAGAGTTCCATTGCGTGTGCATGTTGTTACAAAACACAAGACCAATATGGGTGTCGGTTAGCTCACAGCATGAACATGCAACCATATGCCGCAGCGGCCCAGGTTTGATTCAGATCCACAGCCCTTTGCTGCTCATCTTAACTACTTTCCTGTCTACCGGCCACTGTAAAAATGTTAAAAGCCAACCTAAAAATGCATGTTAAAAAACCTAAGACCCATATAAAATACTAAAGTAGCACTAATTAAGTGGTAGGAATTTACTTAGTGGTGGAATTCAGTGTTTCGCAGAGTTGGAAATCATTTTAAAAGACAATTTCACACTTTTTTTAAAAATACATTCTTCTCATATTTTAAACAGTTCCAGTTATTTCTCAAAAATATTACCTGTGAAATCGTTTCGAAGACTTATCAGTCATTCCATTTTAATTAAAACATTTTAAATACTAGGATAAACTTAAATATCAGGCTTAAATAACAACCTTGATTGTGCTGAATTATGTCGATGTGTCTATCTTTCCACAGAGAGGCCTTTCTTATTGTAAAATAAGGAGGAAATAGATTTTGATAAGACTTCAGTTTTAAGAGATAACAACACGATATGTCAAGGTAACAATTGAGCCACAAATTAGCCTTGGTCGAACTTCAATCAATCAATATATACAAAATGCGTGTGTATGTACACACACATTTTGGGGGGAGGAGATCAGACAAGGGCAGTGTTCACTTCACAGCCATTGTATACAAGAAGAATGATTACGCTGATTAGTAACTCTTCTTGTGTATACAGAGACTCGTGAGAATTGTATTTGAACCTGTACTTGAAGACTTGAAGATATCTTTGAAGGCCATAAAAATAAAAATAAAACATCTATGGGAATGTAACGTTCACGCTGCTGATTACACGCCGGGAAATCCAAAATCTGTATTATTTGATCCCTTCTTCTTGCTGACTTTACATGCCTATCAGAGAGAAACCAGTAAGCTGTAACGTTGATTATCTAGCTGTAATAACTACTCACAGAGGTCATTTTTAATTGGAGATTCGCTAAAATGGCTAGTTAACGATAGCCAATAATGTAATAACGATAGAGCAGGCTGCGACCGATGCGGGTGGTTAGCGCTGGGTAAGTTACGTAACCCAAATTTCAAATGGTTCCTGAAAAGGTCCCTTAAAAGAAAGACACTTACCTGCTATGAACGCAAGATAATTTTCTTAATTTGGGGGTTCTCGAGTCGGGTTTAAACCCGGGTGCTTTCTCCTCTTTGTTGTTCCTGTGTTCTCGCAATACATCCGGCCGCTGCTGCAAACTACTTCCTGTAGAGTCAGCGAATGTTCAGGATCAAAAAACAGTTCGAGATTTGTTTGTAGTCTTTATTGTTTTGCCAACCTCGTCGAATTAAATAAATTCTAAGGATGAAATGTTAGCTTTTATCGCCATACCGAAGCAGTAATAAGAAACCGAAACAAATAGCTTGAATTAAAATAGCGCATTTTGTTCTCAGCTGGTTGTTCTTCCGGGTAACAGAGGAGACGACGCAAGGAGCTAAGAAAATCTGCAGAGAGCTACTCAAAAGCGTCAGAAAACATGGTTAGTACGTTTTGATGCACTGTTTGCAGGAATGATTTGTACGAAGAGCAAAAGCAGTGCGTCGGTTTTAGCGGGTCATTTCAGCAGAGCCGGGTTTGTTGTAAAAACGATTTGTAACGCATAGTTAGCATGAGTGGGCGTTTGGCTCCAACAAACCTCTGAAGACATGAAGCACATTCACGACTGAGAGACTAGCAGCCTGAGGCGAAAATATTATTTTAATTACTTTTATTAACAGTTTTTTGCCACTTGCTTATCGCCTAAAGATAGTTTTACTTAGCACTTAGACGAATAGTTTGCTGTAGGCTTAGGTGTAGGTCTATTTGTTTATAATTCATTTCAAAATGGGCCGTTTGGATTTTGAAACATTTTTGTCAATTTTTTAAATTGTTGTTGTGGTTGGCCCCCAAAAATGTCCACTGTTCTTAATATTCCTCCATCAGTCCTAAATTTTCATGAGAATTAGTCATTCTAGGTTAATGAGCCAGATAAGATTCTAAAATTGCGTAGTTTTTACAAACAAAACCAAAATATTGCATTTTAATATACCATGTGTAATAACTTGATTATAACAGATGGAATGTATTTGTTGAATGTAATGTAGTTATTTATTTAATACTCAATGTGCCTTATATTGAAAGACAATTACATTAAATAAAAGTAAAAATGTTTGAAAATTAGTAACGTAAGTGACAGAACTGTGCAAAAGTCTTAAGCCACTCCTCATTTAATTATGTTTTGCTTCCAGTCAGCCAGAAATTTCTGTACTATTTTTAAGGGGTTCTTGAGCAGCAGTCCTCCAGTCTCACACAGGGTTAAAATAGTAATTTTGCACCATCAAGATGACTACAAAGAGTTAGTAGCTGAAAACTTGGCATATCGTAGCATGCCGTGCAGAGTGCATGGAAGAAAATTGAGGAAACCTGACAAAATAAGTGGTAGGATATAACTTTCAGACCAGATATCTGAAAGTTATATCCTTAAGAAATAGCAAATAAATAAATAAATCCAACAAAGACCCGACACAGGATCTGAGAGATGCATTTGACCCTTTAGTTGTTCCATCTACTGTTCACTGGGTTCATCAGAAGTGGTCTCAGTGGAAGGGTGGGTAATAAGAAGCTATTCTTAAGATGGGTAAACAGGAAGAAAAGGCTGAGGTATTCCATATTATACAAAACCTGGACTGAAAATCAGTGGGAACAGGTCTTATGAAGAAAATTTGACGTTTTTTGTACAAATTATCATTAATATGAGGAGGACTCAGGAGAAAGTGACCACAGTGAGTGTTTTGCAGTTTGGGGCTGCATTTCAGCCAGTACAATTGAGAAATTTGTCCAATTTGATAGAATTATGAACACAATTAGCACAGATGTTGGTCTACTACGTAAAACCATCAGCAGTGCATCTGATTGGCAACACCTTAATTTTTCAGCATGACAATGACCCAAAATGGTAAATGGCTTGTATTTATATAGCGCTTTACTAGTCCCTAAGGACCCCAAAGCGCTTTACATATCCAGTCATCCACCCATTCACACACTGGTGATGACAGCTACATTGTAACCACAGCCACCCTGGGGCGCACTGACAGAGGCGAGGCTGCCGGACACTGGCGCCACCGGGCCCTCTGACCACCACCAAAAAAACACAAGCAATACAGTAAAAGCATACCTGGGTAGAAGAACACACTGTAGAACACTATCAGTCATGGACTGGCCTCCCCAGAGCCCAGGCCTCATTATTACTGAAGCATTGTTGTATCATGTTGACATGGATTGGGAAAAAAAAAAGTAGCCAACATCCAAACAATGGCGTTGAATCTCCTTCAAAGAGCCCTGCAGAGCTATTCCCAAAGACATGACAAGAAGCCTAAGATGGTCAGAGCAAATATTGACTTTCGTGCTTCTTAGAACTATAAACTGTTTTTGCCTCAGATTCTGTATTCACACAGAAGTACACCCCCACAAACTAACAAAAAAGACATTTGAAGATGTTGAATAGAGAAGGTGACTTGTATTATCAGACTAACAATAAGTATTTTGTTTTTCAGTCTCACACCATACTTCTGGTACAGCCCACCAAGAGGCCGGAGGGAAGGACCTACGCTGATTATGAGTCAGTCAATGAGTGTATGGAGGGTAAGCTGGTGGTTCTTTGTTCTTTTGTGTATTGCCTTTTCTTTCAGTGATATGTAATTCCACTCCACACTTCCAGGCTTTCATTGTTTACATGTACACAGCTTACGTGCATCCACCTGGAATTTTAGTCAAACTTAGTGAAGTTTCCATGATATTTCCTATCTATCTTGAGTCTGTAGTATTAAAATATTAAGGGAAACTGGTTATTTTCACCCGACATGTATGCAACTTGTGTTTACTTACATGAGAAAACTTTTGGTTGTAGTGGTCAGGCAGTTCAACTAAAACTGTCCAGTAAACTCTGGTCATTTGACAAGTAATTGTCAAATAAGCATTTCATATGGTAATAATCTCCTGTTTCTAGTAGCACAGTTATCTTTCTTTGACTTTAGGAAGGAATTAATCTGTTATCTTATTATTTTTACTGCAGTATTTCTAATCATAGACTTTTCAGGTATTTATTTTGTAAGGTATTCCTTATTTGCATCAGAAATCAAAACATTGTCAAGTGAATATGGAAATATTTACTCATTGTGAGTGTAACATAGCATATTTTCCCCTGGCAGGTGTATGCAAGATGTATGAGGAGCATTTAAAGAGAATGAACCCCAACAGTCCGTCGATAACATACGATATCAGCCAGCTGTTTGACTTTATTGATGACCTGGCTGACCTCAGCTGTTTGGTGTAAGTTTCATGTTAAATTATTAAATTGTTTGTCATATCCAGCCCTGTGTATGTCTTCTAAACCTATGTATGTGCAAAGCATAATTAACTGATGGTACAGAATGATCAGTTTTTAAAAAAAAAACTAGAGGAGTCAATAGAGTGTTAAAAGTGTTTGCCACATCAGTGCATTCAGTTCACGATTCTGCTTGCTAAATCTGCTGGGCAGGACAGATTTAAAAAGGGGGGTGGGGTTCTATAAAAAAAAAGAGAAATAAGTCTTGATGCATGCTCAATCATCCAGGTAAAGAAATCCCAAAAAGTTGATTCTGTTCATCTGGATGTAGCGTTTTCAGTGGAGGAATCGTTTCATCACTCAAATGACTTTTTCAATCTGAGCTGAATGCAGGTTTCCCCAACCGTATAAACCGTGGAACCATGGAACGTGTCCTCTCTGGTGGGGAAGGAGCCTCAGCTAGTGTGTGAGGTTGAGAGGTACTGGCTGGATAAGGTCAGGCTCACCTAAGCGCACGCACAGCTTAGGCTCCAGAACCAATCTCGTGGAAAGGGCCCGGACTCTTTCTCAGTCGGGAGTTGCCCTTGGTGAGAGGCGGCGGCCTGGGGTGGGTATCTTAGCATCCACTCGGCTTGCTGCTTGTACAGTGGGGTTTTTCCCAGTGGGTGAGAGGGTTTGTTCCCTGCACCTTCTGGTTGGGGAACAGGTCTTGACTATTGTCTGCTCCTATGCGCTGAACAACAGTTCAGAGTACCAAGCCTTCTTTGGAATCCCTGGGTTGGAGTGTTTGAGGGTGCTCCACCTGGAGACTCTTTCTTTTTACTGGGAGACTTGAATGCTGACGTGGGTAACGACGGTGAGAACTGGAGGGGAGTGACTGGGAAGAACGACCTACCAGATCTGAATCCGAGTGGTGTTCTCTTATTGGACTTCTGTGCAATATATGTGAGGTCACTGAGGCATATTATCAATTCCTTGGTGGCAGGGCCCTTGTGGTGGATAGGGTTCGCCCTGAGTTCCTGAAGGACTTGGCCCACATAACTGGCAATAAGTCAGACCCCAGTGAGTTTTGGACTCTGCCAGGGCTGCCTTGGCATCTTGTGGTGGCCTCCAGCTCACACTGGAGTGGTTTGCACCCAAGTGTGACGCACAGGAATGAGAATCAGCACTCCAAGTCTGAAGCCATGGTCCTCGGCCGGAAAAAGGGTGGAGTGCCCACTCCTGGTCAGTGACCAGTTACTTTAACTCCTCCACTTGGGGCAGTATCTTGGGTTCTTTTCACAAGTGAGAGAACGGGAGATCGACAGACCGATTGTTGCTGTGGCTACAGTGATATGGGCACTGTACTGGTCAGTCGAAGTGAAAAGGAGGTTGAGAATAAAAGCAAAGTTCTCAATTTACTGGTCAGTCTACGTCCCTGCCATCACCTGTTGTCAGGAGCCTTGAGTAGTGACCAAAAGAAAGAGATTGTGGATAAAAGCAGTGAAAATTAGCTTTCTCCAAAGGGTAGCCTAACCCTTCCCTTAGAGAGGGTGAGGAGTTCGGCCATCCGGGAATGGAACAGAGTAGAGGCGCTACTCCACCACATCGTTAGGAGCCAGTTGAGGTGGTTCGGGCATCTTAAAAGGATGCCTCCTGAATGAGGTGTTCTGGGCATGTCCCACTGGGAGGAAGTCCTGGGGCAGACCCAGGACATACTGGAGAGGTTATATCTCTCAGCTGGCCTGGAAACACCTTGGTGTTGGGGAGAGGGAGGTCTGGGTTTCTCTGCTTAGGCTGCTCCCCCTGCAACCTGGCCTTGGATAAGCGGAAGAAGATGGATGGATAGGTCAGTACATGGACTGTGCGCTCAAACCAGCGTTTCTCCCTGTCCAGGATGCGTACATCCTTATCATTGAAATAGTGGCCACTGGCCTGTAGGTGTAAATAGACTGCAGAGTCCCCTGGCCTGACGAGTTAGCTCTTCTGTGTCATGCTATCCACTTAGCCAAAGGTTGTTTCGTTGCCTTGATGTCTTAATCATGGCAGGTTTGTGTCGGGGGACCGGATCCTTGTGGTGGACCAATTTTTAGCGCGGCATGTTTTGGGGATGTTTGTGGATGTGTTATGCTCCAGGTAGTCCAGGAAGGATGAAGGACAAGTGCTACCTAAGTGAAAATCTTTAGTGATCCCTTGTGTGTCAGGAGTATCGGAAGAGTTTAGATGCATTTTCTCTAGACACCACATCTCTGTGGCTTTCAAACCTCACAGCCCATCATTCATCAGTGGTGCTAGTTTAAGTCATTATGCAAATTTACTGTTTATAAGAGACTGAGACTGAAGAAGTCGTTTGGATGAGTGGCATTTCACCCACCGAAAACAGTACAGCCAAATGAACAGAATCAACTTTTTGGGGCAATAAGACAAGTGATTAAGAAATTAGATGAATGCTGCAGAAACTCGTTAATCTCTGGATTCATCACACAGAGCAGTGAAATGTGTTTTAATTCAAGTTAATTATTTTATCTCTGAGTGCGCTCTCAGGGATGCTGTTTATTCTAAAGTGATAGCAGCAAATTAGAGCTCTAAAACTTTTAACCAGATACATTAGCATATTAAATGCTACTGTCCCACAGCCTGATAGAGGAGATGTAGAAATCACTTTAGTTTCTCGGCATATCAAAGTGAAATAATTTTTTTTGATTGAACAGGTATTCTTGCTGTGTGTTCTGTATTTTAGTAGCTGCAGTTCCACCAGGCTAAATGAGGCTTAACCGCAGATTAGGACCAAATATAACAACATTTATGTAATTTATGCATCGCAAAATTAATAAAAGTGCATTTCCATGACAATGTGGTGTCCAGTTTGCACTTTATTTACTGTTTTTAGGTTCAGCTTAACAAAATGCACATATAAACTTATTTCTCCAGCAAAGGATCTATATTGTGCTTACAGCATGCTGTAAGTAAAAGAATCAGTGAAAACATGTCACTTTCACACTATTTTAAAACCAAAGCTGCTCCCCAGGTTATGTGTTCAGCATAAGTTATCATGGCGATTTAACCAGGTAAAAAGAGAGCCACCCGCGACATAGAAAATAACTGTCCAACCTATTAATCTCATTTCATTGTACACCCTTCAGGTGTAAGAATTTAGATGAGCAATGTTGACAGACTTAAAAAAAAAAAAGATATTACAGTTATAATGGCACACTTGATGTTTTGTATTTTTAAAGAAAAACAGATCAGCCCCTCCTCGAGCTAAAATCTGTCCTCAAATTATTTAGAACCCATATCTTTTGATGATGACAAATCAATGACAGTCCTTTTTTTCCCCTCAATCTTTTTGTCATCTGCTGGGTTTTCTTATTTCCTTCATTTAGATTTCTCCATCACAAAGCTGCCAAAACATGTATATAATTCATAGAGCAACCCTGCAGGGATATTTCCAGCAGTTTTCTAACACAGTTTGATTTGAAACAAAGTCTTTAGCAGTAAGTTTGCCTTCTAAAAAGAGCTTGTTTCCAGCTTTTTTTTCTGCTGCATTTGGCAGGAACGGGCACATCTCAGCATCAGTGTTTCTATTAATATTTTTTTAATGCTCGTGGCAGTGAGTGAAAACCACATCAAGCTTTATAGAGATGTAGAACAAGCCAGCTGCAATAACCTGCCCACAGGTGATTTAGGGCAATTTGTTATTCTTAATTTGGGGAGTTCAAGCTCATTTATTCAGGCAAGATTACTCTGTTTGAGTTCCTCTGAGCTAATCGCAGCTCGCAAAAAGACAAATCTAGAAGAACAGTCGCTACTTAGGTCACTTATTTGCTCATGTTGGGTGTTTTTAAAAATAAGGAGTTGCATGTTTTCATTAAAAAAACTGAAGATCCTGGGCCAACCAGAGGGGGGGGGGAAGAAAAACGTTGAAACTGAATTTAATTTTTGGTGCTGCCTCAGGTATCGTGCTGACACGCAGACGTACCAGCCGTACAACAAGGACTGGATCAAAGAGAAGATCTACGTGCTGCTGCGGCGTCAGGCTCAGCAGGCAGCGCAGTGAAGCTTCTGAGGAGGTGGAGAGTGGGGGGGATCAGAATTATTTTTCCTGTCTTGAACTTGTTTTAAAAGTTTTAAGTAACTTGTTTTCAGAAGTTTTTGACTTTTTTTTTTCTCATCTCATGTGGGGGGATGTATTTTGTATTTTATTGTTGGACTTAATAAAGTTTCCCTTTAAATAGCAAAACTCAAGACTCTCGTCTTATTGTCCTATGTTCTGTATTTCTGTGTTCTGTCTCTTCTTTCTTGAATTGAATTTTGCTCATCTTTTATTTATTTATTTATTTTTTATCTCTGTTGTATTTCCTTTAGTGGAATTTTTTGTTTTCTTACTAGTTTTATGTGTCTTTCATCTACATTCCCTCTTGAACAGCATGTCAGCTGTAGAAAAGTGCTAATAGTGATTGACTTTAAAGTACTCGTGAAGTTTTCCCCTTTTTGCCGCTGCTTTTCTGTTTACATTATTCTTTTTTGTAATTGCGTTCTTTTACTGCCTTGTTCCTCATTTTCTGCACTATTTATTCTGCCCCTCTCCCTTCTGCTATCAATTTGTCAAATGTAGAAACGTGCTGCTGAGAATGATAATTTGCCTTTCAGTCCTGCACGTTGTGAGGCTTCCAGTTTTGGCTCAACAATACAAAAGCAAATAAGCTCTGTGTTTAAAAAAGGGGGTTTCAAAAAGTACGGACTGATTTACATGATTTTTTTTTCTTTGTTATTATTATTAGAGGTGAGACTTGGCCCAACTAGATGCAGGGACTGAATTAATGAATAGCTTGGAGTTATTTTTCAGCCTTATCCAGCATCCTCTTCAGTCACACCAACCCTCTCCATGTCCTCCTCCACTACATCTGTGAATCTTCTCTGTGGTCTTCTGCTTTTTCTCCTGCCTGACATCCACCTTCAACATCCTATGTCCAGTATTGTCTGTCTAACTTTGTCTCCTACTTCTCAGCCTGAGCTGTCCGTCTGATGTACTCATTTCTAATCTTGCCCATTCTGTTCACTCCAAATGAAAATTTTAAGCACCTTCACCTCTGCCCTCTTATCTTTTTTGTCAGCACCGTCTACAAGCTATACATCACAGCAGGTATCGCTACCATCTCGTAGACTTAAGTTAAACAGACTCTTGCTGCACTCTGTAATTAGCTCCTTAATGACTCGGTCCAGTGGTAAACAGTTTGGTATCCTTTCAGAATAAATGGGGATACGGTTTCGAAGAAAAAGCTTCCTTCTTCACTGATATTTTTTCCCCTTACACTCATTCTCCTTTGGCAGTTTAGTGCATAACTTTTGAAAACTGTGACTAATTATGTTAGTTTGCTTTGGAGTTATCCCTCATTTCACAGACAAATAACTCTTTGTGTATGTGTGTGTTTTTCCATGGATCATACTTAAGCAGACTTCTTTTTTTTTTCTTATTTCTGGTTATATGTGGCCTACATTCAATCTTTTTCCACCTTCTTTAATTTCCTTTCTCTTTTTTCCCCTCATTTTTTCCACTTTCTCCTCTCTTGATCTCTTGAACAGTGCGTGATTAAGCAACCCTCTTTGCAGCAGAAATAGTTTTAAAAAACGAAAAACTATTTCCTCAGTCATTTTATTTATAAGCATTATTTGCTAATGTTTTCTCATCTTCTGTTAGCACTTGTTGTACTTTCTTCTTCCTTAACACCATAAAGTCCTACACGAATGCAGCTTGCTTTACTTTCCCGTAGTTATGTCTTCCTCCTTTAGGTAGCACATGGCATGTCCAAACATTGATTTTCTTTTTCTTTACAATTGTGACCTACAAATGTATTACAAATATCAGAAGCGAGTGACTAAAAGATGCATATAATGCAAGAAAAGCCTCAGTAATCGGGATGAGGGAGCTCCGCGGTGAAGCGCAGACACATCTGAAGCGTCTGCCGCCTGGCGGAGCGCACAGCGCGGTCAGCCTCCTCCCGCAGTCGCGCCGCTGAATCTGGATACTTGTCTCCTCTCAGCTGTATTTTCCTCCTCTCCACCTTTGTGCTGTGATCGGCTCTCCCAGTCTGTTTCTCACACCCACCCCGGTACCCCCCATCCGCACCCCTCCTCCTTCCCACCTCCATCCCACCCTACCCTACCCCATCCACCGCCACCCCCTCTCCTCCTTTTAGCATCTGAAAAGACCACTGAGTGAGAATCGATGGCGCAGAGGCCCGCTTGACAGGACAATAAACCACAAAGAAGGGGTGAGTTTTTTTCCCTCTCTTGGTTGTTTTTTTTGAATTGCGGAATTAACTCTAATGGCACAACCATAAGGGGATCGCTCGAGGCTGGCTGCGCGGAGATGATATTTTAACACACGGCATCTTTTGTTACCGCGATATGATTTACAGCAGGCGTCAGCTGCCGTGGTCCCACTCAGGGGGTGGGGGGGAGAGAGGAAAAATTATATATATATTTTTCTAAAAATAAATAAAAAATATATATACCGTAAGGGGAAACCAGCGGCTCTGCATCCAGCATCGTTTGGGACATTAATTTCACATGAACACACATTCACCTTACGTAACCTATAAATGCATCACAGAATCCAAGAGAATAGCATGGCACTTGCCGCTGCAGCTTTAGATGAGTGTCGTTTGCCTGGATTTCATTGGGCGATGCGGTACCTTGAGGGTGTTAATGCGGTTGTCTCTTGTTGTAAACAAAAATATGTCAGCGGAATCGGAGAGGGAGGCTTGTCTTGTCTTTTTGAGGGACCTCCCCGGGAAATTGAGCGCAAGGCAGTGAGTAATGTTATAATTGGCTTGCTCTGCGCCGAGCTTTTCCACATTGCTTCCCTTTTCAGCCATGAGGAGAGGACAAGTCACATCCAAGGCGCAGGGGGAGCCGTCTATTTACAGCTGAGGCGCTCAGATCTGCCTCTCACGTCTGTGAGCGCCACAACAATAGCTTCCATTTTCCTCATCAGCCTCGGGCATAATCGATAGTAAAATATATATGTGTGTATTACACTATTGTTAGTGCAGATTTGGTCCAGTCTCCCAGGTGTCTGCTACAAAAATCACACCAGCACTGCCCACAGCTGAGAAGAAACTGATGAATCATATATTGATCTTATGTCTCAGCGTTCAGATGAGAATGTGTTTTGGCTGCTGATAACCTCAAGTGACCTGACAGCATGTGGTGGTCTGTTTGTGCCCCCCCTCCCCTCCTTGCGTACAGCATCTTCACCAGCTACCCGCACCGTGAGACGCAGCGATGCCCCAGCAGAGGGAGGTCTCGTCTCCGTCCCGCCGCCTCGGCCTGGCATCCACCCGCCTCCAGACACTGATGCCCGACCACGACTTCCCATGAGGCCACCACCAGAACTCAGCTCGACCGCTCTGTATGGGGCCTCTCACATATGAAGTAGGTTCCTCTTATATATGGTATATGGGTGAGATACATCCAGTGCTCATGTTTTACATCAGGACTATAAAATGGCCCAATAATTCTCGTTTTGAGATCAAGATAGATTTCTGGATTCAGTTTTTTCACGTTTCCCTGTGAAACATGTGACACTTTTACTCCTTCAAATTTATAAAAAGAAATATTTGTTAATTGAACTAATAGCCACGAACATTACTTTATATTTTCTGATTATTGTGTGAGCTCTTGCATTGCAATATTGAAAAAGGCACACACACAAAACACCGTTTACATTTATAAAGAGTTATTAAATTATTATTTTTTAAGTGGTGTTGAGCAGTAGTTCTTCAGGCTTTCTGAAGGTCTTTGGATAGCAGCCTGTCACAAAAACCAGATGTCATTTGTTTCTTTATTTGAATCTATAAAAAATAAAATCAAGGATAACACAAATTGACAGGCATAAAACTGAAAACCTGGCAAACCTCAGCATGCTGTGCCAGAGTGTTCTTAAAAAAAATTGGAGGAAACTGAACAAGTGGAGGAAAAAGGAAGAAATGGCAGACCTAAAAGACAATCTACAGCACACAAACAGTCCATGAAGTTGCTTAAGAGTAGGAACAATTTTAGCAAATACCTGATTTAGGACCTGAGAGATGCATCCCTTCAGTTGATCCATCTATTGTTCACTGAAACCTTACCAGAAATGGTCTCAGAGAAAGGGAAACAGGGATGTAATACTGAATAATGCCAAATTACACAGGAATTGGAGTAAAAAACAAAAATGTACAGAGGAAATCAGGACAAAGATACATCTTTAAAACAGTGTGGAGGCTCTCCATGGTTTGGGGCTGCCTTTCAGCCAGTGGTGTTGGAGATCTTGTCAAAATTTTAAATGCAGAAAAGCACCATCAGTTTCCAGCTTCTGGAAACACAAACACACACTGACAATCCAGCAGAAGCATATCTGGATAGGAAAAAAAAACACAGCGATGGACTGACTTCCCTAGAGCCCAGATACTGAAGCGGTGTGGGACAGAGAATGGGACAAAAGGGAACCGACATCCAAAGAAGATCTCTGAATGTCCTGCAAGAAGCCCCGAGGACTATTTCTGAAGACTGCTTAGAGAAAGCTTGCCTCAGAGTATTGAAAGATAAAGGTGATTATACTAAATAGTGACATATTTCCACATTTCAATAATTCACTGCACCTAATTCGAATTTTCCTCTTAAAATATGAAGAAATGAGGGGTGGCTTGAGACTTTCGCACAGTATGGAGAACAATACCGAAGCAAGCGTTAACAAAATGATTTAAAATATCTTTAAATTCAGATAAATAATGCACATGGGAATATGAAGCAACTTTACTTGGTTGGGTTTGCAAACTGAGAGCAGGAATATTGTTTGTAGTAGAGAGGTTCTTAGAAGTTTAGTTTACAAAGAGCAGAAGCTTAAATTCGCAAAAGAAAATGTTTTTACCAGAGGAGAAGCCAATGTTCAAGTCCTGGGTAAAACCTATTAGGCAGATTGTTGAACAAGCTAATCTCTGGTTCTGCAGGAAGACGCAAAACCAGGAATTGCCATGGTCTGAACTATGTGTAACAGTTTTTTTGGCATATTTTATAGATTGTAAGAGTGTGTGGCCTCATTTCATTTCTACAGTTTTTGATTTTGTCATTAATTTGTTAATTATAATTTTTCCAGGCTAAAAAAAAGTAGAATGATGATTAAAATAAGTGTGGGTGATGGACAAATAAACTAATTACTGTTTTACTGTCCCCGTATCCAGTCACCGGCTCCATCTACTGAGTCAGTTTCAGCAAATGTTGTCCACCCAAACTATCTCTCGTTCAAAAGCAGATTTAGCCACTTAACCGGCTGGGCTGTCCTTAAAACCAAGCAGCTTGCATCAAGTTTCAAAATGTTCACTGTTTCCTCCTCTTCCTTTCAGTTGACATGGAGGATGAAGATGGGACTTGTCTACTTGATGTTTTGTGGTGAGTTTCTGATCTGTAATCGTACAGCAGGTAAAAAACAACAACAAAAAAACAGTCTCAAAGATATTTAAAGTACATAGATTATAATAAATTAAGGTTATTAACTGATTTTTTTGTTCTTTGCCTTTGTAGTGACCCCCAAGCCCTGAACGACTTCCTTCATGGGACCAATGAGGTAACAAATACTTAAATAAAGGGACTCAAATGGGGGAAAAAAATCAATAGTGCTAATGATGGATTTGAGTTGGAAATATTTCTGGGCACATGGTACTGAGAGATGTCTGGAGGAGCGCAGAGAGTGTGAAAGGGACTCGTTATGTAGTACTGCGTGAATTTCTCAGCACGTTTGCGTGAGCCCGACTTAAAATTGGCTGATTTTATTCCACCAGCTGCAGACTGAAGACCTGCTCATTAACTCCTCCTCTGGGGAGCCCTCCCTCTTCACAGATGCCCCGGTGAGTGTCTGGATCCACAGCCAGTAGCGTCACAACAAACAGCATTTTCCCTCAGGAGAATTATGTTTTTCTCCCCTTCTGTGCTTGAAAAAGCTTCCTGTTAACTTGTGCTAATCACACAGTTCTCCCCTATTTTCACTCAGCTTCTTCTCTCTGTTGTCTGCACCTTTCTGTTTACCTCCCACTGCTTCTTCCCCCAGAGTCCTGTCTCTCTGCTGGGAGATGGCAGGGACTCCCCAGACACGCCTCCGCCTGGATGTGTGGATCTGTCCTTCTTGGAAGAGGCCCTCCTGTCATCTCCAGAGGGTGGAGAAGACCCACAGGTGGTGCAGGGTGAGCCACCTGTGGAGGCAGCTTGTGAGGCAGAGAAGAGAGAAGTGGAGGAAGAGGAGGAGGCGGAGGTGGCATGTGATATCCTCCAGCAGAGCCTACAGGAGGCTGAGATCACTGAGCAGACCATGGCTCTGGAAGCAGGTCTGGCACAATCAGGGGACAGCCTGTCCCTGTACTCACCGGCCCCTCTCCTTTCTCCACCCACCGCTCCATTCATTCCTAAATCTGTGACCTTGCCCGTGACCACGGCATTGCCCAGAGACACCCAGGCAGCAGTGGAGCCTCCCCAGCCCTCCCTACTGGCTGTCGGGCCTGGATGTCCTTCTTTAAAGCCTGCCGCCCCTCCTCAGCTGATGGGGCTACTACCTGGAAATGTATTTCCTGCTCCTTCTCCAGAGACCTCCTTTTCTCTAAGTCCTGCCCAGGGCTCAAGTATGATCATCCACAAGGCTGTGCCGAGCGTTGCCAGTCGACCTCTTATAACTCCAACCCTGAGAGCAGCAGCAGCAGCAGCACCGAGCATCGTCCTGCAGCGCGCACCTCATCCTATACAGCCCAAGTTGCCCATCAGCATTCAGCCCAGACTGGTTCAAATTAGCCCCAAGCCCTCTGGGCAGAAGCCCACTCCTGGTCTTACATTCGTCCCTGGGACTGCCTCACCAAACATTCTATTGTCTCAAGCAGCGGGCCAAAAGACTGTCGCTCCGCCACCGCAGCCCACCCAGCAGCTCCCCAAACCAGTCAGCCTGCAGCTGGTCAATCAGGGTGGCTCCTTTGTGCTGCAGCCTCAGGGACTATTCCAAGGCCAAAACCAGTTCCTTCTTCCGGGCCAGTCTCCTGTTACAATCTCCCAGTCTGTCAGTGCAGCACGACCGCTGCTGACACCCAGTCACCAAGGCTCATCGGTTCACAGCATGACCCCCTCCACTGGGCAGCTTGTAGATGGCTCTCAGATCTTAACTGTGCCCCAAAGACAGCTGAATTTCAGCCCTGTGTTCACCACCGCAGCTGGGCAGCTAGCGCTCCGCCAGGCCACTGTGCTTTCAGGACCTTTGCAGCTACAGTCAGCACCTGCTACTGTCTTCCAGATGCCAGCACAGCTGGCTGGAACCTATGCTCCAGGAGGGCAGGGGCAACGTGCCACCCTGGTCCACAGTCCTGCTCTTGGAAACCACATTACCTTGATCAACAGTTCAGGGGTGCTTCCCCCAGATCTTACTTCTATCTCAATTGTTAATGGCCCCTCAATGGTTCAGGGGATGCCTTTTGCTGCCCAGGGCCCAGCTCCTCCGAGAGGAGTGACAGAAGGACAGCTAAACCTCCAGCAGGCCTCGGTGGTCCTGCTGCCAGAGAGAACTATTCAAGAAGAGAGGACCAGCTCTGAGGAGACTTTTCACCAGCTACAACAGGTGAGCTGTAACTGGAGTGTAGAGGCACTTTTGTAAGTATCTTTTGGTATAGATACTTACAAAGTAAAACTGAGTAGCTGCTTTAACATAAAGTAACAACTTTGAACTGTCTGATTTCTTACTGTAGTAACACACGAGATTCCTCAAAATGCCTAAAATCCCATTTTGCCCACAGAGATTCAGAAAATATTCCCTCCATAAACACACCAAGTCTACACGGCTACATTTACTTTTTTTTTTTATCTGTTCCTGAACTTAATTACCACACAATAATAATATAACTTTGATATAAAGACTTGATGGTCATTGTGCTCAATTACACAACCCAGTTTTATCTGACTCTAACGTCTCCTTCTGCAGCCCTATGGACACACTCTCCAGCACGTCTCTGTACAGCCCACCACTTCTGCAGGGCTGCAGTCCTCCTCTCCCCCTGTGGTTACAGTCCTACAGCCACCTCCCGAAGCACCTCTGGCCCCCGACCCTGCAGAGATGCCCAAACTCTTGTTGCCCCCATCAGATATGACCCAAGTGGTAGAGGAGGTGACCCACTCGATGAGTCAGAACCAGGCCTTTATGCAACATCTGCAACAGGTCAGAGCTCGAGCAACCCCCTGCGAATTTTACATTTACATGACAGCAAGAAAGTGCCGATTCTCATCAGTGAAGTGGATGTAAAAATATAAGCAGCAGGCAGCTAAACGGTAGAATGTAATTTAAGGTCTAACTTTACAGTACAGAAACTTTACAGAAAAGGACAAAATGATGGTGTATTAAAAAAGGAGTTTCACTGATAGAAACAATTTATGTTATAATAACACGCCCTGGGTGCAAGTATGTGATTATGTTTCAAATAGCTGCTGCTATTTGATAGACTTGCCTCTGTTTCCTGTGGAAGCAGGCTCACCAAAAACAAGGATTTGCGTGAAGTTTAAGGCTCAGGCAAACTGGAAGAACTTAGATAGGCGATACAGAGAGAAGTAAATGGATTGATTCCTATATAGCGCTTTTCTACTCTCCCGGAGTCCTCAAAGCGCTGTGTACAATGTGCCACATTCACCCAATCACACCCATTCTCCCAAGCACCGACTCTAAACTGAGTGCTTTTCTAACAACATTCACACACTGATGGATGCATCGGTGAGCAACTTGGGTATCTTGCCCAAGGATACTTGGCATGCAGACTGGAGGAGCCGGGGATCGAATCACCAACCTTCGGATCAGTAGGTGACCTGCTCTACATCCTGAGCTACAGCCACCCCCAAGAAGTTAGACGACCTTTTTAAAGATGTGCAAAGTCAAATGTTAGATTTTTGAGTTTGCTGCTTTAAGGAGGGACTAGACCCCCTAAGTCACCCCTCTTTTCTAGCATAATTGTGGCCATAAACACTATAGGATTCAAATTACAAAAAGAACTCGCAATATAGCATGCTTGTTGTTTGTTACGTTCACTGGTGATGCAGAGGAAGAACTATAAAGAACTGTAAATATTCATACCTTAGAGAACTTGGAGTCTTCAACTCTTCGGCCTGCAGCTCAGTCTCCTGGCGTTTTCTCAGTGCCACCATCTCCTAAACAGACATCACATCAGGTCTCTTTACCATCTTGTAAACTTTCCCTTTCGATCTTGCCAAAAGTGAAGTTAAATAAATGAAAATAAAATGTGTGCAGAGCTTCTGGTATAGATCTGTAATGTCAAGTTGCCTTAAAACAATAGAGGCAATAAAGATGCAGTGGTGAAGATAATATAAAACGATCTAATTTGTCTGGTTTTTTCTGATTCTTTCTACCACAGCAAGCACTTAGTCCCCCGATCACTTCTGAATTGTTGGTTGGAGCGCTGCCGGTGGTGCCAATGGAGTCGCTCGCCTCACCAGTCACCAGTGACAGAGAGTCCCAACCTCAGACCCATGCAGTCTCCGGTCAGGACACCTGCACAGTGATGTCAGACCAGTGTGCTGAGGTTTCTCCGCTTCACTCGGACCCTGAGAACACGCCACTGATCTGCTCCCCCTCTCAGATTCAGGACACTGGAAGACCAGCAGCAAGAACTTTTTCCCCTCCAACCGGCCCTCAGATTGCTCTGCCAGGACCTGAGAATTCAGTCCCCCAGACTACAGCTTCCCAGCCACACAGTGAACCCCTGGTTCAGTACGAAGTCCCTCATCAGCTACAGGTATCGCAGGCCTTGTTTGCCCACAACCAGTTGCAGATCCAGTCATCTGTTTCCAAGCCTCTGCCCCAGGCTCAGGCCTCAGTTTCACAGCCCCAACTATCTGTTTCGCAGCCTCAGCCTTCAAACCATACTTCAATCCACAGCAGTCAATCCCCTCTGCCTGTCAGTGTCTCGGTGCCTCAGCAGCAGCCTAATCCCACAGCTGCATCTGCAGTTCTCTCCAAAGCAGGAGACGACTCTGCTGTCCAACAGCACACACAAAACAGTGAGTTATCTGCTAGTTGATTCTTAATTAGCTTTTTTTTTTTTTTTTTTTTTATTGACCCCACTATTGCTATCGCTTTTATTATCTTTCATTTCCAGTTAATTCATTATTATGATTGCTGCCACCGTTTCTGTCATCCTTGTAATTCTGTCCTCTATCAGAGCCAACAGCTGCCTTGGCCGTGGAGAGTAAGGCATTTACTCTCGATGTCCATCCACCCTCTCCTGCAGCCCAGGGGGTCCAGGGGCCCCCTGCTCCCATGGAGTGCGCTCCCATCCAGACAAGTCAGCAGACGAGCACCAAAGTGAGCGAAAGCTAATATCCAATTACTTGAAGTCTGATTTATTATTTAATTTAAAAAAAAAATGTAATTGTTATTATCAATTAATATTATAATTATTTTGTCAGTGTATTAATTTCTTGGTATGTTTCTAAAACAAGTTCTGACCAGCTCCTTCATCATTTCATGATGTTCTTTCTTGTGATAATATTGTGTTTAGTAGGTTTGGTGCTATTAAAATATGTAATCTACTCATAATTACTATACATAATTTTTCCTCTGTACTGAAATGAAAGAATAAAAGATGGCAAGCTTTGAAATTATTATTTGTTTAATACTGCAAATGTGTAACGACTGACTTCAAAATGCACCCGCGTCTGTCGTTTTTAACTCGTCCAAAATGTTGTGCGTCTGCCAGCTGGCAGGTCCTCTGGAGCTGCAGAGAGAGGAGAGGCTCACACCAGCAATGCGCAGGCACAGGTAAGAGAAACTAAGAACATTTCTGTACTGCTGAAAGTCGTCATGTAAGACGCTGTTGTGTCTTCCAGATTTTTTTCCTGGTGAATAACAGGAAACTGTCTGAAATGCAAAATGTTGAAAATATAATGCAGTGGGAAATTATTGCAGACGTATGAATGTTGTGTGTATTATGATGTATGCACTTTTGGCCATGTATCATTAGAACAGGGGTGTCCAACTCCAGGCCTCGAGGGTCTGTGTCCTGCAGGTTTTAGATCTCACCCTGTGTCAGCACACCTGAATCACATAATTAGTTCATTACCAGGCCTCTGGAGAACTTCAGGGCATACTGAGGAAGTAATTTAGCCATTTAAATCAGCTGTGTTGGATCAAGGACACATCTAAAACCTGCAGGACACCGGCCCTTGAGGCCTGGAGTTGGACACCTCTGCATTAGAATAATGATTGTACATAATTCCTTAGAAGCATTTTTTTTTCTTGTTTGTTGGACTCTTATTGTGAAAACAGAGTGCAGTAAATAGTGATTCTACAAGCATTTTCTGCTATTGACAGGAAAGATGGGAAGTTAACGCAAAGAGAAACTTCTGTCGCTTCTCTTGTTGTTGATGATGAGGTTTTGGAATATTGGATGAGTATGCTATCTTACGTTGGTACACACCAACTGAAGTGTGAGGCCTCATATTTTAAAACATTGTATAATTTGATTTAAAATCACTTTAAATTCAGTTATTGATTTATCTACTTTAAATATGAAGTGAGGAGTTTAATAAGATTACATGACAATTACGAGTTATCTACACCAGTATCTCAGCTGATGGAGGAATCCAAATGGTGTATTGATAAAAGCTGCATTCAAACTGGAGGGGGGGCGGTTGTGGGCCCAAAGCGGGTTGTCTGCTATTTGGAAGGTCCGTGTTTAAATCCCTAGCTCCACTAGTCTGCATGTTGAAGTATCCCCGGGTAAGATACTGAACCTAAAGTCGCCCCGAGTGCATCTATCAGCATCTGGTTTGAAAAAAATAGGTTTGATAAGCAGCTTTTACTTAAAAGTGAGACAGTTTACATTTTATTCTACCAGTTGTCTGTGCTACCTGTGTGTTCGCCTCAGTATAGACAACACACACCAGCAAACATCAGACTTTACTTGCATCACTGCACACACACGGCATAAACTCAATACTGCACGCTTCAGAAAGCTTGCCCAGTGGGTGAAGCGGATTCAGATTCTACATAATAACCCAAAGTCTCTCCCCTGAAGAGTTCACAGCCTGGCAGCAGCTCCCCATGTCTGCGGTGCATATATATGTGTGTGTCTTGTCAGCCCTGCACCTACTGTATAAAAAGGTAGAGGTTAATTGGCAAAATGTGCAACAGGTGTGCCAGTCACCTCACTTGGCACTGCTCCCTGAATCGCTCTGCCCCACCTTTCCTCCTGCAGCTGAGCCCCAAAACCACACAACATGAAACATAAAACATGAAGATTCCTGTAAACTGGTACTTTTCATGGCTCTTGAAGCTGATAAATGTAACAAAAAAAAACAAAACAAAAAAAACAAACCCACGCTATTAGATGGTTCCACCTGTGTTTTGTCTCTTGTCCTACTTCTTTTGTGCTGTAATAAACTACTGTAGGTTTAAGTTAACGCAGAGTTTTTATTAAACCCTTCAGGTTCCAGCAGCAGCTTTGTTTGGACCATGGAGCAGTGCAGGCTCCGCTCACTGGCCCAGCCTTCTCCACACTGAAGGACGCTGTTAGACACCTGCTGCCATACCACACCTGCGCTGGTCACCTGCCCACTCAGGATGACTTCAATTTAGGTTAGCTTGATCGCTGACTGATTACTGACCTAACCATATCCTGCACATAAATGTATCTGGAAGAACAAGTGCCAAACTACTTTATAACTCAATAGGATGTAATTATTTTATCATATGAGTTATTAATGATGTTCCTCTTCACAGTGGACCAGGAGTTCGACACTGTGTCCGGTTTCCTGCTGAAACGCACCAAGGACATGGTCAACAAATACAGGCAGCTATTAGTTAGAGAAGCCCAGGTGAGACACCTCCTCTGGGGCGGTATTGCTTCAAAACCAAAACAATGTCTGGATGTTGAGTGACTCAGTTTGCTTAGTTTCAGATGTTGATTCTCTATAATCATCTTCTCAGTACTGTTTGGGTCTGTGTTTAAGGGGATTTGAACTTGTCTCCACAGCAGGAGAGTCCCTCAGCAGAGATGGTAATGCTGGAGCGTCTCTTCCTCCAGGCCGAGCGATACGCTCTAGCGGAGGACAGACGGCGAGCCCGCAGAGACCCGGGTCAGTGTCACAGCAGGATTAAAGAAGTACCACCGCCTATTATTGTTACTATTATTAAAAAGAGGTTTGCTATGTGTGGGTGGGTGTTTGCCAAAATGCAGATGCCAGTGCTGAAGTAAATCTGAACCGGCAGGGAAAAAAATGAATTAGTGAAACAAACTTATTAGCACTGCTTTTAACCTGCATATTTGCTCCAGAGCAGCTCCCAGGTGTTAAGTAATTAAATGGTGTAAATGTGGAGCAGGGTGTGCTGAGAGAGACTCAGCATGATGGTGAAAAACACAGTTATGTTAATTAAACATTTGGAAAAGGGGCAGGAGGTTGTTGAAAGCTGTTACGAAAACTAAGACATCAAACTATTCGTTTCATGTCTGTTTGCATGTGCTCTCTTCAGGCGCACTGCTGCATTTTAATCTGGCAGTTCTATAGCTGGATTAAAACGTTATGTTTTGGGGGTGAAGGCATAGGCAACTAAAAGCACAGCTTTGTGCATAATTAGAGAAATTTGTTTGGATAATTTTTTTATTCTCTATGATCTGATCCTTTAGACTTTTATGCCTGAAAATTCTTCATCTTCACAGCATGTCTATGTAGAATTAAACCAGACAAACTGGATAATATTGTTCAATCAGCTCCACTTTCCTTTTTCCAGAGTCCTTTATGACAGCTTTGGCTACATCAGCGTCTTCCCCTCATGCCCACTCCTCTGGCAGCCCCTCTTCTCCCCCAGCCTGGACCAGACTGTCCGACAGGCCTCCGGGACTGAAGACCTACCGCTCCAGCTCGCGGGGGGCTCTCAGACTCACCATCAAGCAGGAGTCAGGCTCTCGTAAGGTGATCCACAACTCGGCCTACGACCCGGGACTCAAAAGGGACCACACGGGGCAGCTGACCAACGGTGGCGGGACTGTGAACGAACGCCACTCTCAGGCACCCAACAGAGAACCCAAGCGTCCTGAGCATGACGAGGAGATGACCAACGGAGCTCCGCTCAGTAACACTGCTGAGCAAGTCTCACAGACAGCACCCACGTCTGTAAAAAAAGTCCCAAATCCTCTTTCTATGCCAGAGCCGCAGGATGTGCGCTTTGAGTTGCCTCCCAGAGACGTCAGCGCTCCAAAACTGAAATGTTTCAGGGTGGATGCGTCCCCTCGGGTCGAGCAGCGGTTCAGCCCGCCGCCTCCGTCTTTCCAAGAGGACAACATGCTCAGTGAACATCTACAGAGTGCCATCGACAGCATACTGGAGCTTCAGCGCCTGCAGGGCCCCTCTGCAGCCCCGACAAGGGCCACGTCAGGCCCGTCATTGGACCAGGCTGTCACCAGCATCCTGGAGGGACACCTGTGAGGTAATCTGCATAGACAGGCATCCACACAGATCCTAAAACATCGAAGTTGAAGTAAAACAAAGGAAGGTGTACAAGACTTCTTACCTGTTCCCAGAAGGGTTTCAGATTTTACAGAAAAAGCGAGGAGAAAAAAGTTAAGAGGCACTATAAGCAGATGCATACCAGACAACAGCACTATCTATAGTCCGATAGATGTTAGATACTTCATTTTGATGTACGTTTGTGGAAAAAAAAATCTATTTGAATAGGAGCTATATTGTTTCAGTGGTAGTTGAGTCATTCAGAGGTTTACGACACTGGTGTAACCTTCATCAGCATATAGTATATAAGTAATAGTGAGGCAAACGAAAACGTGGAGTAGACTGAGATTATTCAATAGTTTTTTATAAGATTTCTTTCGAAAATGTGAAGTTTTCTTTTGCATAGTGCCAAGCTTCCAGGGTATTTATTTTGATAATCTGTACCAATTGTGTTTTGCGCAGCGAAGATGTGCGTGCGTGTTTTCCTTTGGATTGGTTTGCGTGGATCAGATAAGTGCGTGTGTGTTTGTGAGAGTGAGAGAGAAGACATTGCATCCTGCTATGGGACAGTACAAAAAAAAAAAAAAACTACAAAAAAATATATACAATTCCCGCAGGCTCCATCATCTTGGCTTAATGAATGAAACTCCAAAGAATTTGTGCTACATCCTGAATACACCAGCAAACGTCCGTGTTGTGTCTCTTCCCACAAACTGGAGTGCGTCCTTGTTATAGCAGAAATAACCCGAGGGAGGTTAAAATACATATTAGGCAGTCATGCTTTCTTATTTTTCATTTTTTTGGACCCTTGCTGTCACTTGTGCTAGAGTCTTAACTGTGAAAAATCTCTAGTTTTCTGTGCGTTTTCAGAAACGATAATGGTTTCCCATACTGTATGTATTAACATGCAAGCAATAATAAGTTGGGGTTGTTGGGAGCAGTGGTGGTGCAGTGAAGAGGAGGAGATGACAGATCTTTGCCTGTTTTGCTTATCGGTGTCATTGGATGAGAACGAAGATTATTTATCATTGACTAAGATGCTTATGCCATTATCAAAGCCCGTGTAGTTTAGAAATTGTGTTTCTAACATGTTTTAAGGGCTTTGAGGGTACTTAACTGCAAACGTGACCATGAAAATGTCCATTTTAGGGGGAAAAAAACCCACCAAAACAGACAAACTGTACAGATATTGAGCCTCTCTGCATCGTCAAACAGCCTTTGACCAAAAACTAGAGGAACCATCCGCTTCTCATCTCTTTAGAGTTCTTTGTTTCTAGCCCGCTGTCCTAAAGCTGGAGCTTTATTTTACCGCAGCCGTTGTGGAGCAATATATGATTTTTGCGACATCTTATGTTAATGTGACAATCTTATTGGTCTGTGTGAAGGTGTGAATTCTGGTCATTTTGGGGTCATTTGTAACAGCTGTACGACTCTCTCCCTTGTGAAACGCGTGCAAGATGTTCCTTGTGGATTTTTGCCTAGAAGGTCGAAACGTACAAGCGGCAAATAGTCTCCTTTTGTGATATTACCTGAAAATTTGTTTTAAAATTTTGCTTTTGCAAACCCGTAAGGGATCAAGGTTTGACTTGCAAATTGGAATTGTTGAGAAAATGCCTTATTTTAATTTCAGTGTACCTGAATTGGAGAAAAAGCTTATTAATGTGGTGTTTTTGAATACTTTTGAATAACATCTGGTGTTCTGAAAGTGAAAATAACTTGTCCCTTCAAAGAGAAAAAAAAAAAAAAAAAAAGATCCAGAGATTTGGGGCTAAATCTGAAACTCATTTCTTGAAATGTATTGTTTGTTTTTTTGTTTTTATATCTGTAAAAAAATTGTCTTTTGTCGCAGTGAACAAAAGGAGTTAAATATGCAGTAATTTAGTGTTGAAACTCTGCGGGATTACAAGTGGACACACACAAGAGGATTCACTAAGGACTCTAAACTTTTAAAGTTTCCTGCAAAAGGTTAGAAGTGAAACCATGTATATGCTTGCCAACATAGACTGTATATAAAGGACGGACATGGGCAATTTGACACATGCACTGTTTGTGAAGCCTTATTTTCTTAAGCCTCTAGCTCAGTGTTTTTGTTTTGTTATTTTTAACCCAGGTACCACAACATGGGACAGATCTCACTGTGAAATATAAGATGGGGACTGATTTGGCACCCTATGATTGCTAATTGGGATGATTACCTAAAGTTAAGCCCATAAATTCATCAGGAAAGTGTTTACTGGAGGCAGAAATCAAGGAGGCTGAGGACCATTTTCTAAGTCAAGGGGAGAAAAAAAAAAAAAAGTCAAAATTTCAGATTATTGCCTCAAATGTCTTTTGACACTGAAGGTAGGATAACCTCAAATTTTCAGTGGCAGAAAGAAGCTTCTACACTTTTCCAATTGACTTCTGTACAAGCAGACCTTTTTCACAAGCACAAGAGTCGCCCCCTGCAGGCCACTGAAAAGAAAAATGAAAATGCAGGTTTAAGGTGCTTCTGCAGTGAGCCTGAAACTACAGCATTCTTTTATATACAGTCTATGTATGCTAACCTAGCATGAGGCCTGTCCATAGCAGAAACAGCTAGCCTGGTTATGTCCAAAGGTAAATGCCTACCAGTGCTGCTAAAGCCAAGTTAGCGGTCACCTTTCAAAGTAGTTCCCAAAATTCATTAAATAGAATACCCCCCAATTAAAAGCAAAGGCTTTCTAATAACTTAAACTGAATCTTCAGGTGTGTTTCCACCCTCAGAGGTTTTCACTGTAATGCAGTAAAGATGTCAGAGTGTTTTTCATAACACAGGATTGCACTCTTTATCACCGCTAGACTTCTTCAAAGGGTAATTCCACCAAAATTTACTTCAAGAAAAAAAAAAAAAAAAAAAAAAAGAATTCCCCAAAGTCAGTCCATGTTAATAAATCAAGGGCACCCAAGAAATGAAAAGTCAACTTTGATGGAAACCCCTTGGATGAAGCAGCATTATGTGCCATTGTTATTGTTGCAGTGTCAAACACTGACCTTTAGAAATATGCTTAGTTTGTCAGCGTCTTAGGATAAAGGGATTCTGCATGTTGAGCCATTTTATTTGTAAATGTGTTTTATTTAATTTTCCTGACTGAACTGTGAAACCAGGGGAGCTCATAACTAATTCAACTTCAGATACAAAACATTTGACTGACAGATTGTTTCTGATGCCAAAATCAAGAGGCCTTAATTCAGCAAAACTAGATTGTAGAAAAAGAAAATCCACTTAAAGACTCCTTTGACCTGAAAGTCACGAGTGATTCATATATGAAATGTTAAGAAAACCACTTTTGTACTCATTTTTACAGACTATTTATTAAACTGTGATTTTGTAAGAAATAAACAAATGAATGTGGCTGTGTCTTGTTTCGGGGGGGTGGGGAGTGGATGGAGGGTATAGGTGTGTTCAATAACTCATAAGATTAATAAACATCACTTATTTACTGTATCATTCACAGGAAAACATGAATAAATATAATGCAGCTGCTTCCATAAGGTAAATTTCTTATACTCTAAAGCTTTGCAGAGGGTTAAATCTTGTAATTTATCTTCATCACGTCCAAGTTGGCAGCTTTTCTTTACTGTGCAGTTTGGAATCTGTGAAACGACGTCGCTGTTAAACTGAAACGAGCTCATGTCCCGACACAGTCTCCAGTTAGGTTTAGGGGTTAAGAGGCACGTTCACACACGCCATGGAGAGGTCCCAGCCGTCCGGAGAATCGGCACCACGACATAAGCAGGAGTTTAAATAAATGACCAAGTGAAAGCCGCCAACTGTACTTACATTTTGTCTCCCCTGCTGCGATAAGTGTACAAAACCACAGACGCAATACATTCAAGCCCAGAAACACCTTGACTAACTCATCTTTGAAAAAAAGGAAATTGAGCAAAGATGGATTTTATCTTCATGGCATTCCCAGGGAAATTCAGTTATCATCTATTGACCTAAACCAGACAACAGAATGAAAACTTAAACTAAAAACAACCATCTCTCTGCAAAGCAAATCATTCATAATAAGCTGCTGGAGGTCAAGAATAAAGTAGCAGGCAGCAGCCTTTTCTAAAAATCTGTTCAAGATTTATGATTGTTTGGTTTTTTGTTTTTGTTTTGTTTAAATAAAAAAAGTCCACATGCGAACAACGTGTCCACGACATTGTAAGGTTAGTGTTTTACCTAGATTTCTCTCCACAGGTAGGGTCAGTTACTCTTACTGGAATTTGGCATCAATGTTCTTTGCCCAGTGGGGTCCTGACAGCAGCCACATACTATAACATTTCCATCCCTGCTGCTCAGTGCGTTCACGTGCTCACTAAAAAAAAAAAAAAAAAAAAAAAAAAAAAAGCAAAAGCAGGTTGGAGAAACTGATGGAGTGGCTGTTGAGTTTCAAAGTAAAAGAGTAAAATCCAGGTTTCCTATCCAGGTGCGAGGTCAGTCGTGCCCTTCTTGGAGATGGAAAGTCAGTTGAGTTTAATGGGCAGGTCCTCTCTGTATTTGCGAAGTAACTTGCTGTGATTGTGATCGATGGACCACAGAGGAGGGAGGTGGCGAGGCTGCATGGTGGTGAGGAAATGCTGCCTCCAGCGACGCTCCAAGACCATCAGTCCCCGCAGGCCTTGCTCAGCGTGCGCTTGCACCACCTTCAGACCGTGAGGCACGTACGCCTCGTTTAAAATCCTTCAGAGGAGAGAGGAGCGGTCAGAGAGAGCGCATACTAGCAAAAATGATCATGATACACTACATGCAGCTGTTTAAACGTACAGTGATGATTAGGACTCAACCAATAATTTGGTTCACTGAGTGGGCTGTTAAATTATGAATGCTTCTTAGCATATTTAAACTGGGAACTAAGTGAAGTTAAATGTGACTGTACACTTATGTTTCACTGTGCCTGTGATTGGCAAGTACACATCTTTGCACAAGTGGTTCACAAAAAGTATAAATAAATTCCTTATTCGTCTTACATCTGTGCATTTTTCTGTTATTTGACCACTTAAAAATCTCTGGGCTTGTTGTCCTGTTGCATGACACCGTTTCAGCCTAGCTTTAGTTATTGGACAGATGGCCTCACATCTGATGTTATTTGGTATACAGAGAAGTTCATGGTTGACTCAGCGACTGTAAAATCCTCAGGTGTTGGGTCTGCAAAACAAGCCCAAATCATCACCCCTCCACGACTGCGCTTCATAGTTTGTACAAGGTATTTGTGTTGATATTGTCCATCGATTATGGACAAACATCTCCCACTTTAGTCTCATCTATTCAAAGCACACTCTTTGTCTTGTAGCTTTTTCAGATGCAACTTTGCAAACCCAAACCATGCGGCCACATTTTTGTTAGTGAGAAGAGACTTGCTCCCGACTGTCCTTCCAAACAAGCCATACTTGTTCTTTTTTAATTGTCCTGTCACAGCTTTAACATTCAACATGCCAACTCTGTAGAGTCTGAGATGTAGCTCATGGGTTTTTTGCAGTCACTGCTTGGTTACATCAGCAGTGCTCAGATTTACTTAAAACCTAAACGCTAAAGTATTAAAATAATTTAAGGTATCATTAAGACAACCATAACTGACGTGTGATCACGTATCAGTTTAAACTCACTTAGTCTCCAAATTGGCCGCTTGCTGCAGCGCTTCCTCCGTCGCTTCCTCCGTCGCCCCCTCTTCGTCATTCAAATTCAGGAAACTCTTGATTAAAGCCTGCAGCTCCTCTCGCCGTTGTTTGGGGAGTCCTTCCCCGGCAGTGAGCAGAGCCCGAGCCGCCGAGCGTACTTTCCGTCGATCAGAGTCCTCAAAGATCCGAACTCCCTCCTCGCAGCCCTGAGGGGCAGAAAACTCTTCAGCCAGCTGCTGTTTCAGGAAGCTGTCGTGTACATTGGAGGCAGCGTGGCAGCTGGTGCACAGCAGCAGGATGTCATGGGAGTTGTGGTCCTTCATCTCTGTGGGAAAATGCCGTCTGTACTCATGCGGCACAATATTTTTCCTTAAGGATCAAACAAAGATGCATGTTAATCACGTCTGCAGTGATTTGGTGGCACCACAAAATAAGACATTTATACTTAAACAACACAAATGATCTTCTGAAGTTCAGAACAAACTGCCATTTGTCAAGCAAATTTGTTTGTTTTATTGGTTCTGTGCTTGAGATCAGACAAGCAGAACAAGTTCTAAGTAAACCTTCAATATAAATCAACTTCAAAGCGAATAAGTGTGTCAAACCTGATGTAAGAATCTGCTTTTCCACAGACCACACAGAGATTCTCCTTGGCAGTCAGGTAGTAATCCTGCTGCGAGTCAGGACGTCCCGACGGCTCAAACAGCAGCCTCACAATAAAAGGCTCTTCACTCTCGAGCACTGCATCACAAACGGAACAGCATCGGGTTTTCAGGCTATTCTTTGAACCTCACAGGGATGCAAATGCATAACAGTATTTACAGAGTTTGAGAAGAAAAAGCAACAAAACAAAAAACACACACATTGTATAGTTCACACTATTAATACTAATACACTTTTTTAAAATGCACAAATCTATACACTTTATACTGGTGGCCACTAGTGCTACTCCAGAGCCTTCCAGTAAACACACGTCGTTGACTTCCTCTTTGAGTTATCACTTTCAAAGAAAAAAAACAAACAAACAAAAGACCCTTGACCTATGCCCTGGATTGCACGTTTGAAATCAAAGCAGGCTTCATGTTGCTGTGAAGTAATGACTAAGAGCATGCTTTTTGTAAGGAAGGATGCTCCTGACCATTGCCTTCTCATAGCAAGTCCTTTAGTATATACAAAAAACAAAATCACAAATACTGAAAGGGAAAAACATTTAGGTTGTACTTAGGACAGCTGAAAGGCAATAAAGAGGGTTTTATCCAGCATACCTCCTATTCCTTTATCAAGGTACCATTTGGCTTTTTTCTTGTCACAGGTACACAGGGGTTGGCCATCTGGTGCATGGAGGAAACAGTTATCATAGAGGGGAGATTTCCTGGAACAGGCAGAGAGACACAGTATAAAGCAGTTTACATTCATATTTTCCTGTGCAAACGATGCCCCAAACTCACTGTACAGTAACAGCGGAAAACAAACAACTGCTCATCCTCATCTAAGAATGAGCTTCTTTGTCATTAATAACACTCACCTGGCGGAATACCCGGCACCCAGCGATTTCCTCTTGTGATTCTTTCGAGGGTCTGAGACTTGCTGATCTCCAGACTCTGGGTTTTCATAGCCTAACGACCTGGCCCTCCTCTTCCTGTCTCCATCACCTGCCCTGTCATCTCCATCTCCTTGGCCCTTGAACGGCACATCGACCAGACCCTGGCAGCGGGAGGCCAGCTCAGAGTAAGAGCTCCCACTGGAAGAGGCGGGACTGGCTTCAGACTGAAGGCCAAGGAGATGGAGGAAGAGAGCAATGGAAACCTGGGCATCTCTAGCAGCATAAGTCATCTGGAGCGAGCGAAGGGGTAAAGAAAATTATTTTGACAATACATGTTTTTGTTCGATTAGTTTGGCATGGCAGAAGAAACCAGCGTCTTGTCTGTACAAGTATAGTATTTACAATACAGTAAGATCCCCACCTGCTCCTTTGTCAACTGATCTGCTTCCCAATCACTGCAACGCACCTCTGGAGATTTGTCTAGAGAGATTTTCAACACATCTGCTGCCAGTGACTTCAAACTGAGTCCGTTACTTACTGAAGTTTGCCTAAAAGGGAGAAGGGAAAAGAAAAAAGAAAAAAAAAAGAAAAAGTGTGTATTTGCAATTGACACAAATAGTTTCGATTATAAGCAAGAGCAGAATTATTTTTTACTTTTGTCGCAAGGCAAGGTGACGCAGGTCAACCGTACACGTCAGCGACAAACCGTAGTCACGTGTCAGTCGCTTGCCATCTTCGTAGCAACCAACTCCCACTTTAAGAATGTGTGGGTTTCTGAGAACTTCCATTAATGTGTGCGGGAAAGGCTGCTGACTGCTGCGAAACGGTAACAGCCTCACCAGGATGCACAGACCCGAGTACGAGGCCATCTGTAGCAAGGAGACCACAGCGGCTTTGCCTTTAGCAGACACCTGTATCCAAACAACAGCAGCTGGGTCAGAAAACACAGAGACAGTTGTGTGAGGTGATGATAATGGATGATGCTTAAAAGGGAAGAAATCCACCACAATTGTGTAATGTCATTAATGTTTTGTAAAGCTCAAGGTGTTTGGTTGTTGGCAAGAACAAAGGAGGGGATTTATGCATCTACACCAATGACAGCTGGTGCAAAAACAAAAACTGTACACAGCCGTTGTCCCCCAGATTTGGAATATTTGACTGAAGTGCAGACCCGTCTACATACCTCGCGGGTTTACTGTTGTCATGGTAACGGCCGTGTATGTACCACCCGATGCTAATGCTAACTCGGCCATGGAGGAGCAATCAGAATTCCCATCCAAATGCAGTGCACATTATAGCTGGGGACTTCAACCATGCTGATTTAGTCAGTATTCCCCAGATTTGAACAACATATTAAATGTGCAACGAGGGGAGAAAAAAAACAAAAAAAAACAACACACTGGATAAAGCCTACAGCAACATCCTAAAAGGCTTGTGCACAGACACAGACCTCCAATGGAGCTCTACATCCCTGCGGTTTTAAAGAAGGCCCAACAGCGTCTCCACTTTCTGAGAATCCTCAGAAAAATGGACCTGAAGGAGTCTTCTACCACTGCTCCATTGAAAGTGTGCTGACATATTGCATCGGTGTGTGGTTCTCCAGCTGCACCACAGCACATAGAAAGGCACTCCAGAGGGTCATCAATATGGCCCAAAAAATAAATAAAAAAAATTAAAAAATCCTCTTCCCTCCCTGAAGGACCTGTACAGCACTCGCTGTCTTAAGAGGGGACGCAGCATCCAACGGGACTGCACACACCCAGGACACCGGGTGTTTAAGCTGCTGCCGTCTGGCAGGAGGTTCAGGCTGCTGAGGACCCGAACAAATAGACTCATGTCTAATGTGCAATAATAACAGTGTGCAATACTAATACACTTTTTTATTACTAAGTTAATATACTGTCTTGTGTTGCGTTGTGATGTGTCGTATCGTGTTATATGTAGTGCCAACGTAGGGCAGTTTTCCAATGTCATTGTATTATGTATGACTGTGCAATGACAGAGTTATCTTATCTTGTTGTCAGCTTTTAGGGAAAAAGTAGGAATTCCTCACAACCTGAACCCTGAACCCCATGGCCAATTATTCTTCTACATTTAGGTGGATTTTTCTCCTTTTTTAAAAAATAAAAAATAAAAAAAACATGGAAAAACATGCAAAAGGTATTTCTTACGGCGGAGGTCTTTACCCATTCACAGTCAAATCCCAGCACAGGGAAGACTGACAGTTCTTTTTGCATTATTGGCCACAACTGCTGCCACTCTTCTTCAGAGGTCACAATCACTGGTTTGATTCCCAGCAGGTGATCAGAAGACAGGATCCGGGCAGGAAGTGTGGTCTGGCACTGTACAGTCTGAAATTCATCCTTCACAACATGTGGCGGCTGTATGCATGTACACTCCACAGCTGTGACCTCTGTGGACTTTTCCTCAAGATTGTGCAAGGACTCTGCGACCTTCTGGATGGAAGGTAACCTTTTCCTTTTTGTTCGATACACCCGCCATATGAGCAGCCCTCCCAAGGTTGCCCCTAGTACTGCCGTTACAACAGCGGTTAAAGGTCCTCGATGAGACATGCTGACTTGTAATGATCCTAATCAGTCTGAAGTTCAAACCTAGAGCCAAAAACACAGTAGAAGCAGTGAGTGAGACGATCTGCAAGTTTTATTCAGCTTGTCTGTTAAAATAAATTGGGAAAAACAAACAAACAAACAAAAACAAAACAAAACAACAACAACACCAAAAACAAAGGAGATGACCTACCTTTCCTGCATCAGTGAACCCAGCTGTTGCAATTTAGACAGACAACGCGCATCTTTGGAACAAAACCAGCAAAGACAGGTTATTTTATAAATACCCTTCATAAACAGATCTATGTCTAGGTTTTTACTGTCTTAAAGCAGACAGATAATCCTCACACCATCAATCTCTGCCCATCAACATGCAAAATCCAGAAAATCAATGGCCAAGTTAATCATGTTTGGTTATTTTTTTATTCCAAGAAGCCAGACTTTGCAGTAAATTTTAAGCGCTCTTGAGCCATATGTTGTCCAATCTTTAAGGTAATACAAAGTTTTAATTTAGACATTAGCTGCAATTTACTCATTTTCAAAAGATTTTGATCTACCATTCAATGCCATCTAAAAAGGATCTTTTTAGCAACGGCTTCATTTTTCAATATGACAATCATCTGAAACACACTGACAGTGCAATAAAAACATACGTGGTTAGAAAAAAAAAACAAAAACAAAACAATGGAAAACTAGTAGTCATGTTTTGTCCTTAACATTGAAGCAGTGTGGGATTATCTTGACAGACTTGAACACCACGCAGCCAAAATCCAAATACGAGCTTTGAATGTCCTTCAAGAACAAAACTATGTCTGAAGAATATTTACAGAAATGACAACAAAGCCTGACTAAGAGAGTTCCGAATTTACTTAAGAATAAAGGTGGTCAGACCAGATGGCGCCTTCCAAGCAATACATGTTACAGTAAACATTTGCTCCCATTTTCCTACAAAATAAAAAGAAATGAAGCGTGACTCATGTATAGTTAGTAGCTGCAGCTCTTGATGGTAATCCTGCCATTATATATTTGCACGTGTCCTTTCGGGTCCTAAAACAGGATTAGGATTATTGGGGAAATTGGGGGACAAAACAAGGGCGAATTTAGCGTAACATCGGTCAACTTAGCTGACACTGGTTTGTAAGGATAGGCTAGAGTTATAAGATCACTGCAAAGCAAAAAACAGCTATTGTTAGTTGTTACAAAGAGCAAACACCTCTCGATCAGGTAAGCAGCCAGCTGTTACTATACCGTTTGTTAACACAACTTTTGCTAGCTTCCCTCTGCGACGTAGCTTCAGCTGAAATAAACATCGATAAATTCAGTTCTTCAAATGTCTATCACTTTTAAATGCAAGGCGTACCGCGAATTGCGTTCTGCCTCTAATCCCGTTTACTGTCCTCCAGTTTAGTCAAAGCAAAGTTTAATCAACGTTAGCTTGGTTAGCTGCTGGAGCTAACTGGTTAGCTTGTGAGCTCTTCAGCCCCAATACGTTCTTTAAATGCAACCTGGACGCTAATTTTTAAGCGCAAAGTAGCACCGTACATATCATCCCACGTATTCTGCAGCTTACCTTTACACTTTCGAACAACACAACGCCACTTTATCTCACATGTACACTTGTTTGCTGTGCTCGTCCATCTCTTCCAGAGTGCATTTATATGAAGCTGCAGCGCCACCTGTTGGGGGGATGGACCAATAACAGACCAGTGGAGCCCATAGAATTTTAGCTCTCTGGCAGTGCTGATTGGGTGCGAGCACTTGTAAGGTGATTGCCAACAGCTTTCACACATTTCTGTAATTAATATTTAATATTACATTGGTACAGTGGCAACTAATTGCTAAAAGAGTATGTTTTGTCAAAAAAACAACTACCCATTAAATCAAAGACACGATTTTTAATCATACAAAAAAAAATGACAAATTATCAATTTTACAACCTGAAACCAATTAATATTCTTCTTTTTCTTTTTAAATAAATCTATGAATATAATTTCACTTAATTATTTAAGAAGTTCATAATTAGTCATTCGTGTTAAGAGATTTCTCACATAGTGTATATTGCTTATAATCAAGAACACACACCACTTTTTCCTCTACCACCATAAATTTATTCAATCTTTTAGCTTCAGTATTTTTCCAAAGAAGTGGAACAAAGTAATGAAATAATTACAAAATGGAAAAATAGATCAGAGAATAGATCATATTCACAGGTTTGATTTAAAAAAATAAAACATGACAGAGAGAAAAAAAAAAAATCAGACAGTGAGAGAAACCATTAATATCTCCCTGCATTTTTCTGCTGCCCGTCAGAACAACAGCCGTCTAACGGAGGTCAGGGTAAGTCAGCATGCAGCTTCTCAGATCCTACAGTACCACAACTGACAAACCGTCGGCGATTGAGGTCACCTGGGAGGTGATGTCGAATCATCTACTTTAGTGCTTGTGCATAAAAAACTTTTTTTAAAAAGAAAAAAACAAAACAAAAAAAACCCCTAAAATTACCAACTTAAAACTTAAAAAAAAATAAAGAGGTGGATTAAAAACAAGATGACACATCCTACAGTGTTAAATAAAAACAAATAAGATAGTTACCACACAAAATGAAAATAAAAATAATGACAATAAAGACAGAAGAAGAAGTTAAACTGTCAAAAACTGAGCACAGGTAAGAGAGGCAACCAGTCGGGCACCACCACCATCGCTAGGTCCACATTGGATGTAAAGCATCTCACTGTAAATAGGGTATCATTGCAGCAACAATCAATCACGGGATGCAACAGATGGCAATAAAGAGACTTGTCTTCAAAAATAAAACAAATAAACACAAAAGTAAAGCAGCTGTCCCTTCACAAAATCTCTTTACATCACATCAAAAATTAGCACTGCCGTGAGCTTTGTGTACAGTATAGATTCTTTATAGATATATATTTTTTGTATAATATATACGATCATTTCTTGTATACACAAACATAAACTCGATTCATTGTAGCTAGCCTGTGCCTTTGGCAAGATTACTTACAACTCTTCTGTTAGATTCCAAAGCTATTTAAAATATACTTAATGCATAAAAATAAAGATTTTGGCATCGTCTCGCTCTATTCTTAAGATTCTGGAAGCTGAGTTCTCTCAGTACTGCTGCATTCCTCTGTCATGCCAACAGGGGGCGCTAGGAACTGGACTTTGTGAAAGGGAGCTGCCACGCCTGGGGTAGTGAAGGAAGCTGCCACACCTGGGGATGGTGGAGGAGCTGCGGGGAGTGGCTCGGCACAGATATTCCACAGAGTTATGACGACCTTGCGCTCCACAGCAGAAACAAAATAATACAGACAATGCCAATGAAATGCCTCAGGGAGGGGGAGAAGGGGGATACACCCTGTTTTTCATTTTTGTTTTTTGCCTTCTTCTCTCAATGTCACGCAGGGTTCTGCTCCCTTCTGATTTGCCTGCTGTTCTCTACAGGCTTCACCCCCTCCCCCTGCCGCCACTGAGATTTTCCACTAAAACAGAGCGAGAGAGGCAGAACAACATTCTGAGCTCTAGTCAATTAGTCAATTCAACCAATCCAAGTCTTTAACGTCCAGTTCTTTCTAACTTCAATCTTAGTGTTCAGAGCTGGATCTCAAAGGTTTTTTGTAGCTCAGTAGAGAAGGGATTTGTGGGGGAGGGTGTGGTGTGTTGGCGTGAGCGGCCCTCCAGGGCTGCCCACTGGGCCTCAAAGGCATCTTCCTGCTGCGGGGGAGGCTGTGTAGATGGGGAGGATGGAGCGATTCGAGATGGTGCAGCCCAGCTGTCCGCCCCGTTAAAGGTCACACTGTCACTGGATGGCTGCTGGGGAGCGGGGATTGCCGTGGTGGACTGCGGAGGCTTGATGAATGGGCTGATGTTACTGACAGGCTGAGCGTCATGCTGGGGCGTCGTGGAGACCGGGCCGGGAAACGGCTGGGGTTGTGTGGCTGAGCCAAACACATTAGCCACCATCTGTGAAGGAGTGATGCCAAACACAGGAACGCTGGGCTGAGGAAACGGCAGCCCATTAGCCATCGGGTGGGAGGCTGGAGCCTGAGCGTGGAAGGCAGGCTGGCGAGGGGGCAACATGGGCACAGGAGGGGGTATAGAGGGCAAAAAAGCCACTGGGGGACCAGAAGGTACAGAAGCCACGGGCATCGGCACAGGGGCAACGAACGGCTGGGGAGGAGGCGAGGCAGTTGCCAGGATTGGATTGGGCTGCGGGGCTCGGACAGATTTGGAAACTTCTTCTAACCACCGGTCTGCTTCTGAAGGTGTGCGTTTGTGGGAGGAAATAGCTGGAGAAGACGTGGGGGGCACTACGATCACTGGAGTAGGAGCTGACCAGTCACCTCCTGTCAGCAGAAAGTACAAGAATGAGTCTCGACCCAACATTTAACCGGAAAAAACACGAGACACTGCAACAGTGAGACAGAAGCAAAGGCAGGCAAAAAGAGTATCAGGCAAAATAAAAGTTGATCGTGCTACTGATATCTGTGAGCAAGAATGAACGAGAACCTTTTAAAGACCTGAAAGAAAAACACTTTTTCCAAGTTTAATCCTTGAGTTAAATGATCCATGAATGCATTCATTCTTAGTCTGATTTTTAAAATCTTTATTTATCATAATCCCACCCTGTTCTCTTGCTCTAAAGTGCTACAAAAGATTTGGATACCTCACCTGTATCTGCTTTAAATAACCGGGGGCTGCTAACTTACCCCACATCTGCCCTTTAGTTGCTGGGTTGTACTATTTAGGAGAGCAGTTCTATAGCAAGACAAGATGTTTTAGGGACTACTCTAATAAAAATCACTTCTTCCTTAGAGAAGACAGATCCTACTATGTGCTAATCTGTAGTAATCCACACCACCTTTTAAGCAAGCCATACAAATTTGAATGGTTTGATCAAATCTTGTCTTCTTCCCACATATTCAGTTTAACTAGAAAAAACTGCTCATCACATTAGACTGATCTTATAAGAATTATATTGAATTTTAACTCTCAATCCAAACCCTTTGATGAGCTGCTTACCTGTCCGTGCTGAGGCCGTTGCACCTGCAGGGCTTTTAGCCCATGGGTTAGTTTCTCGAGCGGGCAGAGCAGGGGGGAGAACTGAGGGGTTAGCAGTAGTGGCAGCAGGGAAGGCAGGAGTTGTGCCATTCACTAAAGCAAATAAGAGACAGAAGCTAGTACAAGCAAGCCTGTGCAATGGATGATGTCCATTGGACATGCACAATGTTACTCTGCATTTAATTAGCAGTCTAATGAGGCATAAACTGCACGCAAAATAAATGTTATTCACTAAGTTATGAGAAAATATGAGCAGCCACACATTCTCCAACTGCAAATTTAAACTGCAAGCAACACATTCATCAAGTTATTGGAAGCTGGCTGAACTTCTACAGAGCAGAATTACAGGGAAATTCAGCCAAACTGTGAGAAATAAACAACACTGATCATAAAAGTGAATAACCAGGGTTTTAGTGTGTGCTTCTATATTTCCCTGCGTTGGCAAATGCAAAATCACCAGCTGATTGAGCTAAACCATAAAAAACAAATAGTTAAAGTGGACCTATTATACTTTTTCTTATGTTTTGTCATATGACGACAGAGTTCAGTGACTGAACCTGGCATGGCTGTTGGTGCCAGACAGACTGGTCTGAGCATTTCAGAAACTGCTGATCTACTGACATTTTTCTACATGACCATCTCTAGGGTTTACAGAGAATGGTCCAAAAATATAAAACATCCAGTGAGCAGCATCAACAAGTTGAAAATGCCTTGTTGACCATCCCTAATAAGGCCTTCTCAGTCGCACAGCTCTGCTCGCTTGCTGATCAACCCTTCTGATTACAAGAGGCATCCAATTAGAATACATTTAGATTAAAAGGAAGCGGAAAAGAGCTAAAATGGTTTGATACATAACAATTATTTTGAGCTGTGAATCATACAGAGCTACTCTAGTATAGTCAAATAATAAAAATTATTTAATTTAAAAAATGAAACAAACATAATAGGTCCACTTTAAGCATCTTATCTGTTTTCACTTAATTGTGTGTTTAGTATTAAAAATAATCTTTAACTTGCAACAGGATCTAACTAAATATAACCTTTTACCAGTAAACAGCAAAGTTATTTCTCTACTACTTTTTTTATTTTATTTATTTATTTATTTAAATGCAGATTCATTCAGATCTTCTCACAGTACACACAGCTGATCGGAAAGTTTTACAGGTTTTTACCCGGTGCTACAGGAGACTGTGGGGATGAAGCCGGTTTAGGCATCGGCGCTGAAGAGAAGGGATCCTCTGGCGGTCCACTGAAGGCCGTGGCGATCTGAGTACACAGTGAACTGATGCTGTCACCTTCTCCTTCTAACTCAAGGACTGGAGGAGGTGCACATTAGAAAAGAGGTAAAGGTCAGCATAAGCTTATATGCTATAAGAACATGGTAGAAGTATTTTATTGTGCATATTTGCAAGGGCAGTAACAGTTGGACTCACCTGTGTTTTTCATGGGGAAGTCAGATTTGCGCTGCATAGTGGAGGGCAGGTCATTCATGCGCAGTGACTGCTGTCGTTTGAAGGGAGATGTCTTCTGACTAAGTGCCGGGAAGCCTCTGAAGGAGCTCTGCCTGTGGAGAATCTCAACTGGTGCGTGTCTGCGGGGTATCGCCTGAGGTCCCAGCATGGGCACTGAAAGAGGCGGGGACGATGAGGGGGACGGTGAACCGCCCGTCTGGTGGACTGACGAGTTTGTCACACTTGCTGCAGAGTTCCCAGCAACCTTCACTTCTGTCTCTGCTGTAAGAGATGCGCAACATTTAGACAACAGGCCTCTGCAGTGGTAAGAAATCACAAACAAATTAAAGCTTGTGACATCTGCCGATTTAATCAGTCATGCTTTTTAATCATATCTACATCTGTAATTCACTGTGCAACACTACACCCCCTCACAGAGAATGGCAGGTGTAGGGGTCTGAGAACATCTTAGAATAGAATAGAAAAGCCTTTTATTGTCATTGTACATCAAATGTAAATGTAATAAAAATGTACATAGTAGGACAGCAAGAATAAATAACATACAAGAGGAATATATGCAACAAGGGAAAGGCACAAAAGAGCTTGAAAGTAGAATATAGAGTCAGTGATGAAGGTTACTAAGACCATGGCTCAGATTGCTGGTTGGGTGGGCAGGGGTGGTGGGCGGGGAGGGGGGGAATAGTTGCCTATCCTTCCATCTTCTTTTGATGTTTTCTTTTTTTTTGGGTGCTTTACAGCGACCTTCTGAGTCAAATTACAAATCTGAGACTGGTGCGAGGGGGAAACTTTCAAATGAATGGTTATATATTAGCTATTGTACATTTAAGGCATTTTAAGGAGCCGCTAATCTGCTGCCATGGCTTTGTAAAAGAAAGAGGTTATGTAAAGCAGCATCAAACTACTATATGCTGATTCGAGCTGTGCTGGTTTATCATACATCTCATTTAAAATATAATCATAAACTTTTAAAAAGTCAATAAACTATTAAACCTTTTTTTAAATTGTGTGGAAGACAAACCGGTCGATCTAATCCTGAGGACGGGGAAAAACACAACTAGATACAGACCTTTTTTAGCATCTTGTAGCTGCCTCATGACTTCTTCCCGCTCTGCTGCCTCTGTTGCTGTAGTAACACGAAAGGAGCCCTCGCGGGTGAAAGTGGTTCGGTTAGTGTCAAAGGTTGCCGTGACCCCACACTCCTTTTCCCGTTTCTGTTTTCGTTCCAGGCAAGCAGCGAACGCACAACCCACAGCGTGACTGAGACGCTCTCCCTGAGAGAAACAATTCAAAAAGCACACTGAAGTGCGTGATATCAAAACGGCCATCTAACCTAAGTGATTCAGGGATATGACGGTCTTTTAAAAAAAAAAAAGGTTAATCGTACACCTCTGAATATGAACTCCAACATTTTTAATGTTCACTGTCAGTGATTATGAATCAGGAAAATAGAACTGCAGTTACAAAAAGGAGTCCCTACTGAGTCTTTAATGGCCATAAAACAATGGCAGATCCAGCGTCGTGTGGTGCCATCCCTGCAGATGTAAGAGAATGCCCGCTCAAAATTCCTGTCTGGAGCGCAGAATGACACCTTCTCTATTGTCTGGTCCAGAATCAGGTCCTGCAAAAAACACACACAACCTTATTATTTTTTGATGCCGTGATTTTATTGCTCAAAGGAGGTTTTCTGATCATCAAGATTCTCTCAGCCACTCCAAATTTTCCAAAACTGGAGTGTCTGTAGCTCAGGGGGTAGAGCAGGTCATCTAATAATCGGAAGGTTAGTGGTTTGATAAATGGCTGCTCTAGTCTGCATGCAAGGTGCTTTGTATTTAATATTGTTGCTGCTTTGGTGCTATATAAATAAACACCTGTAGTTAAGACACTCTGTTACCATTTGAAAACATGGGCTGAAAATGTTCACAGTAAATAATAACTGAATGAAAACGAGCCCAAAAAGATGGAACTAATTACATCCAGCTTCAGAAGGACGCTTGGAAGGAAGCTTGCCACAGTTAATACATTAATTCTAATAAAGCATAATCTAGACAAATGGCAATACAATTATAGAAAAGACAAGATCAACAGGGGTAGTACAGTACATGCAGAACTTCTTAGCAGTACTTTCTCACAAATTAGTTATTTTCCACAAAAGGAAATGTTCTACTCCTTCATTATTTCTCATTTAAAATATTTAAAAACCAGCTTGGTAGCATTCTTTAACAATTATCCCCAAGAAGTAAATTGTTAGCTAGAAAAATGTTATGAAAACCGAAATTAGTCAAGTTACATGCAGTGCATAGTTAACTCACCTAACACATGCATGGTGCATTTAACTTAAACTTATCTTAAACTACATTCTGTGCTCACCTGCATGAAATTGCTAGCAAAGGGTTTATTAGTAATCAATGGCACAAAGAAAAATAGATGGGAAAAATGTATTTTCTTTTCCATGTTATAATCTCCACAGAAACCACAAAAGACCATCAGCACTGGCAGTCTGAGGCTGTTGTCTGGCAACAAACTGATGCATGCAGTACCAGTTACTTCCAGCAGGTGTCAGTGGAACCTGTAATATGACCCTGTTTACCTGAATCTTATCTACAGGTGCACTAAGTACATATTTCCAGTGATCTGCCTTTTGGAGGTCACTAGGCTACAATTGTAGTAGCTTATCTTATTCACTGCTGAAGCTCAGCAGCTTCCACCTTTACAGCTGCTAAAGCTACTCGTAATTCCTCCGACTGTTCTTTCCTTTTGATCAAGGTGCGACAGGAGACCGGAGGGACTCATTACCTTTGTTTTGTCGTCTACAACACGAAGACCATCTGCCGACACCCACAACACAGCTCGCACAGGCTTCTTCCCAGCCTGGAAAACACACGACAGGGATGGAATAAGTTAAGAAACTTTTTCAATCTTTCCACATGCCTCAAGATTACTTCCCTTTGTGTTATTCCTTGGAACCTTCTCATAGAGGGGTAAGGAAGAAAAAAATATATATATCAGTCAACACACACACACACACACACACACACACACACACACACACACACACACACACACACACACCTGTAAATACATAGAAACCAGCAGGTAAAAAGACAAAAGAGAAGACAAGTCAGGAGTTGTTGCTTTTTTTTTTTTTTTTCTTGCTTTTTTTTTTTCTTTTTTTTTGGGGGGGGGGGGGGGGGGGTGTCACACCGTAGGACCCAAATTTAAAGCAAAGAAGTCGATATGAGACAGTGAACCCCATTGGTTAGAACAACAACAATAAACAAGGAAATGTTCATTCACAAAAAAACTGTTCATTGTTCTATTCTTGGTTCAAGGAAGAAGAGCTGAAGGGAGAGAGTCACGCATGTTAATACCACACACACACAAACACACAACAGAAAAGTGCCCTGCCCCAGCCTAAACCGCCCCACCTGCTCACAGCCACATGCATCATTACGTTTGTCTCTCCCCAGACAGATTCCCCCTGTATTATGAACGCGTGTGTTTGTGTGTTTTCTTCCAGCCTTCAGATGTGATCAAAGGGTGAAGTGTGAGAGGAAGAAAAATAATAATAATAATGATGATGCTAATAATAAAGAGAAACACACTCAGACACACAAAGCAATAACTTACTTTTGAAAAGAATCCTTTGAAGAATTTCCTGTCCTGGAAGTGGATATGGTAAAAAGGGGAGGGTGGGTGAGAAGGGCGGAGGAGGTGGAAGGAGGAACAAGGCATGAAAATGTTACCTAGGAAGTCTAAAAATTGTCGGGAGCCGAAAGTAAAGGATTGGATTTGGTTTATTTTTGGTGAAGCTGGGTTATGTGTGAGAGTGAGTGGGTGAGGGAATGGATCAAGTAGCTCCATGTGATTCCACAATGAGAGAGATGTTTCGATGATGTGTTTGATGATTACTGTTAGTAACACCACAATGGAAGCAAGAATACCCCTGAAAGCAAGACCTCCACAGGCAGAAAAACCACCCAGGAAAACGTACAGAGCCGTCTGAACAGAGGTGATAAAGATGGCAGATCATTAGGTTTCTGTCTGTGGACGTGAAATTCCTGAATCCCTTTTCGTTCTTTTTCCCTCCGATTCCCGGATTGAGACACTTTGCATTGTTGTTCAGCAGACAGAAACAAATTCCCACTGACAGCAGTTTGACCTCTGAGTCAAACCTGTGACTGTTCAATGGTCAGCCTGAGTCTGGAGTCATGTTTAGGCTTCCACAACCACATCAAAAAAACCAAACCAGACCTGGCCTAGTCTTAGCCACCCCACCCTCCCTCTTCTTTCACCCACTCCCCAAGAGTTCCTCGCCTCCCCGTAAGCTCTGAAAAGGAGTACCACTCCGCTCCTGTTACACAGCCATGGTGGAGACGGCACTCCAAGCGCCATGTTAATGCATGATTTAACATGTTAACCAGAACTGGAGATTCATTTGGAATGAGCTAAGCGATTGTTAGGGTATGTGTGTGTGTGTGTGTGTGTGTGTGTGATTGTGAGAGTGTTTTACATTTATGTTTGAGAGAACCACACAGACATGCTGATGATAGCAAAGCCTGCAAAGTTAGTATTAGTATGCTATGGTTAGGGGGAAAAAATCTCTAAAGGGTTAAGAGGAATGTGGAGGGAGGAGGATTTCGAGGCATTTCTCTGCATTAAAAACCTGCTTAAAAAGACAAAAAAAAAGCACCAACAAAAAGGTAACACAACATTCAAGTATTCAATGTGTGAAGTGAGATGGAACTAAAGTGAATCGGAGGAGTTTTGTGAGCAGAAAGGGTAGTTTTTAAATAGATGAAGGTGATTCCAACAAGACAAAAAATAAAAACAAAGCTGTGTAGCCAACATGATCGCTGTAGATAAAAAATAATAATACGTTGAACATTGAGTATTTTAACTACTGCCTACAGTTACAACCTTTCATTGTCACACCCAACTGGTGGTTTAAAGTCATTTTGCCCTCAAAACAACGGTAGCCACCAACAGGATGTGTAACAACGTATTGCACAGCTTGTGCAACATCGGTCAAGCTGCTGCTTTCTGCAACAGCTCACACCTTACAATATTTGTCACAAGGATGAAAGAAATCTCTAATGCAAGACAGCATGCTCTTAATCCTGGACAGTGGATTATTATTGATGATATGTGGCTTATTTACTTATTTTTTCCTTCATGAGATCAGGTTTGTGGTTTAAAAAAAAAAAAAAAAAAAAAAAAAATGGCACCGAGACCAGAATATTAATAGTGGGGGAGGCTAGCACAGGAAGTACTTTAAAAGTTTGCATCACAGAAAGCACATATTTTAATTGTTTTAGGTCCACCGTCAATGATACATCCTCAGGCTACTGGGCGTTCATGCCCAAATGCAACTAGGTCTTCTAAATGTGTCAGCAGTTCCTCGTGGAGTGCCTCACCCAGTCTGCACAGAGGTAACACGCCAACGCACTATCATCTCCTGAGTAACAGCAAAAACATTCACACATTCACTCAGAATACACTTCAAATCCCCAGGCTGCTGGCCAACAACGACAGGAAGTGATGTCACGATGACAGGAACAAAAAAAAAAAAAAAAAAAAAAAAAAAAAAAAAAAAAAAGGCAGCGTGGAGGTTGATGGTGGTGCAGTGCAGCTTTCTTCTCCACTCGCCTCTGCCCCACCTCCTCCCATGTGAGTCACGGGTCAAAAAGCTGTGAGAAAACTCTTATTATCGTCCCAAAGGCTGCTGGGAATGCAGCGGCGTCGCCTCAGAGCTGTGGCTGTCACACTTGCAATCACACACACCGGCTGAAAGGCTGGACCACCAACATGCACCCTCAAGCACAGTGCACATACAAGGACATCTAAACACATTTCTTTCTCTGCAGTTATTTCTCACGGCACATCAGCTTGTTGTCATTGGTTTTTGTCCGTTTCAAGACTTTGTGCCGATGTTGGCTGACTGTATAGGTAACGTGGCTGCAGTTAGCTGACTTTCAGAAAACAGCCTCCCCTCATCGACCAGGAGCAGATATTAAGTGCCTACAGGTGTGGAGCCTGGTTTCTGACCAATTTAGTTATTAGTTTCTGGAAATAGAGCAATATTAACTCGCATGTCTCTCCAATGGTAGGGACTGTATTTGTTGCCTGGCAACAGTCTGCTTATTAAAGCATCAGTGAGGATGAACTTGGATGTATCAGGGCCTCGCTAATTGTATTTTTGTTTAAAGGGTCGCCCTGGTCTCCTCTGACAACCTAACTTTGACGTGGATCATTGGCATCAGGGGGCTGCTCTCTGCAAGGCTGTTTACGCAGACTTGTCCTGGCATCACGGGCTGCGTTTCAAACCATCCATTAAGAACCTTTCACTCCAACCTCATTTTCTCAGCAAAATGCACACTTCGTATGCTGCATCACGGGGTCACAGTACGGCAGGCTACAAACACTACAAACCTACTCTCATCTACTGACTGAAATGGAAGAAGAATGATGGAAATGAGGGGCAGACTGACACAGTACAGCAAGACTCATTTCTGTTTGCTGCTCCACTGCTTTGAGCTCCAGTGATGAATGTTAATGCCAGAATAATAATCCTCCTGCATTATGAATTTTTTAACTGTGAAGACTTAGTATCACTATGTAAAATCTATGGGACAACCCTAAGGAACACAACAACAATGTGCACCTCAAGACGGCGGCACTACAATGAGGAAGAGGGGAAACAGATCTGCATCCCTGCCACTGGGAAGGACAGGCACTATGTTGGAACACATTAGCAGTTCTCAAGCCAGTGGCAGATTGTTTTCCGGCATTTCCTGTAAGACAAGCCATTCAGGGCACAGGTAAAGTGCCACATCTAGGCCAGAGCTCAACATTTAGCAAGAATATAATGGCAGCAGTTAAACTACAAACAAACGTTTTGGTTTTTCTAAACACTCCCAAAATATAGTTTTGCAAATACATAGTTTTGAGAGTGTTGGTGTAAAATACCGATCCTGCAGATCAATGAAGCCGTGCATCTGGCCATTTACACATAAGGCTTTTGGCCAGTGAGGAAAGCGAGGGCGAGCAGCAGCGGAGGAGACAGGGGAGGAAATGTCATTAGGCTGAGGAGGGTCAGACAGTCGCAGCCTGCAGGAGGACGGGAGGCAGAAACACCCGCCTCTCCTCTTGAGTTGGCTCCATTTTGTCGGCCTTGTTAAAACGACTGTAACTCAATAAGAGCTCGCGGCCTCGGGCTCCGTGTTAACCACGTGACCTCATCAAGCACCAGTGTGTGCACGACACTGATGTGTGTTGTATCTGCAGTCGACCTTTGTGCATTTTCTGTACACTAAGAGAACAAGTGTGCTGCAGGGCATGCAGCATGTCTGTCTGCTCTGCCTCTGGGTGCACTTCGCCCTGTGTGCGTACACATTATCCCACTATGAGCTCCATCTCAGTGTGCATGCTGTGCAGCGAATGTCGACAGCTGCATCCAAATATAAGCAAATGTGTGCTCACGTATGTTTCGTGTCAAACATTTTCCTCCACAAGTAGCGTGTAGAATGTCTGTTGTGTTTTCTAAAAATATAACAAAATGTCAGTATGCAAAAGTGAGAAGAAAGACCCTTACATATAACTGTAAGACTGCGTGTGAGTGCACAGTCTCTTATTTGTCTTGCATTTCAACTAGCATGTTTTTCTGTATAATCATTCTAAGAAAGGGTTCTCACAGCTCAAGCAGTCTTCAGTAGTTTGTTGAGCTCGACTAAAAGCCGCTTTTTCACAATAGTGAGAAGAAGAGGCATTGATAACAAGTGAAACAGGGTGTGAATTCTCAATTATTCTGAGTCACCTCAAACTGAAACCAAAAGCTGTCAGCAGACACGTCGAGCGGGAGATTCATTACCATTGCTGGCAAAGGAATCAAATTTACGTCTGCGCATGACGTCCTCTCGATCATACAGAGGCCGACTGTAGCAGCAGACCTGCCGACTCAGGTTTGGCCCCAACTACAGAGAATCAGCCTCTTTTGCACCGAAGAGTTTATGACCTGGGTGGGGCCTTGGCAAACAACTGACAACGTGGAAAAGCAATAGCGCCATTGCTTTCCCCGTCCTTCCCCTCCTCCTGCTCCTCAAACTGGAATTTGTTCCTTTTTGCGCAACTCCGCCGGAATCTGCTCCAGCAGGAAGTACGTGCTGACCTGCTCTGGCTGAGAGTGTGCAGAGAGAGCCAGACAGGAGAACAATCGACACACTTGGGCCTCTATGTACTAGAAAGCTAAGTAGGAATAAGCAATGATAAAACTCTTGGAAGGAGAGTAATGATAGCTAAAGGAGGGCTACCTTAGAAATAGTTTTTAGGAAAAGTCAGTAGGATGTTGGGGAAATAGAAAAGTAATGGAGGAAAAGTTGAAAGAAAGAAGATACAAGTAGGAAATAGCAGCCTCATTCCTGGAAGTACAGAAGATATTTCTAGTGAAACCTACCGTCTTCAACCGTTTTACTGCATCTTCACAGATGTGCATGCCTCTGGATTCATCCACCTCCACATGTCCCAGGTACTGCAGGGCACAGAGAAGTAGATGGACAGGAAAAAAAAGGAAAGAATGAGTAATGCTGTGACAAACCTTTCCTGTGGCCATCTCTGCTGACGTTTAACTAAGGCTACAATAATAAACTTTAGAATGAGATTAGGTATTTAAATGAGCTCAGATTGTCTAATATCCCCGGTACCCGAACGCTGGTGATTTATACACCTAATTAAATTCCGTTTTGAGGTCAATTGCAGTCAATAGCTCCCTAGCTGATCTCTAATTTTGTCCATGGAGAAAATGATAACCCGTTCATGAGAAATGTATATGGGCAAGTGTGTAGACTGTAGTGTGTGATCCTGTAAGGGGACACGAGGAAGATCAAAGAAGCACGCAAAGAGGCAAAAACAAACTGCCCCTTCCGATCTCTTTGTGAGCTGACGGAAACAATGTAGGCTGTATATTTTATCTTTTGAGCTTCACCACCTTCCAGTAATGGCTGGCTCATCGCAACTCTAGTTAAGACTATAGCAGGTTCCAGGTTGTTCCAGGTTATTATGCAATAACTTGGCAGATGCTCCTACAGTATATTACTCCAAGGCTTCCCACAGTATATTGTTGCTGGAGCAGGCTGCTTCACATGACTCAAAACTGCCTGTACTGACACTTCAAGTATAAAGTAAAGAATAACTTTGAAGTGCGAGCAGTGCATTTCAGCTTGTGGCCTTCAGCAGGGTCATCTTCATCCTATCCTGTGGCTTGTGAGTGCAAACATCCTGGTTTTACTGTGAAGTTGCTGATAAAGCTGTAGCGGTGACCTTTTCGGACAATTTTCCTTCTCGCTGTACTTTGGAAGTAAATAAAAGGTCTCCAGTTATGTTAGACAAAGTCAGTACACCTTTTAAATCACACAGAATTACAGTTCATGGGGAAGAGTCATTACCCCATATATGCCAAACATTTATTGAGACTAAGCTACGGTAATTAGAGACGAGATATGTCAGGGTTAGTCAGATTCAGCACTGGAAGCTGCACTAAATGATCGTCCACATTATACGTTCCGTCCAATCACCAATTTCTCGGGGGAAACCCTGTGCTCCTGACTATGGAAATACTCGCCAGGAGTGAAAACCTTACGTGAGTAGGCTGAGCTCCAACTGAATGAACAGAAAAGGCTGCCGCTTCCTGCCCGACCCTTCCCGCCCCTTTCAGACCTGAAGCAAGATCACGCCCTGCTGTGTGTCACTCCAGAGGAGTCACAACCTTGACTACTCCAGAAGCCATTGTGCATGCTGAGCTGGAGAGGAAGTCCTTACCCTTTCCTTATAGATACACATGCTGACCCACGCCTTTCACCCCCACCCTCTGGCCCTGCTATATTGAGCGTGTGACGCAACTGCTGTGAGTCATACTGTCGCCGTTTTGGAATACACATGCACGTAAACACACATCGATGCATGCAAACGTGCAAGGTGTTAAGGACAATAGTGATGCGAAGAGGCAGCTGTGGATAGTGAGGACAATGAAAGCAGCGGGGCTACTAATCGGGGATCATCCAGAAGGATGTGGCAGAGGTGAGATGAATAAATGCAGGGGAGACTTGAAGTGTCACAACAGATTCTTCATTATGGCGTCTTACTCTGCTCCATTAGTAAATAGCTGCCAGCAACAATCTGGGGGCTGAAACATTCACATGTAACAGAAGAAGAACTCCACCAAATAAATGGAAAATAATAGAATTTGAGGAGATTTCTGCAATTTGGTTCTGAAATTCAGATTTGTGTGTGGGTCCCTTCCAGGATTAGAATCACTTGACAACTATCCTACGGTGGGCTACGATTAGATGAAGCTAAATAAAACAAACTTCAAATTTTTCCAGCAGTAAAAGGCCAACAGAGCAACCATAAACAGAGAAAGTACTAGGGCTGCTTGATAATTGCAACAATCATAAACGTGTCTATTGCTGGTCAGTAATTATATCTATTAACATGGTTATTCATTAAGTTAAATGCATTGAATTATTAAACTGTGGGATGGTTTCACTGAACTTTATAGCTAGGTCAAATTAAAAATGTAAGAAAAAGGGAGAGTTTTAAGGTTTATCTGGTTAGGATTTGAGGTATTTTTGCCAGTTTCCAGTCATCAGAAATAAGAGCAGCCCTTTGGGCAGGCAGTACTGTAGCTACAGGGAGAGAAATGTACAGCTGACACTCCCAACCAACACCTCTGTCTTACACTACAGAAAGCAGCACCTACAGGTCCCCGTCAATAATTCTTCCACAGTTTTGCCCATTGAAAAATTCAGAGAAATTTACTACTTCTAGATAGATTTTGGTTCAACAAAAGGTTCACTTTTGTTTGATTTTTGGTTCAAACTGATCTAAACTATGAAGGAATTTACAATTTTAGGGGCATGTGAAAGACCCGCCACTATAAAAGAAAGGAGTGTATATCCTCTGGATGTGACCTGGGAATTAATTCCGAGAACTTGCTATAAATCAGTGTCAAGTGACAGTGCAAAACAAAATTCAGTCCAATTCCATAAGCAGCCTCACAAACGTCTCCGCTGGTAAACAGCACACACAAGCAACTGAATCTAATCTTGCATCTGCCACCAGCCTTCAGCAGTCATAAGGCTGATCTTTCCATATGAAAAACCAAGTCTACATGTTTATGCCTTTCACCATCACCTTGAATTATAATAGACATATTTAACATTAAAACAATTTGCTTATACATAAAAAAAATGTACAAGCACTACGTAACAGGCCCTGATAATGACAATTAAACTCATAATCTTCTTGCCAAAGGCACTACAGAATGGGTGGGTATTCTTCTTCTCCTTCCCTGCATGTCCTGTCCTACCATGTATTTATTACTCTGTATTGTAGCAGTCTGTTATAATTTCACCACAACTATTCACACACAGACAAACATTCATGCAGAACGGGGCTCCTCTAAGGCACCTAGAGCAGGAGACAGGGAGCAGCAGGAGGGGGAGGAGGGATACAGATGAGTAGCATGGTAGGTTGCACCATTGCGATGAAAGCCAGTGTAAAGGTGGAAAGAAAAATACTGGTGGAGTAGTGTGCGTTTGGCTGCAGAGATAACATAAGGACAGTCAGGTTTTTTCCCCCCCCATTTACCTAAAGTATCTGGCTTCTAAGTCAGTGGCTACTTTTACACCTTCACTGTGGTAATTATGGCTAATTATTACTTTTCAAACAGATACAAACGTTTTGTAAATGTCACAAACCTTTTTCTGTGTTTCTAAGTCAAGAAAATACTATCAAAAGTTAAAATATTCTATTATTTTATTATACCAAATAACACAGCTAATACTCCTTAGCCTTGCTGAGCTAAGAAAAACATTATATTAACAAAATCCAACTTACTTTGCACAACAGAATGAAACTGACGTGCGGTTGTCAACAAAGGGATAAATGCCTATTAAAGAATTTGCCATATGTTGGTAATCCATGATTAAAATATCTCTTAAAATATGAACTAAGGGTTAGGGCCATAGCAACAAAATCAAAAATTATGTGCTCATAAGACCTACATTTCTTATATAAGCATATAAAAGATTAAATACAATTAGCGTGAAGGGTTTTCTGCTCATCTTGTTGGAGAAAATTAGGATCTCAATATTCTATTCTGGACTTCGTGAAAGCATCTGGACAAGCAATTCTTTTTAAAATGAAGACCGTTTATGCAATTCCAAGAGCAAATTGCTCAATATTGCTCAATAAAAACTACATAAAGGGAGCACATAGGCGACATCAAATTAAAGCTTGTACATTTGCTTATGCATAATTTACATCCACTGAACAGCCGCCAAGCTTAGAAATTCTGAGGTAAACGTTCCCTTTCATGACTCTGAAGTCTTCAGTTCCCTTTTATCCCGAGTAAGAGGAGGATTTGAGCCCATGTGATGGGAGGAAGTGTACCGTCACACTTCTGTTTGCAAAAGTAGGAGGGTTTTGTTGCCAAAATAAGGTGAGATCACCACTTCATCAACTGCTGCACAGCAGGGCTGACTGCCATTTCACCATGTCCCCGACTTATCTTGCCAGTAATGAAACATTTCTTTCAATTCCACATATTTTTACTGGGGATTCAAGGGGTTCTGATACTCCTAAAACACAAAGTAATTGTGCACACACATCCCACAGGTTTGTTAGACTACAGCAGATAATCCCGCAACCTAGATAAAAACTGTGCTCAAACTCTCTGAATGGTTATGATTAATCACAAGCCGTGTCCTTGGGGAGGAAGGTGGTATGAAGAAGTTTCGCAAAGGTAAGAATGCATCAAAGTGAGGTCAGCCCTGCACTCCGTTTCTGTGTCTGAAGTGGGGTGTACGCAGGTGTGTGTGTGTGTGTGTGTGTGTGTGTGTGTGTGTGTGTGTGTGTGTGTGTGTGTGTGTGTGTGTGTGTGTGTGTGTGTGTGTGTGTGTGTGTGTGTGTGTGAGAGGGAGAGTCACCTTGACTGCAAAGCTGCATTTGCCGGTGCGGACTGCCTCTTCGTCTGTCTGCCACTGGTGCGGCCGACTCGACTCCGGCACGTAAACGTCTTTCTTCCGGCGGAAGCTCTGCCGTAGCTTATTCATCGCTGAGCTCCCTGTAATTGGAGAGACATTTTTAATAATCTTACAGTGAAAACTGAGCTGTCAGCAGCAGCAGTGAAATAAAGAAGGTGCAGCACTAAAAAGCTGGAGATTCATCTAACTCAGGTTAAGCTTAGTGTTTTTCTACAGTGAAATTATAGATAATGGTCCAAAAAGCAGGCGATCACGCAAACCCACAGCAGCAGAATAACACTTTCAGCAGTCTTGTTTTGATGCCTGTAAATAGGAATCCTTTAAACTCTGACATCAGTGCAAAACACAGTAAGCTGCTGTGTCTCTGACTCACCAGGAGAAACAAAAGAGGCTGAGACTTTGCAGTGTTGGGAGTCAAGGCAGTGAAAATAAAAGGGAGCAGTGTTCCTTTTATTCAGAGCCTTTTTTTTTTTTACCACAATTTAACAGACAGTGTTTGCACATTTTTAATTTAGATGGTCTGACATTTTCCATTAATATCTCAAACACTGCACTGAGGCCTCTCTGGGGGGAATTTAGTAAAACAAATCTTTTCAACCTCTAGATCACTTTGAATTACACTGCAATGTAATATTTTACAAAGCTAAAGTTTGCTAGAACATGGCTTTATTGCCACCCTGTACTTATTAACGTAAACTGAGCAAAAATAGATGTAACACGGTGGTCAGGTGATCATTCAGGCAGAAAACAAACTCAAGTCCCCAGTAAAGGTCAGAAGTAAACTTATTACCAGGTCAGGTATAAATAGTCTTGGAATAAAACATTTGCCAGTTAATCAGCAAAAAACGTCACATTACATTAAGTTCTGCAGTCATCTGTATAATAAGTAAAAGAGTAGTGTTTAACACATTGTATACACATGAAGACAAATGTACTAGCCCACCTATGAAATACAAAGTTATTGTCAATTGTTTTTAACAGAGCTTTAGAGTTTTAAAAACAATAAATTACTTCTATTCCATTTCTTTTATTTCAGAAAAACAAACGTTACCAGGGTCAATATCATTAGCCCCCTGAAAAAAATGACTTTATGAATCACAGCAGAAACCGCTGCTGTGTAATGATGTGGTATAACTTTTTTATGCTTAAAGCTTGTAATATCAAGTTAAAACTTAGGGTTATCTTTCAATTTACACAAATGCAATTTGAAAAATCGTCATGGCAAAAAAAGAAAAAAGAAAAGAAAGAAAGAAAAAAAGAAATCAGTTTAGACTTCAGAAAAAGAATTCATGCTCACAAAGCAGGAGATGGAAAGTTCAGGTTTTGAGACTACTTTGTATATATAATTTGTATCACCAAGAAATTGAAATAGAGCCACATAGTACATAACAAGCCCAGCAGAGGTAGGAAGAGAAAGATTTGAAAGACTCTATAGACCCCAGAACAACTGCCAAGACATGAGTGAAAAGCAAGTCAAGAACTGTAGCTTCAAAGGAGGCTGTCACTAGAACCCTACACAGGAATGAACTCAGAGGTTACAGACCAAGAAAAACTCTGCAGAACAGACGCCTTCAAGCCAGACTGAAGTACACCGAGGAGAACCTTGAGAAAGATTATGCATATTGAAAGAGCATCCTTTGATCAGAGGAGACAAAACTAGAGCTCTGTTGTCATGGAGACGCTCTTTATGTTTGGACAGAGAAGTGAGAGGCGTACAACCTAAAAAACACCGTCCCCCACAGTGAAACACGGTGGTGGGAGCCTAATGCTGTGGGGATGCTTCGGTCCGTCTGGAATCTCATCAAGGTGGAAAGAATCATGAAGGAAGATGGATATGCAACACGTTCTCCAAAGCATAACATATTACGTTATGTGACAAGTCGTTGGTATGTTATGCTTTCGGCCACCAAAAGGAAGGAAACATGAGAACCATTTGGACTCAATTCGCAAATGTACATTTATTTTACTTTAATCGCTTTAGAAAACACTATCGAACACCATTAAGGTTGTCGGTAAGGTTAAGGATTAGGTTACGGTTAGGATTAAAGTTAGGGCTATGGCTGGAATACACAACTGGAACGTCCGTGACCACCAGGAGCATCATTCTTTTGGATTTCATCCACAATGCGGCCTGTATCACAGGAACGCGTAAGGTTACTTTTCGCGTTCCCATGGGACACCTCGGGACGTGACAAATTGTCGGTATGTTATGCGCTAGGATTTCAGATTCAGATTCAGAAGACTTTATTTATCCCCGAGGGGCAATTGAGAGACTGACCTTGCCGACCGTACATACAATACACAAACATCACATTGGGGAGACAGGTCAGGCTAGGTAGCTGGCCGGTCAGCCACCCAAGCAGCGACCCGGAACCGAACAATGGAAAATACACAACATCAGGAAAGACGAGGAGAAAAAAAGAACTCCCCCCAGACTGAGCTCCAACAGGGAGATCAGTTTGAGAACAGAAAGAAAAGAAAAAAAAAAACACCTCTGCGGAAGGAAACCTCAAGCATTCAGCTTCAGCAGCAAAACTGGGTGTGGGTCTTTGTCTTCCAACATGACATCCCATTGAAAAAAAAAAAAAAAAAAAAATCTATGGGGTGAACTGAACACTGAGGTCCATGTCAGAAGACCATCAAAGCTGGAGAAGTTTGACAGATTCGCCAAAGACGAATGGGCTGAGACAGCTCAGGAGACGTGTGAGACTTGCTGATAACTACAAATACAAAGCTTAAAAATCAAGTTTTCATATGGAGGATAATAATTAACTTGAGACCCCAAGCCTGGCTATAAAATTCGAATCATTAAACCCACTTCCTCATTCAAGTTTGAACTACCCTTCACACTGCAAGTTGCCCTCAATACTGGTTTAACTTCTAAATATAGTTCTCAACAATCATTCAAACATTTGGCCAACTCTACATGTTTCAGGTCCTTTAGGGATCTTGTTGCACTCTCAGATCTAAGCAGTTATTAAACTAGTGTTATTATTCTAAATTATTAGTATACTAAATGAGTATTATTTATAAATAACCTAATACATGGAGTTGTTGAAAATATAACCCAGGTTTGTATTTTTCCTTAAAATCTTACAAATCTGAAGTTTGACCTTAGTGTAGGTTCAAACTCTAAAATTATCTTGAATTTTAAAAAGAACCCAAAACAACACAGTACAATTAATTGGGCTAAGAGCACATGTATGTCCTCTTGGCACTGAGAGAGGATTAGGAGGCACAAAAAAAAGCAAAGACCCAATTAAGAGTTGCTGATCCAAACTAGAAATGAAAGGTGCATCCATCATCGAAAGCCCGGCTCACGTCTCCTGGAGTGAGTCATAACTGGGGACCAGAAGTCATTCAGCCATGCAGCTCCGACTTTTAACACGTGACCAAAGCAAACTCCTTGACTAACAAGTTGTACCCGCTAACTTCTGAGCTGATGAGGATCTACTGGGATTAAAGGTCTTTAATCCACTAGATCGGACTGTCCGCATACACACAAGACACAAGGACAAGCAGCAACATAGCAGCAAACACACACTCTCACATGAACACACCTACTTAACCCACACATGTATACACACAGAGGACCTTAGATGTTTCTTTGCATAATGAAACCTGTACTGAGAGTGTAAAGTGTGTTTGAGGTGAGGCTCACTTATCTGTCTGTGCTAGGCTCCGGCGCTACGGGCAGGACACAATAAAGCTTTCAGCCTTGACCAGGTCACAGAAGCACAGATAAACACATCAGACTTAACTAATGTCACCAGAGCAGGACATTGGAGTTGACCACTGACTCTAAAAATGTCATGCAGTAGCATTTCTCCACAAAACAAAAGATACATCAGAAAGTTAATCTGTTGCACAGCTTACAGGCCAGCTACGTTTTCTTTTCGCCAATTTCAGAGCTAATCAGTGGATCAAATCAGTCTGAGTGTAGCCAAATTTAAGTAAGGTTCAGATTATAATCTGTAATGGAAACTGTTTTCTGCAATATCACATGCTGGAAAATCTGACAGAAACAATGTAGAAACCAAGCAGAAGTGTTTAAGCCAAATACTTCAGCAAGTGCTGAGATACTAACAACACTCAGTCACAACCTAGTGCATATGTCCGCATTAACTGTGCACAGACACATGAGTTGTACCCTGCAGAAGACTGGAGTGTTTGAAAACAAGATGACTTGAGCTACTAGAAAAAAAATATTGCTTCATCGCTCGCTCCCGCTCTCTCCTCACGCACTCGTTTATTTAGGTCATATCATGTTTGGGCTCACTGCAGTGCCGCTGACAGGCTGCATGCTTCTAGCCTGCAGAGTGAAGAGGAGGGAAAACACATTTGTGTGCACACACACCAGGCGCACATTTTGAGAAAAATGTTCTCACCTTGAATTAATTTGTCATATTTTCAGTAGACACAGAACATCGTCCAGCGATGATGACTTAGACACATCTTTGAGATGTGTCAACAATGTTATATTTTTGGCGGGTGGGTTTTTTAAAAACAGATTCGTGCCAAGCGGGGACTTTTTTTTTGTTTTTGTTTTTTTCACTTTATATAGAAAACATGCAGCTTTGCTCCTCTACCAGTTCCACAGGTTTTTCAAACTTGTAAAGCACATTTTCTGTAAATAACAACTACTAGAATTAGGTCAAGTTCAGTGCGCCAAACATTCTTTTTGTCCTGCCCTGTCCTAAAAACACAATTTAATCAAAGAAAGAGAAATACAACAAATCTTTTCGTAAGTCCCAACGAGAGAACCTTGACTATGACCTTTTCTATCACGCTTTCATGCGGAATTATCCAAATGCTATTTTGAGCTTTTTTTGGCTCACTGTTATTGTGTACAAAGCTGGTTGGTCTGAAACAAAACAGAAAATTAACACATGTCTTGCTCTGTTTGAGGTTGACTGAATGGCTCAGTGGAAAGGGTGTTTACCACAAGGGAATCCCCGTGTTTTCGCACCTATATGTTTACGTCTACCTCTTCTGTTAGACCTAAGTGGTGTGTGTTCACCGATCAACTTTAAAAGGTTGACATCTATGTTGTGTTTACAGCAACTATTATTTTTGTTATAGTTCAAGGTGCAGATTCATTCCTGGATTCTTTTATCAGTTACTCAAAAAAATAGATAAAGGCTTTATGTAAGTGTGCATCTTTAGATACCTTTATTAAAAGATAAATGCATATTTGAAACACACTTTAGGCTGAGCTGGAATCTACGCTTTGAAATCATTTTTTTGTCTCAGTCAAATGTTTGCCTACTAATGCCCCCGTAATTTTTGCCTCATCTCACAGCACCTTGCTCAAACTCAACCTCTAAATCGCTCAATGCTTCATGCCAGCTTACAACCCACACGCTTTGTACTGTAAACGGCAGGGCCTACAGTCCAGGAGTCTAAGTCAATGCACATATATTCATGTGCGTGGGAAAAAGCATACGCTTGCTATGTGTGTGAGTGTGAGTGAATGTATGTATGTGCTGGTGCTTAGCCAAGCATAGGCACTTTAGGAGTGTACAACATGTGTAACCATTTGCATGAATGTGCAAATGTTTGTTCAGCATGTTAGAAACAAGCAGTATTAAGAAAAATGTGACCTTCCCTAATAACATGTTATTGCTGGCTGCTATTAATCCAATTTGGAGCTCCTACTAATGTTGTTTGTGCGTTGACCCTTTATGTCACCTTCAAACTGTGCCAAAGAAGCAGGATTTGCCAGTGAACTAAAAAAAAAAAAAAAAAAATAAACCCACAGCAAGGTGCAGGTAGGTTTATCAAAATACATCACACAGCTCCTCTCCAGTACAACATGTTTAAATCATAATACTTTTTGGCCACAATAAATCGCGCGCTTTATTCACAAAGACCATTTCCCTGGCCTAATGAAAAACTTCCAATTCAACGAAGACAAGAAAAATTCCAGCTTCATATAGAACTTCCAAATAATTTACATTAACTGCAACAAATAACAATTTCCAAACTGATCCAAAACAATAAATCAACAGCATTTACATTTCAGCAACATAAACACATCACAGCCTTGTGCACACAACTAAAGCTGCAAAGGGTGTAAACCAAGTAATCACCGGTGAAATTTGCATTACCGCTGGCATTAGATAAATGCATTGTGTGCGTTAAATGGCAGAAAGGCGAGCGTGAAGGCCAAGCAGTGCAAACCAGAGAAACCAGATATTGAGCAATGATGTGAAGATCTGTGTTTGCCTGCTACAATGAGCAACGCAATATGTTCAGCCCTACGACTGGCCACAAGCCAGAAAGACGAAGGGACAGACTTACGGAAGGTAGGAGACAAAGACAGAGTGATAAGTTTAGACAGGAAGGGGAAATAATTGGGAAGGAAATGATTAAGCAAGGGAAGAAAGTGCAGGGTGAAGGTGGAGATAACTTTTCTTCAGTGCAGCAGTAAGACTTCTCAAGCAGTTTTTTTTCACTATATCAAAGAACTATATATAATCAAAGAAACTTTATGACCTCAAAGAACAAAAGCAAAGCTGCACTAATCCAACATGGCTTCTAACACTGACAATCACATCACAGTTTATGAACATTAACAGCGACAATTATATTTAAAAAAGGACAAAAGCAACTTGTTGTTGCTTGCACTTCGACAAAGTCAAAGCAAAAATCAGAGTGCTGTTTTCACACTTGTAATGTGACGACAAAAAAAACCTTGTTTCTGCTCTGTGTTAATGAACTTATAGTCTTTGGAGAAATGCATTTCCATTCTGAGTGCCTAGCATTTATATAAACCTTTTCATTGCAGCTGCACAACACATGCTTGGCTACTTACACAGGGACAGTGCTACCAGGAAAACAAGCCTGCAAGTAATGGTATAATTTTATTCTAACAACGAAAGCTGCACAACAGATGCAAACTGTAAGGAGTAAAAATATAACTGTGCTCCTTGACAGCAATTATATACTTTGCACCCATTGTTAGACCTTAATCAGGGCTCTAGACTAACTTTTTGCCATGGGCGTACAGGTACGGCTAACTTTAAAAAGTTAGGCGTACCGGCACAAAAGTTAGGCGCACACAAATTTTATAATAATTTATATAATATAATGTGTTTTTCTGGATATACTGTGCTTTTTCAGCATTCAAAGATTGATGACACCATGTCAGAGCACTGGCTATGAATTTCAGAAGGATCAGGCCTTAACTTAACAGAAAAGTTAGCAATAGTTCTTTTCCTATTACAGCTACATCCACTTCTGTCGTGCCTAGGCTGCTCACTAGGGCTGGGTATCATCACTGATTTCTATAATCCATTCGATTCCGGTTTTCAAAGTCCCGATTCGATTCAGCTTAGCCTCAGACAGTCAAAAATATTATAATTCTGATCATTTATCAGTACTGACTTCATCAGAATTGTGAACATCACAGCAGATGCCTTTGTGTGAAAGTAACTGAGAATAAAACACAGAAAAACATGAAGGAGATTTTCCTGGTCTGGCTTTTTATAGCAGATAACCTTAAAAATATTCTACAATGTTCTGCATATAAAGTTTAAATTTCTTCAGTATTGAACAACAGAAAAAATAGGCTTTCTTGTCCGAAGTCATTTAAGTGAAAGACAGCAGCTGACAGCGCTGTAAACAACGGTAGACTGGTGGGTAATAATAATACAGAAAACAGAGATTGGAGACGGGAAACTGTTCTTGAAGTACAGAGAGAGATAGAGAGAGAGCTAGCTGTGCATGAAGTGTGTTTTTAATAGTCGTGGAAGCAAAACAGCAAAATTCATGATGACATTGATCAAATGTGAAGCGCAGTTTGCTGCTTCTTTTGCTGCTGGCTCGGTGAATTTTGGTTGGAGAGACAAAACCTGCAGCTCAGAATCAGCGCAAAAAGACGTAAACACAGCGCGGACCGGACGCATCAGGATCGCTAAGCTCCGACAGCGTGTCCGTCTACGGGCCGTCAGGTGAGAAAGCCGAGAAAGACAAAGTTGATTCTGATGCGTCGGTCCGCTCTGTGTTTACGTCTTTGTGTGGAATCCGTGTACCTGCTCTCATTTGCTGTTTGGTTGTTGTTGAAATGGTTTTGTAAGCTTTAATCTGAGAATCTGGCATTTCTGGCAAAACACAGTTATATTTAAAAGTCGATTCAGGATTTAATGAATAATATCGCTTTATTCACCTCCCACTTCCACCTGCACTTTCAACTGGACCACAGCCAATCAGAGAGGTCCCGCCCCTTACTATCTCTGATTGGTTTAGTCCACGATAGGGGCAAAATGTGTGTCTGTAGTTGACCACAGGGAAGGTTGCAGTTTGTTTGTTTTTTGGCTACCCGAACAGTTGGTCGCACAGGTGCAACCAAATTTTTTTTTTTTTTTTTTTTTTTTTTTTTTTTTTAAGTCGCACCACTGAAAAATTTGGTCGCATTTGCGACCAAATTGGTTGCACTCTAGAGCCCTGTTAATAAATAAAACGATACTTTTTTAAAACAACAGAGGGCATAAAAAGGCATGAGGGGCACCCCAGAGCCAAAAAGTTATGTAGTGAGGTAAGGGCTTTGGTTTAGGAAAGCAGGATCTGAATCCCGCTGGAGCTGTCATAGCTCTTGCAGCCTATTGCTGTGAGGCCCTCTGGCTGTACTCCTAGAAGCACTAATGAGGACAATTACACAAGGACCATTTATACTCTCTCTGCATTCATATACACAGTAACATGCAATAATAAAAAAAAATAAAATAAAAATTGCAGAGCTCTCCCAAAGACTCTCACATGCAATGTCACCAACATGCTCAATGGACAATTACAGACACAGGCACGCACAGAAAATTATAAGGTAAACAATGTTGGTAAAATGTAAAGAGACCAAGACATGGGGCCTGTTCTTCGTACCGCGCTAAGTGAGTTAGCTGGATGAGATTGTTGACGATTTCGCGTGATCCTGGATCGTTCGGTTCCCCGAAGCCCATCCGGGACTTGCTGTCATAGCAACAGAGCCGTAAGCGTAAACCTGCTGGGGAGCAGGTTTACTTTATGTAAACAGGATTAGATCGCGGCCACGCAGGTATGCCCGCGTCATTCATACGAAAGCAACAGCGATATTCCACCACTGTTTCACCATAAATAAATAACATCAATGTAACTAAAGACAATGCAGCACCTGATCCATTTATTGATTTCACACAGGTCATTTCCTAAAAAAGGGAAATGTACTATTAACATTCTATTACATGTATGTGATTATTACAGATTTAATTCATATTTCAGAGTAGCAATTGTAAATTACTTCGTGTAATCAAGATGAGAGACCACGGCTATAAAAGCGAAGGTGGATTTGGGAAGTCTGTCGCAGCCATGTCCTGTCCGTATACGCGAGCCACCCATTGCGGAAGGTGCAAGATTGATAAGGAGAGTCCTCAGAATTCAGCGTATATTGCGGGACAGACAGGATCCTTTAGCTCAGCGCGACAGTGTGCTCATAGAGAGATATCGATTTTCCCGTGAGGGTATTATTTACTTAACCAACTTGTTGACGAGGGGGTGCAGGACCACCACCTGTCTTTTGTTGCTCTGCCCTTTTCTTGGTTGCTGTTATAAACAAACAGATTATTCCAGGGTCTCTTTCCAAGAGACTAAAAGCAATATAAGTGATAAATATTACCATTCTGTAGGATATTCTTATATTTCACTTTTACCTGTTCCCATGTTCTAGTGGGTCCTGTCATGGCTCTAATGTGAAAGAGGATAAAATATAACATATTATAATATAATGTAATATAATATTGGATAATATAGTGTAATATAATAAATCTACCCTACCGCCTACTGGTGTTGGCCAGAGGGGCCGATGGCGCAATATGGCAGCCTGGCTTCTGTCAGTCTGCCCCAGGGCAGCTGTGGCTACAACTGTAGCTGCCTCCACCAGTGTGTGAATGTGAGAGTGACTGAATAGTGGCATTGTAAAGCGCTTTGGGTGCCTTGAAAAGCGCTATATCAATCCACTCCATTATTATTGTTATTATTAAATTACTTACGAGTTTAATTTGTCAGCAACTTCCTGCCAGCCCTCGCTCCTTGCTTTTGCAGCCTTTGCAGTGTTCCCTTGCGTTCTGATTAAACTCTGAAACTCCTGAAATCCCTCACTCAAGAGTTCTTGCTCTGCTGCCGAAAAATACCGAGCCGAGCGCGCTCCGTCGACATTTTCGCCGACCAATCAGAGGGTTGCCGATCAATGCTTCTACTATCGATGCGTAGCCCCTTTTACGACACCCAGTGATGTCACATTACTGCGTCCAGCTGTACTAATCGTCAACAGCAGGTGTGTTCGGGGAACCGGATTAGCGCGCTCACGGTTAGCGCGATGGTTTGGTCTTGGATGTTTCATTTGATCTTGGATGTAGTAAGCGACGTACGAAGCACAGGGCCATGGTGGCCAAACAGAGGCACAAACAATAAGCAAAGCTACAAAAACAGAGGAAAGCAGAAAGAATGAACAGTACTTTTCCCCCCTCAGCCTGGTGGTGCACAGCACAAGGAGGGAGGGAGTACTGCTGTTGGCTGTGGATGTAACAGTATTTGAATAATCTCTCCAGGAATGGAAAACTGATTAATCCTCGCAGAAGGATCCTAGGGATGAGTACAGCAGTTGGGTTTCAAAGAACAGATAGGGGCAGGGAGGGAGGAAGAGGCTAGGAGGGGAAAAGTGTAAGACCAAGAGAAAAGGAAAGAGAGAGAACAGGCAGCAATTCAAGACAAAAAGGCCCCATTGTCTCCTTTCTTAACTTGCTCCACCACTCTGCCAGCTGATACTCTTCATCCCATTTTATACTCAGTTCAGGGAGTTCCACGCTGTGTGTTCAGTTACTTCATAGTTTGGGGACAAACAATAACACATTATATACTAATTTCAATAAGACCAGCTATAGATAATGCAAAACATGCCTTTAAAGCATATCTACTGAGCCATGTTATCAGGGCGCCAGCCAACTTGAGGTGATAGTGCCTCTGTTCTCCTTCCCTCCAAGACGGCCATATGAATAGAGAATTTTAAAAATGCTGTTACCGTGGTAATCCAATTTTCCAGCCCCAGTTTGTGGCTTGGCATGCTTATATAAAAAAGGTGGGGGCAAAAAAAAGAAAAAAGAAAAAGAAAAACGAGAGGCGAGCTATATGTACATAACAGTAAAAGACAACCAGTCAGACCAAGATTGGAAAATGTAGTTTTTGCCATTGTTTTTGTTTTGTTTTGTTTTTTGCGGGGGGAGGGTGCTAGGCTAAACCAACTTGGATGATGTCTCATCCGTGTTTGGTGATGCTGTGGACAGAGTACAATGAAATATCTGGGTCAAAAAGAAGCTGTTCTGTGCTTCTCTGCAAAGCCTGTCCTCATCATTCTTCTGCTATGAACAGAGAGCAGCCTCTCACTCGTTAAAGTCTCTGTTCATGTTGGCAAAAGGCTCTGCACCAGTCTATCGAAGTCTGCTGATGCCTGGGTTTGTGTGTGTGTGTGTGTGTTTTGTTTATTTCCTTAGGGCACTAAGAATAAAAATCTGCATGCAACTCAGACCTTTACTGTGTTAAAATTCATAAACGTCACCTGGTCCATTATAACAGCAGTGCCATGAAAAAAAAATGTCCTGGTTGCTCATTCAGATTAATGGAGTATGTGCCTAAAAGGAGCTAAAATTATGGTGATAAGTCAGCTAATCTCTCAGTAATTACATACAAATAACTACACAATAAACATGAGACTGACCAAAACTTCACAACAGACATGCAACAGGGCTGTTACTGACATACAACATTCAGTTAAGAGAAACTGTGTGTGAAGAGGAATTAAGCTGCAGCTTCATTAATGCTAACCCCTAAATGTGATATTCTGGGTCACATGCAACTGTACAAATTCAATTAAAGTATTACAGACAGCCAGTCGGAGTAAAGCATGACCTGAATGGTGTCTATTCATGGTGCTGTGCCACAACATATAATTTGTGATAGCACTGATACAAATTTTTTATGTGATATAAAAATGTCATATCATGACCTAACTGCATAGTGCGTGCAATAACAAGACAAGATTGGGCAGTAAGAGCAACATGCCTGGCGACAAATGAGTACCCAAAATGGAGCTAATTGGAAAATCTCAAAAACTAAGCAAAATAAACAAAACAAACAAACAATCCCCCCCACCTCCCCACCCAAAAAAAACCCTCACTAATTCACACAATAGATCACAAAACATGCATAAAAAGCTACAGATAAAGATGGAAACTACACACTTGTTTCAGCACTTGAGGCAAAAAAAAACAACACATACCATCAAGCACAACCAGACTATGGAAATACCAGCAGCTGATGACGTGCAACCCAAATGTAAACAAATTACTTGCTGCTGGAGCACTCGCTAGCTATACTCCATATGAAAGAGAGCAAACGGCAGATAAAAATTACTGATGTGACAACATGATGGAAAAGCAGGTTAAAGTTCCGTTAGTTTTTGTTAAACTAAAGCATGAAGCATTATTTTGTACATTAACTTAAAATTCTCAAGGGAATACAATAAATTAATTAATTAATTAATAAAAACACTACCTAGGCTACTTTTGTGCTTAGGTAGTGTCCTGACTTATGCTGTGTTACTGGATACAATATTGCACTAGAATGCTGTTCTTGCTGGCCTATTTCAGCCAACTCACACTTGAAATTAAGAATTGCGTCTTCAATGACAGTTGAAAACCGCCTTCATTTACTTATATTTATAAATGCTTATTCTATTTTTATCTGATTCTATTCTATTGTTTTTTTTTTCTTAATGTTTAATCCTCTTAACTTGTACTGTCCACTTTCTGCCACGACCAAAACATTTCCCATGTGTGGGACTAATAAAGGTTTATTTTATCTTATGCCGTGGCAATCCGTGGTGAGTCAACCCAAGTAGGTACTACTGGAAAAGGGTTTTAATGATCAAGATAAATAAAAATACTACCAAATAAGTTTTCTAGCAATCTATCCTGGCAGTGTTGTTGTTTCACCCACCCATCCATCCATCTTCTTCCAATTGTTCAAGTGTGGAAGAAGATCTAAGCACCAATTTCTTCATGGATATATCAAGTAGTTTCCAAGCATGCTGAGAAGCTTTATCTTTAGTATGTCGTGGATCTGCACCAGGGTTTCCTCCTAGTTGGAATAAGACACACTCAGGAGGCATCGTAGTCAGAGGCCCAAACCATCTCAACTGGCTCTTTTCCATGTGAGAGTAGTAGCAGCTTTACTCTGAGAGTCCGTCCCAAATTACTGAGCTTCTCACGCAATTTCTTAGGGGGATCCCAGCCAAACTTCAGAGGATACAAGAGGAAGCTTGTATCCATGATCTTATTCATTTGGCCACTGCCCACAGGCCATTTTTGAGGGTAGGATTAGAGAATGCCCAGTAAATCGACGGCATTCCATTCACATTTAACTCTCTTTACCTCAACCAACCAACCATATCCCTGTCAATCCATCTGTCAAACTTTCCACTCTCCCCCCACTCATTAATAAGACTCCACTTAAACTCCTCCACTTGAAGCAGAAGCTCAATCCACTTTTTCTACTAGAGAACCATAATGTTTAAATTAAAACATTTCTGTATTTTGTTTGCTAATGTATACATACACAAAACAATTACAAATGTATTAAAGTGGTACATTTATTTTTATAAACCTTTAGAATGAAGTACACCTTTTACCAAATGCTCCATCATCTTCTGAGTAAGATTTTCCTAACTTATATCAACAAGCTCAACATGATATAACTACTACGAAAAATAGCTACAGCATGATCGAGCTGGTGGAACGAGAGAATGTTTGCAAACAAGTGTAACCCACTGCCAGCTGCTCTTCAGCATGCCGCTCTTGAATATTAATGTCTGTACACTCTGCGTCATTCACCTGTCAGGTATGGCATGTGTCGGAAGTGATCCCCTGACATAAAGTGATGAAAAGACGGATGCAGAGAAGTAGTTGGCAAATGCAGCTGGTATTACTACTTGGAGAGGAAACAAAATTAAATTATTCCAGAATGTCAGCAAGAAATTGGGTCAGCAATTTTATTTTGGTAAAACATCTATTTGGGGATATTCAAAATGCTCAGAGTGAGCCAACTTCATAAAAGAGAGACATCAATAGGACAAAGTATAAATGGGTGGTACGCAACATAGGAAGGAAATGATGGGAATAGGGTTGCTGGCTACTGTTTGTGCTGTACTCCCTGTCGCCTATCTGCCACTGAATCATTTCGAAGTCCTTCAATCTGTTCCCTGCCCCCAGCTAGACACGATGACCCTTCTTTCCTGAGTGCATGCAAGTAAAGGGGTTAGGGTTGAGAAAGGGAAAGAAAAGGAGTCCAGACTGCTGCGCAGGGGATATTATGTTGCTCTTTTCTCCAGCAACTTCTAACAGTGTGTGTGTACATCACAAACTCTGCAACTGGCTTTTTCCATGTGGCCATGGTATATATAGATATATGCGTCTATGTACCTAGGAGCATCGGGGGAGCTCGACAACAGCAAGTTCACCAGCCAGCCAACCCTTCGACACAGAAAGCCACACATCACTTTGAGCAACAGCTGAAGCCACATTTAAAAAGCCAAGGCAGTCCCCTTTCACTGGGGAGTGGCAAATCACTGTCACGGTATCTTCTCCCCTCAAACATGCCCCTGCAATGATTCACAGACTGAATCGATAGCCAGGATCTGGCCTGGTTTCCACCACAAGGCCACACAGGTCATCAAGCAGGCACTCCTAAGATTTATATCACTTGCATTTGCAAAAAAACAAAAACAAAAACAAAAACCATTTAGTCACAGTTTTTCAAAAATTCTTACCAGAGGAGAGTATTTTGGTCTAAATAACCCAAAATGTGATGTCCACATGTGGACGTCAGGTCCTAGGAGGTTAAAAGAATCGTTCTGGAAACGTTGCAGTGATGTGCTGGGCATGGGTTGCTGATTCAAACCCCTGCAAGGAAGAGTTTGATGTAGTGTTCTGAGTGGCCCAACTTCATTAATCCTGGCCCTGGACTTTATAACTGCTCCAAACTCAATAGCCATTAACTCATGTGGCAGCAATGGAGCAATGTCTTTATGAAGCAGCTGTGAGTTAACAAAGCGGCTGTTTGTATGTGTGCTTGGAAGCCACGGCTTTCTCTCTCTGCAATTGAGAAGAATCACGATAGCCTTCCTTTGTTGGGAGCACATGAGTGTTGTGTAAACTGTGGCACAGAAGCTTAACCTCCTCCCGAATACTCAGAGCTAACTGCAATACATTCTCCCTGACTCTGGAAGTGAACTCTTCTGGGGAAACTTTGAGTAAACCTCTGAGCAAAAAAGCTACTCATGGAAACCGTGTTTACTTTTTCCCCTTGACATCAAACGCATTACGTGCACATGCTATAGCAGCACTTCAGAGAGCGAGCGAGCGAGTACAAGAGGATACACTCTGACGCAGATACGCACAATGCTCATGAAAACACACTCTCGCAAGTTAGACGGACGACCACAGCTTCTCAAGGCCCCAGAGCCAAAATGGCACTATTATTAAGTTTGGGTATTCTTGAGATAAGTAAAGTGCCATTAGTAGGGTTTTACCAAGATGAAGAAACCAGGCCAAAGTGCACACGTTGGGTACTCTTCATGAGGACAGTGCTGACAATAAGGACACACAGCCATGAATGTTACTCATTCACCTGACTTCCAGAGACCAGTTAATACGTGATCTATTAATCCTACTTATGGTCAACTCACAACAAATAAAAGCAAGCAGTAGCACATTTATTTGGAGGCTCAGAAGAACAGAAGAAGAATGCTAATCTCAGATTGCAGTTTGTCGTCTTTCTAACCCACCACAACACCTGCTGACCAAAAAGTGATAGCTTATATTTCTGATTGGTATTCTTCTTTTGACTTTGTGAAGTTACTGCAAGCTGTGCTCCCAGGATCTATGTGGATTAGTGACTTGTTGAAGCCCTGTGTGTGTCAACATACACTTTATAAAAGGCCACAGAAAATGTCATGTTAGAGTGTTGTCAGGGTCAATAGAAGCTTAACCACAAACTGACATGCTGTTTTGCCAAGAAAAACGGCGTGGACTGTGTCGCATCAGATCCAGCACAGACAGACACACTGTTTCTGTCAAGTTAAACAGGAGAGTCCCAGTGTGAGCCAGTTAGCATGCAGAGCAGGGCAGTTTAGAAAAAGAAAAAAGAAAAAAAAAAGCAGGGATGCACCATTGAGCACTTGATGCAGAGCTGGTGATTCAAATAATTAAAATAAAATATGGTATCTTTAATGGTTAAGCAACATGTTAAAGACAGTCCATGTCTTTTAGGCAAGGATGCTGTTCCTGCACATCAGCACCACCACGCCTAATTTAAAAAGCATCAAGAAAGTGACAGTCTACAGTTCTTGTCTTTTTTGAAACACTGTAATTACTGCTGACCCACACAGGCAGCTACCAACCCCCTGTTTCTAACTGCAAAAATGCTTTCAGCTTAATCACCAGCCAAACATGCAGTTTAACTCCCAAGGAAGTGATCGGGAACACAAAACACACAAAGAGTAGGAGTCAAAGGTTAAACAGAGTTAAATGAAATCTTTGGCCAGGTTATTTTGTAGCAGTATAAACACCCGCTAAAGTGTATATCTCAACTCAGCTATGCAATACACAATGGATTTCACCAACTCTGAAGCCCTAGCCCTGGGCCTTCGTGGATTAATAGAATAAACCATGCCTCCAGGGAATTTCTCATCCTGCAAAGGAACCACAACTCCAACATCTTGGACTACACCTGGCAGTAGTGCTCCTTCTGTGTCTAAGATTTGAGGAGCTCTGAGACTGCTGCTGCAAGGAGCTTACGAAGGCTAGGGAACAGAAACAAGACTAGCATCAGCAGATGTTGAAGCCCATGGACAGGTCGAGAAGATCACACAAGAGACAAGTGATTCCATTAATCCACCATTTATTTGGCACAAAATATTTGGCTATTATATAAGGTGCAAAGTAGCCTTTGAGCCTTGCTTTCACTATGCAGTTGCATCGACTCGTTGGTACAAAGTCTCCTGGGAAAATGAGGGCTCAATTGCACAACCAAGATAGGGAAACGGCGGCGCATTAATTTATTTTTTTTTAACCCAGCGTAACTGCGGTCACTTTACCTTGCAAAAAAAAAGGAAGAAGAAGGTTGACAAAGAGGAAAACCAACAAGGAAGCATTTTGCTTTTTTTCTTACTTGGCCACATGTTTGCTCTAACAACTTCAGGTTATGCAGTATATAAACACTGCTAAATGGTTACAGTTCGTTAGCTGCCCCACTCTTCTCATTTTCCTTGTAGTCCACTCATCCCTCTCCTTTCCCTTCACTTAAAGCAACCCAGAGGATAGATCTGCCTTGCATCTGCCAAATGACTCTGCTGCTTATAAGGAGCTTTGATAACACACTTGCAGCAATGAAACTGGCCTGACAGCCGAAGGCGGATGCTCAGTTAACACGAACATTTATTGATTAAATGTTCTAATTGTTATTTGGACACATTCAAAAGAAGAAAGACAATTCAGGCATAAAAGAAAGACCAGAAAGAACAAAAAAAATTATGATTTGATCAGAGCCAATTAACGTGTTCCTCAAAAGAGCTTGTGGGCCATTCCAAGAGGAATTAAGCTTCACAAGGTGATTTGTCTATCCTGTGCGTGGTGCAAACACACTAAGGGAAAGTTAAATTGAGCTGTCTGCAGCATTTAAAGAACCTGTTAGAATCGCCTTCCAATTGCTGGGGGTGACTAAAAGCTAGTCATTTTTGTCGTCATCATCATTACAATCCGCTCTCTTGGTAAACAGTGATTACGAAGCCACCAGAAACATTTAACAGTAGCATCAGGTTACTACACAGCATGCAAATGAGCCCAAGCCTGTGGGCCTATATAAAAACTAAGCTCAGAGGTAATATGGATGCAAGATACATAAAGAATGCAAATAAAAACTCTTTAAACAATCCAGATTAAAAGCACCCTTGTTGTTTCTTCAGTCTAATTTAAGTGTTCAAAGATCATTTAGGCTGGCAATCCTGGTGTGAGAGGTGCTGAAAGCCTCACAGTTAGGAATGGTGTCAACTCCCCCTGACTTCTGCTCCGCGGCTGCTGGGCGAGCCCTCATCTGGGACTCTCCTCAGCTCTTACTGGAACAGTGGCGCGGCTGCCCCTCTGTTGGTCTTCCATGGTCTCTTGTGTTCTGGGGGCCTCTGGATGTCTGGAGTTTTGATCTCCTCCATACCCGCTTCACACCCTGGAGGACGGGGCTGTGGCCCCCCCACACTCCCTAGCAGATCATTACATGGAGAAACCTTTGGAATGCAAGCATGCTGATCCACACAGGTATGCACACATGGGTATTCACAGACGCGGACTAAAGCTTTCTTGGCTGCTGCCTCAAAGCACACTGTGCGCTGTCTATCTTGCGTGCTGCACAATATCGTTTATTATTTAGTAAATATTGATATCTATGACTAGCTAGTTTATTGTGATGGTGCTTTGTTTTCTCTATTATTATGTTACTCTTTGTTGTTTGCTGTCTCCTCTGTTTGTTTTTTTTTGTTTGTTTGTTTTTTTTCTCCATACAGGTGACCCAGGAGTTCTTTTTTTTTTTTTTTCTCTCTCTCTTCCCCCCCCTTCTCACCGTCTCTTCTCCCCTTTGGTTTTCTTTCTTTCTCTCCCCCTCTTTCTCTCATTCATTCCCCCTGTCCTATTTATTAAAAAAAAAAAAAAAAAAAAAAAAAAAAAAATGACAAAGGATGAACTGAAGCTCTGCCATCACGTAATGTCGCATACTGCTGTTTCTGATGTCATTTAAAAAAAAAAAAAAAAAAAAAAAGGAATGGTGTCAGTATGTGTGTTCATTTTGTTCACTGAGTGATGAAAGCCTGTCACTCTTCACTGCACTACCAATCATCATCTAGAAATGGCTGCAAGGGGAAACCAATTCTTTCAGGTCTTACAAAACTGCACTGCTGGCTTTTGACATTCACACACACATACACACACTTTGACACGTTGCGATACATCATATAGAGTGTTGAACATGTGTCACTTAGACATGCCCAAACACAAGCCCACAGGAAGTCTGAGAGCGCCACACTCACAAGTGACGAAGATAAAGGCAGAAAAAAACAGAAAAAAAAAAAAAAAAAAAAAAAAAAAAAAAAAGAAGTGGCAGTGTGAGAAGAATATAAATGAAAAAGAGAGGGGCACGAGAGAGAAAGACATGCAAAAAAACTAATGAGTCAAGGTCATCTCAATAATATAACTGTTTATCCCAACAGTGCTGTTTGTAAACGGAAGGACAGTGGCACTTAGTGTCTGTGTGTGTCAGGAGCAGTATTTGTTTAGCAGCAGGAGTGATGAGAGGATGGAGTGGAAGAGGAATTTCCTGCTGCGTGAACAGACATACAATCGCTACACTGCCCTTCTGACCAGGCCAAGACACACAGGAACACACGTATCCATGATAAAACAAATAAGTAACATACACGGGGACAAGCCATTTTACAGTTACCTCAACCTGCCCGTCAGTTTGGTTGATTTAAACTGAATGATGATAAACTAAGAATAAAGACTGACGTCTCCGAGGATGTCGTTCTATGAACTACCTTTAACTGACTTTCAAAGGAAAGGGTATCAAACAGTCTGATGAAAGGCAGGCTGTACTGACGTCAGGAAGCCAACCAAACAGGTCTTCTGAGTACGGCTGCAAATGCAGCTGTAGTAATTACTGCAGCTGTATGAGCTGCTCACTTATTTTTGGAATTCTCTGCACGTATCTGAGCTCCACTCTTTGTATCCTGGTTGGGCTATTTGTCAAGTTGAGGATGACGGTAGAATACCAAATTACGTAACAGATTAAGGCAGACTGCTGGTGCTGCCTAGCTATTTATCTAGCACATTTATGGCTGTGGTTTTTGCTCAGACAGGGGTGGAGCAGAACTTCATTTCTAGAATATGACACTAACAGGTTGTACTTTGACTGTTCAATGTGTACTCTACTACTTAAGACTATATTGTGTTACTCAGCAGTATTATCTAAAGTCTGGAACTGTGCTGTGTTAGCCATGTGCTTAAATTAGATTCCCAATCAGGTTGCTAACTTTGGAAGCACAAGGAAGGTTTCAGTTTTGGTCAGTTTTATAGCTATGTTAGTTTAAGGCTGGACTATGAACTCAAGCAGAGTCAGTAAGAATTAGATAATGAAAACTTAACTCAAAAATCCTGATTGCTTTTATTTCAGAGAGATTAATGATTATGCAGGAATGGCAAAACACTAAATCCATAGTATACTTTGAGTACCAGCACCCATTTGGGACTGTGTGCCTTCTTTTGCCCAAAAATGGACACCTCTTGTGAATAAGCCTGTAAAACAAACATAAGAAATGATTTCACCGTGTCCATTTGCACAGCCAACGTGCCCAGGTAAACAAGCCATTCTTAAGCAGCTAAAAACTGGAGACCAAAGCCATTTCACATTTTTAGATTGGACCCCATTTTGGATCTGATGATTATAAATCATATTTGAAGGGTAAATATGAGGGTTGTACAGATCCTGGGTTTTTTGTTTTTGTTGTTTGTTTTTTTTACACTAGCCAAAGAGAAAATAGATGATGTCATAACCATCAATGCAGAAAAAAAAAGACCAATGCAATCAGTTGAAGCGAGTTTAGATGAAGTAAAACTGTGCAAGGCACATGACTGAGGTGTAGGTGTTACTAAAGAAAGCTGTGCCAAATCACACAGCTGATGGATGCACTATTGCTTGACGGCCTGAACTTGACTTTCCAAAATTAATTGATTTTGAGGAACTGAGCTGTACACGTTTCAGCACTCAAACTATTTAACAAGGAAGTAAGCCGGGGGTTTTTTTTGAAAAAGCAAGGTAAGGACAGCCCACCACTGTCATGTCATATGAGAAAACCAGGATTAATAACAGAGACAGACGTCAAGCCTTTCCCTCCATGTCCACAGACAGAGTTGGAGCAGCCAAGCAAGCAGAGAGAGACATGGACAGGCAAGTAGGCAAAGACTGCAGAGCTTCAGAGGATGGAAAATTACCAGGGCTCCACAATCAGCTGGGCACCTTTGATCAGCAAGAGCCCAGGCACCAATTACTGCCGGATAATGGGCAGCTCCTCAGAGGCCTGACGAGCTGCAGGCAGTGTGGGCACAACGGGTCACTGACCACCAGGCAAACGCCTGGTCAACAAGGCTCACAGAGCCAAAAGCTGATGGTGGCCCTCGCTGAAATGCTGCATGAAGGCGGCCAAACAGAGAAGCAGCACAGCGAAGCCATTGTTCCCCTCCTGCCGACTCAGCACACTGGCACTCTCACAAGCCAGACATCCCTCTTTGCAGACCGCTCAGTAGTGAAGGAAGAGAGCTATGGTTAGAGTGTGTGAACCTGCTACGCCACATGTCGTAGTTTTTCCCACATACTGCCCCCGTGTCTGTGCTGACACATACGTAACATATGCAGAACAAATGTGCACACGCATGCTGATCAAACACCTGTCCCCGTAACTGTGGTAAACAAAACGCTGCAGTGCACAAGGCACCACGAACTGCACAATGATGCAACGTACATGAAACACATTCCACGCTGCCTTCCTGCCTGATAACCTATTCCTACGCAGGAAAAAGGCCAACCTGCCTGTTCCCGACTTACTACACGTTATCTAAGAGGAATGTGGACTGACAAAGATATTTAAACCAAACTGTGGCATTCAAACACGACTCTTACATTTTTTTCCTTTCTTTTCCTCTTACTCACACCGATCGCTGCAAATCAGCAGTGATTTAAAAACAAAAAACAAAACAAGTGTCTTCACTTGAAGCAAAACATGATATTCAGCTCATTAATAATTGATGTCTTTCTTGTGCTGGGGAACGTTCATTATCGATTAGGCTACGCTAGAGTGGTGGTGCTTGGTGTGCCGATCCTCCCTCCACTGTCCACAATACAGCGGTCTGAAACAGTTCTGACCACCACCAGAAAAAACTCCTGCAGTGGTGCATTAGAAGAACAACTCAGAAGCATCTCCGATTCCTTTGCTTGTTCATACCATACTGTTATCCAACAGAAATCCCAGCAGCAGCCAGCAGACTTTGGATGAGGCACGCTGCAGTTATACAACAGGCAATGCCGGTAAAAGCAGACCCATATGGGCCAGAAGGAGCTTCCCTGTAAACCAAGAGTTAGAGGAGGAATTTGTTCACTAAGCAGCAACATCTTAACAGACGAGAGATGTTACACTGGAGGAAAAGAGCTCGTTTATGAGGCCATAAAGGAGACAGCTTTCGAGACCGGTATCAATGTCATATTTTCAAGCTGATTTCAGAGATGTTTCTTAGTGTTGATACCACAGCTGTACCTCATTTCACATCTTAATTCATTATGTTGCGTGCAAACAGATGTCTCTATAAAAACAGGTATTTTCATTAAATCAGGCAAGCAACACCTCAGAAATGCACCAGTGTTTAATGCCTTTTACCTCCACACAAAAATAACCAAGAATAAACATCAGCATACAGGATTATTTTATAGATTTATGATTTATATCACACGTACAAGTTCAAGCTTCAATAGCTGTCAGGTTTCAATCAATGCTATTCTATGAACACACTCTATAAAGTAACTACTGATTAAGATAACAAAAAACAAACACTTATGTGTTTGATGATGTGTTAATGATAACACACCAACTCCATTAGGCAAGCCTTCGCACCACTACTATGGCTTACTATGCTTTCTTTGACTTGCCCCCATCCAGCATCATAGCTTAGTGTATTTCCAAACACAGTTCTGCTGAGATGACAAAATTTGTGGGTGCAAAGGGAACTCTTATCAAGCACAGTAAAACAAAGGGGGAATTTCAAGTAAACATGGGAATCAATAACATGACAGCTATTAGATTTAAAACTGTAAAAACAATTATTAGATCCTGATGTACACCAAAGCACGCAGAGCACATTTTGGCCATTTAGGCCGTACGCTGTGGACGTAAAAATAATGCAGTTTTTTCCTCCCATTTTGTATGCAAGGAGGTTTTTTTATTCTGTGGCACCAACTTTGAATATTTTGTTGGGTCATCTTGCTTTTTCCCGCTGCATCATCCAGCAACCACTGTGGTGGTTACCAGGAAACTAGTTCCACAGCAACCTTGATACATCAGGGTGACCAGAGGAGGCGGGGCCAAGAAAATCCATGACTATTGTGCAGATTAGGCAGAACTACACTAGAAGCTGCCTGCAGATGGTCACAGTATGCAAGAGAACAGTGCAACTGTTACCCATGCTATGGACAGGCAGTCATTTGGCATAAACACATATCACTTAGTGTTAAGACAAGTAGTAATTACACCAACCGCGCTCTCAGTTTACGTAGTTCATACACAGGAACTGAGAAAGGGATGCACAGCGGTGGTTTTACAAGATCAATACCGAAACCTGACTTTGCATCAGAATCTTTTGTCACATTATAAGCTGCTGAAGTGTTAGTTTAGGTGGCAGACAGACACTTTTCCAGTAGTAGATATTCATAGTAAAAATAGCTGGAGATTCAAATAAGGAAGTCAATGTGTCTGAACTCCTGAAGCACAGGAGCTCTTCTCTGAGCTCTCTATGGTGCCAAGGGGAGAGGATTTAGCCAATATGGCCATCTCGGGTGTGAGAACAGAAGCCCCACCCACCTGCTGTTCAAATCTTCCATCTGAGAGGGGCAGATAATCAGAGGATGGGAGGATATCTTATATGCAGGCTGGAAAGGAGCTAAAAACGTCTGGTTCAAACACTTATACAAACTAAGGAGCTGCACCAAGGCAAGATAAATAAGGATTATTTTGAACTATAAATCATACTAAGCTATATTAGTCCAAGAACAAAAACACGGACCTGTAAACGAGCATTACAGTCCCCCTTAAAAGGTAAATAACATTTAGAAAAGATCAGAAATATAAAAAGCTCCTTAAATCCCAGATTGAAACCTCTTCCAGTGGCTATTTTTATACCTTATCCGATGTCACTGTTGCCTACTGTTAACATTTTGGTCATTCCAATCGTTGTGCTTTATAAATAAACATCTCTTTGTGAAGCAACAAGCACCACAGTTAAAATACTTACACGTCTTAGCACTCTAACTAGAACTGGTTACTCCCAACCTGTGAGATACACTAGCGGTCACTCCATTCTGGGTCACTCATAATTAAAGCAGAGATCAGAGGGCTGAATAAAGCATGAGCTGTTCTAGTCCAGGAGGCTCAGGTATCACTATTACAGGGGCCTAGAGAGGGACAAAGGAGTCCCTGAGCCCCATACCATACCAAGGGAGGAGTCACACAGACACTAACCTGAAAGGCAACTCCTTGCATACAGTGATGCACCCCCAAACCTCCTGGCCCTAATCCATAGTTTCAACAGCCAGGGCAAAATGAGGAGCTCAAAGCCCTTTGGACCTAATTACAAGCTAAAGATATTGTCCCTGATGGGGACACTTTAGGAATCGAGTTCAAAGCAGTTAAACACCATCCAGGGCCCACCTTACACTGGGTTTTTTTTTCCACTTTCTTAAAAGAGTGCTAACAAAGCCAAATGCTGCCACTAAGAAACAGCCTACAGATACAAATACTGCACGGTTTGCATAAAACAGGGCAAATAAAAGTACTTTGAACCAGAGAGAAGAAATGTGATTTGAAAAACAGCCACAAGAACTTCAAACACCATTTCTGTTAATGTGTAGAAACATTGAGACTTATCAGTTCTACCAGTTTTATCTTCTATAAAAGAGGAAATTCCTGTTGAAGCAGCCCATAGACTCTGTGTACTATGCATATATTTTGTAACTGCAGCAGTTGCACTAATACAGTTATTGCTCCAAGTGACGGGAAATTACTTCGTCACCTCTTGGACATCAGGTGCAATATGTATATATGTGATTACAATAATACATTTACAATGAAATGACTGTATTTTTGCATTGGCTGAGAGAATCACAATACTAAAAACAAGGTTTATGAGTGGTAATAACAATGCAGCAAATAAACATGTCCAACAAACAGCAAACACAGAAGTTCAAATCAACTCCACACATCCTATTTTAGGCTACTTATGTTGAAATGGGGTCAGCGGCACATTTGAGATCCTGCTTCTAAAACCTCTCCTCTGGTTGAATCCTCTCAGAGTGTCTTTGCTGGATCTAATCCAGCAGAGAATATGAAGCTAGCAAGTGTAGACACTCTATCGATTCAAAGGCATCGAATCCCACATGCACCTGGATGTTGACCTCCTTTTGTGAGGGGGACCATTAACATACAATGGACCTTTTTACAATGCTTCCTTTTTGTGGCATTTATTATATACATCAGTTTCTCTATGCTTATTCAAAGCAGAAGAGTTCAATTTGGTGGACTGTATTCATCTTGTGTCACACTGTCCAATTAGAGTTTATAAATAAAAACTTACAGACTGCAAGCAGCATTCTTAGGGAGCAGCATTTTGGTACTTGTAAAACAGGAGGGCGTCAAAACACATTCCGCTTTAGCGTTTGATGTTAATGAAAGCATTGTCTGCATTGTCGTGTCATAATCTCGCACATCTACATCATCAAAAGACCCACGCGTTTGGATAACATTCTCACGCCTGACGAAAAATCACTTGGAAGAGAATCGGGTTTGCAGGCATCTCGGTGAAGATGAGTTTACAAACCCTTTTTCTCGCATTCCCACGCAAGTCAGGTTTAATAAGTAAACATCTGAGCATTTCATTTAATGGGTGCATCACTACCACCAAGAACTGGTGTTGACAAAAAGCGCAGGATATGGATAACAACACTGAAACTGGCTCAGATGACACATACACATCACCCTGATCCAGACTGTTTGACGATAATGTGAAAACAAAAAACATATCTGCTATATCAGTCATCTCTTAATGACCAAGGTAACGCTGGACTGAATGCTAAGCTGACAGCGACATTCACTCTAATTTCACCATGAGCAGCAAGAGGCTCAGCTATCACTCTCCTATCAGGGTCCTATCAGGGTAAAGCTTTAGACTGCATCGTCATCATACGGCAACTTTATCTACCTGCAGTTGCATCACTACTCAGTATTCACATGTACGACTCACTGCCAAGTGTAGGCCCCGCCTTTGAGAAGAGAGCAAAATGCTGAGAGTTAAAGCTAGATTCTCCCACAGAGTGAATCACAGAGCCCAGGACAGAGACTTGCTCCTGCATTCTCCTCCTCTCCCAAACAGCTGACAGACTTACACAGAGGGTTTGGTGGCTGGTAGCCAATCTTGCCTCCCTCATCCTGTGAGATGAGCTAAGCCATCCCTTTCAAAATTTGGAGGAAAGAAAAAATCTCATCTCCCTCTGTAAGGGAAAAGCAGCAGTCCCCCAAAAAGAACACAAAATGAGCCTTTGGAGACTGCTACACACATAACCACAAAAGGGTCTGTATAGCCAGACCTTACAGAAGTCTGCATGTGCATTTTAAGGCTGAGTAATTTAGAGACCACTAGCAAAAAATATTGACAAAAATGACAGTCCTGGTGATTTTCCTCAGAGTGGAGGCTAAATTGTCTTTGATGGGTGCCAAAATGTTGTAAATGCAGAACAAACCCTGGATAAGAGCCGACATCAAACTGCACCTCTCTGGTCATTACTCTGCTACCACTAGGGATGAATAACAATAATGACACTATTTCTCTTTCCTGTATTGCTTTTATAGAACATTTAGGATTTGTTACATATGGTAAATAGAATTAAGACTATCCTGTTTGGGAATTAATCCATTGATACATCCAGTTCAAAATCACTGTTAAAAATATACATTTGGCAGATCTTTTTTTAATTGTTTTGTTTTTATTTTCTGCCCTAACATTCTTTTTCTAACCCTTATCTAACAGGTCTACTGCTTCTTTCAGGTCTTTAACACACCATCATTAAACATTTAGCCTGTGCAAAACTGACATGACACAACAGATAACTATCCCCTGCCATCACTAAATGTCATCTTCCCTGCAGATAGCATGACAGCAGTCAACAGCTGATGTGCGAGCACTCCTAATGTCCTCTTCACTCACTTTAGTAGGTGCCCCTGATCAACTACTCCTTAATTCAAACAAATGATCAGCCAATCACATGGCAGCAACTGGGAGAGCTGGTTAACAAGACCAAGTTCAAACTGAGCATCACAATGGGGAAGAAAGGTGACGAGCACAACATACAACATGTCCAACCTATGAATCTCTGCCACAAAGAATTTCTGTTCTCAATGAAAAAGGGAGTCAAACCTGGCACTAGCAATACCTAGTAAAAAGTATATAAACTGAATAGCACTTGACTACATCCCCCACTGCTGTGAGCACTCTGAAACCGAGTGCTAGTATTGTAAGCAGAATAAAATAAGCAATGCAGGACATATTTTGAAATTTTACTATAATCTGATATTTACAGTCAGAATAACTGGATTTCAGCACCTCTCCTCGACCCGTCAGAGGGTTGCGTCTGTGTTTTCCAAACAAAAACAAATAACTCATCCTGTGTATTATTTCAGGTCACAAATTACATCGCTGCTCCAATAATAAAATGCCTAATGACAGAATCCAAATAGAATTAGCGTCCAATAAACAGGATGTTTTCAACCGTATGGTTGTGCTGCTGGGGCTATCACACAATCTGTCACATGGTTATCTTAGTACAGTCTCCACGTGGAAGGTAATCTGACCACTGATGGTTATCTGATCATGAATGGCAGACTTCTTGATCTCTCTTGCAAGAAAAGATCCACCTGCCATATAAGACGATCTAAGACACATTATCACACTTCAGAAACATTCCGAGTGCTAAGACTCTGAGTCACAGTCTGTATCGTCATGGTGATCAACCTGTCTGGATGGATGAGTGTTAAGAAGACTCACCTTTATTGTTACAGAACACTTTTTGAGGGGGGCGGGGGGGACAAACTTGCAAGTCACTAAACTGCCAAGCTACCGATTAATACCATTTGTAAGGATGGTATTACACAAGCGAACCGTGTGATAGGGTGTAAGTGAATGTCGTGACAAACCGTGTGCTAGGAGCAAGCTATCCGATGAGCTTAGGTCATTTTGCTGAATAACGTCCATCCCCCTAAAGTTATCCAGGTAACTTGAGAACGCTACTAACGTTAGCCATACCTCTTAAACACCTTAGCTTATTCGGCAAGACAGAAGCAGATATTTTCTAACAGGAAATAAAGATGTTAGACAGCTTAACACCATCTATTTTGTCCCTGCTTGTGCTATTTTGTTAGGTTAGCAAGAGCGCTAAACGCCGTGTTAATGGGAGCTGCCATAGCTCCGTGTGCCGCATCAGAGAGGCACAAGCTAGTGTTGCTTAGCTCGGTGAGCTAACAAGCTTCACCGGGCATGCTTACCAAAGTGCACACAGCCCACTTTCAACCTACCTGCGATCACCGCTGCGACCCTGCAGATTCCCCGTGTATGCCGTCACCAGTGTATCACGAGCCGTGCCCTGCCAAAATAATTCAAATTCCACAGAAAGTGTCGGGAGAGACGCTCGCAGTCCAATCGCTTCAGCCACCGCCGCTGAATGGCTGCTACTCAGAGCCTCAATCAAACTTCCTCCTTAGCAACGGACCGCCTCCGCGTGACCCCCATTGGCCGGCGCGTGTACATCGAAGGTGATCGATGGTCGATAGTGCAACCTGGATCGAAGCTGAGTTTCACTCTTTATGCTGTTCGTCTCGTAGTTATTAAGAGAAGCAGGCGTGAAAGCACATTGTAAGACACCGCTTCTGTCTATCGGGTTTAGCTTCAATTAAGATGCACCTGTAAATATATAACTACTATAATCTGACCTGAAGAGTGTGTGATGGATTATTGTTACAATTAATAAATTGTAAGCAACACTTTACTTTTCGTATTTTGTTACAGTGGGGCTGGTTTCTATGTAAGCAGGTATCAAACTGTATGCATATGTTTCTCATTAAGTTTTCTTGTATTTCATACATTAGTGCTATTTTCCTCTCAAATGTAGTACGGTATGTAAAGCACCATTGCAAACGTTCAGTTGCACCACTTTTAACGAGCACCTTCATTACAAATTCATTGTCTGGGTGATATGCAAATATAACCCTGTCGGTGAGGTCACTCCTGAAACGACAAAAAATTAGGGCAACAGTGCAGTGCCATCCCGAGTTTCACCGTAATCATCCTTCCTGTGTAGGCCATCACGTTCTCACCACATAACAAAAACGAAGCTCGTTTAAATGAGTGAAACGTGTTTCTTTCCATATACATCCAGTTAAAGGCTTCCTCCACTCCCGCTGTCTTCACTGACCCCTTGAAAAGGCCAGAAGTTTATCAGCATAAAGTTGCATTCCTCGCATACCTTTAAAGCCTTGTAAGCTGCAGTGGAGCTTGTATTGTGTCCTCAAAGGTTATAAAACCAACAAGGAGGGAAACAAAAAAAACCTTTGGTTCACAAAGTTGTCAAGCCTGTTATGCAGCCTTGCACAGTATCTTTAATAATCATCACAGTGCCCCAGCAGTGACCTCCCAGTCTCCAATACGTTGTTAATGCCGATCTTTTTTCCCCTTAATTATCTAAACTCTTCGAGAGTCTTTTATTTTATTTTTAAATTTATTTAAATTTTGTATATCTAGTATTTTTACCACTAGGTTCCATCAATGAAGTTACCAACGTTATAATGAAAAAAAAGTTAGCATATTATGCCCCCTGGTGGTCACTTTGTGTGAGTAATGAGTGGTGAACGGTTTCAATCATGTCGCAATGAGTCTACAGATTTTCCCACTTACTGCGTTGCCTAATTAAAAAGATTATTTATGCACACATTGAAGCTAATCATGGCCCTTACTTTTAAAGGGAATACACTCCTAATTTCACGCTGGCCCCAAGTAATGGAATAATCTACTGTCAGCATCTGAAGAACTCCATTAAACTACTTGATTTTTTTTGCTTTATATTAAAAATATATATACTTTAAATAAATGTCTCAAATATAATGGACTTAAAAGGGGAACTGCAATGCTTTTCTTTGTATATTTAAATGGATAATTTCAAATAATCTGGTCAGAGTATGTGAAAGTAATGCCTGTGAGCCAAAACCTCAGTCCATTTCAGACTCACTTTAGCGTTTGTTATATCAAGGACAGGGGATAGTCTAAAAATGGTTATGTTAGGCACTGAGTCCAAACAACCACTCTTTAAACTTTATGTTTGAGAGGGCAACCAATGACAAAAAAGAAGGCTTAAAGTAAGAGAAGCTAAACCAGTTGTTTGGCTACACAAAGGAATAAAATTATTACTTTTAACTGTGAATCATGTAAATCTACTCTAGCAGATTCCAAGGATACAAATGAAGTTGGAAATGGCTACAATAAGCCCCATGTAATTATTCGGATATCCATTGTGAATTAGGATGCAAACATGTACAATGCAAAAAAAAAAAGGATTTTTGCTGTTTTATAAAATGATGAAAAGAGCAGTGATGGTGCAGTAATCCCGTTTATTATTCAAATGACTACAACAGCAATGTCTCCATTACCACGTTTTATTTTTTCAAACAACATATAGAGAACTTTACACAAAACAAGCCATTACCTGCTTTAAATATTTACATAAAACTTTGTAGAGACGGAGAAAAAATAAAACCATTCTTTGGGTCTGACCATGCAAAACAATAAATAATCTTTCTGACAGTGCTTCGCATGGTGGTTTCAAGACTGCCATTCAGCAATAACAATTAAAAAAAAAAATTGTTTTCAGATTTTAGTTGACTGCACATAAAACTGCCCTGGTCCACACAGTCATCAGACATGCTTCAACAGCCCAAAAACCTCAAGACTCAGAGTGGGTCAAGTGCAAGTCAGCATATTAGCAACAGTACATTATGCACTCTTTCGTTTCGGGTAATCTTCACTATTCCAGATTGAAGCAACACATAGACCAGAATAGATACAGAAATGAAAAGTGGGATGTGTGACAGTTTTTTGTGAAAAGCGTAGATTACTCAGAAGAACTAAAGCATCCTGGAAGGATGAAGCACTGTACACAGAAGACCTTAGATGTTTTGTTCAACAGGGTCTTAAAATGTTTTCAGCGCGCTCTTGTCCCCAAGACACAATGAGCAGGAGCTAGAAGTTGACTTCAAGACAGTAGAGTTCCCACTACTTTTATCCTTCAGCAAGGCGACAAACAGTGTGCAGACGTGATACCCCAATTCCTTCTGCAGGCTGGGTCCAGAATCTGCTCCTCCCTCTCCCTCTTCTCATTTGCTGTGGCTCAGGTAATGACTTGTGGCTCCCAGGACTGGCTGGCCATCTGGGGGCGACACTGTAAAATGACTGGAGGTCCCATCGGGGTTTGACTGTCCAGGCAGAGGCCACTGACCATGTGCTGCAGAGCTGTGCCCTTTGGCTTCCACTTCTGTAAAGACCAAAAAAATCATTTCATGCTGGTTTGTTAACAGATGTTCGTGCACATTGACTCATTCCTGTTAATCCATTGCTCATAAATGATGTGCATCAGCACAGGAGGTTCATGTTAGTAGTGAGAAATGAACTGAGTCAGGGGTGGATTGCAGTAATCACATGAATGACTGACTTTCTGCACCCTTGGTGGAAAAATCATTGTACAGCCAGCTGCAGAGCACGGCAGCCTGCCATCCCACGAGAGAAGAAACAATTTATTTCTGCTGATAAGATGTCCTGTGTAGGGGCCATTTTCAGTCATGTGCATATACTGTGTAAAGTTATTTATTTTTATACCTCAGGAGACTTAAAGGGGCTTCAGATGTGGATATAGATTTGTGAGAAAGTAAACTTTTGTTTTTACTTTCCTTCCCCCACCTCCACCATTCTTTGCCCTCAGATCACAAGGTGTCTTGAATCAATCTACATAATGAATCTAATCTTTAATCATAGATAACAGAGACTCAATTTGTTATTGCATTTCTCAGAGCTAGACATTAATTCAGAACATCTATTCTCATAAATAACTTAAAATCAAGTAAAGAATCTGGCATTTCAACTACTTATTACTTTTACTTGAATACATGTCATAGAGAATGACTACATTTACTCAGGATTTTAAAAACAAAATATGCAATATCATACCAATAAACTACCCAGTAAATTTGCATAAATTTACAATTGATTCTTTTTGTACACGATTACCTGATCTTTTTTTTTAATTACAAGTATAATGCACAGTCATGTGACCCAAGTCTGAGCAGTTCAGCAATATTCTTTTTTCACTAAAACAGTTGCAAAGCTGGTCATTCATTTTGTTCATTTCTTTTTTACAGATGCACTATTCTTGGAGTCAGTTTGCACTGTGACGTTTCAAAACAATCCTAATTTTTCCAGTACTGGGCTTACAGCCCCTCACTTCATACACTGTCTTAAACAAGCCATTTTAGCTACATGGGAGGGGCTACTGGCTTACAAGTAGCGAGGATATACATCAACACTGACATAATACAAAGCCAGGTGTTGATTCCATAAATCGAATATTATTTTCTACCATCACAGTGTGTAAAGCAAATCTGACAAGAAATCTGAAAGGAAAGCCTGCCAGAAACACCTGTCCCTCAGGCAGGATGTCTACAAATCACCAGGCATAACTGGTTCCTTTATTGGGTCACTGAGTAAGTACTCAGAGCTGAACTGACTGCCAAGTACAGATATCAAGAGCCACATGGAGGCTTATTAAAATTTAGAGGTGAATGTTTGGGGGGATTAATCTTCAAATCCCAGAGAGAGCGCATCTGTGTATGCACGTGTTATTACACTGTAACTACTAGAAGAGTGTGCTCAGTCAGAACTTTTGTTTAAGGAGGAAATAATATGTCACTGCGCCAATGCATCAATAAACAGGAGACTGTGTAATATGCAGCTGACACTATTATTTTGTGATCTGTTGGCCAGAGAAACTCAGAGTATTTGATTACATTTATTCATTCTGGCCTTGGCTCTAAACAGCTTTTAGACGATCACTGGATCTGATATCGCCTATAAAGCCCTAAACATAATGAAATTCTTTCAGAATTGTTGAAAGATTTGAAAACTGAAAATATCAAAAAGACATTCATGGCAGAAAGGTACAATATTGCCATAAACGATTTCAGACGGTTGTTTAATGTTGATATTTATGTTTTTATAAAGGCTCCATTGTCACTTTATGCCTACAGTGTTAATTATCTTCTGTGCAGCAAAGTCAAAAACACAAGTATTATTTTTCTTTCTCGGGGATTAAAGCATCAGGACAAAGAGACCAAATGTTTCCCACAGCAATAACTGGTTTCTCGTTGATGGGCATCCTCCCAAAAATACTCTCAAAGGACTTCGATGGGCCAGCTGAGAGATGAGAGGAAAGCCTGGAAAGAATCCGGCACATGGTTTGAGTTAATAACTCCCTCTTTAGTGTCATAAATCACCGTGCAGCCAACTCCATTCCCCCTGGGATGCGAGCATTAAATAATCACAAAAAGGAGAACAAGGAAGGAACGGGGTGGGGTCTGAAGTTATGGGAGCATTTGTTCTACTGCATCTATAAAGTCAACTACTCTTATTTGGCAGGATCTGCATCAGTGCAAAACTCAGATTGTCTCAGCCTCCTGGCATCATCGGCAGGCGGGCTGCTGAGCATCTGCGCTGAAACCATCTCTTATGTCCAAATCTTTTATGTTCGACTTCAGGTCTGCGAGTGGCACATCAAGCATGAACAGCTTGATGCCAAAAGTGAAGTAACCTTCTGGAAAACCTAAGACATTAGGTTAACGGTGACTGGCAGCACAAGATTAAAGCATGTCCTGTTTCTTTTCTTAACCCTTAGTCAACACAAAGACAATTGCACAGTGTGTGCTAAATGTCTGGACACCACCAAGCTCAAGATAAATATGCTCACCTATGTTATCCTTTAAAGCTATTACTATAAAGCTTTTTATTGATGAACAGCTAAAGTGTCCCTCACTGACTGCTAGCACAGACTGTTTAATTTGCTATGACCGATCCACAGGCAATAGTAGGAAAAAACGCTTTAGTCCAGTTCTTTATGGCTCTGAAAGTACAATTTGATCAGCTAACAGTATTTCCTCTTACCTGTCTCGGCTCTTTTGTATTGCAGGGCTCCATCTTGACCTTCGACCCCGCTGTGAAAGCAGAAATTGCCAGGCAAAGGTCCTGCTGCCGGATCAGCGGCTCTATTAACTCCCATCTCTGCAAAACACAGAAAATGTATGACTGCTATCATCTGAAGGAAGAATGTGAAATAGACCGGTGGTTCTTAAACTGTGGGGGTGGGCCCCACCGATACAGAGTGGTGCCACTACAGGAATGTTGTGGTGACCATGTTAAAAATATGGAGTTAAATTTAAATGTAGTCTTTAATAATGCACTTTTACTAAACTGGTAAAAATGACACCTGTACATCAGGCACTTTGCTTCAGTGGGTTATGGATTTCCACTAATACGAATAAGAAATCCAATTTTATGCCCAACTTGTTTATAAAGATGCAGTTCTGGGACAGATTTAATTTAATGGGACCATAGGTGCAAATTCTGCACACTCAAAAAACTCAAGCACACCTTTTAGTTTATTGAATATTTAAAGGAAGGATCTCTTGCATACTTCAAACAATATGTACCAGTGTTTTTTAAGAGCAAGTCAGGCCACATATGGATAATTTAGCAAGCATTACACACACACACACACACACACACACACACACACACACACACACACACACACACACACACACACACACACACACACACACACACACACACACACATTAATATCTACAATTCACTGTTTACAAATTGGGCTGGTGAACAGCAGCATAGAATTTAAAAAGAGTTGCATTTTGCTGAGACAGCTTTAATAGAACTCAATTAGAACCAAAAATGAGAGTGTGCAGGACAGAGTCTGATGTATTTCTAACAATAACTGTGAGCCACAATAAATCGCCCTCTAGTGGCAAAGTCCTGACCTGCGACTGTGGCCTGTTGGCTCCGAGGCCCCTACACTCTGCCAGCCCGAGGCCGTCGGTCCCACGGGTCTCCAGACACAAACCGCCCTGTTTCAACACACTGGACACTGCTTCCTGCTCAGGGACCCTGTAGGGAGCCAAGAGAGAAGAGACAGGCGCAAAGCCAGTGAAAGGTCTTATTTCAACAATAAAGAACAGATGGATTAAACTGAGTAACTGAATTGCAACGCTAAGTAATGTGCATCATTTCAACATGTTCTGAAAACGATATACAGTTACACTCTGAGAGACCAGACTTATTTGGAGCAGATACAGCTGAAGTGGCGAGGGAGTAGCTTGAGAAAAAAAGCTCGTGAGATACAAGCTGATAACCCACTCAGAGGTTCCCACCCAGATCGTTTATATTTAGATGACTGGCTCTGAACTTCGGGGTAATGGCACCTCGAGGGGTTTTGAGATTACTTCAGGGGGGAAAAAAACACGTTTTATCTTAAAGGAAACAGAGCTTGAATGTTATTTCTGCTTCACCAGAGCCTCTTCCAGAGATCAATCAGAAATAAACATAGGTGAAAACATGATGAAAACATTTCCATTTGTTGGATTCTAATGGTGTTTGGAAAAGTCTTTGTCTCTCTTGCATAACAGATAATTCAAACCAGATACTAAAAAGTGATCCACAACAACTTCTATAATGCACTGCATAAATAATGTATATCTCCACTGAAAAATGGATGTTCCCCATGGAGAGTCTGACACTATGACTCAGTTTTCATATCCATCTGCTGATGGAAAAAGTTTTTTCTATGATAGTCATACATATGACCTCACACATGAGGAAAAAGAATACTAGTTTTCACACTAGATATTTTCCAGTCATTGCCAATCGAATCTGAACTTTATAAGTGCAGAAAATGCAGAAAGTATCGTGCCAGTTAATCTTTTAATATCGACTCCTTTAAGTGTAAGTACAGTAATTAATGAAGCTTATGCATATGTTCAATAAGGGACATCTGCAATCACTCAGCTGTCTGCTTCCTAAGTGTTTGGCTCCTAGTCTATTCTTTATATCACTTCAATTTCTCCACACTGTCAAACTCAATACTAACATGATTATTCATTTTACATCATGGGCCAAGTACAACCTTCTTTGATGTTAAATAGACTGGACCAAAGAAACTCCCCTTTCTGTCAACCTAACTATACCTTAACTAATCATTGTGAAAAAAATAAATTTCTATTGTAGGTAGTAAAAAAAAACAAGGATTCTTCTGTCATCTAATAGTTTATTTATTACTTCATTACTTTGGTGTAGTATAAATAACCACAGGGGAGGTTTTTATTATTAGGAAAAGTTGTAAAAGTACAAAGTTTATGACTTCCACTGGGTGGGATTGAAGTCTTGTGTTTGACACTCCTGCTCTAGTCCAATCATTTTCTTACCTGCTTCCTGTGAGCCAATCAGCTTCCATTCTATATACTTTAAATCTCTTTTGTCATTCTGTCTTTCAGGCTCTCGTTTGTGCAACCTGTCTTCTTCCCATCTCTGCCTCACCCGGGTCACTCAGAGCCCCGTCGAAGCCTCCATCTTCATGCTCACCACCACTAGAGTCTACTAGACTCCGGGGCTCCTGTCCTAATTCCTGTCACTGATAGGATTCCATTCTGCCTTGATGGATCATCGGCATCTAATTACCAAACAGCTAAACTGAATTCTGTGTCTCAGTAAATTGTGTTCAGTTTTTCCAAATGATTCCTCCTTACTGAAATATTTTTCTGTATGTGATAAAAAAAATGTTGCAAATTGCACTTTAATTTTTTGTGTTCCAATGCTGTTCCATTGAGGGAGAATTAAACGTTAACCTCGTTACCTCAGCTCGGGATAGACGTTCTCCATGTACCAGCGGAAAGGTTTGCAGTTCAGCTTCCGTCGCAGCGCCAGACGGTCTGTGATACTGCAAGACCAGATAACAAGAATATTTAGGGACAAAGAGAAATAATGTAAAGAAAACATAAAAAAGATAAGGAGGAGAGAATGAGAAAGAAAATGTGGATTTAACCTTGTGAACCTGCCATCAACAGCTTATGGAGTATGAATTACAGACTCAGCTAACACAGGTTTTCTTTAAAATGTTAAACCAGTGTGTGTGGGTGTTTTATTTACTGAGTTTTGTTTTTTTGCTTCTTACTTCTTATATTTTTGCATTTTTACTGGTGTTGGGCCTTTTATACAAAAGGAACAGAACTTGTAGGTCCAACAGATCTGACACTGACAACAGTGTTGAAACTTCATTGTTCTGGTTTCATCTATCAAATGTAAGGGTTTGTTGTCTTAACTGGGCCACCTTGGATTGAGTAACATCATCACAGGCATTTTAAAATTATTTTAACAGAACATACAAATCCCCTGAATAATCTGTAATTAAAATAAATAAATGTTAGTTGAAGTCTCAGTGCATGCAAATTTAAAAATTGGTGTGCAAAGCGTTTTTTTAATACTTGCGTATAAAACTTGGTACCTTATAAACACCTTGGAAACTCAGGAGACACAGAATCATTGTATTAAATATAAGCAAATATGAGCAAGGAGGATGACATTATAGCAGACAAACCTGCCGAAGGCTTTTCCCTGAGCCGACGGCCTCGCAGAGTAGTAGTACTGTTTATACTCATCCATCCACACTTCAGCAGCCCGACGGGTGTTCCTGCGTGGACAGAGACACAACACCTGCTCAGACACAGTAATGACAGCGCTGCCAGCATTCCTGCAGCCAGCTTTAATGACAGCGCTATGCTTCTGGAGTCTTCATACGTCAGCTATTTACTGCAGCTCCTCTACAAATATTATTATTAAGAACAATGATGTAAAATAAGGAGCTCTGCGGATGCTTTCATAGTTCTCTTACACACTCATCTCTCACTCACGCTTGGGTCAAGATGTGTGAAAAGTGTGAGTTTGCCTGGCGAAGCATTTAACTTCACACTGAGTGGAGCTGAATCATGTGACATTTGAGATTTTAGGGCGAACAACAAGCGAAAGGTCATTCTGTTGTTTCCGTGTTAATAACTGTCATCAGTTAGACCAGCCTACTCACTTAATGTAGGTAAGAGCGTTGCCCTCTGGGAAATCGTACGGGTGCCGTTTCCTGAACACGTGACCCACGCGGCTGCAGGGAAGAATCTCCAGACTTCCTCCGCACAGCCACACCCGGAAAGAAAGCTCTGCAAAAGGAAAGATGCAGTGGTTGAGTCCAAAAATGCAGGCGTACCACTGAAGACGTGCCTGTCATTTTGTCAGTCTCTCCTAGAATTAATGCCCTGATGTGTGTCATTCCAATATCAGTGCAGTACGCCTGCTACTGTTTCCTGTAGCAGATGGCTGTTAGCTGTAAATCATCAGAATGAAAGCAGTCATAGTGGATCATTCAAATTCCAGGGACATATTTAGCATTTTGGAGATGATTCAAAAGAGCCAGGCATGCAGACTTAACACATGAAATCGTTTTATGGGAAACGGCTTCGTATTTTACAAAATAAATTGCACTAAATTGACACAAACATTATCTTCTTTAATATGTGATTAAATTATTTTTGTTAGAAAACCTTGTAAACATAGGACTTAGTATTTATTTTAGACTGAATGAGAAAATTATTCATAAACATTATGGCTTTTATTTTGGTAAGTACATGTGCTAACTCTGATCCTCCTACTTTCCTGCTCCTGGCCAACATTAGGTAATTGTAAATGTCATCAATTAACATAAACTTGTTAGGAATCCTTCATCTTGAATAAAGTTGGGAATATTTACATTGTTGGAGTCTGGTAAGTCTTTGCCAGCAGAGTAAGGCTTAGTTTTATTTAAAGACATTTGGTGTGGGATGCGTGTGGAGGATGATATGATAATAAAAGTCATCTGATTCAAGTAGGGTTAGAAATCATCGATGATCTCACCAAAGTTCTCCCCTCCCCAGATGTCCATGTGGGTGTCATACTGGCCGAGGTGGTTGAACCAACTCCTGTCCATGACGAAGATCCCACCAGCGATGACGGGAGTCCTGCAGAGTGGAGGAAGGGAAGGAGTTACAAATCTTCACTTGCACGCTTATTCATGCAGACCTCATCAGAATCACCAGAAGGGAATATTTTCCAGAAAGAAACAACAAATCAAAGGAGCTTAAAGTTGTATTTTGCTCAGCAGATGTTATGCATTAACTACTTTGCTGCGATTTGGACGTGTTTTAGGGGGAAAACACACCACAAAAGGACTGCAAATACCAACATAGAAAGGACCTGACTATGACGATTTATCTTGAACTTTTTGAGAGTAAGCTATGGCTCTCTATTTTAACTTTAGTCTAATCCAAGAACCAAAACTGACATATTAATCCATGATGTGTCATTCACATACAATATACAGTCTCTGGCCATTTTATTAGTCACATCTTGCTGGTACTGGGGTTGGATTCTATTTATCCCTCAGAGCTGCCTTAATTTTCTTATGGCACAGATACAATAAGGTGCTGGAAACATTCCTCAGAGATTCTGGTCGATGTTGAAATGACAGCATTGCACAGTTGCGGCACATTTGCCATCATGTGACTCTCCTTTTCCACCACAGGTGGCTATTTGAGTACAGTGTCATCTTCAAGAAACCAGTCTGAGATGATTTGAGCTTTGTGACTTTGGGTTCATCTATCATGCTTAAAGTCACTGAAATCACTTTTCCTCCCCATTCTGATGCTTGGTTTGAACTTCAGGGGGTCATCTTGACCATCTAAGTCTCTAAACGCATGGAGTTGCTTTCATATTGGTGGATTGGTGGCATTAATGAGTAGTTGAACACATATGTCTATGATATCTAATGAAGTGGTCTGTGAGGGTACAATGCACGTATAATGCATAAGAGAATGTTCCAGGTATGAGTCAAAGCATATTATCACACTAAATATCATTGTAGACATACCTTATTGCCTGAGTGGGGTCACTTCTTGCCATCTTTTGCTCAATGGGAATCTGCTCCCACTTGAAGTGGAGACTCCAGTCAAATCCTGACAAAAAGAAAAGCATGGGGGAAGCAAAAGTTCAGCTCTCATCTTCAAATTTATATTCCTGTTGTCTAGACATGTGTCATGGTCCTGGGTCATTTTGACCCAGTGTTCTTAGTTTTTCTGTAGTTTTGTATTTTGTTTCTTATGTCCATTGGATTGTTTGGTTTGGTATTTGGATTCCCCCTGTGTCCATGTTTTTATTGTGGTGTTTGCTCTGGTACCGTGTTCCCATCCTATGTGTTCTGTGTTCTCCTCATCCCCTCGTATTCATCCTTCTTCTCTGCCTCTCTCTCTGCCTCTCTCTCTCCGTGCTCATCTCTGTGTACTGTGTTGTGTTTAAGGTCCACATCTTGGTGTCAGTATCGTCAGTTTCGTGTCCTCCCTGCTCGGCCATGAGTAATTGTCTTCAGCTGTGTTCCCCGTGTGTTCCCACTTCCCTCGTTACCTTCTGTGTATTTATGTCAGAGTGTCCCTTTGTTCTGTGTTGCGTCGTCCCTCTAGGTTGTGTGCATTTTCCGTGTCTTCCCAGCGCCTCAGCTTTTAGTTGCTCCCAGTATAGTTTTATATGACTTCTTATGTTCCTGTTAATAAAGACCGGCCTTTGAGTTCATCCCCGTGTGTCTAGAGCCGTGCATTTGGGTCCTCTCTTGCCTTCACACAGCCGCCGCATGACAACATGAGTCCAAAGCAGACAAGATGACAGATATTCTGGCTGGACTCAGTTGCATGATTTCACCTAATATACTGGCCTGAATTTAATATCAATCGTAGCCTTACATCTGTGGAAAAACTCTCTTCTATAAATCACTGCTTTTCAATAAAACAATGAAATATTTAAACCTCAGTCATTGTTCAGTCATAGGCATTGAATTCTGTCAGGAATCATGATGTCATGTCACAAAGGTTTGTTAAACCTGCAGATCTCTGTGTGATCAACTACCACTGTGTATGATCTGTTTATTACGCCCTGACCTCCTCTCAGGTCAGCAGAGGCAGCCAAGTAGGCAAAGTTATCCAGGCTGATGACGTCGATGATGGGGCTGACCACTCTTGTATGATCCTGCATGGGAGGAGAACACAATGACATGTTATTTTAAATTAATTCTATTATTAAATTTTTAAATACTATTTGTTTAATTTATTTCAACAAATAGGGATGGATTTAAGTTTTAAAAAATACTTGAAAAAACACTGACTTTCAGTTGAAGAAAAAAACATATTTAAACCTTTGCTTTTCTAACTTTAGGTTTTTCTTTATAATTTCCAGCCTCTGATCACATAAAAATAAGAATAATGCTAAGAAACAAATTAAATAGAGCAAGAACATTTCATAAAATTGTATCCTTATTAGTAGAAAGAAGCTATTTGTTTTAATCGAATAATTTTTCTGTAAGAACTGTGTACGGTACTCTAAACTTGCATGTAAGCTCTGATTATTCTTTTGATGTGAATAATAACAAGCACGTACTGATTACTTTTGAAGAACATAAGCTGAGTATCCCTAACCTTCCCATTAAGCCCTCAAATCTGACCGTCAGCTGCAGATCCAACACAAACTCTAAAAGACAGAACTGCTGATTGGTTTGTGCGTACTCGAGCGTGTATGTGCTGCCTGCATCTGTCTGTGAATGGGTGCCAGTGTCCATGTAGACAAACAGCTTATAGCTCGGGACAATCCAAATGAGTGTTTCCAATTAGAACCGTCCATCTCTTTATCAGAGATTGAACCCGCTGTGAACTCTGTGCTTGTTGCGCCGAAGAGTGCGGGGGAAGAACGAGTGTGAAAAGCCACTCTGCCAGAGAGCAATTTAAAAAGTGATGCTCTCAACAGTTTTAAGCAATGGACATTTATTGGGCTTTCAATGAGTCTCTGTGATTTGGTAATGCATAAAGTGGCTGCACTTCCAAAATCAATGTCACCTTTTTTCTGTGTTTGAATTTACGACACAGTACTCTGCCGGTAAAATAGTATTTGTTAATTGAAACAGGTGTGTGTGTTATTCTGTTAAAATGTGCTATCAACATATTAACATCATGCCAGCTGGTGCTACACAGCTATCCACCATAATTAGTGTGATAACCAGCTAGCCCTGTCCTGTCTCCTAATACCATTTTGTATTTTAGACACAATAATACAAAAATGTGTTGTCAGTCCAAACATTTCTTTCATAGTCTATGATTCTGATCTCTGTCAATCATATTGAGGAACAGACAGGCGACGAATTCACAATACGCTCTTGCCATTTGATATGTCAGGATCTCTGTTTCTTCACTTTATCACCCAGGAATGCTATCAGTCTATGGCTACGTTCACACTGCAGGTCTTAATGCTCAGTTCCAATTTTTTGATCAAATCTGATTTTTTGATCAAATCCGATTTTTTTGTCGGCTTGTTCACATCAGATATGTATCGGACTCAGTACCACATACGAAAATGATCCAGATCGGATTTGAAAATATCAGATTTGTGCCGTTTACACTGACATACCATGATCGGATATGGGTCGCATAGGGTCAGAAAAGTTGGATTTGATGCGCTTTCGCCTGCAGTGTGAACGTAGCCTTTGAGTAATGAAACTCAGACAATTCATGCTGCGGTAAAACATGTTTTAACCCCCCATATATATTAGACTTTTCCTTCAGAGCATTACAATTATTCTTTATGATTTAATAATTTAGTTAAAGAAACTGTGCCAGTGAAGATGAAAACAAGCAAGGTAAAGTGACCACATAAGATTAGCCAGACAATTATTTGAATCATGTTCCCTTTACATTTGTCAGTGAGAAGCTCATTGCTGCACATTAGCAACATTTGAATTACGCTGTTACGCCTGCTGGTTTTAATTAACAAAGGAAAAGCATAATTAAGTTAAAACAGAGAAGATTATTATTCATCATTATTTCTGCCCCCCAGAGGCTTTAATAAAACCAGGGTTTGGTCTCTGGGACACGAACAAATGCAAGGCAGAGTGCAGTTGAACTCTGGGGCTGGTAAATTATCACTGAGGACGGCACTGTCATGAGCTAAAAGATTGTAATGCAAGCTGGATGAGTCACAGCTGTCCAAAGCCAAAGAAACACAAACAAGTTTTGCGCACACACCCACAATGTGTCGAGTCTTGTGATTATAAACTGTGAGGTTTGCACTGAAGAAACATGATATGTGGCTTGACTATATAGCTTGTAGCTTCATTTGTCCTGCATGCAGGTTCTGAATGGGTGCTGTTTTTCTGCTGTACTTTCTAAACAAACAGAAGACTTTTGTCCTTCAGCAAAATAAAGCCCTATTTTATTTCTTGCAGATAAACACTTAGTCTTCTTTTCAAGGAAGGCCAAGGGGACAGGGATGCATCTATGGATATCAGTCTTTTTGTGAGATATACTACTTTTCTTGCCAAGAATTAAATTTGAAGACTGTTAGAGTACTCATGTCTATGCGTTTAATATCAGAGTAGAGTCAGGAGATTCTAACCTCAGCTTAGCATGAAGGTTAAAGAAAAAAAGCTGGAAAAACTATTCAAATCCCAAAGAGAACATCTTAAGCACATCTTTGAGGAGAAAAAGGGTCAAACATGTAATCTACATGGATTTTATCCCTAGCTAGATGTTTTTTAGTCTTCATGTTTTAGCTTTTCCACTGAACTCTTGGCAAGAAATTAGTCAGTCCTTTATCGGGGAAATGAGCACATATGGTGGACATCAGAATTGTCCTCCCTGTGTCTCTCTGTGCCCTAATTTAATCTGATTAATAAACAGTAGCCCAGAGTTTTTCAAACTTGAGGAACTCCTCGATTGTGGTCATAACGAACAATGGTAGGTTGTTGAAACTCACGCATTACAGTATATAGTGGAAGAACTCTCCTAAAGGCTGAAATTTTGCTTTTTGATTTTGCATAGGATCCAGATGTGTGAAGTTTGCTGGTTTTTTTTGTTTTGTTTTGTTTTTTATATCCAGCTGTGTGGAATGGAGATTTTAGATGCACCCGGATGAAGTAGATGGAACTCAAACACAAAGTGGGCATTTAATGCAGCGGCTTAGTGTCCAGAGTTCAAAATCCAAAAATCCACAAGGAGCAAAGCCAGGGGATCCAAATATCAGAAATGACCAGGAAAACAAAGTCAGGAAAAAAAGGGAATACACGGTTAAGAAACACACAGCTACATGGATGACATGACAAAAGTAGACTGAGACAACATATACACAGCTGATAATGAGGGAAGTGCAAATAGGTGGGGACTATACACATTTAATCAAGACAATGAACAGGGGAAGTAAACTAGACAAGATACAGAAGACCAAAGAGCTACCAGAGTAAAACAGGAAATAAGATGAAAAATGAACAGAGAACTAAGATTAACTTGGGGAGCGGTGAAAGACAGTCTTCAGCATAAAAGAAAGATCATACGTGTGTTCTCATTAGGATAGGGATTTGTGTTGATGTGTGCCAGTGTAGCCTATACCTCCAACATGCAAACATTTGACCAACAACATGCAATTAATTTGCATGAATGTAATGTCTTTGATATGCTGCTTAGAGATGGTGGTGACTCTCAAAGCAGAGACAGTGAGACCCCATTGAGCATTGATAAGAAAACTGATAAGGAATTGAATTGATGGGAATTTCAATAGTGGAATCGGAATGATTAAATTCTTATCAATTCCCATCCCTAGTAGCTAGTAAAAAGAACCTAATCCAAAGAGAATCCAAAATGCAAAACTCAAATGACATAACATATACAGAGGACACAGGAGAGAAGTAATAAATATAACACAAGGATCTTTGTTATGTCCTTTGGAAGTAGGAAAGCACACCACTGAAACAAATGTTATTGTCAACCTCACAGGTATACTGTAATTAGGTGAATAAGAAAATTCACTGGGTACCAGTTGAGCTTGCTGGTTGGGCAGGAGCCCATATGCTATACAGCTGAAATACAGGAGCCTGGGTTCAGGTTTGGAACCCTTTGCTGAGTGTCGCCCTGTGCTCTTTCCCGTCTTTCCTGTCTTCTCTGTGTTGTCACATAAAGGCAAAAATACCCCAAAAAGAAAATTCGAGATGCCAGATATCTTGTATAGTAAAACAACAAGCCACAAGTTGAGAAAAGTATTGATATTTCTTCTTTTCTCAACTCTTTTCTTGTACTGTAGCCTGGAGAAGCAAGCATGCTGCTAAAATGCCAAGCAGGAAGAAAATTAAGAAACAGTGCATTGCTGACGGGGAAGAAACTGCAGGAGCTACATCACAGTGTCACACATTAGTGCGAGTCATGAACATGAGAAAGGTGATTACTAAGAGAAATGTGAAATGAAACAGCTCCTGCTGACTAGAGTCATTGGGACAGCCTGAGATTGGTGCGGGGGGGCATCAGCAGTTGTTCTCAACCATAACCAGTCACAGTCACAGGATGCTAATAATGTCAGGGCAGGGAGGAGACAGTCACAGCAGGTGATGAATTTCTTTCCGCAACTATATCAATACACTCACTTTATAGGAATTAAACATTCATCTCTGCACACGATTTTGTGCCGCTCTGTATTTCCATTCTCTGTGTACCTCACTTGTGTGACTTTGTGAGAAAAAGAAAGCAGACTGGAACAGAAACAGTGAGTGCTTACTGCTGAAATGTCCAAGAAAGCTCACATGGAAATACCACCAGTATTTTAAATAAATAAATAAATCCACCACATAATGAAGACTGGCTGGCATCGCATCATATTTTGAAGTGTAAAACACTTGCGGCCGGATGTGACAGTATTATAGTGCTCCTGATGGACGGCCTAATTATTTTTTTAAGAGGCAGTGAATCAGGAAAATCTGTCATTAACAAAGAGTGTTATTGATTTAAAGACAATGCTGTAAGAATAAATGCAATAACAGTCCACGGCACCACAGCTGCTACACAAAGCAGCCAACTCAACCAAACCACTCCCTCATTATCCCATTCAGAGTTTCCTCTATAGCGGAGACTCAGTTGTGAGAAGCTAATTAGGATTTTGGTCACTCAGTAATCATCATCATCTTGTCTCATTAAAGTCAGCTCCCAAGTGTCACTGACCAATGTGTTAAGCAAATAAGAAAAAATGAACCCAAATCAGGCAGAGACAACTATATATAGCACAATTTCAGTGAACTATATGAAGTGATTTCATGCAAAGGACAGAGTGGAAAACAGCCTGAGGAGGAAAAAGCCCACCAAACTTTTTCCAGCTGCGGCAGAGCAGCGTGTGACATCTGCTATAGTCTGACTTGAATCTTAGCTGAACAAATTGAGTGTTTATTTAACAACACGCAGTGCCAACATATTGCATCACAGTCAATAAAATCTACCACGGAGAAGAAAATAAATGTTCCGCCTCCAAGCATATGCATGAGGTTGTGCGTGTGGATATGTGCAGCATGCATTTAAGTGTCTGACTAAGTGTGTGTGTGAGCATGTGCGATTGTACCTCCTTGACTCTCTGTATCATAGGCTGCAGCCAGTCAGTGTTGACCTCACAGTGGCTGTCCAGAAAGGTCAAGATCGAAGCAGAGGCCGTGTTGGCTCCTCGCACGCGTGATCGGATCAGACCTGAAGGAAACACATGACACTGAAGTCTCAAACTGCTCAGATGGACACAGTTTTATTAAACTGATGCTGTTTAATGCAAGTGTTGTTTTCAAGACTCTGATCCTTAAAAGAAATCTCTGGAAATCACATTTTCTGGTGACATCTTGGGTCACTTTTAAAAATGCTTTATATTGATCTAAGATGTCATAGTCATTTTTTTTGTCGACAATAACTATTCTTCAGTCTGTGGACAGCTATTAATCACTCTAGTAGCCGTTCTGAATGAGCTTTAGGAGAATTGATATCTGCAAAAGTCTGTATCTCTGAAACCGAGATGGTTATAATTACAAACTCCTTTGTTTCCTCCTCATGTCATCATGTTCTGGATGTTCCTCACTCACACGGTCATGACATTTACATCTAAAATAACTGTATCAAACTGATTTAAAAAATGGCTGAAAGTATTTTAATCTTTCTCATCCATTGCACATTACAAATAAGCAACACTGCACCCTGTTATTTGAAAAGACTTAAAAGACCATTTTGAGGAAATACAGTATGTTTAAAGACTTTTCTTAAGGAGAGACGACATTTTACCAAATAAAAGAGACCCTAGAATGAACATGGATGAAAAAATAGTGGTTTTGTGTAACATTCTTCTGGTTGGAACCTCTTATTCGTGAATAGACAGAAGGGATATAAATGTGATGGAAAACCTGATGTATTCCTTGAGATATAAAGTGAACTGCCCTCTTAAATGGACAAAATGAATCACCATCACTAAGATGGTGAGTCATTTCAAGGATGAGGTTGCCCTCATATCTGGATCTGCATAAATTGAACAACACAGACACAAAGTCACCCTACTTAGGTCTCGTGATTTTTTCCCCTTCTTCCTTTATTTTATATAATATCTCACACACAATTGGAGAAATCTCTGTGTGCAAGAACTAGCTAAAAAGTCAATATTTGATGGCCATGATCTCCAGGCCCTCAGGCAGCACTGTGTTAAAACAAAAGTTGTGGTTTTGTCATAGAAATCACTGCTTAGGCTCAGGAACACTTCCAGAAATCAGCATCTGTGAACACAGTTTGTTGTTTCATCCACAAATGCAGGTATAGCTCTATGATACAAAGAAGAAGCCATAAATGAACATGATCCAGAAATGCTGCTGTCTTCTTTGGGCCAAAGCGAATTTAAAATGGACTGAGTGGAAAACTGTTCTGCAGTGCCAAACCACTTTATTTATTACAACAGCATGGCTTCATAGCAGAACTGTCTGGGCGCTGACCTGGCCTGCCTGCAGTTTTTCTAGATTGTTGCATTGTAATTGACAGTTGACAGAAAAAGCATTGGCTTCTTCTTCTTTATTAAATTGGTGCTATATGATAAAATATGATGATGATAATCACCTTCATCCATGTTTCTGGAATACATACTGTACGTTTGACTTAAGCTGGACAAGCAAGTAGAGAATAAACAGCCTCTAGAATTGACATTAGTTATTTGGATTTATCTAAAGTAGATCCCAGAACTTGTCTCACTCCCGTCAGCGACGCCGAGGGAAAAACCTACTTTAAAAGAGTTCACATTTAAGGCAGACTCGCTGGAAGCACGGGGGCACTGAAAACAGTTTTCTTTTTCACCAAGTACGCCTCCAGTTACGGTAATATCTGGATATGTGGAAAAGGTTAATTGTCTTTGATATTTATGCAGCATCCATAAACAGATCGAGCTCGTTATCTTAAGAGTTTTGTCAAAGATTGTTAAAATAACACAAATTTATTAAATGCTTTTTGTTTTTAATAGAACAAGAGTTCCAGAACTTAATTCTGAGCTGATCATGAATAACCTGAGTGTTTCAAGAGGAGGTTGTTTCTCTGAATAATTCAAAGGATGATTTTCAGAATTATCACCTTTCTTTTGTAACAGAGAAGAAGAAAAGAAGAAAAACATTCACCGTCCTTATTGCTAATACAAGGATCAACTGCCTTAGTTCTTAATTAATTCTGCTGGAAACATTTCTCAGAGATATTTTGATCCTTGTTGATATGATAGCATTACACCGTTGCCGTTTGCACATACACGATGGGAATCTCCATTTCCATCACATCCTTTATATAATCTATTGAGATCTGGTGACTGTGGAGGTCATTTTTAAACTCATTTTCATTATCAAGAAACCAAGAAAGGATCTGAGCTTTGTCACATGGTGCACTTTCTTGTTGGTAGCAGGTATCAGAAGATACACTGTGATCATAAAGGTTAAGGTGGATGTGGTCAGCCATAATACTCAGGTAGGCTGTGGCATTTAAACAATAATGAGCTGAGAGTGTGCCAAGAAAATATCCCTCACTCCATCACACCTTCACTGCCAGCTTGAACCACTGATACAAGGCAGGATAGACCCATGCTTTTACGTTGATGAGTCAAATTATGACCCTATCATCCGACTGTTGCACCTGAAATTGAGACTCTTCAGACCAAGCGACATTTTTCCAGTCTTCTGTTGTCCAATTTTGGCAATCTTGTGCACATTATAGCCTCAATTTCCTGCACCAGTGTGCTCTTCTGCATAACTTGGTTGTTACTTCCCAAAGGCTTGAAGCTTTTTTGTCACCCAGAGAACTACTGCTCACTGGTTGTTTTCTCTTTTCCTGATCATTCTCTGCATGTGGGAAAGTTCAAATAGATCAAAAGTTTCTGAAATACTCAAAAAAATCAAGTTTCTTCCTCATTCTGATGCATGACGTTTAACCGAAGCTTCTTTTGACAGAAGCTTCATGAGAATAAGCAGTGCTCAGTTTAAGGCACATCATTTACACAAACACAACCTTTGTTTTACCAATGAATGAGCTTGAATCACACCAGTTCACATTTCATCCTTCCCCAGTATAACCTAAGTGACATTTGAGAGTAGGATTGCGCGCCTGGTCAGTTAAGGCACTTCACCTCTTAGGGAGAAACAGTAATTTATCTGGTGCTGTGTTTAGGGCCACCTACCAAATGTCAGGCCAATAGATTACTCATCTGTGTGCTTTTAGTTTACACCAACACACGATGAAAAAACTGCATATTAAGCTGCTAAATGTAATGTATGTAATCTATCTAGCAATGTGAAAAATTCCTTAATTTACAGAACATGCTACATATTAGATACACACTGGCTATTCCACAGTTCTCACCCATGATAGCAAAGACTTCCTGCTCGTGCTTGTTTGGTGTAATTGTGGGTACATTTAATGCTTCAGTGCCTGATGACCTTTGGCAGCAGTTTGACGCATTAAAGCAGAGAAAGTCAATGATGCCTGAAGGTGTGAAGCCATTAAGAGCTGAAAATCAATCCAGTCACAAGGACAGGGACTATTTGCTTTTACCGTTTTCAGTAAACTCTCAGAGAGCTGTATTTTGCTGGGTCATCCTGTTTAAAAAAACTTCTTGCGTATTTCTACACGAGAAAGCCTATGAAAAAGATAGATTAAGATTAAGCTTATTATAATTTGTGGACGTGGGTTTTAAGGGTGGCAGTAAAGAAAGCTAAACTTGGGCTTGTGGACTGTTGCTGCCGGACATTAACAGCATGTGGCCCAAAAAATGTGTTCTCCTGTGAGTGCAAGAACCTGAGAAAAATGGATTATCAAACAGTAACACTACTTATTTTAGCTTTAAGTTCAGCCGAACTTCCCTGATTTGGAGCACGAATCTCATTTTGGTTCAAATTAATCTCAAATAGACCAGCACACCATTCAGTAATGGCACATAAAACAGTATCTTCAAATTAAGTGTGAAGAAATTTGCAAAAATGGGATTTCTTAAGAGAAAAAACCACTTGCATTTCCCACATTCAGTCTACTGTCATCAAAAACCAATGCTAAAATGAAACGAGTTGGTACAGTCGTTGGTTATACCAGCTTACGTGGTGGGTCACTGGAAAGGCTGTTAGTAAGAAGCTAGAAAACCTGACAATGATTCAGACCTGAGGCCTGGATAAAATAAGCCCACATCTATTTCTAACAGCGTGCAATACAAATGTTTCCTGGTTAGAAACACAGTAAAAAAAAACTGTACCCTGCATTTCCACAATTTCCACGCAGTGGGCTAGACTGATCCCTTTGACAGACTAATCATTGTGTTTGACATCCTAGAGTTAGAGAATAAAAATCATTCAGGTGCCTGTGAAGGAGCGATCGAACAATAAAGTGAGTGGTTCTAATAAGTACTGCCACAGAATTTAGTCAAATGAAAGGTGTGAGAGGGCAGAAAAAAAGAGATCAAACTGTAAGGCATGCAGATAAATCCAGAAACATGGATTTACACTTACATGTGACACAATTAATAATATTAATGATATATAAGTCTATGCTTCTACAAAAATTACTATAACTGTCTATTTGCCTTAGACTCGCATATGTTGATTGTTTTATGTTTATGTAGGATCAGATTTTATGTTGATTTTTGAGTTTTGAGCTTTTAGTCAATATATTGTAGTTATGATTTCTTTTTAGGTCTTTCTAATATTTTAGTGTCTTAAGTTTTGAGTCTTATGTTTTGTCAGTTTTCTTTTTTTAACGTCATATTATTTTAACAATATTTTGCCTCAGTTTTCTTCAGTTTTGGTCTCTGTTTAGTTTTTCTGGATTTCTGAACAACTTTCAAGATGTTTTACTGTTTTCGTGTTAGTTTTTAACCTGTCTGCAGTTACCTACACTATACTGACCACCTCTAGCCGTGCATTTTGCCTCTACAAACATCTGTGAAAGAATGGATCATTCTAAATAGCACGCCAAATTCTAGTGTCGTAGGAAGCTACTTTTGTGACGAGTCAACTTGTTGAATTTCTTCCCTCGCAGATATTCCTTCATCAACTGTAAGTGATATTACTGAAAAGCAGAAGTGTTCAAGAACCACAGGAACTCAATCAGGAAGTGGCAGACCACATAAAGCTACAGAGCGGGGTCAGTGAGCTATGAAACATATAGTGCACTAAAGGCGCCCCCGTGCTGCTGACAAGGTAACTGCAGAGTTACATACCACCTCTGGCAGAGAAACAGTGCACTGGGAGCTTCAGGGTGTGGCTTCTACATGTCCAAGCAGCTCCCAGTACTCCATACAGCGTATCAGCTGTCAGTAGGTATACAGTGGATAATAAAGTATTTTTAAATGTTTATTTCTTTGGTCACACTTACATTCTTTAGATCATTAAACAAATGTTAACACTAGACTAAGATAACCTGCGTAAATACAAAATATAAAGGATTATTTAATTTATTAATGGAAACAAAATGCCCTTTATGAGAAAGTAATTGTACCCTAGACCAAATAACTGGTTCTACTCATCCTCAAGCATGTGTGATAACTGGAAATGACACTTTCACATCACTGTGGAGGACTTTTGGCCCACTCTTCTTTACATAATTGCTTTAATTTAGTCAGATTGGAGGGTTTTTGAGAATGAATGGTCTTTTTAGGTCATGCCAAATGATGTCAATTGGACTTAAGTCTGGACTGGACTTTGACTAGGCCACTTCAAAGCCTTCATTTTGTTTTTTTAAGCCATTTAGAAGTGGACTTTGGATGGTTTCCTTGGATTATAGCTCGAGCTTCCAAGCACAATCTCATAACCGGATATTTTACTTCAAACTTTCTGGATGAGTCAGCGATGCGTTTTGCTGAGAAAGTTCACCACTCTTCCATGTTTTATCCATTTGCCATGGAAATGGATTTGTAACCCTTTCCAGACTGATAGAAGTCAATGACTTTGTTTCTCAGCTGTTTCTTTAGATCGTGGCACCATGAGTTGCTTTTTGAGGTCTTTTAGCCTCCTACACTTTGTCAGACAGGGTTTGATTTAAATGATTTTGGGATTTAATCTGGCAGTACTCAGGCCTGGCTGCGGGTACTGAAATTGGACTCATCTTTCCAAAAAATGTGGTTAATCACTGTTAATTCATGATTTAACATAGGGCCAGGTTTGCACAGCTTTTTCTTCCTCTTAATAAATAAAATCATTATTTAAAAACTATTTTTTGCATTTACTCAAGTTATCTTTGCCTACTATTATAATTTGCTTGATGCTCTGAAAAACATAAGTAAGACTAATAAGCAAAAAAACTAAGAAATCAGGAGGGGGCGGGTGTAGATCCTGTCATCATTTTTCATGCTGTCTGTGGATGTTCCTGTTTCTTCTTGTCAAGGTCATTATAATTAACTAAACCCACGGTAAAAACAAAAACTAGGAGTGAAAAACAGATTTTAGTTTAGTCAACTAAAATTTATTTTTCACTCCTAGTTTCACACACTTTCACACAACACACTAAAGTAAAATAAAAATACAGAAGAAATATCTTTAGTTTTAGGGGTTTTTTGGTAAAAAATAAATCATTGACACGTTTATTGAGACATACTATAATAATTAGAAAGACTAAAAGTAACACTGAAACTGTTAATAAAAAACAATAAAAACCAGAAACTCACTCAGTAAACAAACTGAAACTAAACAAAATTAAAAATAAATAAATCTATAATAACTCTGCTTCTTCTGTGTCCTTGCATTTATTCCCTGGCTCTTTGTGTTTATCCTTTTGGATGCTGTCAGTTTCTTGTGTATTCTTACAATTTGGCCTCATCCATCAGCAATTACAAGCCCACTTTTTCCTGTGACAATCGCTTTTTTAAGCATTTTCTGTTTTTCACTGTGTTGTCAGATGTTATTGACTAAATGATTAATTAGCTCTCATTACATAATTTTTTTTCCTTTTACATAAAATGACTGAAACAACAGCTGTTCATATCTTTTTGGTCTGTTTCTGTTTTCCACTTGATTTGTTTTTTCCACTCCAGTATTTTTGGACACACATTTTCAGTGACTATCTGCTGTCATGTGAAGCATTTTTACCATCTTCGCCTTCACTTGTCTTTCTATGAGTTATTCCTTTAAAAAAAGCCACACAAAATACATCCCCTTTTCAGTCCAATATCTTTTCCATTAAGTCATTTTCCCCCCTTCCCATCGTTCCCCTTGTCCCCGCACACTCACCCTCTCTCCTGCCGTTCCTCAGGCAGCGCACTTTGGGGATCTGAGTGAGCAGCTGGCAGTCCTCAGCTGGGGGAGGAGAGCAGAGGAGATGGCATTTTATGGTGGAAGGAGAACACACACTGAGAAAAATATTTCTCCTCGCTGCCTCATCTCACACTCTGTCACTCACCCAAACCCACAAGCACACCACGCTGCCACACTTACATGGATTTAGTGCACTTAAACAGACATAAACACAGACAAACAAGGGCATGGTTACGGATACACACCCTCAATAAGCACACTACTCAGTGCTGTGATAAAAGTCACTTAATGCTGCAGTATATGAGCTAAAGACATTCAAACATCCATCGGTGCATCCATTTCACTTAGGCTATAATAATGAGAAACACGTAAACACAAAAAAGTGCACAGGTCAGAGTGTTCAAGCAAAAGAGCTCACTGCATGATTCAATTCAAAATCCTTTTTTCCATAAACAAATCCACCAGCGAGCCAACTTCCATCATCCACTCCATGTTTCTACATGAGCCATAGCTGGCACAGAGCTGCTGTTGTAGTGGACATCATTACAAACAACACACAAGCACAGGTACACACATATACACACACACTTGGGAAGATTGGCATTAGCAGCAGAGAGTGTGTGCTTGTGTCTGTGTTTGTGATCTTGCTGAGGGATTGTGGAGAGATCAAGCAGACCCCCTCCCGAGCAGCGATACAACCTTATGCTGACAGAAACGAGCATGACAAGTTGTAATCCTCTGTGATTAAATTTGCTGTGTGTACAAACCTGTTTGTTTGCATGTAGACTGTAGAGTCAGAGGGTGTGTGTGCGTGCATGTGTATGGCTTTAGTGTTGCTCCTAATGGGGGGACAGCTGGTGTGTGTAGAGAAGACTCACAAGACTCGGGCAAGAACAGCAAAAAGTCATAGATCACTCCCACCGAACAGATGTTGTACACTTTTAGCCTGATTGTATAAGCTTGTATGCATGCATGTGAGTGTGTGAAAGCCTGTTTGCATCAGGGAATTTTTTCCCCCCAGACTACACACAAAAAAATGACAATTTTAAGAGTTTTGTGAGTTATCGTTTTAAACTACAGTATATTATCCTGTTTTTCTGAATTAACAAGATAATCATCTCATCTGTTTCTTTCTGCTGACCCAGTTCAGGGTCACAGACAACATTCACACCTACAGCCAATACAGCCTTTATTTTAGTTAAGCTAACCCATGTATGTCTTTGGACTGTGGGAAGAAGATCGGATACCCGGGGAGAACCCACGTAAACATGGGAAGAACTCCACAAACTCAACCAGCCAGTGGATTCAAACCCAGGACTTTTAGTTTGACTGATTGTGTGAATCTGTTAAGTTTAAACTGAGCTTATCTGAGTCCTGTAAATATTAATTAATCCAGTGTATGCCTGTCTCCACACTGTTGGAGTCACATGCAGGCTTGCAGTAAAGATCACTGTCCTTGATTGAGCACCATGTCCTTGTGATTAAAGCGGGCGAGCCTTAACAGGATTACGCTCGGCCAGGACAATCCCTCCTGCTGCTGCTGGCCGACATCCTCCAACACCGTCACGTCTACTAACAAATCAGCTCACACTCTCACTGCATCGGCTGACTGTCTCTCTAAATTCCACCTGCACACTTGACACAGCAGCCCTGATTTGAATATATTCACTCATTCATCTACATTTTTTCTCGGTGAAGATATTACAACAGAGTGGGAAATAAATCCATGAAGAAAAGCAAAAACGTGCTTATTTTATCATATATGTTGGTAAACTGAACCTTTATGATCAGACAATTGCTGCTCATACAGCGGGACATGTATAATATTGAAGTGGCTGCCGTGAGAGCGTGGAAATCTCTGTTTATTTAAGCCTGCAATAACTGATCTGTCACGTGGGACTTGCCAGCTGTGACCAGCTGCTATGACAGCGGTGCGAGTTCATCAAAACACAAAAGTTAACCTCTAACAATGAGCTGAAACCTGCTGTAAAACACTGTAAAGGATTCAGCTTCAGAATGACTATTAGGTAATACATACACTGCAACAATCCCCAGAGTAAAAATGTTGGGTCTAAGTGGTGAGAGATTCTAACTGTACAGAAACTACAGGAAAAAATCTCCTTTACTATCTCACAGAAGTAAAACAAATAAAACTAACAATATGTGAGGAACAAAGCATGCTGTGGACCTTCCTGTTTCAAAACTGTAGCAGCTGTTGTGTTAATTGTCTGAAACTGGTAACAATGGCACCCATTAGAGTGCAGCAACTGGAGAAGTCAGCTAATTGGAGGCTCACTGGTTCACAGTCAGACTGAGTCGAAACTAAAAGTCACAAACTAGAACCAAAGTGTGTTTGAGACTGGTTCACATGATAATTAATACTGGGAATTAAAATCCAAAACAGGGAAGAGATTAAGAGTGTAGCTTAAGAACCCTTTGTTCACTGTGAACCCTGCTGGTACAGCCAAGGTGCAGGTAGACTGGCAGCAGGAGACGAGGGATAAATGAGGCATTAGTGGGCTACAGAGCTCCCGCTGCTCCTGCCACTGAGACACTACTGTTTAGATGTCTGGCCAGCTTTGACACCTCCGAGTACGAATGCACGTGTGAGGGTGTTAGTACACCGTGGATATAGGTCGCCGTGCTGTTCCCACAGACAGAGGATCCATGTGGTGGTAATTACAGAAGGCACTGGCGACATGAGCTCATGAAACTTCTCAGCCCGATGCTGACAAAGGGGAATAATTACTAAAGTGTGGTTATCCGATAATTCCACAGCCACATAAACCACATCAGCCACTTTTTACGGTGATATTAAACCAACTCAACTCAAAATTTTCAAAATGAATGAATTAAACTGATTCTGCTAGTTCTCTTTCCAGGCTGTTACTCGTGTGTTTCTCCAGCTCACTTCTGCTACAGCTGTTGTTTACGTTCACATTTTTTCATATTTGCCTCAGACATATAAAAAGCAGCCACCTGTCATTAAGTTTCTGATTTCCTATGAGCAATACAAACCTAAAAGGCCGCTCGTTTCTTCTGAAATTATTCCCTCCTACAATTTTCCAGTAATTTGGATTCCCGACTGGTTGGTATTTTCATCACACACGCTGATACATGCTTAACTGCCTTCCGGCATCAAAGTCAGGATTTTAGAAATATAAGAAGGAACAGTTAAAAAAAAAGGGAATATAAGAACTAGTCCATTTAAAGTTTACCATTTACTTTACACTGTCTTCCTTCTGTAATCTCTCCTGACGTCCTCTGTACATATTGATGATTTGAACCAAAATCATTTGAATTAATTCGGACCTACTAACACTGATTTACAGTTCAAGTACTATACAATTTGGTACATCTCAGCTTTTTCTCCTTGTTTTCCTTTATTTTGAAAACCAGGTTCCCACTGAGACAGTAGATGATCAGTTGAAGGGCCTGATGCATCTCTTGTGTGCTACGTCAGGTCTTTGCAGGCCTTTTGTCCTCCACTTGTCCAGTTTCCTCACTTTTTATGGACACTCTGCACGGCAACCCCTGAGGCTACCAAAGCAAAAACACTGTATTATGCAGTCAGATTTTACAACGTCTGACTGTGTTTGCATGTCTTGAAACGTTTTTCACAGCAACTTTCACAGGGAAGGTGAACTATAGAATTATAATTCAGTGTCAGTGTTTCCATGAAAGTAGCTTCAAAGTTACTCCACATAAACAAGTAAATGAATAAATTAAGAAAAATCGAAATAATAATGTGCACCATTAGTCCAAATATAAAATCTAAGTTCTCAGAAACAAGCACAGTACAGAATCTTTGAGCAAATTTAGCTTTCATTTTATATTAATATTTATTTCCATTTTCAGTTTCTTTGTTTTGTTTGCTTCAAATAATTTTTTTACAGTTTTCTTTTTTGGGGTAGGTGGGTGGGGGTTGCCATGGAGACAGCAGAAACAAGCCGTAAACTCAGAATTAACATACTTTTTTAACAGTTTTCTATTTTGTACATACAAAAGGCACAGAGCAACATCTATTCAGCATTCATCTGAAGCCTTTCTGAGCAGCAGTTCAGATACAAAAAGAACAAAACTCACGGTCAGAGCTGAAGTCATCTATCAGGATTATTTCTTGAATCAATGATGGCGGACTTCGCATCAGGACACTGAGCGGGAAAAGAAAATAAGATAAGATAAGATAAGATAAGACTTGATCCCATGGCAGGGAAATTTGTGCTGTGATAGAAGAAGATTAGAGCAAGCACACAAGTTGGTGTCATTTCTCCTGTCTAATTTGGCCACTTGCGTCATTACCTTTTAATGGTGCGAAGAAGAGTAGAGCGGGCCTCGTTGTGAAAAGTTATGACGATACTTGTGGAGGGAAGGTCTGTGTCATAAGTCAGAGCTGCACACCTGCACGCAGGGGTGAGAAGGTCACATGTGGTAACTCATACAAACCTGGACGTCTTGTATTCACGCACACACATGCTGGACACAGTTTCAGACACATGCGATTGGCCGAGCTGCCCCGCGGAGTCGTCTCTGCATTGTTGCTGTAGTGACATAGAAATATCCAGTTGCCCAGCAACATTCGCACAGATATCTGACCCTCCGTTTTAATCTGCTACCTGTTGCTGGGCGCATTGAGCCTAGGTTATAAGGTATGAAATTCAAATATCATACACCACAACGAAACAGGAAAATAAAGGCAACAATATACATTCACTAAGGAGTCATTATTACAAGATTAACAATCACTGCACGATTGCAGCGTTTGTTTAATTAGTAAGTCGTACGGGTATGTTCACATATTAGACGTGCTGCCATTTGATATAATTACATATGAGACTTTGATGTAATTTTGTAATGAAAAAGAAATCAACAGCAGCTTATAATAGGAACAGAAAATTAAACTGGGAAAATATAGCATGCGGAACCATTATCAGAAATAAAATGAAACATCTTTATAAAAATAGTTTGGATGTTCTCAAATGTTACAATCCTCGTGAAAACCCTCTGAGGAAAAAACAGTTTGCACCAATGACTTTCGAAAACATTCATTGGTTTGTACAGTGATGTGCTGTAAAAGCTGTCACAATGTATCATCAAGTCCTATTACCTTCTTGTAGCATGCTGTCAACGTATAAAAATTTAAAACGAGGGCTAAAATACCTTAGCAACCCGTGAGAGTGGTCAGAGACTCACTGGAATATCCATATGTCATATTCAAATATTTAAATTTGGAAGTGTGAAGATTTTCTATTCCACTTATGCTGTGGTTCGCAGTGTTTGTGGGGCAAGAACAGCACTTGGCTTTTATTTAGCACTATTTAGCCATCATGATCAAGACTCCTGTAGGGATTATTCTCAAAGGAAATTCTCTGGCCAGTGATTATTTTTAGTGTTTTTTAAACGTTGAATACAGCAGAATTTCTGAAATCACACGAAGTACGGAGGGCAGAGACAAAAGCTTGAATTTTTTCATAGTTAAAATAGACGTTTTGAGTGAATTTCTCCACTTTAGTAGGATTTTACATGATTTCACAGGTCAAAGCCTCTTAGGCCGGCTGTCCCTTTCAAACAAAGGTTTAAACAGTAGGTGGGTAAAGACTGTCTGCTCACATAGAAAACCAAGAACCTGTTCAACATAAGAAGTGCATTTTTAAAGATATGTATCTAAAATACTGAAAAAATATTTTAAATAATAAGCTAATTGTTGGTAAATAAACAGCTGGCAGTATTATACTATACAGCTCATACTGTTTAGAAGTTATGTTTTCTCCACCAACACTCTAAACAGCAGTTTCATCCAGTGAAACTAGCTTTCACGAGTTTACTGTAATTTAACAGGAGAATCACTTGTTTAATTATATATTATATAATTAAACATATGCATGTATAATAACCTTTTACCTGCTTTCAGCCGAGCTCACACTTTGTTTATTGCCTATTGTCCTCTTCTGTTTATGACTCACTTGTGTTGTTTCCTGCAATTTTATGCCTCAGCGTAACAGTGAACAGAACGCGGCTTTAAAAAGGAGCAACCTGCTCTGCATAAATAAAGGTTGAATAAAAAAAGAACTTTCAGTTGGCAGCCATTTAGCTGCATTTTCCAGTTATAGAAGAAGCCCAACAATCACGGATAAGTGGATTTTAGAGCAATCTGGATAAAAAACAAAACTCAAAAGAGGGAAAATATCTTCTGAGAAAAACTAAAGGTTTGTTTTACTTCAACTCAAATGCAGATCTTTTGCACAGCTCATACAAGATTAGTCCCCGATCCACTTGTGCTGATCAGAGGAGGCAGACAGTACCTGGACTAACCCCGCTCACCTGTAGTGTCGAGTGTCTCGTATGGCTCGCTCGCTGCCCAGCCGGTCGCTCTCCTGCAGGTTGAAGGCATGGTCCTTGTACGGGTCGTCGCCTGGTTTCAGCTGCTTTGCTGCTAAGTAAGCCTTCTCATCGAAGCTGCCCAGCAGCTGGCCCTGCTGCTCGGCCCGAGGGGGCTGGGTCACCTGCACAAAATGATGAAAGCTGGATTCAAATGCTAAGAAAAACAAGGATTGTTGTGAATGACTGATACTCAAAAGTGTGCACGAGTGTGATTTAAATTGTATACACACACAAAACTCTCTTGCTGTCACTCAGGCATACACAGGTGATTTTGACTTTCAACACTCCACTCGCTCAGTGCCTTTTATCAACAATCAGCACCTATAATTCCTGTGAAAGTGACACACAAAGGGAACTGTCTGTCTTAACAAACTCTACAAGACACCTGTCTGCATTTGGGAATAATTTGGGATCCAGTATCCTCCTCAAGATAAGAGAAAAAACAACTCTGACATCTCTGAAGATTAAAAACAGCTCATCTGATATTTGTAAGCCCTTACACTCTGCTAACTAAACATCTCACAATCTTGTTTTTTTAAATGTGACTTTGTAATATCTGTTCAGGGACATCCCCCCAAAAAGCCTCTTGGCAATCTCTGGCATATTTCCTGCCATAATTATTAATGTGCAGCATCCCTGCTAAATAAGGCAAAAAATAAATAAATTGCTTTAACTTTTAATCCAATGTGAAGAAAAGTACAAGCCAAGTGATTAAAATGTAAATGCTATTTTCTTATTCAGGTCATCGTGTCAGTGCTAACAGGGCAAAACGGGATGGGCACTCATCAAATCGGAATACATAGTCTATAAATCCTCAGTAATTAATGGTTTTTCCCCGCAAGGAGCTTTAACACTCTCTGGCAGCCTGGGTGAGTGGGAGGTTAAAATAGCTGATGAATACATAAAGGGAGATGAGAGCAGCCCTCATTAGAGATGCAACGGCAAAATGGACAGAGACAGAAAGGCAGCGGTTTTGTACTGCACCGCTTTATTAAAGGTCGGTGTAAGCAGGGGGATTTAGAGAAAGCTCCTGAAGAGGTTCAGGTAAGACTGACCTCATTTTCAGTCACCCCAGAGGAGCAGTATGACCCCGCAAGCCTCAAGGATTCATGCTCAAATATATCTGCGCTGCACAGCTAGAGAGAAAGCCAGCTGAAGGGCACACTTACTATAGCAGCGAGACCTCTAGTTTTAAGGCTGTAATGTATATTTTTCAACAGTGGACCAGGTGATGATAAAGCTCAAAATCTGACTGTTCAGTTTACCGCCTTTTAGCTCATTGTTTTGGTTTTTATTTGGTGGTTAATGGTGGGAATTCGAGGAGCAGCAGCCTTATTACATCAGCAACATGAAACAAACTAAACAAATTGCATCCAGCAGGTGAAAATAGTCATGCTGACATTATTCAGAATCAATGCTAATGTCACTTAATGCCTGGTGGAGGAATCTGTGCATGTGGGATTAAATTGGGCCAGCTAGCAGCTAGTACATACATTAGCTCATGAACTTGAGCTCTTTAGACTTCTTGGAATTTCTTTAAAAACTACACTAATTTATTTTGACAAGTGCATACAGTGGTGGCAGCATATTTCTGATAGATCAGCACAAAATACGGGTTTATGTTATTGAAATAACAGCAAAATGCTGCCTGAATTTGCAAAGTTTAGACATTACAGCTTACATAATATGTAAAATAGGTCTAAATTCTAGTCTATAAGCTTACTCATTATATTTTATATGATAGTCATTTTTTTTATCTTTCAGAGAATTGCTGAGTTATGATGTTTTTTCTACAAAAGAAAAACAAAAATCAAAAATACGTAAAATACTAAGTCTCATTCTCTTGTATATACCAAATTGAAAGCTGTAATCATGAGCTGAGTACAAAATTTAATGAAATCCACTTCAATCAATTGATCATTAAAGTGATAACCAAGCTGTTTGAACTCACTCTATGCATCAAGTACATTTCACTGATAAGGACATATAATTTTCTATCTTTTTTTACATCTACTTGCTAATTAGATGTAGATAGATTTCTAATAAAATTACTCATCTGTATGCAAAACAGGATTAATCCTAATCCTAATTTCAGAAGCCATTTACAGATGGCAGGAGTATTTGAGGAAAACACCAAACAAAGCCCGGCAGCTTTAGCTTTGAAACAGTAACAGCTTCAACAAATCTAATCTGTTTGGCTCGATCGATTGGCAAACCAGATTAACTGCAGCCAATTACAGAAAAATTTAAATTTAAATTTCTTTGGCTGTTATTGTAACATTTTCTAGCCCTGTAACCTGATGCTTGTTACACAGAGAAATACATGAGAATTTATTTAGCTATTATTTATTTTTACGTATTTGATTGATGTTGAGCAAATTGAAATCAATTTTTCCAGGATGACAAAAACCAAACATAAATCCAATAAAATACCCAACTGAATGACATTTAAACTGAAATTAGATGTGTTTTTCATATAATTTAATCAAGGTTGATTAAGTATACCAGATTCATTTAGATGAAAATATAGAGGTGTGATAATTTATTTATTTATTTATTTATTTAGGATAGTGCATGTTAATGAACATAAATGTAAAAAAAAAAATTACATGAATGCAAACATACCAGATTATAGCCAAGGGCTCATTTCCATCTGTTGTCCTTAAGAATAAAAAATAGACATAATAATTCATAAAAATTCATCGTTCATTCATAATAAAAAATCCATCACCAAACTTACACATACACACCATTCTGTTCCCAAATAAAACATTAAAACTATACAACTCATACATGATCACACACTTGATTTGTTTTGAATTATGCTCATTCAGCAGATTCTGGTAAATTTACAATCATTTTAAACAAGAACAGTTCTGGCTTTTTAGAGCTAAGGTACTCTATGTAAAGCAGGCTCTTAAGGCCCAAACTGTTATCATTTGTGAATGTAAACAAACTGTCCATTAGCAGTCTCTAAATCATCTCGGAGGGGACACAATCGGGGCTACGGGCCTATATTTATCACTGCTATTAATTTATCTTTTCAGGCTGGAGCCAAGCCTGAGATAACAGAGTCAGGCCATGGACTAGAAAATCTGCAAAACAAGTGGGATAGCTTAATAAGTATATGTTGCATGTGAAATTCATTATTATGTTAAGTTCTTCTACCATAACGTGATATTTTGACTGTTTTTTATCTTCGCGTTGTTCTGATTTCTTTCCAAAATCCCTTGGTTATCTGTAAATATCATCATGACTAAATATTAAAAGCTACAAAAAATGGTACAGAGAGGATATTAAGATATAAATAACAGAAGGCGCTTTGAGGCTCGGTCCACTGAATTAAACATGAGCTTAGTCTGGAAGATGAACACATGTCCGCTCTTTCAGGCTGAGTTAAAAGACTCAACAAGTCACATGCAAGTGCAATCTGCCTGATTGCCCGGAGACGCAGCCCTGCTGTGGCTGTGGTAACAGATGAGTCCACAGAACATCTATGTAGGTGTGTACTAATTTGAATATATTTTATTTCACCCCATGTGTGAAGCACTTTGTGTATTTTTAAAAGTGCTACGTAAATGAAATTATTATTATTACTGTCAAGCTAGTTTTCATCATCAGCAAAACTGGTTCTTTTCTCTAAAGAGTATTTTTGGTCATTTAAAAAAGCAGACTTGCACATTTGGTATACGTTTGGAGACTGACATCTAACAGGGATTCATTTAAAATGAAAAGACACAATGCCAGGGGAAGGTAGTTTCAGGTCGAGCAAGACAGATACGTCCATAAACACTCTGTGAACAACAGCAATGAGCCACCTACATATTAGGCCTAGACCCTGCTCTGCAACTTTACATGGTCTGCCTCCTTTAGTAATAATACCACTTACAGTTGATCTTGGAATATCTAGGAGAAAGAAATTTCACAGTCCGACTTATTATAACAGTGGTTTTGTATGACAGCACCACACTCAGACTCAGTCAGCTCTTTAGAACGAGCCAGTCTTTCACAAATGTTTGTAAAGGCTACGTGCTTAAATTTATATGCCTGTGGCAATGGGACTGAACACACCTGAGTTCAAAGACTAAGAGGTGTGGCCCAACACTTTCATCCATATAGCTAATGTGTATTGATATGCAAATTTTCTTTTCAGAGAAAGATGGGTGGGTAAATTTAGAAATTATATCCCAGTGTAGGTGTCGGCTCATCGAGGATTCTATAAGAACACATGAGTTTGGAATAATTATAGAGCTGTTTCTGCTTTAGTCATTTCATCTTATTTGGGTTAAGTCAGTCAGGAAAGAAATATGCGCTGCATTTCTTTAGGACATACCAGGATCGAACAGGGTTTATACTACAGGCAATCGAATTTAAACAAACCACGCACACTTTGCAGATTAGATGGGTTTTGGAGTTAAAACTCTTGATAAATAAGAAAAAAAACCATTTTCTTGGAATGCTGCTTATTTTTGCAATGTTTATCCGGGTTTTAAAAGCTTTTGTGTTTGTGTAGTGGAAGTTGCCAAACTACAAAGCATTAGTTGAGCTTTGTACTCTCACAAAGTCTTCAAGTTATGTATGCATCACTGTAATGGAATATGTAGTTAATCCTAGCTCAGACGAGATTGTTAACAGCACAGTTCTCTCATGAAGTGTATGTCAGAAATAATGTTTGACAAAAAAAAAAAAGTCTGGGCACCCAGACCAGCAGTCTGAGCCGGTTCCAGGTACTGACAACTTCTTATTATCAAATCATACATTAATAATGTTAGTAACCAAAAAAAAAAAATTAGTAGGGGGGACACGTGTTGCAAGAAAAAATGACAAAGTAATTGGCTGATGTGGCTCTGCGATGACATGATATGAGGGGAGCTGTGCAGGTTGGCGAGGCTGTCAGTTAGTGTGAACTCTAAAATCAAATTAGACGATGAAAAATGCTCGTGCACTTGGTTACTGTAGCAAAACAAAAGCAATTCTGGGAAACTGGAGGCTCAGTGGGAGAAATGTGGAGGAAAAAAGTGGAGACAGTGCCGACAGCTTTCAAAGATGATGTATTAGTGATTCAAAAGCATTTAATGAACATAAGTGACAAAAAAGAGAGGCCTAAGAGGACGGAAGGAGGAGAGAATGACAAGAAAGAAGGATGGAAAGAAAGAAATTGTTAAGGAGGGAATACATGAAAAAGAAATAGATAGATGGTGGAAAAAAAATAGATAACTAATGAAGAAGATAAAATAAAGATACAAAGGAAATAAGGAAAGAATAAAGAATGAGAGGAGAGATTGGGCAATAAAGGGAAAGACAAAGTGAAAAGAAAGGAAGGGAAAAATAAACAATTGGAAAGTCTGTAAGAAAGAAAGAAAGAAAGAAAGCCTTCCTCTGTACCAGCCTGCTCTTGTTGAACCGTGGGACCCTGCTGTGCCGAGCTGGCAGCCTGTGAGCTTCAGGTCAGATTACCAGGACAAACTACAACTAGAAAATCTCAGTTTGGTGATAAAGGTGAACGACCCCGCTGAGCAAATCAAAGATTACAAACAGTAAAGGCTTCACTTTCAAAACTAAAGCATACAGACCAAAGAACAATCTGATTAGAAGTGAGGTCTGTTTATGGTTCAGCAGCAGTTTGCAGTTTATGGCACAAGCTTGTAAACTGTGACGGGGACATGATACACCTCGCTCTCTCCTCTGACTGCAGTCACACTGAGGGTTTTTTAAACTAATTCCATATTTGTTTGTGTGCATTCTCCGATCATCGCCATACTCTTGGCCAGTGCTCACACACTAATGCAAACCACAGCAGTATTTCCACATCAGTCCCTGTCTCCTTAAAACTGAACTGGATACACACACTTAAGTGATTTTTATATTTGCTTACTGGGTGGTAGTGGCATAGATATCTGAGGGAAAGTGCTTGGTTATGCCTTTGCCCTAAAAATATTCTATTAAGATTCACTTTTACTTTAAATTTTACACATAATCTCTTATTGTTTAAGCAAAAACCTTTCCACCTTCTGACAAGATTAAAAGGAGCTTTTAGTCATTTATATTGAGTCAATGACCTGTCAGTTATTCCCAGGATACCAGATTATTTTTCTGCACTGCTCTAAAAGCACAAGCTACAGGTCTTGTATCTCTTCACACTAAATGCAATAGAAAGCCTGCAGCCCGACTAGACTGGATATTCTAATCTGAGCTGGCATGTAGCCAGTTCCAGCTCTATACTGTTCAGATCGCGTCTGTAGGCTGTGTTGCAACCTGGTGGCTACTAAAAGTCAAGCCTGACGACCACCACACCTACAGTCTCGGTATTTTTCCTCCTTCCCTCAGGCAACAACAGGCGAATACAGACATGACCTGACTGAAACAGGCCCTTTAATGACAGAATGCCCGACCTGGGAGTCCGTGTTTTTCACCTCACATTTGCAATCAGGGAAAGGTCGCAGCATAATGTGGTTTACTAGGCGTTTGCGCACGACGCACGAGACTTACGGAAAGCCTCTTACGGGTACTTGAGGTTCCCTGGCGTCGGGTGTGCAGCTCAGAAAGGCGGGGAAACGCAACAAAATAGGGCTGCACGGCAGGCTGTAGATTGCTCTGCAGGTTGCGTGCACCTGACGAGGTTGAAGTCGGCGCTCAAGCCTGCAGCCTACACGTCCAGTCAAACTGTGACACTTACAGCTGTGCAGCACCACCTCCACCTCCATCCTCATCATCCGTGGGTTCGCGCACACACATGCACATCAACATGCAGCACACACTCTCCTGCAGCTCGGCGCCTTCAGCAACAGCGCCGCTCTCATCCCCCCTTTCCTCTTTATCCCTCACAGCCGTGCTCACTCACTATCAGCGGGATGGTCCTGTCATCCCGGTGAATCTCCAGTCGACCGGGGATCACCTTCTGCCCGTGGCCCCTGCCGCGAGTCTGCGAAGCCGATGACGACGGCGACGACTGGGGCTTGTTGTCCTGCCACAGGTAATAAAACGTCCCTAAGATCCATGCAACGGTCAGAATCGCGATGGCGTTGGCCCGTATCCTTCGCATGGTGAGCCCATACGGAGGGCTCCGCAGCCTGGCTGGTTCAGGTCCGTGCGCCGTGGAAGGTACAGCCTCCCACGCCGGTGATGGGTCGAACCGCAGCGCAGACAGACAGCCTCTCTGTCTCTGCGCGTACAGCCGCTTCTACCAGAGCGATGCCTCTCTGCTGGGATTTGCGCACTGACAGAGCCACGGTCCTAGCGCCGAGTCATATCATCTCCCCACTCTCAAACACTCGCGCGCTCACGCACGCTCACGCGTTATCCATCCGCTGGCTGTGATGAGGAGAGCGCGTCCAATCTACGACGAGCAGCTGACACGCAAGCTTGGGTGCAGATCATTGGGGGAAACAAAGGAAAGACTCAGATGAGAGATCTTCACTTCTGGCTCTTTCAAGCTTTAATTCGCGGTGATCTTTTAGTTTTTACTCCCTTTGCGCGTCACTGAAGCAATGCTGGTTGGTTTTACCTACATGAACATCACCTCTTTCCCTTTAAACCAAAAGCAGCTCCCCTTGTTTGTAGAATAGCCAAAGCATTAAGGGTGTAGGGTAGCTAAGTCGACCTCCACCCAATGCTTTAGAACGGCATTTGGAACAGATTTGAGGAGCTGTGTCTTTGTACTTCGAGTTTCCGAAGGTAGTTTTTAGAGGCAAATATTTTACTTTTAGTCTTTAAAGTTGATTCGTTTAAATAACACGAGGCATTTTTGGAGGTTCAGCATCCTGAAGAAGAAAATCAGAGGTGAAATAGAAAATGTTGGGCTGTAACTAAATGTGTTTATGAGTCTTTATTACAATACAAAAATAATTAATAGGGGAAAAATGCTCATCACATTCACAGAAATGTTTGGATGTCTTTTTCTTATTCTGTTTGTAGTATTATAAAAACGAAGAAAAACAGCAAGTTTCGTTCTATAAAAAAACTACAAATGAGCAATTCATTTGCATTATTTAATTCATCTACCAATCAATAAACCGATTTTTAAAGCTGTGGTAAGTTGGGTTTTAAGAGGAAAATCAATAATAACCTTTCAGCTTATTATAATTTAGCAGTCTGGGAGAGAACTGGGCTGCTTTACCTCAGTGGGCTTTCAGGCTTTTATGACAGGAGACTTTGGCCAATCAGTGCTCTTTTAAAATCTCCCATTCAGACATTTTCAGGATAAAACAAAACTCTTATTATAACAAAGTGGGGTTGAGCAATAGTTAAGTAGTGGGTTTTCATCTGGTCCCCTTTACTTGCTATTTTTCAGCAGATGAGAAGCACATGCAAATGACCATCTGGTGGGCATTGCTTAGAACAAAGATGGGAGAGCTGTAGGAGAAGCCGCAGTCGTGTTTTTGTCTTTTTTCCACATCTCCGTCTCCACGTCACTTTGCATCACTTCAGTCCAATCCAGGTTTATTTATACAGGGCCAATTCCCAACAACAGTCGCCTGAAAGTGATTTATACTATAAAGACCCTACTGTATTTGAGGAACATCCCTGCACTTAAACAATCCTCTGTGAGCCAACACTTTGCGACGACGGGAAGGAAAAAAATCTCTTTTAACAGGAGGCATGCTGCTATATAAACACAGCGACTGAAAAGTGCTCAGTGTGTCATATGACATCCTGCAGCAGCCTGAACCTATGACATCATAATTAACTGATTGTTCAGGGTCACTTAATCCTGGTTTAAGCTTTATCAAAAAGGAAAGTTTTGAGTCCAATCTTAAACATATCTCTATTTAGCTGTGTATGTGTGATTGCACTGTCTCTTATGGGTCCAACACTCATGACAAATGGCAACTTATTGATCAAGCATGGTGTCCAACCATGCAGATAATTAGGTTTTGTCCCTGCAATTTATAATGGAGGTCAGTGTAGTTTAATCTGTGGTGTGCAAAGCATGAAAAAAAACGTCACCTTCTTCTATTCCAGCAACAGTGGTTCTCTTATTTCTTAATTTGCAAATGTAATTGGATTAGTTTCTTATGCACAGAGATATGAATCAAAACTGAAATGAAATGCTGGCCAAATAAAACCAGAACCGAACCAGCTACACATAATGAGAAAAAATTCATTCACTTAAATATATTGACCCTTTTAATTTCTTCAGTACAACATCTGCTTCATGCTGAATCTAAATAAAACCTGCTGCAACATTTTTCCTCATTGCACAGGTAGGCTCATTAGTCTACCTATGCATTTTAAATAACGCTTCTAAATTTGGAGCCTCCAGCTCTCGCCGAGTAAATTAAGCAATGCAGCTAAACCGATCACGAAGACAAAGGAAGACTTTGTAGCAGCATGAATATTTAACTCTTGGTTTGCACAGATGACCTTTGCAACTATGACATATTCTGTGTGCGAATAAATCAGAGGCGTACGAAAAAGTCAGAATACATTAGCCTGAGAGGACCCCTCTCCAAAATCCGTAACAACCTTTAAACGGCCTCAGACACCAGCGAAGAAATCAGAGCAGCGCTATAACACCCCAGAGGCATAACAGAGCTGTGGAGGCTGAAATTTCTCATCTTATTCCCTCTCTGCTACAAGAAACAGAAAAAACAGCCCACAATATGAGCTCATCCAGCCCCACCTAACAGAAAATGCTATGTGTGCGACGTCCTCACAAAGCTAGGCCCACCGCTACAACATTGGGAATCAGGAATGCCGAGTTTTCCTTGACAGAAGAAGATAAAGAAATGTGATCCAGCAACGGTGGAGGGAAGGCAACGAGGAGCAAAATGAAATCAATAACTGGAACACAAACCCGTCTGCAGCTGTGCACTGTTATGTTTTTAACTGCTGATGCATTCAAGCAATTATTTTGTGATGAAGCACGCTCAGAAATGCCAACAGGCTTACTTTTCTCTGTTATTTCTGGTGTTTAATAGAACCACTTTCTAATGAGTTTATAACTCCTGTGGCTTTAAATTTCTAAAAAGCTAATTACATGCTTTTTGCATCAGTTGTAAGCGTGGGTGAGAGCTTGTAAAAAAAAAAAAGAACTCCCTTTACCACTATGGTGTATGGTCATTCCACGAGGAACACAGACAGTTGGTTGCACTAATTAACATAAGGTATCTTTGGACCGTGGGTGAATGCCAGAATACCAGGGCAGCCACAGGGAAAGCTTGCAAACACCAAACAGAAAGGCCTCAGTCGGGAGGTGGAATCAAACCCAGAACTTTTTTCCTGTGAGGCTGAATCAAATTATTAAGTATTTATCAATAGATCATCATATACAAATGCACAATCATGAAAGGATAAATGCTAAACAAAGGATTTGCAACCTGGCAACCCAAACCTGATTGTTATTGAAGAGAAAGCATGCAAGGTCAAATTAAAGTTGACGTATCATAACAAAATAACAGCAGGTCACTGAGTAATCCCATAAAGCTACTTTTGGCTGCTCCCTTATTCACAAGGGGTCACCACAGTGGGCAGCTCCGCATGTCTGGTTTTCACGCCGGATGCCCTTCCTGCTGCAACCCTGAAGGGATTTGTGTCTCTCCCAGGATCACCCCGGGGATCTTTTGGTTGTAAACATGCCAACCGCTACACTACGAAGCCAGTTACAGCATACAGTAAAAGACTGGCAGCAGCCTCAACCAGTAGCCATCATAGGCCCCTTATTTTCTTCCGAGTGTCTTTTTCATTATTTATTCCCTCTCTTCCATCCCTTCACTGAGAGACCCATCAGGCAGCGAGCTCTGCCCTCCATCCAGGCTGAGTATATAGAAAGGGAAGGTCACAGGGGTCAGAGCCACATCTGGCTCAAGGCTGGGAGATATTTGTCTTCATTCGTACAGACAGGGCTGCGCCTCTCGCGGCTCTGCTGTCACAGTTATCTTTGGGAAAGACAGTGACACCCCAAAGCAGGGAGGGAAAAGTCTCTACACATTGAGACAAGGAGAGGATAAAAGAAGATAAACACACACAGCAGCCATGGTGAGGTGTTGGTACTGCCAGCTTAGCTGGGAACACCGCACACTCTAACGTCTCATGGAATTTTCTTCTTACATGGGGCCTGGCAATCAAGCTCTTAACAGGCCTTTTAAAGGTGCAGACAGGGAACCCTGGTTGCATGGGGGGCTGACAGCAGAGCAAACCTACTGCTAAAGTCAATATTGTCTCTCCTGAGATGTGTGGAAAGACAAAGCTCCACATTCCCACAACACAATCAAGCCTGCAAGGACTCTGCTGTTTCCTAAAATCTCTACTAGCTGGAAGGTTTCCATACCGATTATGACCTCTGACCTCTTTGTCCTTGAGGAGGTTTAACAGAGTATTGCATGATGGTTGTCACACAAAACATATTTTGCATCACACTTTGCAGTGTGTTCTGTATGTTTGTTTATTGCAAACACAGCTACAGACAGTCACCAGCAATTTTAGTTCCGGTGAGAATCACTGTCGGCATTTCACACAACTTTGCCAGACACCCCCCCCCCCCTCTCCAAAAAAAACCCCCCCCCAAAAAAACAAGCCTCTATGGAATTCCTCTATAATAATAGTGGAAACTCAGCCCACTCGACTGCCTCTCGGCTGTATCCGGTGATCATCGAGCTCTAAGAAATACAAGTTTAATCTTGCGTGTGTGTGTCTGTGCATTGTGTATATATTATGCAAATACAAAGTGTCAGAACACAAAGACAAAGCAGGAATTTATGCGAGCATCTGTCCTGATGCATATGGAGCAGGGTTTCAGCTTCTGGTGCTTCACTGAAGGCCAGATGGGACTTTACAGAGTCTGCTCTGTATAACTGGAGTATTTTTACATCAGGCCACGTAAAATGCATCTTTTAAGCATAACTCAGGGTGGCAGGTCTTGTTTAGCACTTTCACCTCAGACCAAGAGGGTGACTGGTTTGCTCCTGATGGCCTGGTGGAACTTCTTGTGTGGATATTGTCGACTCTCGGTTCTCTGTTTCCTCTCCAAGTCCAAAGACATATATGTTAGGTTACTCTGTGACTCTAAATTGTCTATAGTGAGCGTAAAGTAACTGGCAAACTGTCTAGGGTGCACCTTACCTCTCACCCTATGACAGCTGGGATAGCTCCAGCACCCTTACAAGCATGGAAATGTTAAGCAATTAAAAAAAAAAATAGAAGGGTAGTATAAGAAGCACTCCTTTTAGGCTTTAGAGGAGTATCTAAAACTGAAATATTGCAGACTTAACTGTGCATTCAGCAAAGTCTTCAAACATCCATAGAAACTTCCGAGACCTCTGAGCGCACACCTAATAATTAAATGACAAAAATTTCTGGCTTTACAAGGTAATGGTTCCAGGATTATACATGTCTCAGTGACAGTAGTTTTACAGCAAGACTCAGCTGAGAAATGAACTAATTTGTTTTATTGCTGAGAAAGGAGAAAGTCACAGTTTCCCTTCTCTTGTATATAAAGCTCGAGCCATGCGTGTGAAGTGTAGTTTGGCATAAAGTCTGCAACGGTTAGAGAAAGAACAAGCCCAGCTCTATTCAAGGACAAAGGTAAGGTTAATTGTTTAACAAATCACACCTTGGTTTACACATTTGTCTGATATTAAAAGTTCCCCGATTTGAGATATGGAGAAGACACTATTATGAGTTATGTCAGGAAGGGTGGTGTGCTGACCCTTTGTGAATAAGCGAGCAGCTGAAAGGAGCTTTTAGCTTGCAGAATCCACCTTATAGTTCCTCTAAAGCTCACTGATAATAAGATTTTGCATTTGGCTGGTTAATATTTAGAAAAACTGCTCAAAAATATAGCACAGCTTGGCTAGCTGTTTTCCACTCTTTAGTCTTTGTGCTAAGCTGATTGCACAGCCCCAAGTTTGAGATTGAAAGCTTGTTCTCGACTGAAAGTTAAAAAGAAGAACAATGAATTTCAAGTCTCAAGTCTGAGCAGTTAATTAAAAGTCCATCTGCTATAAAGAGCTTCATCTTCCAAGCGGTTCTTCTCTCAAGGCCTTTCAGGTGCTCCAGTTTTGTTTAACTCTTTGGTTTTCAGTTCAGTTCCATTCAGTTTAATCAATTTAGTTCAGTGATGAAGAGAAAACCCTTTGATTTTTGAGTTTGAGGAAACCCAGCAGTCTGACTTAAAGCCTACAGATGCCTGACTGCAAGATAGATTGTATACAGGAAGTGCAGAATTATTAGGCAAATGAGTATTTTGTCCACATCATCCTCTTCATGTATGTTGTCTTACTCCAAGCTGTATAGGCTCGAAAGCCTACTACCAATTAAGCATATTAGGTGATGTGCATCTCTGTAATGAGAAGGGGTGTGGTCTAATGACATCAACACCCTATATCAGGTGTGCATAATTATTAGGCAACGTCCTTTCCTTTGGCAAAATGGGTCAAAAGAAGGACTTGACAGGCTCAGAAAAGTCAAAAATAGTGAGATATCTTGCAGAGGGATGCAGCAGTCTCAAAAGTGCAAAGCTTCTGAAGCGTGATCATCGAACAATCAAGCGTTTCATTCAAAATATTCAAAAGAATATTTTTTCATTCAAAAGAAAAAAAGAGAAATGTTATAATAAGTTGCATATATCGGACACCCAGTTCAAGTATTGACACTTTTAATGAATGGATAGAAAAAACGTTTGCTTCGGTGAACCAAAAATTACTATTTATCTGTGGTGACTTTAATATTGATTTGCTAAATCCAACAAGGTTAAAAGCCATTGATGACTTTACTGACACGATGTACAGCTCATCACTACATGTATATCCAACAATAACAAAGCCAAGCAGAATAACATCCCATAGCGCCACTATTATTGACAATATTTTTACTAATGTCATGGATTTCCAAATTAATAGTGGCCTGCTTGTCTGTGATATAACTGACCACTTACCAGTTTTTGCTTATGAGGCTTATGATAATTTTCTAGATATTTTTACTATGTGGTACAATAAACATTGTCCTGTAAACGAACACATGACAAAGAAAAAAAAGATAAAAAGTCCTTGGCTCACAAAAGGAATTATTAATGCTTGCAAAAAGAAAAACAATCTGTATAAACAGTTTATCAAAGTAAAAACAAAAGAAGTGGAACAAAGATATAAAGCATATAGAAATAAATTGACTGATATTATAAGAACGAGCAAACAACTTTATTATAGAAGAAGATTATATGAAAATAAAAACAATATAAAAGGAACTTGGGATGTGTTAAATAACTTAATTAAACAAGGATCTTCTGGAACATCATATCCTGAATATTTTACTGATGCAAATGGTGAAAATCACAACATGAGTAATATTGTCGATGGGTTCAATAAATTCTTCATAAATGTTGGCCCTGAACGAGCAGCGGACATCCCGTGTCACAAAAATGAAAATATCAGTAATATAAAATCAAATCCCTTTTCACTGTTCCTCTCAGCTACAAATGAGCACGAAGTAATAAATATCACATTAAAATGTAAAAGTAAGTCTTCAATGGATTATCATGACATAAATATGTCTGTAGTTAAACAGGTTATTCTGAATATTGCTAGTCCCTTAACATATATCTGTAATTTATCATTTCAGTCCGGTTGTTTTCCAAAAAAAATGAAAATTGCGAAAGTAATACCACTATATAAAAGTAATGACAAACACAGTTTTACCAATTATAGGCCTATTTCTCTACTGCCTCAATTCTCAAAAATTCTAGAAAAACTTTTTAATTCAAGATGAGAAAAATTCCTTGAAAAACATCAAATAATAAATGTTGGTCAGTATGGTTTCAGAACACAAAGAACCACTTCAATGGCGATAATTGAGGCATTAGAAGAAATTACTGATACACTGGATAAAAATAAATATGCAGTTGGTATTTTTGTTGATCTCAAAAAGGCCTTCGACACAATCAATCACTCAATTTTATTGGATAAATTGGAAAGATATGGTATTCGAGGGAAAGCTGGTAACTGGTTAAAAAGTTACCTAACGGGTCGGGAACAATATGTTAGCATAGGGCATTACCATTCAGAGAAACTTGGTATTACATGTGGTGTTCCCCAAGGGTCAGTGTTGGGACCAAAACTTTTCAATGTATACATAAATGATATTTTTGATGTTTCTCAAGTACTTACACTCATACTGTTCGCAGATGACACCAACATATTTTTCAGTAGTGATGATTATACTGATCTTGTAATGACTGTAAACAGGGAGCTAAAATTAATTTTAAAAAATGGATGGACATAAATAAATTATCATTAAATATAAATAAAACTAAAGCAATGTTTTTTGGTAATTTAAAATATAATATAGAATTACCAATTGTCATTGAAGGTGTACCAATTGATAATGTGAGTGAAAACAAATTTTTGGGAGTCGTAATTGATAATAAAATTTCATGGAAACCCCACGTCAGACACATAAAAACCAAAATTTCCAGAAGCCTCGCAGTTTTGAACAAAGTGAAACAATTCCTTGATAAAGATGCACTTCGTACTCTGTACTGTACCCTGGTTCTTCCATATCTTACATATTGTGTGGAAGTGTGGGGAAATACATATAAAAATACAACTAATCCATTAGTCACAGTACAGAAACGAGCACTGCGTATTATTCACAAGGCTGGTTATCTAGATCATACTCACAAATTCTTTCTTCAGGCAAAGTTACTTAAATTCCAGGATCTGGTTAATTACAATACATCCATAATTTTGTAAAAAGCTTTTACTAAACTTTTACCGGCAAATTTACAAACTAGATTTGAAATTCGAGAAAAGGTTTATAATGTGAGAGGCTTTGGAGAATTCAAATTACCCAGAACTCGAACAACCCGTAAAGGTTTTTGTGTGTCTGTATGTGGTGTGAAAATCTGGAACAGTCTGAGTTTACAATTGAAACAATGCAAAAATATTCATAGATTTAAATTTCTCTACAAACAGTTGGTCTGGTCACAGTATACTCAATGATGCTTTTAGTGTGCTCTGTAATGTCTGTTCTCTTACCATTGCTGGTATGGATTCAAAAAAAAAAGAAAAAAAAAGTGTGCATATGTATGTACATATATGTACATGTGTGTGTAGATATATATGTATGTATATGTATGTGTGTTTGTTTCTTGTAATTATTACTGCCTGTTACCTGTGGTAATGCAATTTATAATTTATATATTCTGTATTCAGTTATGAAGGCTCTAATTGTTGGTTGCGAGCTGCCGCTTAGATGCTTGTATCTGCCCGGGGCTGTTGATGGGTCTGTATGCAATGATGGGCGTAGCTGCGGGAAGTTTATTGTTTTTTTTGTTGATGAGTGAGTATAGGGGTGGGATTTAATAAGTTTTCTTCGTCCCACTCCTTTTTCAGGCAATTTTTGTTTTTTGTTTTGTGCATTTTATGTTCAATATAGGTATTTGTTGTGCCTGAAAATGAACAAATAAATGAATGAATGAATGAATGAATGAATGAATGAATGAATGAATGAAAAATAGTCAACAGGGTCGCAAGAAGCGTGTGGAAAAACCAAGGCACAAAATAACTGCCCATGAACTGAGAAAAGTCAAGCGTGCAGCTGCCAAGATGCCACTTGCCACCAGTTTGGCCATATTTCAGAGCTGCAACATCACTGGAGTGCCCAAAAGCACAAGGTGTGCAATACTCAGAGACATGGCCAAGGTAAGAAAGGCTGAAAGACGACCACCACTGAACAAGACACACAAGCTGAAACGTCAAGACTGGGCCAAGAAATATCTCAAGACTGATTTTTCTAAGGTTTTATGGACTGATGAAATGAGAGTGAGTCTTGATGGGCCAGATGGATGGGCCCGTGGCTGGATTGGTAAAGGGCAGAGAGCTCCAGTCCGACTCAGACGCCAGCAAGGTGGAGGTGGAGTACTGGTTTGGGCTGGTATCATCAAAGATGAGCTTGTGGGGCCTTTTCGGGTTGAGGATGGAGTCAAGCTCAACTCCCAGTCCTACTGCCAGTTTCTGGAAGACACCTTCTTCAAGCAGTGGTACAGGAAGAAGTCTGCATCCTTCAAGAAAAACACGATTTTCATGCAGGACAATGCTCCATCACACGCGTCCAAGTACTCCACAGCGTGGCTGGCAAGAAAGGGTATAAAAGAAGAAAAACTAATGACATGGCCTCCTTGTTCACCTGATCTGAACCCCATTGAGAACCTGTGGTCCATCATCAAATGTGAGATTTACAAGGAGGGAAAACAGTACACCTCTCTGAACAGTGTCTGGGAGGCTGTGGTTGCTGCTGCACGCAATGTTGATGGTGAACAGATCAAAACACTGACAGGATCCATGGATGGCAGGCTTTTGAGTGTCCTTGCAAAGAAAGGTGGCTATATTGGTCGCTGATTTGTTTTTGTTTTGTTTTTGAATGTCAGAAACGTATATTTGTGAATGTGGAGATGTTATATTGGTTTCACTGGTAAAAATAAATAATTGAAATGGCTATATATTTGTTTTTTGTTAAGTTGCCTAATAATTATGCACAGTAATAGTCACCTGCACACACAGATATCCCCCTAAAATAGCTAAAACTAAAAACAAACTAAAAACTACTTCCAAAAACATTCAGCTTTGATATTAATGAGTTTTTTGGGTTCATTGAGAACATGGTTGTTGTTCAATAATAAAATTATTCCTCAAAAACACAACTTGCCTAATAATTCTGCACTCCCTGTATATCCCAGCAAATCAAATCCAAAACCCTAAAGCACCCAACTCAGAGTTTCTTTCCTTATGATGGAGTCCCTCTGCTACCGTACCAACTATCCTTACAACAGTTTTCTTAATCAGCCATTCGATGAGAGCAGATGCAGCTACTTTCCAAGCAGTGACGTCTGATGGAACAAAGCATCATTTGTGTTACTTTAATGCAAGTCACATCAAACGGGTGGAGCTCCAGGATAGGGAGACTTGTGAGCAGGAAAGTACACTGACCTGATGTGCACACGTTGTTAGACTGTATTACTTAAAGGTTATGTGAGCTACACCCCAACTAAACACATATTTGAAACACGATAAAGCTAACAATCATATCATCATATCGTACATCGCTCAACTCCTGCTGTAGTTTAGCAGCCAGTCTATGGTGCTTTGAGCCAGCAGAGCACTTCTACAACCACCAAAATGTAAGTGTCAGTATTTTGTCTGCAGGGTGGGTGCATTTGGGATTCACCGAAGAAATAGCCATGGTAGATGACAGAGGCTGAAAATGTTAATTAATCCAACAGCCGATGTGGAATTTTATTACAAGCTTAAAACTTTTTAAAGCTGGGAATCACAAAAAAAGGTCTTGTCTGAAAAAGAAATGTCTCTACCAAATGGTAGTTAAAACACGAAAGCCAGCGTCAAAACATGTTGGGTTTATCCATGGGGGGGGGGATAAAAACACCTGTGCAAAATTTAATAGCAATTAAGTTACTGACATATTTAAATCTGAGACAAGCCTGTGCACCACGGTCCTAAAATCACTCGTCATATCTACACATTCAAGTCTTCCAAAAAAACCAAGGAGGTATTTTCTCTGTGCCAGCTGTGAAGAAAGTAAAGCAGATGTGGACTGGTTTAAACTGGGCACACAGCTTCTAACTGGAACATCTTTTCCATTCCCACGCTGCTGCAGCATTCCAAGACATGACACCATCCCAGCGCTGGTGTTATAAGCACTCTTCATTTTTACAGTAGATTATTAGGGGCCAACGGGACAATACGGTGCTGCTGGATGCAGAAGACACACTTTAAAAAAAAGACAGAGCTACATTTTGGAGATTACTGAATTATTCAGTGCTTCTCTCAGCCTCACAGACACTGCTGTTTTCAAAGTCGCTGGGGACCTGCGTACTATGATGTCGGAGCTCTCCATATGCTCCAGTGATGCTTCTATCAGCCAAACATATTCTGCTGGTTTGGGCCCTGTTCTCAAGCTGGATCCTGTCTCCCTGCCCAGACGAGGAAGTCATCAGGATCCATCCAAGGGCCCGATGTAGAAAGCAGTTGGCAGACTTCACTGTTAGTGTGTGAGACTTACGGCGTTGCTGAGCAGTTGGGCTGTTGTGATTCTGTTACTCCAGCTGGCTTGGCTCAGTTTAGGAAGTCCATTAGCAGGACAAGTTACAGTGTGAGTATTCTCCGGTGCCCCGGCTCTGAGGACAATGGGCTTATCTGGGAAAGGACTTCCAGATGAGATGTGGATGGCTGACTGTTCGCAAACAGATAGGGAGAGGAGCTACTTTTCTTTATTTGTGAAAGCGGGAAGAGGAAGTGCTGTAAATTAAACAACAACAACTAATAACTGATGAGCTCATTATCCAGTCTGCATGTTACCTGTATATCTATATTTCTGACAGAAGATTTTTCTTAAATTGGTTTATAACTAATGGAAATGTCAGAATAAAAAAAAGTAAAGGTGAACAATTAAAACTGCTACTCAGTTAACAAATTGAATAGTCAAATATTTTAAGAAAAATCTGAATTTTGCTTAAAAAAAATAACACACAGTTGCTCCAGAACATCATTATTTCCTGAAGCTGCTCTCTTGGATTGAGATGTGGTGACTGTGGAGGCAATTTGTATACTGTGTACTCATTGTCATGTTCAAGAAACCAGTTTGAGATTATTTGAACTGTGTGACATGGTGCGTTATCCTGCTGGAAGCAGCCGTCAGCCTACACTGTGGCCACATAGACGGACAACGCTTAGTTGGCACTAAGAAGCCCCAAGTGTGCCAAAAACATACAGCATACATGCTATTCCAAAACCAGCAGCCTGAACAACATGTTCAGGCTGCTGGTTTTGTTGTTCAGTCATGTTGTTTATGCCAGATTCTGACAACCATCTGAATACTTCAGCAGAAACTGACAAGTAGTTTATTCAACCCTGTATTGTCCGTTTTGGTGAATCCATGAGGATGGCAACTTCAATTTCCTGTTCATAGGTGACAAGTGTAGGACCTGGTATGGTCTTCCGGTGCCGTAGCCAATCTGGTTTATTCACATTGTAGATTCAGAGATGCTCTTCTGCACACCTTGGTTGTAACAAGTGGATATTTGAGTTACTGTTGCCTTCCTTTAATCTCAAAGCAGTCTCCTCTGACCTCTGATTTTCACTCAGAAAACTGCAGTTCACTGAATATTTTTCAGGCCATTCTCTGTGAACCCTAAAAGTGACTGTGTGGAAAAATCCCATTAGACAGGAAGTTTCTAAAATATTTAAACCAGCTTGTCTGACAATAACCGCCAATTAAAGTTTGAATTTCAGCAGGTTATCCTTATCAGCAATGGATGTCTAAATGCACTGAGTTGCCGCCTGACTGCTGACTGATTTGCGTTTAAAAACAAATAAACATTTGAACAGCTGTAGCTAATAATCTGCCTGGCAAATCAATTTATTCAGCAGTGGTGTTAGCCACAAGAATTCTGAATATGCAGAGTAAAAATGTAGATGTTGAACATAAAAAGTAAAAAAATTCAATCATAAACCCATTTTTGCTGGTAAGTTATCGGTAGCTGTAGCCCACACATCTACACATAATTTATACTTAAGAGTCTGATGACATTTTCCGCAGTGACAATACTGTTTTGGCTTCCTACTAAATCCAAGCACTAAAAAGATTCATCACCTGCATAATGAATATGTGCAGTGTAGGTGTTGAGCGTTGCTGTCACACAGGCACAAACATGAGTGGAAATGCATGTTTATTGCCGATTATAGCCAAACAGAGAGACTGCACCGACCTGCTGGGTTGCTCTTCAGAAACAAATAACTCAATGAGAAATATGTCATCTACCCTCTTAGTCTTTATACAGTATACACTCAGTGGTAACAATAATTTCCACAAAACAATACTTAAAAAACAAAAATGTGAAACAGTCTTAGCAGAGAATGTGTGCAAACCTCTAAAAGCAGAAGAAGAGGAGATATTTCAAGGAAGGGATGTAGAAAATGCTACAAATTACAAGAAAGATCTATTTTCTTCCAGTCATCCAGATACCCAAACAACAGTGTCACTGACAACACTGACCAAGAAAAAAAAAAAAAAAAAAAAAAAAAAAAAAAATCCCAAAACATACATTCATTGCTTTAACTTTATTCAGAATAACCTGGGGGAGCATTGCTTTCGTTAAATATCTCCCAGGTGAACAGTAATTTGTCATTTGAACATACTATTGCAATGAAAAAGCAAAGATCCGAGTTAACATGAACAAACAGGACAAGGTTACAACACTTTTAATCTGTCTCAGAGCAAACCAGGCAACAGCCTTATACGTAAAAGAAAAAGTTACAGTGGCTAAGCTGAGACTCATGGTCACAGCAAAGGGCATAAATCAATAATATTTACATCAGTTATTCCATTAGTCTTCAAAGCAGCAAAGAAAGCCTTTAATAAACCCAAATATATTACATTTCATGTATGACAAAGGAAAAAAAAAAACCAAACAAACACTGTTTTGTAAAGTTTCTTTAGAAAAAAAATTATTATTAACATAGTTGGAGAGACATTTATGTCACTGAACCAACTAAATAAACCACAACATCAAAGCTACACATCACATGTTATTGACCATCTTCCATGGCAACGGCACACCCTGACAGAAACAGTTTCCCTCTTCAGGAAAAAAAACAACTTTGGAAAAGCACATGGCATAGACCTAGTTCCCAAATTCCCAAAGATCCAAGTCAGATTGAGCAGGAAGATCCATGGGGGCTGTGCCCTGTAACCCACAGGACGCACTGCAATCACGCCCTGATGGGTCACAGCGGCACGAGGGAGGCCTAGACCGTATAAGGCAGGTGGCTTCAATGTGGTGGCTCATAGGTGAAGCAAACCAGGGGAGAAACCGAGCGAGTGCTCCTCAAGCATTGCAAAGTTTAAATAAAAAAAAAAAAATTATTCCACGACAAAGAAGACAACAACGACAAACGAGACATTAAAACAGTGGAGAGTGAATTTAGAGCGATATTTAAACTGTAAAAAACAAACGAGGAAAATATGTTAGCTGCAACAAATGATTAAATAAAACACAAAAACCACAAATGTGCAGTAAAGCTGTTTTAGTAAGTACCATCACTTGCAATGACAAGTCATGAGAGACAATCTTCAGAGTCGCAGAAGGCATTCACCAGTACTCCTGCAGAGTCTATATGGCATATGAAGCAGTGTTTGAGGCCGATGCAGTGCAACAGGAGGGAAGGGAGACTGTGTAAACCAGGCTTGTAATCATCTCCTGGTGAGTGCATGCACAACGTCTGTTGTTACAGTTGTCAATAGTGTCCGTTTTCCTCAGAGGGAATGTGTACCGTAGAGCCGTGAATCCCTTCTAGCGTTACAGCGACACATGCTTTTCAAATGTCAACGTCTACCTCACTCCCTCTCTCTCCCCGCCTGTTGAACGACCCTGGGCATTCCTACTGCTACTTCATGCACAGAGAGAGAAAGTCGACTTCGGCTCCCGTCCTGCTCTGTGGTTTTAGCATGACAACGGGAGGTCAACTCAGGTTAAAAAGAATCTGCAAGCAAAATCCTCTGACGTGCTTTGGACAAAAGCGTCCCATTCTAAGCGCTTCCAACTACCACGTGTATTTCTAGTTCACAGATGTCCAAGGAGTCGAAGAAAGGGGGGCAATTTATTATTTCTACTGTGGAGATGTTACTGTTCAGCGGGGCAAATGTTGCGGTCTTTGCAGCAGAAGTAATGCACCACCACGCCATTGGGATACCTGGCAAATGCACTGAAAGAGAAAATAAACAGATGTGTAAACACTTTCCTACTGATTGTTACAAGCACATAAACAAGCATTAAATGAAAGCTGAAGGAGTAAACTATGTGTATGTGGTATTAACAGCAGCTTGTCTCATAAGAAAATACAACTAAATTAATAAACGTGCATAACCCCACATTAGTGAGAGTTAATGTGTCTATAGAGCAAACAAATCATCCCACTTTTCAGTTTTAAGATTCAAATATTTGTCATATACTCAAATTTTCAGCAAAAGAATGGAGAAGAAAACCCAAAATCAATGAAATAAAGATAAAATTTGAAAACCAAGTAAATATAAAACAACAGCATGCTAAATCTGAACAGGACAGTCCTACCTATTTCCTATTTTCTTCTTGCAGACTCTGCAGATCTTCTCTTCTGTAATAACGCATTTAACCTGCTGGTGGAAAATCCGCTCCTCTTGCACCTGAAATCAAATGACAGGAACACGGACATTAAATCGTCTTTCTCCAGCACAGTCACTCGATTATAAAGGTACAAAACCTCCATCTCGAACACTCTGTCGTCTACCATTTCACCATTCAGCACAAATATATAGCGTGACGGATGGAGGAGTGTGGACTCTCCTGCTTTGAAGAAAAAACGCACAAGAAATCAAATTGTGGACATGATTTGAAGTGTCGATTTCTGCCAGTGTCTCTACAGCTCCTGTTTATTTAACACTCTGGATTGGAGACCACTTCAGCTCAACCCGTCAGATGTGGACCTCATGATTAATTCTCAAATAGCTCTGGAGATGACAGATGAGCATATGAAATGTAAATATTAAAAAATATATATGTAGCACCGATTTATGCTGTTCATTTGAGATATCAGTTTAATTACTCACGCAATCATCCTAGTACTTTTTTGTATCGCAAAGAGACAAAAATGTCTTAAAGAAATATACACATTAGGAAAAGTAAACAAATATGTTGCATTGCATTTGCACTCACTGCCCACAGTTTCCATTACTACAGCAATATTGAACGGTTGAACCAGGCCAGCATTTAAGGGCATCAAATTGACATCTGGACATATGTGTGCAAGCTGTTTAATGTGAAGCTAATTAGCAGCTTGCAAACTGATCTCAGCTGTGACCCTTTAAGCTCATCTTTTGTAGCAGGCATTGTTTCACTGCTAATGCGACCATCTGCCCTGCCACTGAGAGAAAGCGCACAGATATGGTTTTAAATTAATTTGTTAAGTTTAATGTGGAAACAAGCTGTTTGGGTCTGCTAATCAAGCAAAACTACTGTTGAAAATCAAACTGGAAAACACATTTGAGAAGTTAGAAAAATGTCCTTTTTAGCCATTAACTGTTGCAAACTTTGACTGCCCACCGTGTTATTGATATTACAATTTATTTAAAAAATTCTTTAACTAATTTCTAAATATTCTGAGAGATCTGGGAACAAAAAAAGTAGGAAAACAATCTAATTAAAGATGGGGCATGCAGGAGCACTGTACCAGGTCAAAATATTAACTTTCAGTTTTAGTGGGGGTAGAAGGGGGGGCTTCCTCTGAGCAGTGGCTACTTCATTTCAGGTGAAGTAAGCTCACTGAACATTCCTGTTTGTGTCACTGGCCTGGTGGTGTACCGGTAACTTCTTTATTTCTTAATAATTCTTAATAAGCCATTGAAGGAAAACAAACATATGTTTCTCCTAACAGCGCTAATAAATTTCGTATTTAAAATATTTTCTCCCAAGTGAAACTGTACCCCTCTAAAACATCAGCTGTCTATCCTTCAACATGAGGACTGAAAAACTCTCAGACATGCACACCTCTGCTTCGCTCAGGCGTTGTTGAACATGTCTGGACTCTTTTTCAGATGTCAGCCTAAAGTAAAAAATCTTTTAAGGAAGAGGGCAGAGGCCTAAATTCCTTGCTAGCATATATCAAGCATTAAAATTCAGAAGTCATTATGTGAACCCGCTCTCCAGGACTCACCCTCAGGAATTCGGCTTGCAGCAGACTTTTCAGCACCTGGTTGCAGCGCTTCATCTGAGCCTTCTCCTCCAGGACGCTCTCCAGGAAAACCCGGATCTCACGGATCTGAGTGTTTGCTGGGAGCAAATTGATGGCCTGAGTAAAGAAAAGAAAAACAAAACACCAGCTTGGTAAACACTACTGACCACACCTTGCTATTTAAAAAGGTTTCAAAGGCATAAGGGACCTCTGTGGATTACTAAATGGCAAACACAGACTTTAAAAGTATATTTTTTTATAAACAGCAGTGCTGGTAATTTTCATGTTGTGGGGCAACAACTTTCAAAAGCAGCAATGATAGTGACGTGTAATTGTCATTTTCAAATCCATTAGACTTTTTATTACATACTTGTTCATCATTTCAAAGTCATAACGGCAAATCAAATCACTTGTCTGGGAAAAACTAATTTGCTGTCCCACTTTGTGTTACATGATATCCACCAAACTTCTAACTGCATCTTACCCTCCTTCACAACAACTAAATTACATCTCCTGCGTGCTTTTACGTGACCGTTTAGAAAAACTAAACACAATCAAGCTCTAGTTTTTTTTCTGTCCTCCTGCTTCATATAATGTAATAAAATTAGTACAAATTACCTCGTTAAACCCAAACAGCTGCCATAGAGCACAGAGCGAGCATTTTCTTCTGAAAAACAGAGCTGGATTTAGATTAAACTGTATTTTTTTATTAAACAGAGACGTGCAATAACAGACTGTGCAATAACCTTAAATAATATGCACATTTTAAAAGTCTTTACGCTAATCAATTACCCTTCAATGATGCTACTAGCACTTACATTTTTTGTGTTTAAAGTGTTTCTATAGATCTTTCTGCCTTGTGCATCGTAAGGTGGTCAACTGCACTGATGTCTCACTGAGGGGAAGACCAAGCTCCTAGAAACTGGCTGTGATTCTTCTGGACCTCAATTTTGCAATTGACATCTGCTTTCCTGAAGCCAAGATTGAAGATACACATGATTTCCTACATGAAGTCAAAAGTGCTGCCCAGGGAACCAGTGTCCATCTTGAAATCTCAAACTAATATCAATGCACCGGCTGACTGCTTTATTCTACTCACCAAGGACAGATCTACCATCAAATGCGGGAGCATCTTGCCAAGATGTGGAAGGCTCTGAGTAAAGGTTAGCCAGACTTAAAGTGTTTAAGTCGTGTGTTGATGTGATCCTGCTCAGTGAGTCTCTACAGTTGCCCTTGAAAAAAAACTGCTGAGCAAGAAATTGGATCAAAACCAAAACTGCATGCTTCGTGCCACCGTTAATATTTCCTGGAAGAGCCACATCGCCAAGGCCGTATCTATAGAACCATTCATTCATTGAGTAGACTTATCTTGCTGATTTCTTATTCACTAAAACTGTTCATTTTCATTTTGTTGGAGCACAATGAAACCTATTTTAAATAGCAAGCATGCGAGTGAAGAAATGAAAAAGTTCCATTAAAAAAAACAAAAACAACCCCCCCCCCACATCAGATGTTTTGCATAAAGTTTTCTGTCATCTTGTCACAGCAAGGCAGATCCATGGGAAATGAAAGCAGGGTGCCAGTAAAGCCGATGAGGGTGTGCAGCACAGAAAGATGGGATGAAGAGCTCTGGTCTGATAATTTAACATATCTGTGATCTGAAATCAGCAGTGCCTTTCTCAAAGAGTCACATGTTCATTAAGTCACAGACAGAACAGAGGCTGTTGGAGCGCATTTTACAACAAGAACATAACCCAGAACAGACAAACATTCTTGATTTATGTGTTTAAACTTTAACAGAGACAAAGAGGTCTCTGAAAAGCCACGCCTCCTCTCCTTAATGCTAAGACATTAAGAGTTTTTTGTGTAACTGTTAGCTGGATTGTTCAGAAAAAACAAAAAACTAGAGCTGCAGTCAAAAAAAATGGTTTGACTGAAGTCATATCAAACCACTATTAGTCTTAATAAAGTACAAATCTTTTAAAAAAAAAAAAAAAAAAAAAAATTGCTATTCACAGCAGAAATAACTATAATAGAGCTTACCAGTAACCCAGGCATGGGCAGTCACAAGTCAGTGCACTTGTAGGTCTGGTTAAACAGAAAAGGTTGCACGGATGCTCAAGGGTATCCAGCATAAAATCTTTGGAAGTATGTTCTACCCCTACGATTACCCCTATGAGAAGAACCGCAACTCAAATATCTATAGTATCATCTTCATAGTGATGTAAGATATTTTTTGGCAAGATTTGAGAGGTTTTATGAAAGGTATTGCAACACAAAGTAGGTACTCTCGGCTGCTCCTTTATTTCCCATGGGCGCTCACCACAGCGGATGGATCCATGTTTGACTTGACACAGATTTTACACTTCATGCCCTTTCTGATGCATTTATCTAGGCTTGGAACTGGAACTATGAGTACACTAGCTTGTGAACCCCCGATGCTGGATTAGTGTCTCCTAGGACTGAAAAAAAGGATCTTTCACATGTAAGATGAATACATTACCCACACCAGCTTATATGTCTTCAGAATTAAGATTAGACCAGGGTGACAAAGACTAAGTGAAGATATCCCCTCTATATATTTATTTTTTTTGTTACGTTTTTAGTATTCAGTTTACATTTTTGATGTTCTAATGCCTTCATTTCAGTTACCTAAACCTAAATTACCCTTAGTTTTATTTTTAACAATAATGACCTTAACTGTGTCACCCAATTTGACATAATCAATTATGGTGGGTGAATTTAAAGGTGTGGAAACTTTAACAGGTAATCTTTTTCCCCCCTCTGGCCAAAAAAAAAAAACAAAAAAAAACCAAAACAAAAAAAAAAACAGATTAACTCAAGAATACAGCTATTGATGTAGCACTCTTCTACACCATCAACAGTCAAACCAATGAAAATTTGGCTGGATGAGAGTTTATGAACCAAATCAGTTGACACGGCGACTACGGCGGTGTTAAAAACGACTTTATAAAGTAGTCTTCAAGAGATATTTTCTTCACAGCATTTGGAGGGAGTGAGTGGGGGATTGTGAAATGATATTTTGACAAGCAAAATGGGTTACGAGCCACTTTTCAGTGTAACATCTTTTATTTAATTAACTTCTTGCTATTTTGGTTTTGGGTGCAGGTCTTTTAACAAGTTACACAAAGTAAGTTTTAGAAACTTCACCACAGATGCCTCTCAGGGGAGACCAGCACTCTGTTGGACATGTTTTTCTGCTTTGCTGAATCCTTCTGTCAAAAGACAGCAGCTTGATTACCCCCAGCAGTGCGAGCGGCTTTCATTTTGTGCTATAAACAAACTAAATCTTTAAAGAATCTGCATTCTGTTCAGTGGCTGCTTTCTTTCTTTTTTTTATAAATGTCAGATTATTAATTTTGTGTAAGTCACCGAGTGCGTGTCACTGTTAAAGCTGTTTTTTTTAACCTAATTTTAATCCAGTCTAAACAGGCCGACTCTGTCCTGGATTGAGTTAGAAAATACTTTAATTGATTGAGTGAGATGTTTGAGGGTTTATGCAAAGTGGAGTTATTTTATGTCAGGGGACTCATAAAATTCAAAGTCAATTACCGTCAGTATACTCTAACTGGCCTCACTAGACACTAACAGAGCCTGATCTGACTTGATGCTGTTAAACATTCCATACTATACAAAGAAATAACAGAATCGCTACCAGAGACTAGGCAGCAGTGAGTCACTCTGGTGAGAAATACCCTGCTGATGCAATCACTGTGTACCTTGGTGGTGTTGAGCTTGCTGTGGTGCAGCTCCAGGACCTGCAGGGCTGCCTGGAGGTTGGCCTGAGGCTCAGATAGCTCCATCTTAATTGGCCCCAGGCAGTGGACGTCAGGAGGTGACAGGTACATTCGCAGCAGAGAAAGATAAACCTACAGAGCAGAAATACAGCTGTTATTAATGTGCTTAATTGACAAACTAACACCTTAAGTTATGGCCAAAAACCTGTCTCATGAGGTTTGACTACTAACGCTTAAGGCACCTCATCCTCGAGTCCAAGTGAACATTTCTGCCAAACATACATAAATTTAAAGAGGCATTCAAGAGAACAGGACAGGCAGACAAACAGGCCAACAACATGCTGTCATGTCAGCTGTCATTTCTAGTTAAGTGAGGAAGAAAATTTTTAACATTTTTTTTTTGTAAAGCTGGCAATGCTCCTTGTAGCATAAATAATTCATTATAGTTGTATAGCATGTTCTGTGAACACAAATGTGCTTATCAGAAGGCAGCAAAGCATACAAACTGAAAAATGTGGTCATAAAAAAATAAACTTTAATAAATTCCAGGAGGACACAAACTCAAAAGAGGTAACCCCCCCCCCCCCCCCCAAAAAAAACCCCCAACAACCTAGAATTACACTAAAAACTACTTACATCTTTATTTCCTTCCACTGAACTGTTGTAATGTCCGTGACAGTATCTGCAAAGAGCACACAGAAAAACATTAGCAAATACATGATGATATAAAATTGCTCATTTTAATGCTATGATGTTGACTGATTGGACAAACACAGCACTGCAGGTAATTACACTGGCTCTGCCTTGCAGAAAATGCTGTTAAATATAGAGTTACTTTCAGCTGCTCCCTTATTCACAAGGCGTCACCCTTCAGGCAGCAGCGCATATTTGATTTGGCAAGTTTTTAAACACCGAATGCCCTTTCTCATGCAACCCCGAAGGGCTTTGTGCCTCCTCTCGGGATCAGGCCAGAACCCTTCACTTGGTGGGCCAAATATGCAAACCACTACTCATAGTCAGGGCCCCAACTATATGATAAAGCATATAGTTGGGGCTGGATCAGTGAGGGTTTCTTTTTCACTCACTATGTGGTTAGACACCACTTTTCATGTAATCATTAGTTATTAATAATCTGACTCTTCCACAGTATGCCCTTTTGTTCTTTGTGGTGGCAGATGCCCGCCCCTTCCCGAACCTGGTTCTGCCAGAGGTTTCTTCCTGTTAAAAGTGAGTTTTTACTTCCCACTGTCCCCAAGTGCTTGCTCACAGGGGGTTATTTGATTATTGGGGTTTCTCTGTCTTATTGTGGGGTCTTTACCTTGTGATGCAAAGTGCCTCACAGTGACTATTGTTGAGATTATATAAACAAAACTGAATTACACTATGGAATCCAAAATGCATGTAAATATGACTTCAGGAAATGACCCAAGTTCGTGACTGAGTCAGGAAATACTTTGACAGTTTAACATCAGTCATATTAGCTGTTGATTGGTGTTACTTTTCAGTTGTGCAGGAATACTCACTCTTCAGCCATGTGGGTGTCTTTCAAGATGTGTACATAGATGAAGAGCGCTTGCTCATGTTTACCCATACGACCCAGAAGCAGAGCCCGTTCCTCCAGCAAGCCTTCAACATGGAAACAAAAGTCAAGGATCATGACATGGCAACTCACGTCTTTATTTGTATTTCCCAAGCAAACAGTAGATAAAACCTGTCATCTCAGTGTAAGCAACATCCTACCATCAAAGGGGAAGTCACTGATGAGTCTGGCAGGTTCATAGCATGTAGAAATATCCAGGAAAGTCAACAGCTTGTTCCTGAACTCTCCCAGTTCACCATTCTCTTTCCCTGCAGGAACAGCTGAAGCGCCTACAATAACAGAGCATTTTATTACAGAGATGTTCAGATAATGGGTGAGTCTGTGGAAAAAAGCTATTTCCGTTTTAAAGAATGGGTGTTGCTCTTCATATTTGTCTACAGTGGTTTTTGCCATTTTGGGGGTTTTTAGATCACTTGTGATGTAGAAGTAGTAATATGAGGGTTTGTCTTACTGTTCTTTGACAAATTATAACTATATTAATAAAATAAATAAATAACTTAATTATTACATTTCAGAAAAGGTAAATATCAAGATGATTTATCATATGCCCAAAGTAAAAATATATTTAACCACACATATTCCCAGCCTTGTACCCAACGATCACAATAAGCCTAGAGAAACTCTTTAATATTGAGGGCTGCGTGTGCTTGCATTCCAGTTTATCGTGAAATGCAGCAATAGCTGGCCCAAGGATCGGGTTTTTCTTATTTCATTAGCTGTTTTTAAGTTTTATGGGGGTTTGGTTCTTGTTTTTAAACAGAGTGCACATTAACGAGCATTCCTGCTGGATGGACCTGATAATCAGTTCTGACACAGACTTTATTTGCAACAGCGGTGAGAGAATACTCTCTGCAAGAAGAGCCAGAGTGAATCCATATGCAGTGCGGTAATGAAATCAAATAAAAATTCTAAAATACAATTAAAAAATAAAGTCTTTTAAAAGTAAACTCAACTTCAAAAAGGCCAGGTTTGCTAGAAAGCCTTCAAAGCTCCATCACCCTGCTACGCTGATGCTACAATTACACTCCTCCACATTTCTCTACAGCAAAAGGAGGTTATTGTGTATGTTAACTAATAATTTATCAATGTGATATGTGCCCAACAACGTAACTTATTTTCATAGTCTAACAGGGAAAAAAAGGCTAACTGTAAAACTTTTTCATTCCCAGACACTCAGTGTACTCAGGTTTATTCTTGCTCATACCTTTAGGCAGCAACTTGAGGTACTCCTTCATGAGGACTTGAACCCTGCCCAGGTAGAGCTGGATTAGCACATTGTGAAACTCGGGACCCTGCTCTTCCCACACGTAAATGATGTGCTCTAAATATGGGATGGCGAGCTCCTTAAAACCATCCTTTAGAAACTGCAGCACCTTGTCTCTAGGCAACGACTCCACTTCTGTCAGGTCTTCTGTAAAGATCTGAGCAGGAAGACAGGTTTTTACTCCATTGGGTAATAAAAAGGAAGTCGTGGCAATGGATGTAAATGTTGTACCTACCTTCAGGCCATCTTCAGGAAACGTCTTCAGCACCCAGGGAGAAAACTCAAAGATTATACCCAGATTCTCTGCTCCTGTGTGCACAGAGGTGTTATGATGGCTAAGTGGGCTTAACTTACAACTCAAATCATTAGGTTTTAATCAGCCTGTAAACATTTCCGACCTCAGGGAATAATTAATTATAAGAAAATTAACATATTGTTTGACTGGACTCCAATGCAATAACATGAATACATTTATACAACTGAACAAGTTCAATACTGCACAAAACAACAAATGAGTTTTACTGTTGTGTCCTGCATTTAGAATTTTGTTGCAAACGGAAAATAATAATACTAATGATAATACTACTACTACTACTACTACTACTACTAATAATAATAATAATAATAACTAAATAAAACTGTTTTGGACTTTAAAAAAAAATGCCAATAATTAAACACAGCTAATTGAAGCAAATGAAACTGTCCCAGTGAAGCTGGAAGAGTCCACAGTTTCAGAGGGTTGTTGTTGAGTTTAAAATAACATTTACAATAAACAAAAACACAATCAAACGCCAAATGAAATTCTTAAAGCACAGTTGAAACACAGACTACTGAAAGAATTTTAATCATTTCATTATAAAGACTCATTCTAGTCATTACCTTATTCACCTCATAGGAATTCAAAAAGTACTACAGCAATTTTAGCTGTTGACCACCCAGTAAGCAAACAGTATATAGATGTAAAGTTTCATAGCGAAACAAAGGAAATAAGAAAAAATAGAATTTTTTTTAAACGCTCCCATGTAATTAATCTCAGACACGCAAATCACTGCAGATCAGTTATATCCAACATCCATAATCAATCAACATGAATGTTTTCTCTGGGAATTTTCCAAAATCCCATCAACAAATTTAACAGGCTTGAGCCAGCTGTTGATCCTTACCCAATCTTTGGAGGTACTGCACTGTTCGCTCATGGCCCTTAAGTGGAGAGTTGGCCTTGGTGGATTGGTCGAGCAGCACCTGCAGAGCTGCGAGAGTGTAAACAGGCTTTAGAAAAAGTAACAAGAGGTGAATAACAGAGGAACTAGAACAAAAGTGACATCTGCCTGAGTGAAAGTAGCAAGATGTGGTCTGCTCTGCTCTGCATTACATAAGTCCTCCACCAACAGAAATTGGTCGAGGCATATGCAAAGTGTTAATCTGTGTTTTGGAACAGCTGGTTTGAATTGGCTGACGCAGAGAGAGGCAGACTTGAGCAGCATGACATCACAAGCCCAAACTGCAGCAGGCCAATTAAAACCAGATGCGCTCTCTGCGAGAACAGCGACAGAGTACCAGCAGAAACAAAGAGCGTTAAGGCAGCTCTGATTCACAAGGATGACCAGTCGACCTCATGCAGGAAACCTCCTCTGAGATAATCTGTGCAACCACACCAGAATACATCTACGAGCTTATAACTTAAACATACTGAAATGGTTACGCTCACAACGGCTTTTGTGTTTGGGAGGTAATGACAAGACCGCTGACAAAAGCAGAGCAGATCTGTGATCAAATGAGCTGCCACTTATATAGCGAACTCCAAATACAACATCCAAAGCTGGAAACAGATGTCTCAATGCATTTTATTATTATGCATTCAGTTGAGGTCTGCAAGAGATAAACCACACTGACAAATCACTGTAACTGTGATGGCAGTCATTATTCAGCTGATTGACATATCTGTTCTCTGCAGCTCATCAATTCAAAAGATATTTCACAGTGTCACTTATATTTTAAACAAGTGCATACGCATCATGTCAAAAGAGACAAAAAGAAAATTAACTTGCATGTATTAAACACTGACAGTAATTTGAATTCTCTCAAAGATGGACTTCAACCAGCTAAAGGCAAACAGTTAAGGTTTGGTGTACAACAAGCCATTGTTCAAGCTTTGTTTCTTGATTATAAAAATATGCAAAATAAGGGGGGAAAAAAAAAAAACCCAAAACCCATCCTCTCTTATTCCCAGTTTTAAAAAGAGAAAGTCAACCAACAAGTCGACAAGCTTGAGAGAGAAATGACTTGACTCTCACTTGAACCCAACAGCGTGATACCTGCCAGTTTTCCAGAGGAGTCAAACACAGCTGAAGGTGTATAAATCTTATCCATTTCACTTGAATTATTACGATCTAAATCACACTTAATCAAATGGAATTCAAGTTGTTATTCCAAAGAAACTTTTCCCTGCAAATACACTTGAAAGGATCCATGCTTTATATTCTGTTTGTAAGACTGTTTTAAATATTTTACCTTACATCAATAATGAATACAGCAATCTCATTTATCATTATGAGAAGAAGATGACAAACAAGTACCCTAATAATACAATACCCCTCTAACATGGAAAATTTATGAGATTTTAGGATTTAAAAGTCTTGACAATTACCTTTCTGGTGCAGGCCCTTCTTTTCATAGAGAATAATGAGCTCGCTGTACTTGTGAGCCTTCTTCAGGACATACTCGCTCTCCTCGATGTGGCAATGATTGTTCTCCAGACGAAGGAGGGGGGACACAAGGGCCACGTTTGTCTGGATGAGGTGAGGATAAAAAGCAGATCACCGTTTCTGTTGCTATTTATTATTTAAGCAATCTGGCACGTATTCCCGGCATCCCAAACACGCACTCATATTAAACTAGCTGCAGAGGACTTTAAGGCAAATTCAGACAGTTAAGCTGCTAATGCAAAGCCCAAGCAGTAAGCAGAGAAACTTGCTTAAATACATCTTATCCCACATTCCAACACAAGTTACCATTTCTCCATAGATGAGGACTGAAACTAAGTTTGCATAATAAATTCAAAGTTTTGTTTGGTTTCCCAGGTACCTACTTCACTCAGTCAACACCGGACCCACAGTGCTGCTGCTGTCACGCCTCAATGACAGTCAAACTAACACTGCTTTGAACTGTGATCCAGTTTGTCTTAAGTTGCTTTAAACCTGCCCATCAACCGTTTAACACACACCCCTATGGCTACATATCAAGTTGCCTAATGTTGCTGCCAGTTTCTACAAGTGAGAAACAGAAAGTGAATCACATGCACTCACAGTCATTGTCATTCATAGTAGAGCCATCATTCTTTGTCAGTTTCTGGAAAGCACCGAGTATTTTATGTTGCTGATATTCAAAAGAATTCAATGATGAGTTTTGGGACTGTAAGCATGTTTGTGATTTCTTATAGAGGACTTTATTTTTTATTATGCTTTGCCTGTGTTGTATTCCATCAGATGTGCAGCTATATTGTGCTTGTGAAAGAACGCCTGTATTTGTTTGCATCATTTTGTGACATTACATAGCCCTGGTCATGTCTAATGCATCATCTTTACAACATATGTTTATAGTCTATTTGCTGTTGTTTATATGGTGAAACATAAGTGAGTGTCTGGAAAATTGTTGATTAATTTCATTCACGTTTACATTTTTAAAACATCTTAATAAAGAAGATGATACACCTGTCACTTGTTGAAGAGTTTTGTCTGCTTATCTGACTAAACCAGTTACAAATTTTACTTTTGAGATCACTTCCTTTTACTGTAAATGGATGAAAGCTGCCAAGTTTGTCAGAGCTGATATAACTTGTATCGCAAAGTATAAACATTCGGAGTAGGCTTGCTGACAATAGCAAGCTGTTCTTTAAACTTAAACTACAGTCTGAGGCGTCAGGGCCCAGGGTCCCCTGCTTTGTGTGCGCAGGCTTTAATTTATGTGAAATCTAAACTGCTCGAGAGGGTTATCTTAAAAGTCTTAATTATGTCTTACGTGAAGGTAACATTTCAGCAAGGTGGTATCGATGATCTGCAGGAGTTTTTTGCGGCTCTTGATGGTAGGCGTGCCCTCCATGAGAGGAGACGTCGTAGAAGGGTCAGAGTCATTCAGCTGTTTCACAAGGTGGCTCCGTTTCTTTGAGGACAGAAAAAAATAAAAACCAGGGTTTGCTTAAAAGAAAAAGTGACCAAACCTCCTTAAAGCAAAAATCTTATCGAACTTCTATGAAATTTTCCACTTTTCTCTGACACACAAACACACACCTACCTGCGTGAGGTAATCAATAAGAGCGAGATGCGCCTTTTCCAGCTCTGCCCCAGACAGAGTAGGCAGAGGGTTGGGGTAGTGCAGTTGTTTCCGGTAATCACCTGGGAGCAAGTCTGGATAAAGTCCAATCACGTGTGTGGGATCTGCCGAGCAAAGGAGGATAATAGTTAAAACTTTTACCTTCTTCTAGATTGATTAAAGGAAACTATATTTTGAGTAATATGTTTATAACACAATGTTTTGAAAACTGAAATTAAAAGCCCATTAGAGCAAGAATCACGATAATAAACTCTTATACAGGCACAAGTGAAGTAACAACATGCAGTGATCATGTGTATAAAATTCTTCCATCAATATGCACAGTAAGCAACAGGAGCAAAAAAGAATATACTGGGAAAATTCAGATGCCTTCATCCGAGTGGACAAAATATTTTCAAGACGTCTCAGCTATAGGCGCATATTGCTGAGCTGTTTGTCAGAAAACAAAAGGAAAGGTGTCCCTGCGGATTGGCAGAAGTCCTACCTGTGCCGAGTTTGGCAAACACCTGCATCGAGTCATCAAATCTCTTCTGGCAAAACAGATTGAAGGCATATAAATTCTGGATGTGATGTATCTGCTGCTTCTTATCACCATCCGAGTCATCCTTCATCTTCTGGCAGGAAAAAAAAAGAAAGTCAACGAATTCATCACGCTACAGTAAAAAGTCCCAGATAAGTCTCTGGATAGCCAGACTGCTAAATAAGGTAACCATAAACTCCAAAGTTGAAAGCATTCTTACTGTTTCGGCTTGCTGCTCCTAATCAAGATAAGTGATTTTAATGTCCCATGCTTCGAGCTAAAGCACAAATTGAATCCTCAGGAATGTAATAATGGGCTTTAATAGTAATGTGAGTGGTTTTGCTGCTCACCGCCAGCTGAAGAGCAAGCTCAAACTGTTTGTCCTGTAGAAGCTGCCGGATCTGAGTGGCTATTGACACGGGCACCAGGCGCCACACAAAGTGGTTGCTGGCAACATACACGATATTTGGCCTGTAAAAGATAAGATAAGAGGAGAAAACAAGATTAGAGACAAAAGCCTGAAGCAAAAGTGTTTTTCTTTCAAAGGATGGACCACCATTATCGGCATCATTATCATGGGAAATGGAAACCAGGAGAACCGATGAAAGCGAGGATGTTAGTTAAATGATGTTATACAAGGCAGCCAGTGTGAAAGCATCAGGAAAGGCAAGCATTCATGATCAAACCTACCAAAAGTGCCCAAATACCACTGCAGTCTTTTACACAATACTGCACCAGTAAATATTTTCTGTTTCCAGAAAGAGCCTCTTCACAAGAAGATCTTTTGCCTTATAATGAAACATTTTGTTGACTTTGTTGTTTAGTATACCCAAATAAAATACATCATAATAGAAGAACTGTCAGGCTTAAAAGCGTGGATGACACTACACTTGAAAGGTTAAAACACAACATAGCAATTAGCTAGTGTATGATTGCATGGAAAGATACAACTCAGTGTTTCCACTCCATTCTCCAGATTTTTACACTGCAAAAAACATAAATCCAAGGTGTGACAATGCAACAGATCGTGATATAAATGATCAGACTTCCACGCAAAAGTAAACTTCAGAGGTCAGCCTGCCTCACCCTGCTGAGGTGATGAAGCGTGGTCTCTGCAGCTCCACGCTCTGCACCAGCAGCCTTGGCTCAAAGGTCCGTATCTCCACATACCGAGGAAGAACTGCTATGATGTAGGGAGGCTGGTGCTCTGGGAACATTAAAAAAAATAACATAAATAAATATTCAGATCAACCAAAATGTTACCAATCTTTGGCAAGATAGCATTATTTATAGCATTTTGCTTGTAGTATGACCAAATCGTGTCTGGCGACACCTGTAAACTCATAATAAGAAAGCAGTAGCTACCATGATGTTTAAAGGCATATAGAGGGAATATCTGATAAAAGGTGAAAAGACCTTCACACAAGATCTATAATATATCTATACTGAAAGCAGGGGGCCACATTTGTGATGAGATTTCTGGTCCTCGGGGCTATACAGGAAGGAATCTAACCAGACTGCAATCAAGTCAAGCCTGTGGTTGGATATGGGATGAAAGACACTCACAGCAAAAAGCCCAGGCCTCCTCTTCTGGTTGAGCAGTTAGGACACTCTGTTAGAAATATTCTAAACTGACCATACCTCAGCCTCTATTGCTGCTTGCCAACGCCACTATCATGACTAATTCAAAATGAGGAAATTGCAAACTGCATGAAACCACTGCTTGGAGGCTTCATTTCCCCTTCATAATGTTTCTTTCCACGTGCCAGTGAGCACAGAAAAAAAAGGCCCTTCAAAACAATGCACAAGCTTATCTGCATCTCTTCTGTCACAAAGTTCCTCAGACCTACGGTGTCTTAGTCACAGGATAAAAAAAAGCTGATCTAAGACTGAGTTTTGTGTTCTGACAAGTGGAAAACAGCATCACAGCTCAGACAGCGAGGGAGGAAGGGAAGAATGGGGACAAGAGAAGACAGACAGACAGCAGCTGGATAAGAACAATGGCAGTGTTTAGACAACAGGTCTGACTGATCTGTAAACTGCTGAACAAACCTGCCCAGTCACTGTGGCAACAAGAGAATAAACTATTACTATTTACATCATCATCATTATTATCATCATTGTCATTATTATTATTATTATCATACACTTCTTTACCAGGCTCATTTATATAAAAAATATATATGGACATTCTGAAAACTTCACACAGATGCTGCCATTACCGAGTTCATTAATTAAGCTCTCCATTATTAAGACAAGAACTGAAAGACTTACCTAAAATGTAACAACTAGGAAAGAGTATTCTCAGATTATGGTCACACTTTTGCTAAAAGAATTCTACAAGAATGCATTTATATAGCACCTATCACAACAATAGTCACCTGAAATCACTTTACAGCATTAAGTAGAGACCATAGAGAAGTAGAAAAAAGACCCTACAGGGACTCAGTGACAGCAGAAAGAAAAAACTCCCCTTTAACAGGAAGAAATCTCCTACCAGCAGTACCAGCCTCAGGGAGTGGACTGGCTGGGTGAGGGGGAAAGATAAAAGAAAAAGGATAGGGACAAGACAAAAAACACAGACTGTAGGAGCGGGAAGACAAAAATCTAATGACGTGCAGCAGTGGTATATAAACACCTGGGGAGTGAAAAGAGGAGAGAGAACAAGCCTCAGTGTAGAGCAGCATTACTAATGGATGCTTCAGGGTCAACTGATCCAGCGCCAACTATAATCTTTCATTCCATATATATTTTTAAAGGCAACTGTTTTGTAGAATTTATGAGCAAAACAAAAAAGCTAAATGTCACCTCGAGAAAATAAACTGTTTAGTGCTGTGGTTTCTTTATTTGGTCTGCTGAGGTTTTCCTTTCTTGCCTGTGAAGCTCTGGGATTTTGGACGGAGAGTTTGTTTTCTATAAATTTGATTGCTAACATTAACAATGTCCACGAAGAAAACAATCGATGCTCTCCCTCAGGAATTCATAAACTTAAGGAAACAACAGTTATTGAAATGCATGAGTTTAGTTTCTGTGAATCGCTGGATTTTTCTGAGGTTTTATTGTATATAATCTGTGAAATGAAAGTGCCCAAGAGGAAAAAACAAAAACAAAAGGTGAACACAGTTGTTTTTCACTTGGGTAAAACAACTGCCAGGGTTACACATTTTGGCAAAACACCTTTGTATAATATCTAAAAGATGAACCCACACAGAGAATTGAGGGAGGATTTTTGGCTCTTGTTTGCAGATAGCTTTGTGCCCTTTTAACTTTCCTGTCAGTTTGTATTGATATCAAGAACAAATACACTCTAACAAAGACATTATGAGTCAGAAATACATAAATAAAGACTTGGATTGGGCTTGAGGTGGTGTGTGGGTTATCCTCTCCTTCTTTCCCTTTTAACATGCTTGGATACATGACAGCAATTTTTTAATATATTTTCTTTTCACAAGCTGATTGATTACAATAGACATAAAGCTTAAAATACAATGACAGCGTATCAGCTGTTGTGTCTTTTTCTTACCCATTGCTATAGGGATATCTGTCCAGTTCAGGGCACACTTCTGGGTGCACACTCCCTCTTCATTAAGCACCACAGTTAGGTCATCCTGCCCAACAGCCACCTTCCCATCTGCCAGTGGAGCAACCAGAGGTTCTAATTGTTTCCCAGTGGGGAAGAGCTCTTTTATGGAGCCACGGCCATCCATCTAGTTGACAGCAAATGCAGTTTGAATGAGTCCGTGAGATTCAGAATAAAGTAATAATATCCTAGCAGTGTTAAAATGATCTGTGAGACTGTTATAAAGTGCTTTACAAAGACAATAAAACACTATTAGGGAGATACATCTATATTATTAACAGACTTTCTGGATGTAGCTGATAAAACAAAAAGAGAGAAGCATGAAGGAAAAAGTCTTAAAATAAACAAAGTCAAGAAATTAAAAAGAAGACAGGAACTCATTATATAACTGTCTGCTTCTAGAAAGTGGCGTAAAAACATCACCTTCAGGTATTAATTTAACTTCTACTCAGCAAACCGGGCATAGAGATGAAAAGGGAAGATGTGAAATATGAGAAAGGTTTCTGTGGATATTTCTTTTCTTTTGACAAGGAGTTTTTCCACACTTAAAAAGACCCATTATGGCTGGAAGAATCATTTTAAGTTATAAGCACATACAAGTAAGTTAAAAAGTAAAGAAGCTGCTTGCACCCCTTTTCTGTAACACATACCCGAATGAGGTAATAGTCTCTCTTGAAACCAACACATATGGAGTTTTCACACCAAGCCATTGACTTTGGAATATCTGGTGCAGCAAAGTCCCCCTGACAGACAAAAGGAAAACATTAAAATGGCTAAATGTGTCAAAGCGCTGGAAAATTCTGTTAAACTTGAATCACACTATAATGAGTCACATGTCCAGTATAAATTACCTGCAGCTCATGAAACTCTCTGTCCTTCCAGTAATACAGCTGAAGTTTCTTTTTCACTGCAACACACATTCTCAGCTGTTCCTCCCCTGAGCTGGTTTGCTGAGAACAAAAGGAGACGAAATATACAATTCGTGAGAGGACATGTGAGGCAAAATATATGTCCAGCACAGATGAACAAACAAGACAAAATATTGCAGCTACTGTATAAAAAACTAAGAAAATGTTCAGGGTTTTTACATATTTAGCACAATTAAATACAAATTGTGTTTTTGGCTACGTTCACACTGTAGGTCTTGATTCTCAATTCCGATTTTTTGATCAAATCCGATTTTTTTTGTCTGCTTGTTCACACTACAAATAAAATGTGACAGCAAACGCGCTCTAGTGTGAACCCTCAAGGCGGCCTGCATGCGCAAAAGAAGACGTCACACACAACGCTCTCTGTTTAGACCCAGACCGAACAGTATTGTTTGACTGATGGACCTTAATATAAAGACTTGTTTCTGACTTTACATTTCCCAGTTTTGCTTTAAGTTATAAAGTTATTTTATTATTTACATATGGCCTAATAATGATCCTTATTGCTGTTTAAGAGAGGAGCGGTGCTTCAAAGGATAGTTGCAGATTTCTGTCAGAATCTGCAGTTTATACAGTACAAATAAAATGTTCACGTTTCTCCAACGTTGTCTTCCCAACAGTTTCACTGACATCTACACTGGATGGCCAGGAAGCGTTCACGTTGTCTTCTCGGGCGCTGATGATTGGCGTCTGTCGTGTGTCAGTGACGTAAAAGACGGATTTAATGCGACATGACCGTTCAAGCAGCAGTCGCTTTCTAAAACATCAGATATGTATCGGATTCAGGACCACATACGAAAGTGATCCAGATCGGATTTGAAAATATCGGATTTGTGCCGTTCACACTGTCATACCATGATCGGATATGGGTCGCATAGGGTCAAAAAAGTCAGATTTGATGCGCTTTCTCCTGCAGTGTGAACGTAGCCTATGTCACTCCTCCATATGTATGTTACTTTACTGTTTTCAAGACACCCACTGTTGTCTTAAATCAGATGACAAAGGCAGAGTTGAACTAAGCAATCACATTGCTTTTTATTTCTATTGTTAAGTGTTGAAAGAGAAATTGAAAATGTCATGTTAGTAAGCAGCACCATGGTAAACCTCAGATTTACTTCCTGTATTGATGCCATCTGTTGAAGGACAATGAAATCCAGAGGATTATAATTACCTAGGTCCTCGATTTGCTTCTGTAAAGTTTGTGAGATGTGTGAAAACACATTCGAAAGGCTACTAAAAACAGTCAGAAGTAAGACGAATGGTCTAGGCATGCTCAGTTTGATTTGGTTTTGCTTGTAAGCCATTATACTCAAATTTCCACGGCCACAAATAACTCCAAACTTAGAATTTAGTTCACTTTTGTCTTAAATGGTTCACAAACATGCAGCTGTATGTCTCGCAGTGTACACAACTGTTCAGGTGAAAACTGGTTTTGCTTTCATTTGTAATGGGAAGCAATGTGTGCAAGAATATGACTGCAGAAACAATACCACTACTAGAAGGAGAACTGGATACCCGACTAAAAGAAACCACCAGCTCACATCAACAGAAACTTGTTTGACTGCAAGACCAAAAAAAAGTTCAAGACTAGCTTTAAGTCTTTATCCTGCTTTAGCCCCCTACATTTCCCTAGGAGACTGCTGCTCTATTGTACACATAGTTAAGAAATCACACACAAAAAGAACTTATAAAATATAATAAAAAGAGAAGAACTTAATCCTGTTTGAAGCTGGAAGCCCTGTCTACCTCTGTTATAGAATTATAGTCTGTGAGGGAAAATACTTTTTTTTTTTTTATTGCAATACCACAAGTCACCACTGGGAGATAATTGACAGCTGATAGGTCTTATAATAATAATAATAATAATAATAATAATAATAATAATAATAATAATGGATACTTTATTGATCCCCATGGGGAAATTACTTGTTTTTCTCTGCATTTGACCCATTCACTCAGTGAAGCAGTGGGCAGCCCACTAAGCAGGCGCCCGGGGAGCAGTGTGTAGGGACGGTACCTTGCTCAGGGGTACCTCAGGGTAGCCGTTAAGTGGATTCGAACCGCCGACCTTCCGATCATGGGGCGACCACTTTACCTACTGAGCTATCCCTGCCCCGTCTATCCTCTCTTACCACATGCTAAGTTACACAAAACAGGGGTCTATTACTGACCTGCAAGTCACATGCAAAGAGTGTGGCTCCTTTGGCTTTGGACACCACAGTGATCTGCTGGAAGGTCAGGAGGTCATGGACATGGATGTTGTTCTCTGTGGGGATGTTTAAATCGGTTTGTTTAGTTGTCACGTTAATGAAGAACTGATATTAGTTTGAAGCCTTTACAAGCCCAAGGTTCCCCCAATTTTTACTTTACATGACATTTTAACTCTGTAAAAATGTATTGCTGAGAAAAACTTACCCAGGAGACTGACAAGAATTTTGTACTGTGAGACAACATAAAGCTGGAGAAAAAAAACACAGTTAAAGAGATAAACACACATAAGCTGGTCAACAAACAGAGGTGAACAATTTTAAATTCTAAATTTGCGGTTAAGCGACTTAAAAAGTCAGATACCTGCTGAATCTTCTTTGAGAAGTTCTTGTTGGATTTTTCCAGTGTGACCTCAAACCGGTTGCCTCCTAAGATAAAAAAAAGAAATGTGTTCATCAGAATTTGAAGTGTGCAACAGAAAGGTAAACCGGCCTCCAAATGGATAACATCCCCTTCGGTCTCCTTACCTGCATCCTTCTTTATTCGGTACAGAAGGAGATGGCCTGGTTTTGTTCCTACAAGCAGCCAGTCCTCTGTAAGGAAGGCGGTACAAAAGATGCGGTCAGTTAATTTCAGACATAACGTTTTCACATAAGTCTGAGATGTTACCTGTGTTCAGTAGTGAAACAACTCATGATTTCTTGACAACTTGCAAGACTGCAGTTCGATAAACAGGGGTACTATTTCAGTGTCACAAAATTAAATCAACAACTCACCCCAGGCTGCAAGGCAGTCAATCTGAAGAGGAAGCTTTTCCAGAATAGGTACAGGCTCATATGCGTCGTGCATCTTGAAGCGACGCTAATTCAATCTCACACACCCCTCTGATATATCAATCCCACACGGGGCGGACGCCTAATCGCTGATAAATCTGTCCGGGGGTACAGCTTTACATGTCGCCATAAACTAACACAGTTCAGTTTTGCTTTTTCTTGGAATGGCCAATACGGAGAACTGATTAGGTAATGCAATGCAGTTTGGCTTGTTAGCCACCTTCCTCCCTGACCAAAACAACAGCTGATCGTTAGCCTTTTAGCTAAGAAGTGAGCAACTATCGGCTCCCTCTCACTGCAACTGAAATCTGAGCGAAGACTGTAAGTTAACAACTGCGCAACTGCAATTAACCTAAAATGTTTAACCACAAACGCTATATAAACCACAGCAATTAGTTTTCGTTAGCCATGTAGCTTCTTGTTACTTCCTTAGTTGTTTTGAACACGGCTGCGCGAGCTGCTGGGGTTTGACAGGCACGTGACTGAAGTATGTGAGCTCACGAGGAACGCATTAAAGGCGCAGTGGCTTGCATTAAACGGTAAGTTGAACGGTTATTTTGCACTCTCGCGAGGTTTCGTACGAAAAGAAAAACCAGTATTTATGACACAAATACTTAAATATTATATATTTTTTAAATTTAGATTTCCAGGATTTAAAGGACACTCCTACTTGTTTTTTTTAAAATAAAATATTCTAGAAAAGAACACGTTGTAATTGTGATATATATTTAAACGTGTCTTTTAGAAAATCAAAATAATTCTAAGTTTATACAAAACTTACATTTCAACCATCTTTCAATATAAATTTATTTGCAGGACATACGCAAAAAGCCATACAATATTATCAGCTTCACAATACAATGCAGACTCAAATCCAGACACAGGGTTTTAGTGTCTCTCTGAAATAAAATATTGTCAACAAGATTTAGACAAATAGAAAAAAACCAAACATAGTTCAGAACTTTAAAATTATCCACACATACTGCAGTAGATCACACAAGGATGAGGATTTATTCCAGATAAGGCTATTTTTGAGCGTAGCTGGGAAAGGGTCAGAGAAATCTGTAACAATGGTGAAATGATACTCCCCTGTGCTACTAAAGTAAACAGAGAACCTAAATAAAACTCTGGACCTGTTGGTGGAGGGGGTCGGAGAGCACATTTTATAGACACACTAAATTACATGTATATTTTTCAGCTATCCAGGTTCGTTATTCAGTGGCTAGAAAAAAAGTGTTCACTTTGGTGACTGCAATATCTAGTGTTTCTAGATCTATTATATGAAATCAAAACTATATAAAAAAGTTACTTTTCATAAAAATGTAAATAAAGCAGGCTTAATTTTACTACTAATGCTTACAAACAGGATTTTACTTTTTTTACACTTATCAACCAATTAAATATAGTCAAATTTCAACTCACTTAAACTGATCAGTGTGTGGACGACATCCTGAAGAAATGATCTGACATGTGTCTACAAAATGAACACGCCTCCTACGGTTTTATTACAGTTAATTCCTTGCATTGATATAGCTCCATAACTATCGTTATATGCTCCCAGATCAACAGATGTGGCTTATTTTCTGGACGACGGTGATATCCTTCAAGTATCAACATGACAGATTTTAACAGTGGCTTAACTATTTTGATATTCAAAATGACCCAGTTAGCCAGACACTACAGTAATAATGTGTTAACAATTAAACACACATATTTGTTGGTTAAGCATTAAAACATTTGCTTTTAGCTGTCTGGCTAAATGGCTAATTGTACAATAGAGTTACTTGCACATTTAAATATTAAATCGTGTGATCAAATAAATATGTAATGTAACAACGCATCTTTTTTACATATATGGCACAGCACTGAAGATAACCTATTGTTGATTAAGATGCTGCAATGGCTTAAATATAATCCTATTATGAAACTACTTTAATGTTTTCAGTTATGTTCATTATCTTCCGTTTGTAGCATCATCTGATATCTTGGCTTTGATGATGGCCAGGCATCACAAGTCATACCTGACTGTGTTCCAAAAAGGACCTCACATTCCTACAACTCTGACCCGTCCAGGAGTTATCTGTGCAGTCTGAAGTGGTTGGAGCTTTTGTCAAATATTTTGATCATCTATCCCTTGCACTGGATATCACATGTTTCATTAAATACTTATAATAGTCTTTAAAAAAAACAAAACAAAAAAAACTAAAAGAAAATTTTCACAAATCTCCCGATAACTAGTGCCTTGTGTAACAGAATCAGCTTCTCCTTCATTTTGTTCAACAAATAAAATAGTTATAAATATAAATGCTATACTATATAACTGCTTGTATTTTATCCCAGAATGCCATCAGCAGCCGACCCAGTCACTCCGGGTTGCACAGTATGGCGTTAATATAAGAGCTTACTGTAGTGTTACCGAAAGCCTGTGAAATAAAAGGTTTTTTTTTTTAAAAGTGTCTGAAGAAAGAACAGATATGCATCCCCCCAACATTTTTGGTAATCAGATCACTCATTGCTGCCTCAGTCGAATTCCTCTCTTTTCACTCTCAGATCGTCTTCTACTCCATTTTGGATCTCTCCATCTTGGTTTTCAAGATTTCCTGGAAAAAAAAACACAGCAGTGTGGTTGTTAAATGATGTCATAGTAAAAGGTCAGGACTTTAAATAGATTAAAGTGTGAGTAGAATCATGGGACTAGCATGTGTAAAGTAAAAAGGCTCCTTACTTCTTCCTCATCTAGCATTACAGGGAGAGCTCTGTATGGGGGGGAAAAAGAAAAAAAAACAGAGAAAGAGGCCATGGATATACCACCCACATCAGGAGTTAGTCAAACACTATGAATATGGCTTGAATAACAGCAATATAGTACTTTTCCACATTTCCATCCAAATGTCATTTAGTGTAGCAGTTTTTCACCAAAATAAAAGTTTACTTACACATCAGCAACAGTAGTAGGAATGTTCTCCTCAACCCACTTTAGATCTTCATCCTGACAAAAAGCACAGTTTTGAAACACAGAATTAAGTAAACATGACAATAACGCAGGAGAGAAAATGTCAGAAGTCAACCTACCTCTTTACTCAACATTTTCTGGGAGCCGTTAATGTCAGGCTTTGCGCCTCTCATCTTCATTCCTTCTGAAAAATCAAGAAAAGGCAGTTGAAATCATTTACTCTGATACTATTAAATGATTATAAATTTCTCAATTAACGTCTATACAAACAGACTGAGAATGTGTCATTGGGTTAAACAAGGTTTAACAAAGCTCAGACAGTGTCAGTAAAGGATGTGAGGAAAATTGTGATTATTTGGGTTTATTAGAGCATACAACAGAAGATACAAACTGCTGGAAAACATTTCTGTGATTTCTGTCGTTTTATATTTTTGTGTTATACAAGCCTACTGGCCTCAATTCTACACTTAAACACTGTTACTATAGGATAAAAAACATCCTGTTTGTGGAACCTAAACAAAACTGATCAAAATGTAAAGAATCAGCTGGCACAAGATGACAAGCCGGCAGGATACTACATTTATGGCAACTAACTGTTTTACACAACCAAGCTTATCAAAAGCTGTTTTACCTTTTCTCCCAACACACAGCACTAGAGTTTAATAAAACCAACATTTTTCTAAGAAACTTAACTGTGTAACACAAATGAGCATTCAGTTTCTTTTTCAAACACTGTTTAATATGGCAAACACTTGTCTGGGGCTTTAAATTACAAGAGGAGTCAAATGTCGTACCAAAGGCTTCGTTCAGCATGGGCTCCTTGGCTTCTTCCTCTTCATCATCATCATCAATCAGAGGGGAATGGGAGAACCTGAAAGGAAACACCACATAGGCTGAAACCTTTATGAATCGCGTTAACCGCGAGCTTACACAGAGGTACTTTGGCCCAAACTCCATACTGACGCTGACCTCTGATTGTTGGCTGAGGGCCGCAGCAGCACCATGATGACCAGAAGAATAGTGGAGAAGAGCAGGCGCCAGAATGCATCATCTACCCACAAGTCCCTCCAACCCTGCAGAAAGGATAAGGACAGATTTCAGGGGAAAAGCAGTGAAATCCAGTACAAGATAAATATAACTCAGCCAAAAGAGAAAGCAAACTGACCCTCTGACAGTCGACCAGCTTGAAGACCTTGGTGGTCCAGATGATAAATATGATAGAAGCTGTGGACACAAAATAAACACCAAGGATTTAGATGACTGTAAACAAAATACACGTGTTTCGCAGAAACTACAGCACACAAACAACAAACTGACCTGAAGGGAATTCTAGCCACAGCATTGGTAAACTGGAGCTGTGTTGTTTTTTTTTAAATGAAACAGATGTGTTCAAAAAATATTTATCACATATGGAAATACGCAGATTCCCTTTCTTGTAAAGGGTTAAATGAAGATTGGCCACACTGACAGCTACATAGTAAACACAAAGCAGGAGACTGGAGCTTAAATACAAGTTGGTAACAGAAGGAAACAATAAACCTGATTTCACACGAGTTGATAATAAAGTACAAAAAGGCTAATGAAGACAAAATCAGCCCTCAGTTAGCACTATAACTCATTAACATGTCATGTTTTGTAAATCAATAGAAAAACCTAGTTTTTCTAGGAGAAATTAGCTTTTTTTTTTATAAGTTATATTAGTTTCATTACCTTTATACAGAAGTAGGTTTACATGTTTAGCTTAGCTCACCAGCTTCCAGCACCCTCCACAATAAAACATATTTTCCAAGTCTGACCACATCTTACAGAGGAGCAAGTGCAGCACATTTCTACCATTTCATAATTGGCTTCATAGTTTACGGTAATCTTTTGACTGATGGAAACGTGGAAGCTAAGCAGACCCCAGTACAGCTGTAACTCACCGACAACAGAGAAGATGAGCGTTTTAGTGAAGTGCTGATATAACGAGAGCTTCACTATATTTCTGCGGAGCTTGAGGAGACGAGTGGTTTGAGACAAGCTGATGAAAATGTAAATGCAAATTAAGGAAAACACTGTCTATGGACAGCTTCTAAATAAATACAATCAAATGCCTATATGTGCAGTGCTTGTGATAATACAAATCACAGTGACACCTGAGCAGTCATCAGGCTAGTTGATTAAAGGATATCCACCACATGACACAGGAGTCAATGAGGGAAAGGCTGAGATTAGCCACAAGGGCAACAGTCCCGTAGAAGCCCTGTAGGAAGATGACAAGAGACACATTTCAGAAGAAGATCTGTTGAAAACTTAGAGCACAAAATAGAGCAAAGACTGACTGTGAATCAAGCAACTAAAGAATTAAACCAGCAGTGTAGTTCCTTTAATGTCCACTTGAGGCCGACTCCAAAAACTAGTCAATCTCCTTTCAAAAGAAAAGATCTGCTGTAGCCCAGTGATTTGGTAGAATCTTTTTGCTCCTGGAGAATGACTGCAAAAAGTTTTGTTGGCGTGACCAAACTGACCGTAAACACTCAGATCAGTGAAAATTTGCATATAAATGCTGTCAGATATCCAACACAAGGCAATCAATCTGAATCAGTCTGTAGCGATAAGCCAAATTTGTCTGCAGGACATCTCTTTGCAATAATGGACTCAACTGAGCTGCTGGTACTCTGGTTAGTGAGCACCTATGTGATTTTTGCAGTCAAATCTCCATCCTGCAGCAATTACGTCACTACTGGTGGAGGAATTTCTGTTTCATATCTATGAAGTTCTGACTAAACTCATGTGAAAATGCTCTTTTTATAACTCACCTGTTTCACCTGAGTCGTGCATTATTATGGGTGTGGCTGCTTTATCTGACAGACAGATGTAGCTGACACTTTCTGCTAGGCTTCATCTGTGTTAATTGACAGTCACTGAACTCGAACACTCAACTGTAGTGGTATTTATGGTGACTTTCAGAGCATTTAATTATGTTTTTAATGTGGTTTTCTGCATGGTTAACTGTACTAACAGCTCATCCAAGAAGTCTGTGCTCTGGCAAGTGAAACTTAGGAAGTATCTATGCCTGGGGATACAGACTGCTGCACAAGTTTGCAACCGTTAGGTGAGGATTTGGCACTCCGGCATCTTATTTAAATATGATCACCTCGAGCACAAAAGAAGAAAGGTGACGTGTACATGCTATGAAAGTGTTGGGTAAACATGAGCTTGTGTTAAGATTACAAAACACATTCTAATCAACTTCATTACTTCATTCTCCTTGCTGTCTTTCTTATCTCACGTTTAAATTGCGTTTGCTGAACTCGCTCCTGTGTCTTTAGCTTCTTTCGAAAAATTACTCATAGATCAAATTTGTCATTCTCTATCATGATCACTTGTCTGCCTCCCAGAGACAGAATCCCTGTGTAACCTTCCCTCTCTATGGTCTCCTGCACTCAAATCAAATTTATATATAGAGAGCGCCTTCCCTGCTGCACCAGGCCACATTTTTATGCAAAAATACATCACAGCCATCAGCTTCAATCACCCTCCAGAGGCTGCAACAAATAATGTGTACTAACTGAACTGCAGTGGGTTCATTTCACTTGCCTGGATACAATTAATGTGAGGCCACTGAAACTTAATATGTGGTCCTAGAAGTGAAGTATAAAGGGTGTCCTAATCAGCAGAGAGTATGCCTTCAAAGGACATTTTAAATCAACCTTTGTTCAAATGTATTTTATTTATTTAGGGCATGATTTATTTATTTAAAAAAAAGAAAAAAGAATATGTATGTGTGACTGTTCTTATAATCCTTGTATAAAAAAGTATTTTGTAGTCTTGGTTTTGAAAGCTGCCACACAATAAATATTTAGCTAACAACTGATTTCTATTCTTAAGGGTGACTGCAAGATAAAGACTTGCATCTGCTTCTTATCAATATTAGACACTTACACCGGTTACTCGCAGCACACCTTCTACTGAGGAGAAGAGAAGGTAAAAAATTCCAACAGCTACTAGCCGATGTACGGTGGTGCCCAACCTGGGCCTAAGCAGAAGGGAGAATAAAACAATGCATTAATACTAAGAGCTTGTTTAAAACAAGTAACAGCAGTGGGTTATCCACTAGAGACTATATACAATCAGGTAACCTTTCAGGAATCAACTCACTTGACTATGCCATAGCCAAGGCTTACAATGAGGACCAGGATTCGAGCCAGAGATCTTTTGAGTGCAGAGAGCAACTCTGCAAAAATCACAGCCCCTAGCACTGCAAAAAAATAATACAAAGAGAAAAACAGATGCCAAAATATGAAAAGGAAAAACCAAAACCAAACAAACTTATACCACAAACAAGCGAGCGTGGAAAATCTGCCAACCGTAGTCTCCTTTGTAATGGATGCTTTGGTATTCAGAGTAGAAAACCGCTTTCTCCAGCATGCCGAGGATAATGACGGCACCAATCCAGAACTGGATCCGCAGCAGATCCCTCCAATAACAGGCGCACCAGAAGAGCCAGAGAACCCCAAACAGCACGTAAACAATGCACATGACCATGAAGAACTGTGATGGGCGCAAGAGTGGGAGACAGTCTCAGCTTTGTCATCGATAATAAGTAAGCTATACACTCAGGTTCCAGTGCTATGGTGAAAGATTTTACATGTCTGAATTCATCAACTCCCTTTACTCCTAGATATAGCAATTAAATATTACAGAAAATGAGGATTTATACCATCATGAGAGGCCAGTCTGCTGGAGAGGAGTACTTATGTGGACCTTTCATCTCCACTTTCACTGGGAAATAAAGAAAGGTGCGTTATTGTTTAAAGAAATATGATTCTAAAGCTCTTTATGCAAAATGGTTGTTTCTCACTTGAAAAAGTAAAGCTGGACTGCTCTCCTCCCTCAGCTTCATCATCAGCGCCACGAAACAAAGGCTGCACCTTCACTATGAACAGATAGGGACTGTCTTCCCAAGCTTTGGCCACTGCACTGATATCCTAAAAAAGAAGATTTAGACTTTTAAATCTGATGAATGAAGCAATTTCTTATACTTTTTATAGATTTATTTCTTTGCATTGAATGAGACAGCATATAATTTTGTTGTACTTTTGGTATAATGACAATAAAGGATTATCATTATTACACTTGTTCCCATGAGCACTGGAATATAAAATACCCCCAGAAAGGATTAAAACTTTCCTCCAAAAATTAAAAATATAACGTTTATTCACTGTTGTAATGTCTTACCGGTTTTTCAGACCAAAAGAAGCTCTGATTGGATGGGTCACTCTAAGAGAAAAAAAGTAGTTTTAGGGCTATTCTGATAAGAACAATGAAAAATTATAATAAGCGTCTAAAGATCAGTGTCGATCACGCACCTTTGGGCTAGTCAGTGGCTGATAAGGGTTGAAGTCTGGGTAATAGACCTAAAACAAAGGCCAAAGTAAACAAATACACATGAATAGATATGCATATATAATATAGTGTATGCAGGAAATCTCTGAAAGAGCAGTTTCTGTCACGGTCTGCAGAGACAGGCCGTGCGGTGGTGTGTGTGATGGACCCAGGTGCATACACAAGTGAGTAGACGGGAGTGGACTTAACAGAAAGCGAGCCTTTATCATGGCTGAAGACAAAGTGCACAAACAAAGCAGGGATGGCGTGACTAGACTATAACTAAACTGGGAAAACTAATACTGCGACAAACTAAGAAAACTCAGACTATGATGATCACTGCAAGGACTGACCGTGAAAACATGGAGGTGAGAACACAGACGACGCGACACAGACTGTACGAAACACAGAGACTAAATACACATGAGGGATGATCAGGGGAAGTGGATGCACACGGGGAACACAGGTGACACTGATAATCATAACAAGACACGGCAGGAGTGAACGTAACACTGATGGGAGATGGGCAAAGTAAAGCAGGAAGTACACAGAGGTTCAAACAGGAGGAGAGAGAGCACGGGGAGAACGCAGACATAACGGGCTGGGGAAAACATAGAATAAAGCACAAAGAGAGACGAGGGCTCATAAATACACAGAGGGGCACACAGGGGGTAAGAGTCACGAAGGGAAAACACATAAGGAACAACGTAACAGATCAACCCAGGAAGCATGGCCTAAATAAAGAACAAAATACAAAAATACATGAAAACTAAGAATACTGGGCCCACATGGCCCAGGACCCTGACAGTTTCACATGTTTAAAAACGGACTTACATCAGTATTGGATAACTGCTGCACAGAAACTGGACTATTACACACACATAATAAATGAGTTTATGTGCCATCTACAGTGATCTAGGACGGTATCGTTGTCACTGACCTTTGGTAGCAAGAGAGAGGAGCAGTTGTCAAAGTACATGTAGCCCTGACTGTAGAAGCCACTCCAGCCATCTTTCAGCATGTGCTCCATGCCAAACATGTTCCTTGCTTTGTTGTCCTGCAAAACAGTGTGTTATAACATGTACTTTATGTTATGTTTATTATAATGAACAGACAGGATGTTATTGCAATGATACCTGACAATCACAGCAGTAACTGAGTTTACTGTATTTCAACACATTTTGCTAAATATTTGACACCATATAAAAATGACCATTAATATGCATATGACAATATTTTACACACCAGCTAAATAATGCTGAATCACAAAGACAAAAGCACCAGCCTTCACAGGACTCATTGAATAGTGCAAACACAGGCAAGTAAGTGGAACCTAATTTCAAGGGCCCAAAGTATTTCAGATAGTAAATACATTTTTTGTAAGATCCAAACATCCAAATCACAAACAGGGTTTATTTTTTCTCTTACAAAACAGAAGTGTGTTCATGCTTTACATCAAACCCACACAGTAAAACTGACTAAATCTGAAGGTATTCATTTCATTTAGATCTTTTTTATTTAATAAAAATTTGAAGTGCCTTGTGATAGATTGGCAACTGAGTCAGGGTGTATGATTAGGCTCCAGCCCACCACAAACCTGAACTAGATAAACGGAAGATGGATGGATGTAAAGCCAATTCTTTTCAGCTTAAATGAACAGCACTTCTAGGCGCAGAGAAGGGGTAAAGGGTGGAGGGTTCGGTGGTCTCAGGATTTTGTCTGTGCTTTTTGCAGTTGCTCTATTGGCATGAAGCATGAAACCAATGCTGTTGGTCTACATTCCTGCCAAGACATTTGGCTATGAACTCTGGGTAAATTAGGCAGACACAAAAGTGGGAAATAAGCTTCCTTCACGGGGAATGAGCTCAGTCATTCAGGAGGGGCTCAGGTTGGAGCAGCTATCACTCCACATTAAAAGAAGCCAGATGAGGTGTTTCAGGGATATTATACTGAGAGGAAGATCCAGGACATAGAGAGATATTACATCTCTCTGCTGGATGAATGCCTCTGAAGGAGCTGGAGGAGGTGGCCCAGAAAATGGATGGATGAAATGAAAAATGTAAAGTTTGTTTATTGCAGTGAATTTCCTTCCTGGTGTAAAACTGCTTTGGACTTGCACTACTTTCCTTCCAGCTTTGCATTTTCTTGGAAGAGACGTTCAAGCTTGAAAGGAACCAAACCTTACAAATCAAATCTGACTTCAAAGTCTCCTTTGTGCTACAGGTGACCTCCACGTATCCTTGTTTGTGACCCTCACTTAAAGTCTGACAGCAACAAAGCAAACTGCAGCTGAGTCTGAGAAGCCCTTGGACAAGGAGCCAGATGGAAGTTGAGGCCAAGGCCAAGAAATCGCTTCAGGAAGGAAACAGCAGCTGCTCTGACTGACAAACAGTTGATGCACAATATATCTAAATCCTGAAAAAAAGTTGATAAACCAAAATTTATCCAAAGTATATCTTTGTTTTCTTTACTCAAAGACTCACTAGTGTATACTCACTGGTGTGTTAAAGACCTCATTATAGCAAACAGAGGAGCGCAGGTACCAACTGATGTTGAAGGCGAAGCTTTTGTTACACCGCCTTGAGTCACCCTGGACTGAAAAATAGAAGAAAGAAGAACATATCAACACTTAGAATCCACTAGCTGATTCAGACAAGCAAATACTTGTCAGTGGAGTTCAAAGTATTCCAGGTTCTATTCTAGGTCAGTGTCTAATTTTCCTTAGAGGAATGCCAGCAATGAGTTCTACAAACAGAAGAGAAATTTATACCACAGTACAATCTGTACTGTGGAGATAAGACTCTTTCAAAGAGTATTCATCATTTTAAACACTGACATTTTGCTTTTAGTCTCTAGATATTCTGTTTGAAGGCTGCAGGGCATCCAACTTATCTGCAATGTCTGGATACCAGTTAGAGCCATAAACACACTGTGGGGGATGTAAATCACAGCACAACAATGCCATCCAGTCAACAGTTATGTGTGAATCCTCACATCCACAGTCCTGGCCATCTACACCTTAGAGAACGTAGGCTACTTACACTTCATGAAGATGGTGGTGTTGGCATACAGGGTCTTCCGAAAAACAGCATCCTGCGTCTGAAACCCAACAGAGACACATCAGTCAGCAGCTCATCAGCGATCACTGTATGTGTCACTTCTGCAGATTCCTTTGAACTGTGTTCAGAAAGAATGTACAATTTACACATAAAGACATGGCTTTATGGACCACCATCTGCTCATGTGTGATGCATACAGTGCTGAGTACTGGAAACAATGGTGCTGCAGCTGCTGTGCTAGACAAATTATGTGATAGCACAATTTTAATAATCTTTTCCTGAATTTTTTTTTTTTTAAATACCTGTCATATTAAAATTATATATAACAAAATAGGTACAGCGGTTTACTGACACATGCAAACATATATGGAAATACAGCATATAATGGAAAAACAGAAGTGTGCACATTACTAATTAATCAATATTTGGTCTGAACATATTTATCCTTTAACACAATCTAAACTCTCTAAGAGAAACTTTCTATCTTTAAGTAGTCTTCAGGGATAGTTCTCCAGGCTTCTTCCAAAGCTCTTCTTCTTTGGGGAGGCCCATCCATCGCTGAGTGTACCAATGTCATTTGCCTCCACTGTGTTTTACATATGGCTGTAGACACTCACTGTTATATCTCCTCCTTACACATTTATGATGATTTGAACCAAAGGAAAATTAGTTTTTAAAAAGTAGGCAATGTCCTAAGAAACACCTTTGAAGCCCTCCAGATAGCGTGAAAAACTATTACTTAACACCACTTAAAAAATGACAGTCTGGCTCCTTGGAACAGAAACGGTCTGGACCCAGAGCAACATATGAAGAAATACCAAGACACCACTATATCTACCTAAGCTTTATAACATGATGCAACACGTATTTTTTCCACATATCATCGCCTATCCACGTCACGCGGGAGCACCTTTAGCTCACCTTGAATTTAGTGAGGTAATATCACCGGCTGAGCCATCAATTTCTAAACTAGAATTACTTTTCCTGTGTAACACAGACGCAAACGAAGCTGTAACATGACACCACCTGCTTTTACACAATGGAACTGAGAAAAATATCACCTTTTGAATGTCCAGACAGAAATAGTAGCGTTAATGAAACGAAAGTCTGTGGTTTAAAAGCGGGGTAATAAGCGAATAAGCGACTTGTCGTGTCAGACTATCCAAACAAGAGCTGTCAAAGCAAAACGACAGTGTTTGCGCCAGGTAGAAAGAGGGGGCTAGTTAGCTTCTTCGGCTAACAGCTACCATGGAAGACTTAGCTTAGAGACTATGTAATAATGGTAAAGACACATATGTTAAAGACACTGACCGAGTTGATGTCCATGCTCCATACGGAAACCTCTGCCGCTGTCCCAGGACGGAAAACCAAGGCAAAAAACAGCAAACACAACCAATGCACCTGATCATATGACATCTTTTTGTGCATCTACTCCAGGTCAACAGGCTCGTGTCCGCATCCAGCTCCGGGTTGTTCTCCCTGTAGTTACCGCGGTCGCCACAAGAGTGCAACATAACACCGAATACAGTGAGAGCGGAAACCATCTCCTTCTATATATGCCTGACAGAGGGGCAGGCAACTACCGATCATTATAAACTATCTACAACGCTAACAAAAGGTTTTGTAAAAATATGGAATTTCAATTTGATTATTTTGACAGGACAATGCAACGTTCCAATGCAGAGCATGACACTCATGTGCACATAGAGTTAAAGTTAATTTCCATTAATTTCTTGTTCCTCACTGGCCTTTCACATCCACAATGCACAAACAATATTTGCAATTTACACATTACATACACATAATAGAAAAATATAGTGTAAGAAAGCTACAGAAATTAAAAATATGTCGAAAAGTATGAATAATTATACAATTATAATTAGTTAAAATGACTACAGATCTTGTTTACCTTTAATTAACTTTTTCCCTTACTTAAAAAGAAATAATTTTTATAATAATTTTGATTTAAGTTGTAAATGTAGATGAAAAGCCAAATTTAGGTGATATGGTATTTTACAGTTACCATTCAGCATACTATTAAAATGTGATTACAGTCTTCTCATTTAAAAACACAAATGAATGAAACTCCCAAACCTAATTCAATTATATATATATAAAAAAAAATGTAACTATGATACCACAGAAATTGTTGGATAATAATGAATTTCTTATTCATATGCATTATTTAGTATTCTCCTACCAACAGAGCTGGATAAATAAGCTTTATTCTAACATGCACCACAACCTTGGGATAACTTGGCGGGTATATTTGGAAGACGTCCATCTCGACTTGTAAAATAACAATTATAAATACTTTAATAATCAATCTTTAATCAATAAAATTAACATTGTAAGCACAAGATTTAAAAACATTACATTACATTAAATTTCTGCCTTCTTTTTTGTCTTTAAATAATTGTATTTTTCAATTATTGTTATTATTTATTATTATTTTTACCTGTGAAAAATAACATAAACCACATTGTAAATAACTCCAGGAAGAGAGGCCTGTTCGCTTCAGTGGGGGTTTATTTTGGAAATCCAAACCGGAAATGAAGGTTGACGTACGTAGCGGTATCTTGAGACAGATTTTTCTCTACGTGTTGTTTCCCGATTTGAAACTGTCAGGAAGCTCTTCCTGGTTTAAACAGAAAACAAATGTAGCTGTGCTCAAACACGGAGACCACCCCGACTGTGAAGGACCGAAGGTTTTGTCTTATCTTTGCGTTAAATGGCGGAAGTGAGCCAAACCCTTGCTAGGTACAGACATATGGGTATATAAACATGCTCTTTCCAGCCGCTCTGTTGCAAAGACCACCCTCTTATGTTGACCTTTGACATTTCACAATGAACCTATATGAAGAAAGCAACATAAAGTAGGACAATCATGTAGTTACTGTGTAGTTATTATCAAATACATGGCAGCTGTTGTTTAGGTCACTGAAAGGTGCTTGGCAATATTTGAATGATGGGAAGTTTTTGACTTTTATATATGTGTGCAGTCAGGTTACAGTTTAACCACCATTTTTGATACTTGGTGCTTTCCATGCCCCAATTGTCTTGAGCACCTTGGTCTACGTGTATAAGTGTGTGTATTTCACTTTATTTTTGCTTCTCTTATAGTGTTATCCCTAATGTTGAGGGGGAAGGCAAGTTCAAGAAGAGCGGTGATGTTGCTTTTTATAGGTGTGTTGGACATCCTCAGAGTTAAAGTGATTTTATTGTGTTTTGTTGGACTTGTGAAAGAGAGCTGGAGATTAATAATAACTTAATTGATATAAACAATTGAATTTATTGAATAAACAGAAATGTTTAAACTGTTTTTAAAAGGTAGCTTACTAGAATGAATTTGGAGTGTGGCTCAAATACAAAGAGATGAATTTTCTAAGTAAGCGTAATAATCTGTTCTAACTCTAAAACCTCTCTAAAATTGAAAAGTATTTTAATCTCACCACTGACTTTTATTTTCGCTTGCTTTTAAGGCGGCAGATCCAGGGTGCAAACATGCAGCATCGGGCTCTTTTGGACACTATGGTGCTCACAGAGATGGGGGCATGTTTTGAATTGCTGGAAGGAGACTCGCAGGTTAGTGTTACTTTTAAAAAGTTTCTTTAATCAAGTTTAAACATCATTTAGACTGCACAGATCAATGTTTTGACCTTTGATTATGCCCAAAATTGTGAATGATAATTAAAGAGGAGGGGATTTTTTTATAAGCTTACTCTTTTCACAGACCAGGCTGCTTCTTTCGTTGTCCCCGTCCAAACCCGGCATTGTAAGGATAACAATAGATGAATTCCAGCCTATTAAGGCACGCTATCGAGTTCCAGATGTGTTATCTGGGGAACCACAATGTGAACAGTAAGCGATGTATCATTTTTATATTATGATGTCATCTTACACCAGCACTTCTTTAAAATCCAGTCCCCTTTAGTATTTCTGACAGCCTAAGAACTTCTGCGGTTGTGACAGAAATTATTAATTGTTCATATCAATAAAAGACAAGTTTATAGATCTAGGTTTAACTTGTAGGATTGCTGCAACTGGAAATTAGTTGACCTTTACCCCTCATCCTTTGGTAGATTAAGAGTGGAGAAACAGACTAAGGACTCAGTCACGTTTTCTTGGTCTTTCGGACGTTATCAGCTCCGTGTGTGGCATTCTCCTTTCCGACTGGAGATCCTGTGTGAGCAGGAAGTGATGGTCACATTCAACTCTAAGGACAAACTGTGGTTCGAGAGACTGCAGCATCGACCCAGGTGAGATTTGCAAGAAATAGATGTGCAGAAGAATTTGTTTATATCATATAGCTGACTGCATTTCTTTTCTTTTTGTATTCTTCTGCGCGGCTACATGTCACGGTAGCGAGGTAAGAAAATAGAAGCACATCTGAAACTGCAGCTTAATTTTGAAGCTTAATCAGGTCTGTGAATGCCATTGTTCTTTGTTGCTTTTATTTCAGCTTCAAGACGAGCGGAAAAGTTCATTATGGAAGGAGACATTCAAGCAGTTTGTGGATATCAAGGCTAATGGTTTGTGCCTCTACTTGAATATCTTACCAGCAACTATCTCAGTTTGGTGTACTGTGTTCACATTTTTATGATCATAAATTACAGGCAAGTGTACATTTATGGAGCTTAATAATCAAGGAACAGAGTGTACTCTAAACTTTATACTGAGAGCCACGTGTTGTGCACCTTCAGGTCCCAGCAGCATTGGAGCAGACCTCTGTCTTCATGGGTTCAGGCATGTGTATGGTCTACCCCAACACGCAGACAACTTGCAGCTCAGAGACACGAGGTACACGCGATGGTGTTTGTGTCTTCATTTGTAAGAGTGTAATTTATCTGTGCATCCTGCAGGCAGGAGAGAGAGTTGACAATTTTTAAAAAATGTGTGTCATTTCACAGAGATGGTGAGCCTTACCGGCTGTACAACTTGGATGTTTTTGCCTATCCACTGTACAGTCGTCTCGGACTGTATGGATCTGTGCCATTGATGGTGGCCCACAAGCCAGACAGGACTCTGGGTGTATTTTGGCTGAATGCATCTGAGACTTTTATAAACATTCAGTACTCTGACCATCAGGTGACCTTTGTTTCTGTGCTGTCTGTATTTTACAGTGACCATGAAGCAAAAAGACACTTTTCTACTGCTCAGTAACCTTCTGTCTCAAACAGGAGGATGAAACCCCTCCAGTTAAACGGAGGCGGGCTGATCCTCAGACTGATGTCCACTGGCTGTCAGAAAGTGGTATGATTGACTGCATGGTTTTGCTTGGGCCCAGTCCACAGCAACTTTTCGCCCAGTATGCTCAGCTGACAGGTGAGAATGTGGCTCTGAAATTATGGTACCCAAAAATAAAAAATAAAATTAAGCTCTCAAAGACTCAAACTTTACTTGTCTGTCCTCCCTGTGTCAGGATATCAAGCCCTGCCCCCTCTGTTTGCCCTCGGGTACCACCAGTGCCGCTGGAACTACATTGATGAAGCTGACGTGAAGTCTGTGGATGCTGGATTTGATCGCCACAGTATTCCTTACGATGTCATCTGGCTGGACATTGAGCACACAGATGGGAAGCGGTACTTTACCTGGGATCCTGTTCATTTCCCTGAACCAGCCAAGCTGCAGCAGCACCTGGAGAAGAAAAACAGGAAGGTCAGTTTTACAGTGCAAAACATGCATCATCTAGAGAAATTGTTTTACTTTGATACGTTAAGATGTTTACTGTTATATCTCTTCAGCTGGTCATTATAAGTGATCCACACATTAAGGTTGATCCTTCTTGGTCCCTCTACTGTGAGGCCAGAGACAGAGGGCATTTTGTCAAGGACAGAGAGGGACAGATCTTTAAGGGCTCATGCTGGCCAGGTAATGGGAAAAAAATCTACTGTTTAATGCTAACAAATGTGACATATGCTGGACTTGTGTTAACATGTTAGCTGCACCAAGGTCCAGAATAGGATAAATAAGATTTTTCTATACTGTGGATCATGCAGAGATACTCTACTGTCCAAAAATAAATGAGCATCAAGGTCCACTTTAATAGACACTGTATGTACTTGATGTGTATGCGTGATGTTGTTATATGCATCTTCTTTGTAAATGGAGTTATGTTAACTTCCCTTACAGGTGAATCCTCCTACCTTGATTTCAGCAGTTCAGCTACTCGAGCATGGTACTCCAGATGCTTCGGCTTGGATAAATACAAAGTAAGGCTCAGAAGGGATCAGCCATGTTTAAACAGAAATGATGCATAATGCAAAGCTACTCAGGACCAGAGCAGAGCAGCAAAAGGCTGAAGAATAATTAAGCTGTGTTCTCTCCTTATGTTGTGGTACCCGTGAAATAAAATGAAACATTTTAAAAGCATCTTAAATAATTTAATGCTTTAGTCCTTGACAAAGATTTCATCTCATATTATTTGTTTTTTATCCACCTAATACTGAGATTGTCTGCTCAAGACACGGTAGTGATGGTGTTTATTTATGATACAGGGATCGACACCTTCGTTGTTTGTGTGGAACGATATGAATGAACCATCTGTGTTCAGCGGCCCAGAGCTGACGATGCCGAAGGATGCAGTGCATTGTGGGGACTGGGAACACAGAGATTTACACAACCTGTATGGTTTTTACCAGGTAAGCAATCTCTTAAAGGGAAGGCCTGATGTGTTTTGTTACTTTAAGCACAAAAAAAATCTGTTTTTCTTCTCTTGATGGAAAAATGTTATTTTGTCCTTCAAGTAACTCTAAAAGTATCTATCAACATCCAGAGTAGTTAAGTTGTGAAGACAGTTTTTAAAGAGTAAAGCCTCCAGGCCCATTCTGTATAATAAAAACAAAATAATTTAAAAAATATTTTTATTTAACAGCACATGGCGACAGTGGAGGGTCTAATCACTCGTTCGGGTGGCTTAGAGAGACCGTTCGTCCTCTCGCGCTCTTTCTTTGCAGGGTCACAGAGACTTGGTAAGCTATTTAAATGGGAAAATGAAAATGCTTCCATCCTCTCCATATTTCCGCATATCCATGCTTAACTGTGCCATTTGTTGTAATTGGCTTTGTTTGGGATACAGGAGCAGTGTGGACTGGTGATAATGTTGCCAACTGGGAGTATCTGAAGATCTCAGTTCCAATGGTGTTGTCCCTGAGTCTGGCAGGCATAGCGTTTTGTGGAGGTGAGGACACTATTGTTTATGGATTAAATTATTTAAACACTAAACAGAATTATTATTGACTAGTCAGACAGAGACGTTAATGCTTCTTTTTCAGCCAACGTGTAATTTTCTTTTGTAGGTGCAGAGATATTAATGAAGTACACACTCTACTAGCTTTTAACTTAAATCTAGTTGAGTAGTTGCTTATATATTCAGTAAATATGGGATATATTACTGCATACTGTCATGTCCTGCTCTTTATCATTAGTCTCTGTTTTTGGTGTTTCAGCTGATGTTGGTGGGTTCATCCAGGATCCAGAGCCAGAGTTGCTGGTGCGCTGGTACCAGGCGGCTGCCCTGCAGCCATTTTTCCGCGGTCACTCTGCAAATGTGACAAACCGTCGGGAACCCTGGCTTTTTGGGGACGAGGTGACTGCAGCAATCCGCACTGTAATCCAACAAAGGTACTATTAGAGAGGTGTCAGTGTCGGTTACTTGAACACCATGTATAGATTGAACATAACCTTTAGAGCAGCGGTCCCCAACCCCTGGCCCATGGACTGGTACCGGTCCGTGAGAGTTGAGGCTCGGGTGTGAAATTTGTGATTCTCTGGGTTTTTATCGTTAACTCGGTTTCCCTGTGTCTTTTCCCATGTTGTAGTTGTGTCTTATTTTGAAAGAACTATTTACTCGTCACCATAGTGACCAGAGAGCATTAAGGGGCAGAGAGAAGGATGTTACTGTCAGTGCATTTCAGGAGGACGCTGCTAATAAAGTTACACAATTACACAGTGAATTCGAGTTTATTATTATATTTACAAAATACCACAGTTTTTGTCTTGGTCGTATCATTTTATTTTGTTGTATTTATCCACGACACCTTAAAGGCTGGTCCGTGAAAATATTGTCTTACACTCAACCAGTCCATGGCGCGAAAAAGGTTGGGGACCACTGCTTTAGGGTTGTGAAAAACATTGTTGGGATGTGACATTCGGTGAATCGAAAACAATGTTAGATCCAGTTCAAAGACAGTTTTACTAATGCCAGCTAACAGCAGCTAACAGTGGCTAACAGTTCAGGATATCCTCGACAACTCACCTCAGTATCGCTGTTATCGGACAGATGTGAGATGTTCTGACTTGTTAACTCGTATTGAAGCTGTTTCACAAAGTTTTACAGCCTCCTACCGAGTAAATAAAGATGGTTGCTTCTCATCCGGCATTGACAGCTGAGGTAAAGAGTGGACTGACAACCTGACTACTGACACATATTTCTTTTCTTTTCTAATGTATTGCCAAGTGTTGATATTATTCAAATACATTGAAATATAGTGTGTACAACAATGTTTTTTATACAAAGAATACAAGAGACATACCAGCTGGCCACAGCCATTATGGGGTACACTCTAAATTGAATGTTTTTGATGTCTCTTGGTCGACTAAAACATGTTTGTCCTACAGCAGCCACCGTAGCTAGGATGCAATTCAAATGAAATGTATGCATTTGAATTGAGAGTTGACTTCGGTCTGTAACCTACTGACCTCTAGTGGTGATAGTGTATATACCGTAGCTTTAAAGTAAATGTCAACATGAGGGACAAGATACAAATATACATGTTTCATTAGTTTCTCCTGCTTTTGGTGAAACGCTTATTGTCTGACTATCTCATAATCCAGAGTCCATTTTGTCTGTTCTCAGGTACAGTCTGCTGCCCTATTGGTACACACTGTTTCACCAGGCTCACACGTCTGCGTTGCCTCCACTCAGGTTAGTCCTGGTGCTATCTACTGTTCAAATATAGCAGCTGCAACTACAGCTCTGTTAACTTAAGTCATTATTACATCTGTGGAGACGAGATCAGGGGAACATCATGCTATTGATGTTCACTTTAGAAGGCTCTCATTTTAAAGCTAGTTTAACTTGGATGTGGCCTCTAATTCAATTTAAAACTATACAGACCTCTGTGGGTGGAGTTCCCAGAAGAAGAGAGCACCTTCAGTGTGGACAGCCATTACATGCTTGGTGATAAAAACTTTTCATCTTTACATGATTTCTCTGTGTACCCTGGAATTATTGCACTTTCATTTTTTCTTAGTTAAACTTTCCTTCATTTTATGTAGGAGGAGCACTGCTGGCCTGTCCTGTAACTGAACCAGGCATCCAAGAAATCAAAGTCTTACTTCCTGGATCTGACGAGGTACTGTGTTATATATATTTAAATATCGTCATGTTACACTTGATTGTGGATGTTATTCACATTTTTGTCTGTTTTAGATTTGGTATGACATCCATTCTGCACTGGTATACAAAGGAGGCAGGACTCTAAGTCTTCCTGTCACCCTGGACACGGTAAGTTTAGACGACAATTTTACGTGTGTTATTTTTTTTAAAGTCAGATGATCTGTTATCTGTCAGTTGACTCTGATGTTTCCTCTGCTCAGGTTCCAGTATTCCAGCGCGGTGGCTCGGTAGTTTGCAGATCAGTAGGAAGTTGCTCCTGCACTGCTGAGCTTCGGCAGCTCCCCCTCTCTGTTACTGTGGCTTTAAACTCTCAGGTAACTTGTGCAGGATACTGGAATCCTACACCGATGGGATCGTACTTCCATACTGATAAAACAAATTTTTTTTCCATGAGCCTGAATTTCGCTCTCTGAATTTCACACAAAGATTTAATCTACGGCCTTTTTGTTGTCCCTTTTTTTCTAATACTGATTCCAGTATGTTTCAGTTGCAGTGGTTACAGATGTATTGAGTTTTTTTCCTGAGGTTTTACTTTGGGGTCCAGATGCTAGTATAGAAACAATTCCACCAGAGGGTGCCAAACATTTGTGGACCACAAGCTCTATACAAGTACTTGTCCAAATTTTTATAAAAGCTTGTTTCTGCTGTTAAAAAAAAAAAACATTTTTGCCAAACGTAAGTCAAAATTTGGGGTCATTGTCTCAAAATTTCAACTTAACCATTTGGAATATACAGTTAAGTTAACAAGTCAAAAATGTGAGACAATAAAAATTTTGACTTATGGTTTGCAAAAAAAAGTTATTTTTCATTGGCAGAAACAAGTCATACCACTTACCATGTGGTTGATCAAAATTTTCCATAACAACCTACAATGGATTATACATCATGACTACTAGAAAAACAGATAATCAGTGTGTTCTATTTATTTCAGTAAGAAATTCATAAATATCTTTCAGTCATGATTCAAAACCTACAGTTACAGTTACCTGAGTAAAAGAGAATGGAAATAAAATAATATACTTACTTATTAAAATGTTTTTTTATTTTTATAAATTGTAAATATATATATTTTTAAACTTATTTCATTCAGTTCTCCCGGTCATTGTTATCTATTAATATTTAACTTAATTTTAAAAACATGATTTTACAGTCTCACATAGTTATACTAATAACAGAACAATTATTCAAATTCACTCATTTTCATCAATAATGATCATGTATTTGTTCATAATTACTGTCTATGTAAATCAAGATTTTCTTAGTTCACTGATGTACACGTTTGCTAAACTGTCTGTGTTTACGTCATATTCATAATATTATGCAATGTGTTTCATCAGAGACTTGTGCCATGGTGCATATCAGTCAATTAATTAGATGCAGGCTAATAAGGATTTATTTAAATGCATTATTTTATGTAATTAACCAAATTCAGAACAGGACTGTGTGTAATGTATCAACTTGTTGCCTTTGGCTCTTTTCACTGATATAATTTCAGCCTTTTGGAAAGAAATTGCACATGTCTAAACTCTTTGTATTCAACAATGCTAATTAAGGTAGAAGCTGTCTGTATACAGGTTTATTTCAGTCCCTGCTCAAAGATTCGAAGGTAAACTAATACTTATTAAAATTGAGTTTTTATTATGCCAAATCTTTAAGCTACAACTACTGGGAGCTTTTTATGCAAATTGTGACATTTGCATCTTTTAATTAGTGAAGCCCTAACTGCAATCTCCTCTCTCCGCAGGGCACTGCTGATGGTGAGTTGTACCTGGATGACGGCCACTCGTTCAGATACCGTGACAGAAAGGTCTTCTGTCTGCGCAGGTTCAGCATGCTGTCAGGCCGTCTGCTCTGCCGGTGAGTCACATTCACACTTCCAAGATGGGCTCCAGTTTTATGCCACGTGTGAAAAAGAGAGACTGTTTGTCATGTTAAAATAACATTAAATATTTTTAAGAAGAATAACTCGTGACAATATGATTTACTGTTTTTGGTGCTGCTTGTCTCAGTCCTGCCAGTGAAGAAGGAACGTTTGACTGTAATACAGTCATACAGTCGATCACCATCCTGGGGGTCAAGAGCAAACCGTCCGCAGTGATTGTGCATGCATCAGGTAAGGAGATCTGGCATTGATGTAAGGTTTATGGATAACTGACATTCACAATAAAAGAAACACCCACTTATACCAGCATGACTCCAGAGAACAAGCCTCCTAAACAACCACTGTCAAATAACACATGCAGTTACTGTGTGTCATGTTATTCTGGTTGGCTTTTGAGATATATCTGTGTAGGAATGTGTGTTTTTAACATCAGTAAATAATTTAAGAATGCATTTTATTGTCCTTGAATGCAATTGGATTTTATTGCCACTGAAGTAAGTTGTGGCCTGTAAACAGTAAAACGATATTTAGTACCCGACCTTTCCTACTGCCTTCCTGTTGTCTGTTTAGTTTCGTATATTCCTCTGCATGTATGTTCTGCAGGTTTATTCCCTGTGGTACACACACACACATTATTTTAGTAAATGAAACCAGGTTATTCTAGAAAAACAACCAAAGAAGCAAAAACAAAGCAAATGCACTTTTAAGTTATTAAAGTATTTTAGTTGATAAAACAACATTTGCTCATTTTATATTTGATGTTTCAAAAAGTTGAGATGCAGGACAACAAAAGACAAAAACGTTGTTTCATGCAAGTATAAAAACACTCATTAACTAATTAGATTAACTGATGAAAGGTCAGCAATATACTCTACATGTCTCTCCCTCTCCCTGGTGGGAAGAAAAAAGTATCCCCCCTGCATCTTGAAATCAGTCACAAACAATAAAATTGGAAATTCACTTTCAGCAATCCTGGTTCCACAACAGCAAATGTGACATAGACAAGTCAACATGCACCAGCGTTTCCTTATGAAAACAATTAAATAATAAATAACAGAATTGAGATTTAAACCTTCTTATATCAACTTTTTGATGTCTGTGACATCCTGCAGTTTAATATCCTCCCTGTAAATTTGTCTCTAAATAAATCTTATGTGGACGGGTTGTTGGCTTTAGAGCTGATTGTGCAATTGTTGAAAAACATCAGTCATAACCTGACTGTAACTCACTGAATAATTCACAAGTTAGAACTTGCGGCCCATGATGCTGTAAAACACGTGACAGTGGGGGTCATTTTCACAAAATTAATAACTTTTAAACTCCAAAAATCTGCTGCTAATATCAGGATCAGATCTATGGGACAGGGTCACTTCCTTCCCTGAGATTTGCAGAGGTGCGTAAAAGAGAGCGAGGTGATGCTGTCTGTCAGTAAAACAAACTATAACAGGAATCTAACAATCTGGAGCAAAATATGTATCTATTTTTTAAAACTAGCAGCATTTTGAGCTGTTGCATTTTGACATAATTTCATATTAAACATGGAGGTTAAATAGCACAGTGGAGTTAATTTTGGCATGTTAAACTGGTTGTAATGTTACGTTTGTCTTCTGTTTTCCCCCCACAAATCTCATCCTGTGATTGGGTAAAAACAGTACATAAAAAGGTACCAGATTGCACAAACACTTAGAAATCGTATGTTTTTAAAGGTAAAATTGCAAATAGGTGAGAAAGGGTGAAATCAATAATAGCAATAAAATACTCAGATAATCTATTGGTCAAGTCCAAAGACAAATAACCCAGTTGCTATTGCTATTGCTAGTGGTTTCACCAATTTTCTTTCACTACATCCAGAAATAGTAGCTACATTTCTTCCATGTAAAGAAAAAAAGACATTAAATATTTAGTAATGTTGCTTCAATTTCTGTCTCCAAGCTCATTTAAATTGGATTGTGGCAAATGGGAAAACTGTCCTGTCTAATGAGTTGTATCCTCGGCATGACAGAGGAGTATACCCTCTCAGCCTGGCTGGGGGGCTCCTTTGCCTCCCTCCTGCTGTGTGCCCAGCCTGGAGGCTGTGGTCTGTGACCGGCTCCCGGTGCAGACGGCTCCCTGTTATAGTGTTTCCTCACTTGGCTCATGCGAACCCAGCCCAATTTTTACTCTTTAAGTGTGCGCGTGTGTGTGTGAGGGGGGGGGGGGGATATGTGTGTAATCATTTATGTTAATGAGAGTGTGGGGAGTGAGTTGGAGGGTGGGGTGGGCTGCTTTTAACTATGTAAAGCACTTTGTGCTACATTTTTTGTATGAAAAGTGCTTTATAAATAAAGAGTGAATGATTGATTGATTGATGTGTTGTGTTATCAAATGCACATTTCAGACGACAGCATCTGTGATGGTTACAGGGGTATAAGGGTTAGAGGAACAACATTGACTGAATAATTTAACAAAAGGCAAACTTTAAAGCTGATCAGACTTCACCAAAAAGTAAAAACAAACCCGGGCAGCACACGGGGAATATAAATGAGTTTACATAGGTAACAGATTGCACAGGAACCTTGTTGAATCCATGCCATAAAGATGGTTTGAGTGTATGCTTTAATTACTCCAAAGGAGAAAAGAAAGCTGTAATAGAAACATTTGGAATCTGAGGAATTTGTTCCCTAATCTGTGTATCGATTTAAAAAAAACTCTAAAAAGGTAAAGCATCACCGTTTTCCTTTTATCACCAGGTGCTAAGGACATTTCAGCTGCATTTCAGTACATGGAAACCTGCTGCAAGCTGACTGTGAACAGTGTAAACCTCAGAGTGGCGATGGATTGGGAAATACAGATATGATGATTGTGGACATGTCAGTGATTGAGTTTCTTCATCTGGATTTCTTCATCCTATCAAGAAAAGATCCAGTTAAATTACCCACTTCAATAACGGTCAACTACAGAACTTATCTGAATACATTTGATTGAAAAATAAATTGATAATTGTTTGATGGTGTGGACACTGATGGCATTCAGATCTTATGCTCATTTCTGTGCTCTAAACAAAATCTTCACAAAATTTTAATCACTTTATAAAATAATATCCATAAATCTTTGGACACTGAGATAAATCCAGTTTTTTTCTGTGTACCATAACCTATTGAAATTGTGGTCATGTGATAAATATGGACTCAAAGTGTATGCTCTACTGAAATTTGTGCAGTCATTTACATAGATTGCATTAACTACTAAAGAATCACAGCCATTTGTATAAACAGTCTCCTGTTTTCGGTGGTTCAAATGCAATTAGAAATAAAAATAATTATAAATTAAAAAATTAAATACCGTACTTGGAAATATTGGAGATATCCACTGAATAGATGCTTTTCTAAGAAGAAGAATATAGTTATTTTTTTAATCATCGTATGTACATTTTTAAATTCTTGTTACAATGTGTAGTTTATACACCATTTCTTTAGAGGTTAAATCTTATCAACTACAGCCTAAGTGCCTTATCTCCTTAATTTAGCTGAACCACAATAGAAGAATCAGTGGCGATCATGGATATATATAAACATCAGTGTTTAGTCCCGAATCCTCTTAGCCCCCAAATCCAAAAGATTTGCCAGCAACATAAAAGTAACGGGGAAAAACATTTCCCGAACAGTCAGGATGTCAGAAGAACCCTGACGTTAGGTGACTATCTAAAAATATTTCATTCATTTCATTCATGCTACTGTCCTATGATTACATGTTGGCACATGGTTTTCTTTGAGTACTGTACTTTATCTTGACACTGCCTTGTCCCTGTAGCTTTGCTGACTGAATCCTGGTCTGAGAGGACAAATATTTAAAAAAAAATGCAATCTTTTATTCTTATTGAATGTTTTTAAACAATTATGAATTACAAGTTATTTTTAATTCTAAAGCTTGACTGAATAAATAGTGATGTGCAGCTTCGGATGTTGATGTTTCTAACTCTTTTATTGTTGCTGGATCTCCACCAAATTACTATGATAATTTGTTGCATGTGGTGCTCTGTTTATTATTTATTCTGTTTAACGAAACGGATGGCTGTCCATAGCGTTAGCCTGCTCCAGTTATGCTGAGACTGCTCAATGCTGATCTCCATTGAGAATAGGTTTAAATGGATTGAATGCCTTCTGCTGAGGCAGGGCATCTACGGACCACTCTTTACATGCCCTCTGTCGCGGCCCGCTGGCCTTTGTGTCACCCAACAATGATCGCATCGGAGCGCCGCTGCTGGGGAAAAATCATTGTTCACTTTGGCCAATGGGGACGCATCAAATGGACGTTTACGTGATATGCGAGTTTCTGTGCATATGTGTGTGTGTGTGAATGGTAATGCAAAGGTGAATGCATGTGAAGTGAACATCTCTTTCACACCAAGCGTTTGCATCTACTCTGTGACGAAGAAAGGGGGGGACGTCACACCAAGAGAGAGCCAATCACATATTAGCTGTTTGGATTTATGCCAGGCCTTTTGGCTTGTAAGACTTTAGTACAAGTGGCAAAAGCCAGTTTTTTTTTTTCCAAAAAAACGCCTGAGACAAGATGCCTTATACGCCATCTGGCTTTTTTTGCGACCGGTTGATCCGGGAACGAGAGAGGAGAGACGGGGAAGGATCTCTGAACAAGCCCTTGCGCTTCAACGGCCAGGACTATAACACCCTCAGACAGGAGTTCCTTCAGAGGAAGACCCTGTTTGAGGATGAGACTTTTCCGGCCACTGTGGAGTCTTTGGGCTTCAAGGAGCTTGGACACAAGTCCAACAAGGTCAAGAACATCGTCTGGAAGAGACCCAAGGTAGGAGGGGGGACTCTGTTGGCACATGGAGAGGCACTTTGAAGTGGGGATGGACACATGGGAGGTGGGATGTTATTTTTGGTACACAGCAAATGAAAGCATCAAAGAGAAACTGTATTTTTCCGGCCTGAAAAAGGAATTATTTTATGGTGAGAAGTGTTTGCTGCTGTGGAAATTTACCTAGAGATGCAGATGGGATGAAATACTCCACACCAGTTCAGTTTCTTCAAAGCTGAGCTCAGTTTTCTTGATATAGCATCAAATCACAACAACAGTCGCCTCAAGGCTCTTTATAATGTAAGTTAAAGACTCAACAATAATAGAGAGACCCCAACAATCACAAGCACTTGGCGACAGTGGGAAGGAAAAACTCCCTTTTTGCAGGAAAAATAGAATGAATTGACTGCATTCCCAAACAAACTAGGAGGGATTAAGTCTGTTTCATGTTTTTTACTCTAATTTCTCTAATAAGATTGGTACATGTGAAGAATACTACACCCTTATGACTCAGAGACATACATAACTGCTATAAGGCTAGTTCTTGTTCCATGTTTAACTGAAGTAAATTATTTGTGTTTATTTTCTGCAGGAAATCTGTGAAAATCCTCAGTTCATCGTTGGAGGAGCCAGTAGGACAGATATCTGCCAGGGAGATCTAGGTAAATTATGCTTCCTCTGGAATTTTAGGCCCACAATTAGATCACAACATCAGGCAATACCAGGTGATTTCTATTATGTGAAAATAGCATTTTAATAACATTCAAAAGGGGAAAAGGGGAGGGACTTGATTTCAATTTCTTTTTAGCAAACTTCACTCGACAGCGTCTGACTTTTGACAGGATTGGGGCAAGAGCAGATCCAACACAGTCTGCAGTGACAGTCTTTATTAACAGGGTGGCAAAATATCCCAGCGATCCCCTCAGCACAGCCTGTCAGCCTGCAGTGGCCTCCCCATATTGTGCTTACGCTTTTGGAAGGGAATCCAGGAAGCAGCATTTCTCATTGTTGTTTTGTTCAGACAGCAAATAAAGGGGTCCAAATGGGACAAAAGTCCTGGTAGACACTGTTAACCATTGAAAAACTTACATTGTTCACAGCCCTTTGCAGCTAACACCCTGCTACACACCTGGTAAAAAAAAAACAAAAACACGAGATCAGCACTCGGCAGCGATCTTTCACTCCTGGAATACAAGAAATGTTCAGGAGAGAATTTCCTGTCTGTGTTTCATCTGATTTCCAAAATTTCACTTCATATTCTTTATGTAGGCTGAGGGTTTTTTTCTCACAATTTTCACTGCACTGGAGAAGATTTTAAAATCAAATTTAGGAGTGGAATAACTGCTTCCAAAGACATAATTACAAGTAATTTTTTGTGTCCAGGTGACTGCTGGTTGCTGGCTGCTATTGCTTGTCTCACCCTGAATGAGAAGCTTCTGTACCGTGTGGTGCCCCCGGACCAAAGCTTTTCAGAAGGTTATGGTGGAATCTTCCACTTCCAGGTCAGAGCCACCCGCCTGCAACCCTGAAATTATTCACACAATATACTTGGTTGAAATTTTTATTAATAATAACAATAACTATATTTGTGTAGCTCTTTTTAAAACACCCAAAGTGCTTTACATTTTGTATAAAACCTCACATTAATGAAAAGTGTGCAGGCCCTAGCATGACTGATGCACAACATTCATTCATTCCTGCATCCATTCATGCATTAGATGTGAACCACAGCCAAAAATAATGAGCAAAATATCTGAGAGCCGATCAAGAGAATTAATAATATATTAATTAAGAACAATATTTATCCAAACTAAACTGAAATACTTGATTCTATTCTCTACAGTACATAATGTTATTAAGAGAAATCCTTGCATCCACGTGAAAATCACTGCAAAATCAGCACCAGTGATCACAGTTTATCTTCTGTGGATGCAGTTATGAAGTCAAACAAAGTCCACCAAGGTGATGCAAGACTCTAATGTGTTGACATCAACTTAAAAAAAATTTGCATATATTTTTAAAAACTTCAGATTTCCCATTCTTTTTTATTCATGTTCTCCACAGTGCCCCAGTTTATTTTGGCTTTTGTCAATACATCTTTGTAAAATCAAGATTAATGAAGCAAATAATGAGGCATTGTTATTCGTTTAGGCATTTTCAAGCTTTCATTCTAGTGTCTCACATACAGTGGCTTGCAAAAGTATTCGGCCCCCTTGAACCTTCCAACGTTTTGTCACATTACAGCCACAAACATGAATCAATTTTATTGGAATTCCACATGAAAGACCAACACAAAGTGGTGTACACGTGAGAAGTGGAACGAAAGTCATACATGATTCCAAACATTTTTTACAAATAAATAACTGCAAAGTGGGGTGTGCGTAATTATTCAGTCCCCTGAGTCAATACTTTGTAGAACCACTTTTTGCTGCAATTCCAGCTGCCAGTCTTTTAGGGTCTGTCTCTACCAGCTTTGCACATCTACAGACTGAACTCTTTGCCCATTCTTCTTTGCAAAGCAGCTCCAGCTCGGTCAGATTAGATGGACAGCGTTTGTGAACAGCAGTTTTCAGATCTTGCCACAGATTCTCGATTGGATTTAGATCTGGACTTTGACTGGGCCATTCTAACACATGGATGTGTTTGTTTTAAACCAGTCCATTGTTGCCCTGGCTTTATGTTTGGGGTCGTTGTCCTGCTGGAAGGTGAACCTCCGCCCCAGTCTCAAGTCTTTTGCAGACTCCAAGAGGTTTTCTTCCAAGATTGCCCTGTATTTGGCTCAATCCATCTTCCCATCAACTCTGACCAGCTTCCCTGTCCCTGCTGAAGAGAAGCACCCCCAGAGCATGATGCTGCCACCACCATATTTGACAGTGGGGATGATGTGTTCAGAGTGATGTGCAGTGTTAGTTTTCTGCCACACATAGCGTTTTGCATTTTGGCCTAAAAGTTCCATTTTGGTCTCATCTGACCAGAGCACCTTCTTCCACATGTTTGCTGTGTCCCCCACATGGCTTGTGGCAAACTGCAAACGGGACTTCTTATGGTTTTCTGCTAACAATGGCTTTCTTCTTGCCACTCTTCCATAAAGGCCAACTTTGTGCAGTGCACGACTAATAGTTGTCCTATGGACAGATTCCCCCACCTGAGCTGTAGATCTCTGCAGCTCATCCAGAGTCACCATGGGCCTCTTGGCTGCATTTCTGATCAGCGCTCTCCTTGTTCGGCCTGTGAGTTTAGGTGGACGGCCTTGTCTTGGTAGGTTTACAGTTGTGCCGTACTCCTTCCATTTCTGAATGATCGCTTGAACAGTGCTCCGTGGGATGTTCAAGGCTTGGGAAATCTTTTTGTAGCCAAAGCCTGTTTTAAATGTCTCAATAACTTTATCCCTGACCTGTCTGCTGTGTTCTTTGGACTTCATGGTGTTGTTGCTCTCAATATTCTCTTAGACAACCTCTGAGGCCGTCACAGAGCAGCTGTATTTGTACTGACATTAGAATACACACAGGTGCACTCTGTTTAGTCATTAGCACTCATCAGGCAATGTCTATGGGCAACTGACTGCACTCAGCCCAAAGGGCGCTGAATAATTATGCACACCCCACTTTGCAGTTATTTATTTGTAAAAAATGTTTGGAATCATGTATGATTTTCGTTCCACTTCTCACGTGCACACCACTTTGTATTGGTCTTTCACGTGATTGATTCATGTTTGTGGCTGTAATGTGACAAAATGTGGGAAAGTTCAAGTGGGCTGAATACTTTTGCAAGCCACTGTATGAGAGTTTGATCTTAGTCATACATGATTGGAGATTTTGAAATTTTAAGACTTCACTGCTGCTGACTATACGATGTTATCAATGTTATACAATGTTACATGTTTTCCATTAATTTGTGACATATTTTAGATTTAAAGATGAGTTGATTAAAAAAGAAAATAATCACACAACTTAAAAAGTTCCTGGCAACACTTTAAATATATCATTGTCCTGCCGTTTATTTTAACACGTGATTCTGTGGATTGTTTCTCCTTCGTCATGTCCTTCTGCTCATCAGTTCTGGCGTTATGGTGACTGGGTGGATGTCATCATCGATGACCGCATCCCAACTTTCAACAACCAGCTGGTCTTCACTAAGTCCGCTGAGAGGAATGAGTTCTGGAGCGCCCTGCTGGAGAAGGCTTATGCCAAGTGAGTGTCTTTATGCTCGAGTGGGGGAAAGCAGAGCAAAATGGTGCATTTTGGTAGTTTTATTCAACTGTTTAATCAGAATTATCACAATCCCAGAGAAAATTAAATGGTCACAGTTGCTCCAAGACCGTAAGAACAGTAACTAACTGAACTAAATTGAATTTTTACTAATATTAAGTATTACAAAGTTACAAAATATAACAAATAGCTCTAAACATTATGATTCATGCATGGTTGTGGGAATTGCTCACGTTATTAGACATCCTTATACAAAATTAACTTCCTAAAGTCAATTTAAAGGCTTTATTGTTGCGCTGATAAGTTAATGCCTAAATGGACAAAAACTCTCTCTATGATCCAGGCTTCATGGTTCTTATGAGGCTCTGAAGGGTGGAAACACCACCGAGGCCATGGAGGACTTCACTGGTGGAGTCACTGAGTTCTACGAGATGAAGGAGGCTCCCAAAGAACTCTACAAGATCATGAAGAAAGCTCTGGAGAGAGGGTCGCTCATGGGCTGCTCCATCGATGTGAGACACTGTTGTCTCTCCACACCTCTTCTCTAGTATTAGTGTTGATGTTTTATTCTTGATAAATTTACACTAAAGCAGTCGAACCACCTCGCTGTGCTCAGATTTGATGAAGATGAAGTTGATTAAAGCCTACAGTATGTTAACTTCAGCCACCAGGTGTCTTGAAAATCAAAGCAAGCTTTTCAGCTGCTATTAGGCTCCTCATTCAGAATTGTCATTATGCACAGTCGTGCTGGTGTTTGCATATTTATTTCATTTTATCCCCATCAAACTTCCATTACCTGTTTTTTAATCTGCAGTCCCTGGTTCCTGCCCGCTTTGAGACACGTACGGTGACGGGACTTGTGAAGGGACATGCCTACTCTGTGACAGCAGTGGAAGAGGTAAAGTAGTGTGTTTTGTCCAGTGAGATTACACCAGCCGCTCAGCAAAAAATTGAAATGGAGTGTACGGCTGTACACTTTGAAGCCTTGAATGCTGCATTAATACGAACAGAACAGGAAGGTGATGGATTAATGTGAGTTCATATTAAACCCGAGAGTCTCTCTGAAATACCACAGTGCCGACCGTCTCAGCACAAGGAGTCTAAAGTTCGTCTGGTGCGTCTCAGGAACCCGTGGGGTCAGGTTGAATGGAATGGTCCCTGGAGTGACAAGTAAGGAATTTTTAACTTTTACAATTTTTAACCCTACTTTAGCAAAAAAACTCAGTATTTTAGTTAAATCCCTCTTTAGACTGTTTCGCTATATCTAATATATTTCCTCAACAGCTCCAAGGAGTGGGCCACACTTTCTAAGGCTGAAAAGGAGAAGCTTCAACATCAAAGTGCAGAAGATGGAGAATTCTGGTAAGTGAGATCTACAGTTTTTACTATTTTGCTACATTTGTCTGAATCCATAATCTTTCCTGGTCTCTTGAATTCCTGTACAGGATGTCATTTGAGGACTTTAAGAAGAACTACACCAAGATTGAGATCTGTAATCTCACCCCTGATGCGTTGGAGGATGATAAGATCCACAAGTGGACGGTTTCTGTGAATGAGGGGCGTTGGGTGAGAGGCTGCTCTGCTGGAGGATGCAGGAACTATCCTGGTAATCTACTGTAGAGATGTTTATTAATCCTTTCTCACCAGAGAAGAACAGAGTGGTCTTTCACTCATACACCAAACATGTGAAAAAGCTTTACATTGGCTGAAGAATAATGCACCTTCCACCCATTAATTTTCTACTACTTATCAGCAGTCTAAGCAGAGAACCCCAGAATTCATCACCCACCCATCATTCCCAGATCATTCCCGAGACATATAATCTCTCAAGGGAATCCTGGGGCTTCCCCAGTGCATAATTTGGATCCGCAATTTCCAGTTTAGGCATTTTTCATTCCAAAAATATAATGCATAAAGAACCTGACTGTCCTCTTTTTAAATGGTGAATATGATATGATAGATAGGAGAGTAAGAGAACAGTAACCAACTCTCTTGCAGACACTTTCTGGACCAATCCTCAGTACCGCCTTCGCCTGCTGGAGGAGGATGATGACCCTGAGGACAACGAGGTGGCCTGCACCTTTGTGGTGGCGCTGATGCAGAAGAACAGACGGAAAGAGCGCAAGATGGGAGCCAACCTCTTCACCATTGGATTCGCCATTTACGAGGTGTCCACTTCAGTTTTTAATCATTGTCCCAAGACTTTTCCATTTTCCAGCCTCTGTTGCTAATTTACTTTCACAGCTGTCCTTTTTTTACAGACAAAAATACGTCGATTTGATTCTGCCGCAGTTAAAATTAATGTTGTTACTGATGTTGCTATTTTCTCTCGACAGGTGCCAAAGGAGGTAAGGAAGGCGTGAAAGGGATTCTCAGCAGTTTGCGAGTTAATTCCACCCCACGCTTTATATTTTCATAGCCATTCTTCCAGTTTCTTTTTTCATCACCAACTTTAACTCTGAGGAAATTCTTCAGTACTATTTTGCATTTTCTGCTCTTTACATTGTGACTACCCCAAACCAGATGCATGGAAACAAGCAGCACATGCAGAAGGATTTTTTCCTCTTCAACTCCTCCAAGGCGCGCTGTAAATCCTACATCAACTTGCGTGAGGTGACCCAACGTTTCCGCCTGAGCCCTGGCGAGTACGTCATAGTACCCTCCACATATGAGCCACATCAGGAGGGAGAGTTCATCCTGCGAGTCTTCTCTGAAAAGAAGAACACCTCAGAGTGAGTGGGAGAGGGTGATCAGGGTGGCCTAGGATGCCATGAGGTGGGAATGGTTATATAAGTAGTTTTCCTTCTAGTATGGTGCAGAATTGTAGTTGGATATGTTCTGATCTTATATTTCTTAGTAGGGCTGGGTATTGGAATACAGCGCATTGGCTGTTTGCTAAGATAGTTATTTATCAACTTATTCCTATTACCGGTGTTAAAGATAAAGTCAAAGCACTCTTAAATAATGAGGGTAGGGTTTGAAAATGAAAAGCTTCAGTTTTCATTTTGCATGGTTAACGTAATGAGGTATATTTTTTTTCCAGACGTATCTTTTCCTCAAAATATCCAAATGTTTTCAGTACCTAAATCTAACCTGCGAGTAAATGTGAAAAAAAAAGGAGGACGTTTATCATTCTGCGTTAAATAATGCCAAAAACACCTTGTGTCTGACAGAACAGCAGTAATTCAGATTCTAAGATTAGAATCTGTTATATAATAAAGGTTAGGGTAAACAAAGAGGTATACAGAAATTATTAAATATATTATATTGCAGTGCCTGTATTTAGATCAATGCATTTTAGTTCTGAGTCCTGTACTATAAAGATAGTCTCAGTTCAGTTCAGTTTTATATATAGTGTCAAATCTTCCTTCCACCGAGCCCAGCAGTCATTACATTTTCCTGCAATCGTTTGACATTTACACATTTGCAAAGTCTTGCAAACCCTAAAACAAACTAATAGATAAAATGACAACAATACCCAGCCCAACTGTATGTGCAGTTTAATTAGACTTGGAGTTTATGAGGGATTTCTCTACCCTGTGTGTGCGGGTCTCTGTGTCTGTTAATGAGGGTGGGATTTTCTGCTTGGTGGGTGGGACACAAACCACCAAGAACAAACTATTTTAACGGCGATTTGATTTGTAGAATCAGAAGAAATCGGCCCGAGTTCGAAGCTGTTATGGAATCTTTTTTAGGACAAGCATCTTCAGATTTGGGGATGATCTGGTAAACTTTCTAAATATTTAGTACTGCATACTCAAGCCTCAACAAACATCTGCACCTCCCAACCATCCCACTGCTGCCCAGAGGACCAGACAGCACGCAGAGCCGGCCTGAACTCTGATGGACCCGGACTTGGGTGTGACTCAGGGTGTGCGACGGATGGGCTTTGAATTACCTAACATGGCTTTAGATCACAGTATACTATGACACCATTAACTATGCATGTCACAAATTACCTAAACTAATTAAAAATGGAAAGCTCTGGTGACAATCAAGTTTGCCCAAAATAAGAACAATCGGGAAGAACAAAACTTGACTGGAGGAAGCAGCAGGTGATACAAAACTAACAGCTCCATTTGCTCCATTAAGCGTTTTATGCAATCATTTTCATATTTTAGTGCAATGTGACTTTGGGGACTATAAGCCTATAAACTCCTTTATAATAAATCTGTCAGATGACTTACAGATTCAGCACATCAACATAATTCATGCAAAATTTGATGAGAATAAATTTGATGAATGCAGTAAGAAAAGGGAAAAAAAAGCAGAGGCTTATAGTCCAGATGAGATGATGGTGTCACCGTGGTGACTGCTGTTTATTCGTCTTCACTCAGGGAGATAGAGAACAGGATCGAGGCTGACCATCCAGTGGTAAGTGTCCTCTTAGTTTTCCAGAGTGTGTAGAGCTACTGCAGCACAGGGATTGCCTCAATATTTCTTCCAAGTATATCTAAGTGTCTGTTTACTTTGGCAAGTTACAGAAATAAGCAGCAAAAAGCTTCAGCTGCTTTAGTTTATCTTATTTTGTTCTGCAATTGTGGATATAACCAGTTTGTAATGTAAAGAACAAATAACTTGGAAAGGATCATCTTCAGAGTTTTTCATTCTTATGCTTTGTGGCTCAATGACGCCTCAGCCAGCACCAGCTTCAGCGGGGGAAGAGAGCGAGGAGGACCAGCAGTTCCGGACTATTTTTCAGGAGATAGGCGGCGAGGTCAGTGCAGAAAGACGAGGAGAATGGCTTTAAATTTAAAAACCCCAAAACAGAACATTTTGTGTTTTTCATTAGCAGAAAACATTAGGCGATTGCTGTACTTTGGAAATTAATCTCCTGTCTCTTCTTTATTGGTGTCCCCCTCTGCTCTTCTTGTTTTCACAGGATATGGAAATAACAGCCAACGAACTGAGAAACGTTCTCAACAGAGTGATCACCAAGCGTAAGTCCAGTCTGATAGGCTGAACTTTCCGTCATTATAAAACTTACAGGACACATGCACACATCAGTCCACAGCAGGCAATTCCCTGCTTGATCCATCAGCCACCAATTTTCTCAACCTTTTATCTAATTCAGGGCTGTTTATACACATGCAGGTAACTAAGGGAATTGAACACAGCTGTCATGGTTTGCTGTGTGGCAGGCAGGATGTAGGACCCAAATGCAGGACTCACACACAGGAATTTAACTGAAAGCTGCAGCTTTATTGCTGGGAAACTTCAGCAAAAACTTCAGGAAAGGCCAATAGCAGCTTGCTGTCTTTAACTGTCATACTCTAAGTGTTTTCACTCTTTACGTTCCCAGACAAGGACCTGAAGACGGAGGGTTTCAGCCTGGAGAGCTGCAGGAGCATGATTGCTCTGATGGACGTATCCTTTGTATCGAGTGCATCGGGCTGGCTGTGTTGTCTGTAGGAGGCACAACCTGCCGAGACCCAGGCAGGGTCTGTGATGGATGCTCATGGGGCTTAGGCCTCATTTCAGTCACAAAACAGTGACAGTTGCTTTTAACCTCTAACTTTGTGTGGTTTTAAGCAGTCTGTGTGTTTACTTTGGCAAGTTTATGATTTTTTCCCCATTTCATTTGGCTCAATTTACCTAACTGAGAAAAACCTTGTTGCACCACTCAAATGCGACAGTACGACTGACACGGTACACCATTTTAGTCTTAACTATGTCTCCTCAGATGGATGGGACCGGTAGACTCAACCTTCAGGAGTTCAGACACCTGTGGAATAAGATCAAACAGTGGCAGGTGAGAAAAGAGTTTTCAGTTTATTATTATATCAGAAATTCTAGAATCGTTCTGCATTAAGCTTCTGCTGAGCTTATTGTCATACATACCGATCATACCCGATTTCTTTCAGGGAATTTTTAAACACTATAACACCGACCAGTCCGGTATCAACAGTTACGAGATGAGGAATGCTGTCAATGATGCAGGTAATAGCATAAAACACAAATACAGTACTGTGCAAAAGTCTTGAACCACATCTCGTTTCTGACTTGTAATTTTTAAAGCGGTCTTGAGCAAAATAGTTCTTCCGACTTTCTGAGATTTTCTTTGGACATCTGCAGCTTTTTTATTTATTTTTAGTCCAGTCCTTATACCGTACCATTTTCAGAGAAATGATTTGTTTGTTTAGCCACTTAACATTGACCTATGAATCATTCAAGCATAAAAATGCACCCAAGTCAAGGGATGATCTCAGTAGAAGGGGAGCTGTCAAGAAGCTATTTTAAGGAAAGGACACAGGGAGAAAAAGTCATACCAGATACTGACTTTCAAGCTCCTTAGAATTGTACAAACGGCTTTTTCCTTATATCATCTATTTCTGTGTAGCTGCACCTATTTCCCATTTTCCACTCCAAATATAAAGAAATGAGGTATATTATATGACATATGTGAAATTACAGCTTCAACTCATCCTCTAAATGTTGTTGTCGCTGTACAGTCATGTGTCTCATGTCCCGCTCAGGCTTCCGTCTCAACAACCAGCTCTACGACATCATCACCATGCGCTACGCAAACGAGAGCATGAACATCGACTTCGACAGCTTCATCAGCTGTCTGGTCCGGCTCGAAGCCATGTTCAGTAAGTCAGTGAGATGGAGTTCATATTTTTTTCTGACATTTGAGAGGCTGAACAACCTCTACACCAAACAACAACAAAAAAAGCACATTTCCCTTCTTGTGCCTAAGTGTATGCATTTGAAAGTTTCCAAGGATGCCAAATAATTCAAGTTGAATTTTGGGAAAATGTTGATTCATAGGCTGAACCATACAAAAACTTAAAAGTTAAATAATGAGATGTAATTGAAAGATAGTGGGTCTGCTTACGGTACCTCACCTTAAAGGAAAGTTAACAGTCATGGCCAAAAGTTTGCTACTTCAGTTTTTATTCAAACTATTGTTTTTTTACATGTTTCTAAGTTAGAGTGAAGAACAATCATAAGCATTTTATAATGGCAAATAAATCAAATTTATGCAAAGAGTTCCTCTTTACATCTGCAGTTCTCTGGATATCAGCTTATGGACCAAAACCTCATTGATGGCGATCCATTCCTGCTTTATTGGTGCTCCCAAGCTGATCACAACTAGTGGGATTGTGGTCTTTAACCTGCTTTTTAAGGGTGGATTTTTAGGGCTTTTTTGGGATAGTTCTTAAAAAGCCCACAAATTGTGATCACGTTGGAGTGCAGAAAGGCAGGAATGGATCACCATCAATCATTATGTCCCAGAAGATGATATCCAGTAACCCACAGAAAACTGCAGAAGTAATGAAGAAGTACCTCAACACTGTAAATACTGACTCCATCCATCCATTTTCTTCCACTTACTCAAATCAGGGTTTGGGGCTGGAGGCTATCCTAGCTGTCATCGGGCAAGTGGTGGAGTAAACTGAATAGGTTGCCAGTCTGTTGCAGGGTAATACACATAGAGACAGACAGCCATTCATGCTCACATTCACACCTACGAGCAATTTAGAATCACCATTTAACCCAACTCCATGCATGTTCTGGGGCTGTAGGAGGAAGCTCCACACAGAAAGGCCTCAGACTGGATTTGAAACCAGAACCTTTTTGCCCTAAATAAAAGCTTTTTGCATAAATTTGCTTCATTTGCCATTAAAACTCTTACTAAATACGTAAGAATGTAAAAAAAATCATCTAAAAACTGAAGCGAGGTACTGACATGAGTGTACTCTATGCTCTCTAGAATGCATAGGAGGCTATAGGAAGAGTCCCTGCAGTATAGTCAGTTTAATCAGATTAGACTTTGGTGTTTCTATGTACTTTATCATTTGTATCCAAACTTTTCTTCTGACATGACTGACAGGCCCACTGGATTAGTAAAAATGGCATTTGTTCCTCCAAACATTGTTTTTGTCATTTCTTTGTGTTTAAAACCAAGTGTAGTTTCATTTCTTTTGGCCCTTATATGAGATGAACCACACTCGTGTTGAACTGCAGCTGCATTGTGATGTTTCTCTTCTCAGGGGCGTTCCAGGCCTTTGATAAGGATGGAGATGGTACCATCAGACTCAGTGTCCTGGAGGTACGAATCTTTGATTATAAAACACAGATGTAGATATATTTATTTAAAAGGTCAGCACTGGTAGCTCTGTAATCCAATGAACCTCTTCCTTGTGTCCATCTTTAGTGGCTCCAGCTGACCATGTACGCCTAGAAAGCCCAACCATCTCCCAGGTGAGCTCCACTCCATGCGAGGACCAGACCTGCCAGCCTTTACCTCAAAACTCAGTGTGCCTGACTACCGTTAGCCTTCATGCACCTCACCTCCAGCTCTGCTCCTTCTACTCCAAAATGTCCTTTCATTTGATCTTTCCATTTTTCTCAGCAGGTCTCAGGCCTTTTGCATTTCCTTCTCTGCCTTTGTCCTCCCACCTCTTTCTCTCATCAAAATATCAGTCTCAGTCATGAGCTCTGTTCTGATTTTTTTTTTTTTTTAAATACATACTTACCATTAACATTTGTACCATCTCAGGCAGCAAACACATACGACCTCTTTTATTCTGTCATAATACCTCACAGAGCCTCACCCAGCAAACCCACCTCTGTACCATTCATATCCCCAGCTAACATCTCCTCCTTCAGCCTCCCTGTGTTTTCTTCTCCTTTTATCAAACTGAGCAGCAAGGCCTTTCTTCCTGTATTCATTCCAGTGAACTGGGCTCTCTGGTGGACAGTGAATAAAAACTGTGATTTACTCTCGAACCTGTTATTAACTAAGAATCTGTACAAGTAGGGCCTAACAAGGATTGAAAATATCACTGTTTCCTCATTAAGTTTTTGTTTTATTTGCTGATTTTTTTTGTAAGCAATGAATCCACCTGATCGATCGGCCTGGACTCAATCACATATAATCCCACCCATCAGTAAAAAACATATTGTATATATTGTTTTCTGGTGAAAAACTCAGGCTTCTTGTGTTTATCTCAGCTGAAAAACTGTCCAGTTCTCCAGTGCTATTTGTGGATGGATGAAAAACAAGAAGAAAACTGAGAAGCAATGGGTTTTTTCTTTCTTCCAAATTGGATTTTAAAGACTAAGGCTAATGGGTTGAACTGCAGCTTTGTTTTTTTTTGTGATTTTCCTCTTAAGGCTTTGGTCTAATGAGTGTACTGCATTTTTAACCACTTTAACCAAAAGAATAAATGTGTAGTTACTGATTTGACTGCGTTACCAGTAATTAAGTTGTGAAACTGTGACAAATATGCAAATTTCAGTAAACACTGAGTGAAATAAGAAAACACCATAAAAATACAGCATTTTTTCTGATGTTGCAAACATTTTTATTAACTTTCTCTTTCTTAAAAAACATCTCATAACTTTGATAACAACAGAAAAACTTGAAGAAACTCAGGAATGCCAGGTAAGAGGTGACGCGCACGCTTTTCTCGATCATAAATAACGAGTGAGAACGTCAGGTTAACTCGGCTAAGGGCAAATCCTCAAAATAAAGAAGAAAAAGAAAGAAAGATAACGCAACCCGGAGAGCTGCAACCTTCAAACCAAGTCTGCCAAAGAGAGCAACAGCTGGGCTTTTAACAGAAGATTTAGTCACCTGTTTTCAAGAGGTTGAGGTATGGCATGGGAGATGAATCCAAAATCTTCTCTTCGAAATCTTCCATCGAACACCTCCTCTAAACATCCGTTATCTCCACACTTTATTAGACAACTGTGGAAAACAAATACAGCTCCGGTGCCTTCTGCTTGATTCTCCAAATACAAAATAAATCCACAAGAATGTGACATAAAAACAGCACCTCACACTCACGCTTGGAAAACAAGGTTCGCCGGACAGGGTTAAACACTCTGCCGACAACAACGAGGAAATAATCCACACAGATTAGCACACATACTTCACATCTTGGTTCTGTTTTCACAGCAAATGTCAATTCTCAAAGGACAAATCCTTCAACACAGTCCCTATTAACGCACTAATCACCTGACTGAGCAACAACAAATAAATAAATGTAATCCTAAACGACCCAACGAGATTGTAAGAACTTGAGTTTTTTTATTTTTAGAAAATAAAAACCAAACATTAAATACATCAATCTTCAATTAAATTCCCTCAAAACAAATAATCACACTGTTAAACGCAGCCTCAAAGACAACACCACGAATTTCCAAAAACTTTAAATCGCTCATTGTCATAAGTGGTAACTTTAATTTAAAAAAAAAAAAAAAAAAAAAAACACACTACAGGTTGCTCAACGTGACACGCAACAACTGCACAACAACGATAAAAACATCTCTTAACCCATGCCATATTGTAGCCAACCAATCTGGAAGACGATAACTGCTTTTTGTTGGCGTTTCATCGGAAAAGCGTGGCAACTCCCTTAGATACCGGCTACGCTGAAGTTTCTTCAATAAACAAAAGTCACGTGTTTCTTTGTCTTTCTTTGGTCATTGACAAGAAGAAGTAATGGTCAGACTAAAAAAGGGGAAGGTGTGTTTTGTAGAAAGTTTAAAAAAAACATAACAGCACAACCAACCCTCCTTTTTTGTAACTGTATTATGGTTGGATTCCAACATAAAGGATGGACTTGTCAGACGCCACTCGCCAGGCTCGACGAGAGCGCTGCTAAGGGTAAGTGGGTCCCAAGAGCGTGCCTCCCAATATGGGAGGGTAACATTAGGGTAAAGGTTACAAGAAAGGAGAGAAGTCTCAGGGAGAAACGGCATTCCCACCAGAAGCTTTAAGGCTCCACTTCAGTGTCCTCCTCAGCATGTTTCTGCATGTGCATCAGCATTCCCTGCAACACACAAAGTCACAGCCTCTAAATCAGCTTCTAAAACTTGTATGTACTCAACCAAAGCATATGTAAGCGTTTATATAATAGGAGGTTATATTAAAATGCATATTTACACAGCATCACTCATTAAATATGAAGTTCCTGCTATGTATTGCTTTAGAATCATGTATAGATTCTAACAGGACATGATTTGTTTTTACACTTTATTCGTGACAGGTTGTTATGGTCCTCTTATGGTCGCTCAGCTCCATATTTATTAAAATAGCATAAATTAGCTTTGCTGGATTTGCAGTTGAAAGTTTATATTATAGTGGGCCTTGGTGTTTCACCGTCTGACTGAAACAAGCTATTTTAAATCTATCTGTCTACTGATTGGCTGCTACTAGCAGACAGGAGTTTTTCCTGTTTGACATGAGCATTTTAGAGCTTTTGGGCCATAAAGATGATCTGCATATATGTCGAAATGAAGATTTGAAATTTGGGCTATGTTTAATATAAGTATCCTTATTGTATCAGTACACACAGTCAAGCAAAAAACACAAAGTACACTCTTACTGCTTCCACGGGAATTAAGAGGGTAAGCAGCAGCCAGGTGCTGCTAATCAAATGTACCCAATTAACTAATCATCTGTAAATAAATAAATAAAACCACCTCTAATAAAAGTTGATGCTTTGTGTGTCTGCTGGTCTGAAGCATTCAGGTGTTTTTGAATGACTGGGTGCCCGAGCAAACACACCCCAAGGTCAGATCGTGCAATACTTACAGAAATTGGAAAAAACCCAACAGCTACATTTCAGAGTCTACGGCCTTAGTTAGCATGTAATAGGTTAAAGTTCATGACAGTTGCTTGGAGGGACTGCCAGGAGAAAGCCTATTCTCTCTAAAAGAAAGGTTTTCAAATGTTTATCTGAACAAACCACAAGACGTCTTGAACAATGTTAACTTTGGACAGACCAGACCAAAGTGCAGATGTTTGCCCATAATGCATAGCACCACATTTGGTGAAAAACAAACACAGCATATCAGCTGAAACACCGACTGTCAAACACGGTGGTGGAGCGGAGTCACAGGGCTGAGCATTAACTCTTCTGAGTTTTGCAACAATCCAGTCAAAGTCCAGACCTCAACCTCACTGAAATGCTGTGGTGGAGCCTTAAGAAAGCTGTGCATACCTCAATGAACTAAGCAACGTTATTAGGAAGAGCAGGGCAACAATAAGAAAAAAAAATATTAATGGCTCATTATGGAGAATAAATGACTTTGACTGCATCTGTCCAAAAAGAAAGAAAATGTTGGGTGTTGAGTTCTGTTGAATGTGTTTATACCTGCTTGGAGGTGTTGCGCGCAGAGAAAAACGCTTCACAGTTTTTCCAGCGGCACTTGAGCGTCTGAAAGTTGCCACTGGTGTGGTCGTTGATCAGGTGCTGCCGCAGATGCTCTATCAACCCAAAGACCAGTGAACAGCCATGCCACTGGAAACACAAAACGCCAATAACCAAACAAAATGAGAAGCTCAGAAGGAAAAGACGGGACTGGAACACAACTTATCCATAAATTTCTCAGCATTGCTCCATGACACGTCTTACCCAGCAGCGGTAGTTTTGCATTAGGTTCAGCTTCACTGCCTGCACGCTGCCATCATAGCAACCCGTGTAGATCTGAAACACACAAAATTAGAGTTAGGATTTAGCCTTCTGAGATATAACACAGACAATTTTATGAAAAGAGATGTCTTGTAGAAAGCCAATCGCTCTCAATCATCACTTAGGACCCAGTAGAGGTGTGTGACAACATTAAAGCTTAGAAATTCCTCATATCAGCAATGAAACTTTACAATTTTCATTCATTCATTCATTCATTCGCTTCCGCTTATCCTTTTCAGGGTCGTGGGGGGCGCTGGAGCCTATCCCAGCTGTCATAGGGCGAGAGGCAGGGTACACCCTGGACAGGTCGCCAGTCTGTCGCAGGGCCAACACACAGGGACAGACAACCATTCGCACTCACTTGCACATTCACACCTAGTGGCAATTTGGATTAATCAATTAACCTATCCCCACAAGCTGCATGTCTTTGGACGGTGGGAGGAAGCCGGAGTACCCGGAGGGAACCCACGCAAACACGGGGAGAACATGCAAACTCCACACAGAAAGACCCCGGCCTGATGTTGGAATTGAACTCAGGACCTTCTTGCTGTGCGGCAACAGTGCTAACCACGGGATATCTAATGCTATAGATAATAAGGAATATACTGTTGGTGTTTTTATAGACTTAAAAAAGGCGTTTGATACAATTGATCATTCTATATTAATGAATAAACTGATGTTGGAATTGAACTCAGGACCTCCCGTGACTGGACCTTCTTGCTGTGCGGCAACAGTGCTAACCACCGTGCCACCGTGCTGCCCACTTTACAATTTGTTTTTCAAAAATATTCTGTATGAGAACCAAATAGATGAGTTATTAAGTCATAACTGGTGTCTAAACAACACTTGAAATAGCACGTCTCACCATGTTCTTGTGGATAGCCATGCACATCACCATGTCCTTGTGTCCTCCGTAGACCTGCAGTTGGTCATGAGTCTGTGGAGAGAGCGTGCTTTCAGATTTTCTTGTGCAATGGCATGTCAATATTAAATAAATAAAGAAATTCATGAGCAGTTTATGTTATTAAAAGACAGATGGTGTGACGATGCTAACCTGCAGGTCGTAGACACGGACCAGTTTGTCCAGGCAGGCGGTCACCATCACTTTCCCCAGGATGGCCACTACTGTAACAGCATGACTGTGGCCCTTATAAACCCGCACAAGCTCACCTGTCTGTGACAAAGTAAGAAAATAATCATTTCACATGGCTTCTTTTTCAAATGGTGAATAACTGAAATTAAAGACGCAAAACTGTAACAGCGACTCACATGGATGTTGTGTGCGTAGACACACTGATCACTGGATCCACTGAATACCAGATCATTGACCACCTGGGAAAAAGCAGCAGAAGAGAAGACACACTCACAAAAGACACAAATTTGCATACAAACATAGATAATCTGTGTATTATATTTTTTAACAGTACAAAACATCAAGGTTTATAACATGCCATCCTGTCATTGTTGTCTTGAATATCATGAAATTTACTCCAGCAGTAATGCAGTTGCTTTGTTGAAGCTCAGATGTAATCTACCTTCATGCAGAGCACAGTTTTGGTGTGTCCCTCCAGAGTGCGCAGCAGCAGTCCGTTCTTGGCGTCTCTCACACTGATGGTGTTGTCGTAGGAGCCCACCAGCAGGATCCTCCTGGCTCCCTCCTGTGATGAGGCCAGACAGCTCACGGCCCGCGGCCCGTGGCACTCAAACACGTCCATCTGCTTGTTTGTCTAAACAAACAATTGCAAAATGAACATCGAGCGAAGCACACTTCACGATGATGATGATTCTTTCTATCATTGCAGAAACAAGTAGCTGCAAAACCTTTTCATTTAAGGGCACACTTAAAGTCAGTAATATGTGCAAACTACTCGAGGTATGTGATTTAACACTGATGGGGCTGCATTTTCTGTCACATATAGGAGAATGTACAAGCACTGTGGCAGCATTTTTAGCTCAACACATTGGCCGTTTCCACATTATTTCTTAATTGCTTCCAATGCCATTATTTTAGAGACATTCCTGCTTGTGCTTAATTTTTCACCTTAAGGTTAAAGGTCACCACTGTGCCATTCGCCAGACCAGCATACAAAGTTTTCCAACGGCTGTGGAGGCAGAGGACTCGATCAGACAGAGAGAACTGCTGCTCGAGTTCCCGTGTCTGTGGACAAGAGCGAAATACAGAGTGTCAATAATCCAATGTTGCTGTGACACTAACATATGGCAGTTTAAGTAAAAGGCCTGTGATTTACCCTGAGGCTGTAGCAGCGTATGATCTGGTCACTGGAACCAGAATAAAGGCGATGATGCAGGCTTGGAGCCGCTGAGACCAACAGGCAGCTCACTTTGGAGCTGTGACCCTCGAACGTACCAACGCATTTATGACTCTACGACAAAATTTAAGAAAAGCAAAGTTGCAACGTTGTTCCATAATAGATATTCAGGCACATCCTGGCAAATAGCAGCAGTTATTTCATTCACAACTCACCACCAAGTCAAAGGCTTTGACGGTTCGATCTCCTGAGCACGTGTACAACAGGCCATTGTGGATGTGCATGGCGTTCACCGCCTCCTGGTGGCCCTCAAACAGCCCGTCAGTGGGCATCTCATCTTCACCATGGTCAGATGATGCATCTGGAAAATACAAACATGAAGGAAAATTTTTAAAAATCAAACACAGTGAGGAAACTGACATAAATGATCTTACAGCAGGTATATCCACTCATAAGGGGCCTGTCCAGATCATTTTAACATTTCTAATTCAAAAGATGGATCCAATTATGTGGTTCTTTACAGAAAAAAAAAGTTTACAAAGCATCGTATTTGTGTATGTGTGTCTTCTAGTAGTTATCTCTGCATACTCATGAATGCCCTCAGATAACACCTCTATGAATACTTTGCCCATAAAAAGTAAATTGGGCACACTGGAATCTATTTTTATTTGGTGAGTGTGATATTCATAACATAGAAATATTACTACTTACTACTATTACTACTACTGTTTGTACGTTTATGTGTATTTAAGGCTATCTCACTCCTAACATAACTATTTCTGTCACTTATAATGTGAACAATACAAGTACAAACTATGTTTGGTTAAGTATGACCCAACTTTAATCATAGCGACTGCTCTCCAGAGATGAACGTACCTGATGAGTTCTTGGGCAAAGTGATGGCAAATGGCATGTCACTGTTGAGAGAAAAGTTAGAGTTTAATCTAAAAGTTTGTTCTTATGAAATCTGACCTTTCTGAAACCCAGTTGTGCATCTTATAATTTAGGAAAAAAGTGTATTTTGCAATTAGCTTTTTTTAAATCCCACTTAAGTCTTTAAGTCTGTAGAAACAAGTATTTTTGCTCATATGAGTTCACACTGAGCTGAAATTGCGACAGCGACTCACCTCTCAGATGATTTACACAAATCCATGTCACTGGTGGAGGAGACCTCGTTGCAGGCCAGGCTCCGTGGCTCAGGACTGGAGGAGTCTGCGATTGGGGCTGGAGGGGGGATTTGAACTTGAACATTCACTTGGGGCTGCTGTCCGGCAACAGTGACCTCCATGCTTTCCTCTGAATCCAAGTTCACCATAATATCAGCGGTGGCCTCATGAGGAAGCTCTGCTGGGGACTTCTGCTCTGCCTTCTCTAATTTGGCACTTGGAAACAGCATCTTGAGTGGCTTCTTATCACCCTCTATGTTCATGTCACCCTCTCTGTCTTCTGTAGGGAGACTGGACGTACTGACCTGAGAGCCTCCGCTAGGTCTCCTACGCGTTCGGGGGCATCTCGGCCGTGAGGCCTCTTCATCCATCTCAGTGTCACTGCTTTCAAACTGCTCTGTCCCCTGAGCCTTCTTCAATGCCTTCCTCTTCTTCAGCTTCCTCACGCGCTTTCCAGTCCTCAGCTCTGATGGAGAGGCAGGGATATTAAGGATTGAGGGGGCTAAAGGGGATTTAAAGGATGGGATGTCTGCAGAGTCATTAACCTCACAGTCTCTAATGGGTAATAGAGGCTTAAGGGGGCTTTTTGTGTCAGCTAAAGAGGTGAGACTGTTCCTTGCTGTCTGTATGGCTTTTTCTGTTGTCTCAATAAGTGTTAGCGACTTCTCCTTGGAGTCTGCAGGCTCTCTAAAGTTCGACGGGTACAGCTCAGGGTGTCTTTCAGGGGAAGCCTGGAAGTTGACGGCGAAATCTGCAACAAGCAGCACAAATAACCCAAAATTGTCTGTTACTTTATTTAGTAAAATCTCCTACGTAACAATATCCTTTTATTCAAGTAATACAAATAACACATGATGGACTCTTCCAAACAGTATGTGTAAAAACTTGTAAAGATTAGATTCACATGCAGTATTTCTCATGATAAACACACTGTGTCCAGAATGCTTGTAAAATATTTGCAAAGCTGATTTTTGTATTGTGTTTAGTTTAGTGACATAAAAACCTTTTAACGCTTTTTACTTTTTGTTGGTCTTTTAGACATCTAGGTGAGCTCATTGATCAGTGAGAGAGATCACTGATCACAGTGATCAATGAGATGTAAGATCTGGGATGCTGTTTTAGGGTCTGGGAAAAGCAATGTTACCTGGTGAGGAGGCTCTGGCAGGAGTGACCGGCAGCTCCGGGGTGGTGCTGTGAGCACAGTTGGTCAAAGCGTCCGCAAGGTCCGGCTCTGAGCTGATATGAACAGGGGACAGGGGCTCCTGCTTGATAGCTACAGACATCAAGGGAAGGCTGGAGGAGGGGGGAGAGCCACACTCTGCAGCACGATTGGGACTGTGGACAGCAGTTTCCACAAGAGAGGAAAGTGTGACAGAGGAGGGTACGTGTGCCTCAGTTTCAAATGTATCCATCTTTTCTTCTTTCAGTTTGATCTGAGGTGCTTCCTCCATCGTACCTGTATAAAAAGAAATCCATGATTAAAAAGCTTATTCCACCAATCATAGCTTCTTCTGTAAACTATATTTGTTCCATTACTGCTACAAATATAATAAACTTATTTTTAACTATAGTAGAATACGAACTGGCTTTTAATTGAATCTAGTGTGTAGTAATTTGTAGTAATAGACATTTGGTACAAGTGACCAAATGTATTTTGCACATGTTTTTACCTTGCATCCCTTTTAGTAACTCAATGCGCTTGTTTCTTAAGGTGCTCATCTCTACAATCATCTGTGAAAGACAAAGCCATACAAAACAATGGTTAGGCAGGGAACATGTTATCTTCAAAGACAAACTGCATAGAAAGTATAAATCCTAACGTTAATCCCTAACTTTTAGAAGTAAATTAAATTCACATGGAACGCAAGACCATCGTTTAAATAGTGAGACTTGGGGTTATATATTAATGTGAAGTAGCTGGCAAGACAACAAAATGCTTGCCAACACAAACTCTCTGTGAGTCCTTAGGTGTAGGCCCTTTTTGTTATAATGTGTTGGCATTAGACACTAAACACCTAAAAGCACGTAACTGTGCGGAGAGAGAGTTTTTGAATAATAGAGTTCAGCTGTGTGCAGACCTGCTGTTTAACCACCATGAGACGCTGCACTTCCATGTAGGCGGCCTCCAGCGCAGCCCGGGCCTGGATCAGGCTGGTGTCCACAGTCTGCAGGGAGCGACTGAGCTCGTCCTCCCGCAGAGACACTGCCAACAGCTGGTCAATGTGCGAACGTTCTGCAGCAAGCCCAAAACACAGATGTGAAACACAAGCAGCTAAACCATGACAGGAAAATGAATTATAACCCCAGAGATTCTTGGTTTTTTTAGCCTACTAACCTCTTTTCGATTTGACCTTCTGTCTTTTGCTATTATGTTCTATGCATGAAGACTCTGTACTCAGAGCGTCCTACAGAGAAGAAAGAAAGCAGTCACGATGACATATTCTGCTTGTCCTTTCAAAAAACAAATACACAAATAAAAATGAGAACACCGTTTCCTAAGCTCACCCCGGCTGCTCTCCGCCTCTTTGCTGTTCCCAGACCATCGCACTGCTCCGTCCCTGAACTGCTGTCCCCGAGCACTGAGTCAGACCGCTGGAGGGCTGTCTGGTTCTGAGCTTTGGCCTCGAGATGAACGAGCATCTGTCCAACCTCTGGCTGAGACTGACAGTCTTGATTTCCTAGAGAAGACTTGCGATTTGGATTAACTGTAGATCCCTGCTGCTCTGAGTTGAAGCTTTCTCTCTGTGAGGTTTCCTTTGATATATGGGATGTAAAGAGGTTGTGCGTGGACGCAGGAGCGAGGCTACTCTCTGATAAGGAGCGTTTTCGTGAGGGGCCCTGGTAAGAGACGTCCATCAATGACTCCCACTGGAAACCCTCCAGCAGCGGTATGTCACCCTCCTCTTGGCTCTGGTACTCCTGCTCATATGAAACCATCTCAATGCCAAACCTGAAAGACAGAACATAAACTTGTATTAACTGAAATCAAATCGAAATCAAAATGTATTTAAAAATTTAAAGATGAGATTATAATTTCACCTTGGCATGCCTTTTCCTTTGTCTTGTTTCTTCCTGACCTCGTGATACACCTGTTCCCAGTTAACATTGCGCCGAGACCCAGAGGAGCTGATGAGCTGCCGCACAGTTGGCTTGAGCCCTGAATCCTTTTCGGTGTCGCTTCTCCGCGACTCGTTCACATTACGCACCCGTCTGGCAATGTTCAGGTTGGGCTCGTGGCCGACTGTTTTGCTCTTGGAGCTGATATGTTTGGTGAGGTCACGTTTTAAAACTGGAGGCAGGTCAAGTTTGGACAGACTTGATGCATGAGTCTGTGCGTCACCACTTCTGGAGGTGTCACTCTCTGAGCTCTGCCCTGCCTCACTGACCTGCATGGCCTCATCTGCAACAACTGAGCAGCTTTGCTTTTCCACTTTCTTATTGTTCTCCTCGTATTCCCTGCCTGATTCTGCCAGCTTGGAGGTCTCCACAGTAGAGGTGCTAACTTGCAGTGACTGGAGAAACTGACTGCTGTCTGAAGATGTCAAAGCAAGCTTTTCTGACCCAACTGGATCAGGTAACACTGATTTTACTGCATTCTGCCTGCAGCTGATCTCTTTGTTCACTCCAGTCTGACTCTGTACCTGATTCGTTTGCGGCTCCTCGACACTGTGCTGTGTCATTTCCACTTTTACGTTATTACCAAATGTATTTAAAGAGCCCTTCTTTTCTAACACAATTTGTTTGGCATGCTTAACTGATTCTGGGAGCTTCTGTTGCCGTGATTGAAAGGACCCAGTCAGTGAAGCCTTGACTTCACTCTGGATTCCAGTTGGTTTTGATTGCACTTGAGCCTGACTGGGGATCTTGCTGAGATGAGCCACACTGCTGATTCCAGGAGCTGAGGACATTTTCCGATCTAGCAATGACTTATTTGCATTCTGATTGTACCAATTAGACGCTGAATTCTGGTGGCCATCTCTCTGTGAACTGCTGCTTCTACTGCTACTCCCATCTCTAGGTTTGACTGCAGGGTTTGTTTTGTGCCTCCCTTTTTCTTCCAGTCTACTTAAAGGCAAAAGACTTGATTCCTTTTCAGATTGTGACTGGCTGTTAAAACCAGTGGCTTCCGGTGCTTTGTTTTGAGGTTTGGGGGCTCTTGGGTATTCCTCAGATGATTTTGGACCGGTATCTTTATGTGGCACAGACTCTAAACCCTTCACAGGATAGGGTGACCAGCGACAGGATTTGTCAATCTTCGGATTGCTGCCCAAAGTCTTAGAGCTTTTACTGCTATTAATATCAGATTCTGCTGGTTGGCCATCCCCCTTCTGTAGCCCAGCACTGGCCTGACCTGGTTGGTCATTACCTGTATTCTGAAACTGATTCACAGCCTGGGCCAAAGAGACAGGGGGAGGTGGATACATACGAGGAGCCTCCAAAAAGCTCATGTGCCGGTTCTTTTGAGTGTACTGGGAAATATTGTTTTGCCCATAGAGCCCATTTCTACTGCCTCCGTTGCTGAGCCACGGAAATCTATTTTCATTTTTGCCAGGAAATGCACAATGACCCCACGTCTTGTTGCTTCGAGCTTCCTGACTATCTGAGCTTCTACCAGCAAACTCTCCAGATGCCCACCTCTCTAAGTTGGGGGGCTCCTGAGCATGCCAGGTGGCGCTCTTCCCCTGTTTCCTCTGGTTCCAGGGTTGTATCTCCCCTGCTTTGGAGTCATACTGGTTGCTTTTGTACCAAGTCCTGTGGTGACTAGACCCACCGAATCCCTGTCCCGGCTGCTGCCAGCCACGCTGCAAGGAGTAACGCTCTTTAGCTTCCTTTAACCTCTGCTGAAACGCCTCCTTTCTCCTTTTATCCTCTTCATCTTTTGCTAGCTTTGCAGCAGCAGCTTCCTTCTCTTTTCTGGAAATAACAGTAATATAAATGAAATACAAGCAAATGTTTACAGCTGCCCTTACATCCAACTTGCAACATTCAAAACAAAAAGTAATAATATATGAGGCATTAACACAAAATGAGAGAAAGAACTAAACTTAGAAATACGTGAGGAGGATTGCCGCTCTGTGTGGGTGATACAATACACACTGTCAAGCTTAAAGAAGAAGAGTGAATTTGGATGGAAAATTTCGATTGTTTTAACTTTTTTTTTATTAGACTTCACATCAAAAGCAAATAATCCCACCTACAGGTTTGCCATAATAATTTCAAAAGTTTGTTTGACGCTGAAAGTCATTATTAGAGCAATTCATTTGCTTTAAATTAAAAACGCATTAATAAAATTATGATTTCAGAGAGTCTTCCTGACAATTACATGCACCAACCAGCAGAGGGAAAATGTCTGGTATGTGACAAATTGACAGCGTTTTCCTTCACATATCTTCATATGGATCAGCAATCACACATTATTATAAGGTATTTTGGGGGATTATACCAAATATGCATAGAAAAGACTCATTTGAAGAAATAGTCTAATAGTGCAATTAGTGTGACATTTTAGTTTTGGCTTAAAAAAACATGAATTTTAGAAATTAAAGTACAAAAAAGGGCTGAAGTGAAGGGTTTTGTGTTTTACTCTTTAATAAAAGCATCAAACTGCTTGTGTCTGAACCCTGTATGTGCAGTCATGCTTTTTTTATAGCCTTCAGTCCTGACATACGACTCCAGCTGCAGCATAATGTGAAGCTGTGGCTAAAAGAGGCCTCTGAGCACCACTGAGCAAAATGTGACTATACATGGTGTATATACACACACACATACACAAGCTTGTAAGGTATCACTATTTAAATCATAAAAGCTTCATAAAAGTCATCTGTGACTCTCCTGGAGACTTTTGATTTAAAATCCTAGACAACATTTTGTGTTTAAACCAAACGAGTAGCTATTTTTCTTTTACCTGATCTTCTCTTTTCTCTTTTCAATCAAGTCCACCAATTCCTGATCGAAGTAGTCTTCTTCATGGTCGAGCCCAGGAGGCTTCTGGTCAGCAGCCTCCACATTCTGCTTGTGCATGGGGCTGGAAATGTGGCTGGCATAATCAGTCAGACTCACCACCTTCACCTTACAGACTCTGCACTCATGTCCGCAGTCCCTGGGGAGGGAAGGAGAGAGCGGACGTTCAATCGTTCCTTCGGGCATTGCGCTAAACTTGTCTGGTTCGGTTTTCCTGCCTGCAGAGCTCGCAAATATATATTCTGGCTCTACTTTCTGTTACTTTAAAGTCTTCATAAAATCAGGAAAGGAGAATACTCTACAATCCTTGAAAATATTACTTGTCCAAATTCTCTATCCGTTACAGATCAGGAGGTCACTAACTTAGAATTTTATCTCATAAAAAATAATCGTTATCATCCTGATCGTGTTCTCCTTTCTTCAGCAGGCCATGGGTGGCAGGGTGAGGGCAGGAAGAGGAGCAGCAAGGCTGGACTCAGGCAGCATGCTAATCTAGCTGTCCCGCTTATGTCCAGCCAAGCAGTGCAGCACTGGGACGCGTGGAGGGGAGAGTAGCCCGGCGTCTGCAGCCTAGTGCGCCCTCATGATGGTGTCCGCTGCGCTCTGAGACTCTACAGAAGGCAATGTCTGTATATGACCTCACTCTGTGTTCCATGAGCCAGGACCCAGCCCCCTCTCAGGCCAGCATGTGTTATTAGCACAGGCCTGTGGATTGTACCGACCAATCCAATGCACAGCCTGTGTAACTGGAGCTGTGTGCAGCTGCTTCTAGCCTCCACTTCAAAACCTCTCCCAAGTATGCCATCCTGTGATTCTGATAGGGGCAGTGACTTTGCTGGCTCCTTCTCAACTTCTTTTTCAAATCTGTGTCATGGCATGCTGCCTTTTTGTGACCTCTCGTGCAGCTGGCACACAACTAATCAATATTTTTTCAAGTATTATTCGTCAGCTGCAGAAACAGTGCTGAAAATGCAATCTGTGGGTTAGCTTAACCTCACAAAAAAAAACTGTAACAAGCTGGAGCTAAATTTAAGTTTATTGTTGCCGTCATATTCCTACACAGGTGCTTTTCAAATAAATCTTCACACATTCTTTTCTTTAAAAAATACTAATATTCAGCTTTAGGTGATGAACACAATAAGATTTCATCTTTGCACATCAACAGCATGAAATTCCAGTAACTGAAACAGAGTTAGCTCCTCTAGAGATTCTTCCATCTCAGCGACAGAGCCACATGCTTTTAGTAATCTACATGCGAGTCACAAGATAGCCAGTTGCCTTCTAACGGTCATGCCTGTTGTTCCGGAGAGATTGTGTCTAAATATATGTGGTACAGTTGAGACAGCTGCCCCTATATCCACTTGCTCGATTACTGTGTACACGTGCCCGTGTGCACACGTGCCTCATGACCTAAATAATCTGGGCAAAAGTCTTGTGAAGCCAGTATTTTTGTGAAGCCAGTATTAAACAGGACGCAATAACCTGAACCTTTTCAGTATTGCATGAAAGTCACGAGTCATGTAATGAAATCAAACACCTTTTTTTGTTACGTACGTTTCAATTTATCTTTAAATAAATGTAACAAAATAAAGAAAGAAAAAAACTCACCGGCCTTTAAGGTTCTCCAGCTCACGGTGGTGGAGCATGCTTCTCGTGTGCTCATCCATCTCCTGCAGGTACATATTCATAATAAAACATTTTTTAAGGCGAGGTACAGAGAAACACATCAAAACACGTAGTTTTAGTTTAGTCAGGCAGTAAAAAGCCCCTCATATCTCATAGGTGGTTAAAAATAGGTATAATAAACCTAACTACAAGTATCTTTAATCAGAACCTTGCACACCTGAGAGTGTAGATACATGCCACGGTGATCAAATACTTATCATTATTTACTTTGTTTTTAAAGTGTCGACATATTTATAGTGTAAATCAAATTTCTGGGTCAGTTACCTGCTTGGAGACATAGACGGTTTCACAGAGGATGCACTTTCTGTCTCTCGTCATTTCGAACGCAGATGAATCTCAGCCCATTACTGCGGAAAGAGAGAGTGTTGTTTAACTTATGTGACGCCTCCCTGGGTGGATGTACCTGAGTTTTATTTCACAAGAACAATTAATTATGGGCTGTAATAGTGTCCATACTGTATGAAGAAAAGTGACACGTCAACCAACAAAATGAAAAGAACTCAAAGCTTTTTTTTTCTTTGAGCAACCACACCTAACTATTCAACAACATGCTTTGGTACCACAGTCCAAATACCAACAAAGTTCAACCTGATCACTAGTCTAATTCCAGTCTGCTGATAGAGCAGCTCTATGGCCAGAAGGCAGAGCGATGTCTGGACGTGTTCAACACTCACAAACAGGGGGAGGAATAAACACCGGCTACAAGTCAACTGCTGGTCAAGGTCTACACCAACACTGCCTGTTTTTAAGAAGGTGACCACATGAAGGATTTTACTTTATCCCCAAAATACTGCTGGTTTATGAATTTGGGGATCCAAAAAATATTCAGAAAAAGAGAGAAAATATGCAGTAGCTCTATTAATGTTTAAATACAACGACAAAATACTAGTATGGAAAAACAAACTACCACCCTGGAAACTGGAAAAACTGGCAGTCAAGCCTTTCTACAAACAATGACAAGTTGAATATTTGAGTGACGAGTGGATAAAGACAAAAACAGTAGGGCAAACCTTGTCTCACACTCACACACACACACGGTACAATTCAATTAAAAAGCATTTGGCCTACTTCCTGACTTTCTATTTTTTATTTTTGCATATTTTTCACACTTACATGTTCAGGTCCTGAAGCAGCAAAGCAGCCCCAGACCATCACACTAACACCACCATGCTGGCTTGCTCCCAAGATGTTCATTTTATGAAGTATTGTGGTAGTTTTACATTAGATGTAGCGGGACCCAAACCTTCCAAACAGTTCAACTTTTATTTTATCAGTCCACAGAGTATTTTCCCAAAAGTCTCAGGGATCATCAGGATGATTTTCTATAAGCAAATGTAAGATGAGCCTTTGTGGTGTTTTAGATCAGCGGTGGATCTCTTCCATGTAAGCCATTTTGACCTGTTTCTATCTTATTGTTAAATCATGATCCCACACCTTAACTGAGGCGAGTGAAGCCTGCAGTTCTTTAAATGTTGTTCTTCGTTCTTTTGTCACCTCCTGGATGGTGGTCGATGAGCTCTTGGAATAATTTTGGAAACCCAACTGCCCCTGTGAAGGTTCACCACTATTCCAGATTTCTAATGGTTCTCACAGTGGTTCACTGGAGCCCCAATTGCAGAGAAATGGCTTTGTAATCCTTTCCAGTCAGATGCCAGTGAATTTGACTTTGTTTCTTTAGATCATGGCATCATATATTCCTTTTTGAGATTTTTTTTTAGCCTACCCCACTTTATCAGAGAAATTCTATTTAAATTACCTCTTGATTCAACAGGTTTATGAAACTAAACTCAGCTTTCTGAAAAATGTGATTAATCATAGTTAATTCATGATTCGGAGTGGGTTATTTTTTCACACTAAACCAACTGGGTTTGGACAGCTTTTTCCCCTTAATAAATGAAACCATCATTTAAAAATCACATTTTGTATTTACTTGAGTTATCTTTGTATAATATTATAATTTGTTTGATGATCAGGAAGTATTATGCGATCTCACTTTCTTCGCTTTTACAGCACAATTTCCATTAACACAACTTTCCAACTTTTACCATACAGAAGAAGTGATCAGGTGAAATAGTAAAATAGTGACAGTAAGAATGGATACTCTTGAAGTGCCTTAAAATACCTTTGAAGGGCTATCTTTTAACACATTTATAAAACGCATGAGTGAGCTGCTAATTTTCTAAAGAGCAGCCAGGAGGACAATGTTAGATATCCCGTGAACTTCTGCACAGTTATGTTAGCAGATCAGGCAGCTGTGCTACAATGCTTGAAAACAGGCAGGGGGCAGTTAAAGAAGTTCCATGTCAAGTCAGTTTGTTTACATGCCACAGTTAGGATCTCATCTAATTTAGAAACCACAGAGAACATCTTCTACTGACGTTTCCCCAAGCTCATCACAACAAGGTACTTTATCATCAAAGCTGTGCCAAAATAAATACTTAAAATTCAAATGCACATATGACCAAAGTACTTGGAAATTTTAGTTAGCATGCTAACTTTGTGCAAAAGTTTACCACCAGTCGCATGACATTTTATTATGATGTTATCAAACACACTAAGGTAATAAAAACTTTATAGTAAATGTCAAGCGACAGCTTTATTGCTGTTTTAAACTAGCTTATGGTTAAATAAAGTCCTGGGTCCTTGAGTGTTGTTAGCCTAGCTGTTTCTAGTTGTACAGTTAGCTGGTAAGTATGCAAAAAAGCAAAATAACGTGACTCAAAAACTAGCTTAAATACGAGCTGACCATCCCACTACCAAAGTAATAAAAAATGTTATTACGAATTATGATTATTATTATTCAGCAGAATTTACTTGAACTGTTATTGAAAGCTAAGCTAGTAAGTTAGCGAGCTAGCAACAGCATGATAGCTGCCACATGAACATACCAGTAATGTCCTTAACTTATTAGCAATTAAAAGGTGATGAGGGAGCCCGACTACAACCGAATGGTTTTACACACTGTAGACACTTAGATGTGACTGATTGCTACCTTCACAACATCCAGATGTGTGTAGGACTACTGCATTTTCTCATCCATCGCTGAAGCTAATAACAACATCCGCCTCCTCGCCGCGCCCCCAAACGGAGCACCAACCCAAGATGCGTTCAGGACCATTTCGGATTCAGGAAACCAGGACGCCACACAGAGACCGAGCAAAAAACAAAAATGTCTAATAGAAAAAAATAACTGTAATGGCACTTTACAAATAAATAAATAAATAAATAAAAATTAAAAAAAAAATTAAATTGCCAGTGCTTTATGCCCATTCCAGCTCCATAATTTTTAAACAACTTTCTGAACAACTCACTGTCATTTAGGATTTAGTCCTTCCCAGGTCTTAGTATTAAATCCCAGATGAACAACTGCTCATGATACAGTACACTGTGGTACTGTTTATTTAACAAAAAAGTAAATGAAAATAAAGTGTGTGTAAAACTGAGTCCACCCCACTGTAGAAGCACATATATCAGCAGTAACTTGAAGCTTCTGTTTTCCATCCATCTATTTTTTTCTACTTAACAAGTTTGTGGTCCCCTATTCAAGGTAAATCCAAACATATAGATAAAATCAAGGATCAGTTCGTCTGGGAAAGATATAAAGTCTGGACAGTCTACCCATTGATACCGTATAAAATTAAATTTGGCAGTAAAATACAAGAGTAAAAACATATTTATTTTGAAAAATCATTTAAACAGCAAGATTTCAACATATCGATGCATAACGTTGAATCTAAATGAAAAACAGCAGCACTGCTGGAACATATATGCTACAGAAACAAACTACAAATTAAAAACAGTTCTCAGAAATCCCTTTAGAGTCTTTAAAATAGTATTATCACTTTCAGAACTGAACCAGTCCAAGATATAACACAAAAGTTCACATTTTCTCAGTTTTACACTTAAAAACAACTTTTAAGAAGTTTTAAAAGTGTCTTGGCTTTCAGCAACATTTTCTTGAGTGTGCGTGTCAAACGCAGTGTTTATTGGACGTTTTAGAAGGTGTTTGTGAAGTACATCTTCTTTTGAAATGCAGTAACTAAATATTGGCTCTTAAAGAAAATGAATCTAGCAATAACAATAATCTAGTAATAATCAGTTATTACTGCCAGCTTACATGTTAAAAGAGAAGCAGTAACACCTACAAATGTAATTCATAAGCATGCCCTCGTGCTAATATTTCTCACTACTGATTACAAAAACAGTGCCTGTAGTGACCTGGAAAAAGCAGCTGTGTGAGAATAAAGCTCAGCTCCGTCAGATCTTAGAGTTTGGATATTGTAAGATTGTGTCTTGTCTGCAAAGTGTTTCAGGTTACATGGTTCAGTTCCCGTGCTTTATTCCTCAGATGCCTCTTGCGCATCTTGATAGTCCACTTAATAGTGAGTTTGGCAAAATTGGCAGCTTTGAAGAGAGCCATGAAGACCCCACAGAGGATGGCTATAGAGCTCCAGGCATTCGCAGTCACTATCTGTTTGGAAAGAAGCAAAGTTTTGTCGAACAATGAGCAATTCGTGCAAGCACAATTCAAATAAGGAGAAAATTTCTGTGAGAACATACCAGTCGGATTTCCTGCATAAAAGGATCTCGCCACTCAAAGACGGCAAAGTAGAGCTGATCGGTTTGTGCCCCTTCAGGCCTTTTATCGTTGAATTTCACCACAGAAGACTAGACCATTCACCATAAATAATCAAATTAAAAACTTTCAATTCAAATGTCATCGTGCATGGAACTACATGTAAACTGTTGGGACATAAATACCTCTTGTCGAAACTCGACAGCTTCATTTTTTACCCCAGATGTTGTCAATAATGACATTTTGACCCAGGTTCTGAAGCCTCCAGAGAAGGTCCACATGGAGTAATTCCTCTCACAGTCTCTCATAAACTCGGATTTATTTGCACTACAGGCAGAAAACAGGCACATATGCTGCTATCACACAAATCACTGTTAACACTTTGCAAAACATCAAGCTTCGAGTGTCTTATTAAACAATGATTACCTGTCAGTCAAGTCACTAAACTTGGCAAAAAGCATGTAATTGATGGCACTGAAGTCCTCCTCTGTTTCATTGCGACTGAACTGCATGAAGATCAGTTCTTTGTTACGGACGTCAGATGGCCCGCGGACCACCAGAGCTTTTTTCTGTAACAGTATAATAGTATGTAAATCCAGTGGAGACAATTTTGCAGTTATGTTATAGCTGCACATCTTTAGGATTGCTCAGACTTGTGGGTTGTGTCTGAGAAACAGCCAAATAAAAAAAAAGTTAATTCTGACCTCTGTTTCGTTCGCGAATGGCCCAAAGTAGGTCACTTCTTTTATGTTACAGTCTACTTCTTGAGGCTTGCCGGGGTCCACTAAAGGTGGGATGTAGTCATGGTAGTGATGTTTACAGCTGAGCAGCTGGGCTTTGCCGGGGTACAGAGCTATGCCTGCTCAAAGAAAGTAAACAGAGTCTGCATCAATGTTCTTCAACAGCAGTGTTTATGGACTCACTGCCATTTACTTGTTTGTTCTATGTGGAGGTAAAAATGTAAAATTTTGCAACGGGTGCCTCCAAACACGTTTTATTTTGGTGACGCAGACGAGGACACTTAATGCATTTCAAAATTCTTCCATGTGTCTCTCATCCACAGAGAACAGGATTTGTTCAGCTGTTGCTGACTATTTTCATGGATGTCTTTTCAGATGGAGATTTAAGGCTTAAGGGACTAGCTGGAAAAAAAAAATTAAAGAATAAACCACATTATCTTCTAAAGCAAAGATACAACACAAAAAAGAAAATGCACCTTGCATTGCATGTCTGCAACAACTGACCAAGTCACATTTGATAAGCTGCAATTTTAGAAAAGTTTTCAGATTTAATACACCCTCTGGTGGCCACACAGCAGGCAATACAAATTATTCACACATAACTAGCGCCTGCCTTCTGTCACAGTGTTATTCAATTATTGAGTATTTTGTCACCAACAATAATTTGGGGTTTATCGCGATAGAAAACAGGCCAGGTGTGATAATGAAAAGGAGCAAAGAAGTATTCATTTCTAAAATCTTTGCCAGGGTGGATCATCTGGCTCCATCTCACCCCATCCCCAGCATCCTCCTCTGTCACACAAACCCTCTGCATGTCCTTTTCACTACATCCATGAGCCTCCTCTGTGGTCTTTCTCTTCTCCTCCTGCCTGGCAGCTATATCCACCATCCTGCTCAACCTGAGCTGGTTCTCTGATGGACTCATTTCTAATCTTGTCCACACTGGTCACTCCCATTGAACATTTTAACCTCTCAACTCTGACAACTCCAGCTCTGCCTCCTATCTCAAAATCATACATCATAGCAGGTCTCACTACTATCTTGTAAACCTTTCCTTTCTCTAGTGCTGCTATCCTTCGATTGCAAATCACCTTTGACACTCCTCTCCATTATCAAATGCTTTCTCTTGATCCACAGAAACACTGAAACTCCTTCTGACCGTCTCTATATTTCTCCATCGACACTCTCAAAGCAAACATCCCATTCTGGGCGATCGTGGCTCAAGAGTTGGGAGTTCGCCTTGTAATCGGAAGGTTGCCGGTTCGAGCCCCGGCTTGGACAGTCTCGGTCGTTGTGTCCTTGGGCAAGACACTTCACCCGTTGCCTACTGGTGGTGGTCAGAGGGCCCGGTGGCGCCAGTGTCCGGCAGCCTCGCCTCTGTCAGTGCGCCCCAGGGTGGCTGTGGCTACAATGTAGCTTGCCATCACCAGTGTGTGAATGTGTGTGTGAATGGGTGGATGACTGGATATGTAAAGCGCTTTGGGGTCCTTAGGGACTAGTAAAGCGCTATATAAATACAGGCCATCTGTAGTGCTCTTTCTCTTCATGAAGACATTCAGCTGCTCACTTAGCTTCAAAATCTCTGTCCCATATCTTAATGGCATGGTTAATCAGCTATATCCCCTTGTATACTCAGATACTATTCCATCTAGTGCCACGACAACCACTACATGAAGAGCATGTGTTCCTGCTAAATGCTGATAAAGGCAGATTTAAATGCTTATAAAAAAAATATGAAGTGCTGCTGTGTAGTGCAATCTGTATTTTCTGGATGAAATGAGTTACCTGTTGTTCTATGTTTTGGACATAACAGCACACTTAACACCCACTAACCCAGTCATAGTCCTAAAATATGCCCCAAAAAGTGTATCATTCATACTAACCAGGAGATGAAAATGAGTCAACCTCTTTGTAAATGACGGACATAACGGGGTTGTTTAGTTTCTCCAAGAAGTCAGAGATCGTCTGGTAGGCCAGGAATGCTGCCACCGCAGTCAGCAGCAGGTAGATGAAGATGAGCACCACCGTGAAGAAATTCTTCAGACAGGTTTTACTGAATCTCATAGGTGGATTGGGCCCCCTAACGTCATCCTGTGCTGTAGGGACAAAGGGGTAAAGGCAGGAATCTGAGTGGACAAATCCAATTACATGCCACAAAAGCGTGGACCAATAAAAAATATATCAGTGTAATGAGTGTCCAGCATGTGGTGCAGAAACACGTCTCCTACTACTTTGTGAGATGCTGCTATCAGGCTTCTCATGCTCCGGGTCTTCAGTGGCATCATCAAAAAAGACTGGAGACGGTGCGTTGCCTTCATCTTCATCTCCCCCCCCTTCATCATCCTCATCATTGAACTGTAGGGTTAAAAAAAGAACATTTAAACACCTATTTCTGGTTACAAGTATAGTAAAACTATACTTAAAATCCTAACAATTACTAAGGTGGGGTCACATTTGTATCCATTTTAAGTGGAGTGGAATAGCACTCTGAGATCTTCAGTTAATGATGAATCAAACCTAATACAAAACCCTTTGCTGGCAATGACGGCCTAAAGTTTTGAACTCATGGACAACATCAGATTGCTGGGTTTCCTCCTTTTTAATGCTTTGAGGCCTTTACTGGAGCAACTTTCGGTTGCTGTTTGTATGTGGGCCTTTCTGTCTGAAGTTTAGTCCTCAACAAGAATAATCCACTTGTCCACTTCTTTGCTTCAATAAACAAAATAAAGGTTTGTTTTGGATCCATGTTTTAGGTCATTGTCCGTCTGTGTTGTGAAACAGTTGGCTGCATTTAGCTGGATTTAAGCAGACTGAATGTCTCTGAACACCTCAGAATTCACTCGGCCCCTTCTGGGGAAGTATAATCTTCCACAGGAGATGCTGATCCTGTTCTAAACTGCAGTCATTGAGTCTGTCCTGTGGTATGGAGCAGCCACTAAACAGGACAGGTGCAGACTGTAGCGGTGCCTGAAAGGCATTTAACCTATTGAGTTCGTGGTCCTTTATTGGGTGAATACCTGAAAGACAGTAAGTTTTATGTATATATATATATATATATATGTATATATGTAATATATATGTAATATATATATACATATATATATACACACATACATACACTATTGTTTTTGGTATATTGTTCCCTTCTCAGTAACGCCACACCTTTTAGTTGCAATGTATTCATCTTCCACATGTTAACTTGTCATATTTTAGTAGTATGTAAACATCTGTTATAGTTACATGTTTTCATATCATATATAACATCAGTTTGTTTTTGCTGACAGGTTGCAGTTTTCATGCTCAATGTCAGGTTATATCAAACAGCAGATCTGTATATATCAGAGTTATTATAGTATCGTATTTTCAAATTGGTTTTTATTTTTCCATTTTGACTTTTTTTATTTTTTTATTTTTTTTAACTTACTAGTTTTTAGTTTCCTCAGCACATTTTCTTGTGTGAGTTTAGTTTTTATTTTTGGAAGATGTTTAATTTTATTTTAGTTTTTACTAGTTTCAGGATTAGTTCTAAAAGTTAGTTCTATTAGTTAATCTTTTTAATTCTTACTCTATGGAGGGCACGCGTCAGAGGCAGGATTTAGGAAAATGAGCTCAGATATTTCAATAAAAACCCAAAACTTTGGGAAAGCAGTGACTCAAAATTTTTGGACACAGCTGGTCGATGTCCATCAATGTCTCATTGGGCGAGTTATTATTGAAACTTTATCAAACTAACAGATACTAAAGCTTAATATTTTTCCCTCTACTTTTTTACTTAATTTGGTTTAGTTTTTCATTTTTGTTAACTAAAATGTTGTTTTCAAGTCTAGTTTTAGGACTTAGTTCAGTTAAGTCCACAAAGAGCAGTGAACCTTAGAGAAGCAGGGACACAGGTCAGCCGATCATGGTTACACACACACACACACACACACACACACACACACACACACACACACACACACACACACACACACACACACACACACACACACACAAAACAAATCTGCTCGAGCTCACAGTACAAATTTTCACATCTTGTAATTATTTTCTTTAAATAATTTTCGGATTCCCTCATCTGTTAAATCTGTTAAATCCCACTTTAACCCCTTCTTTTAAGACCCCCTGTCTCAAAAGAAATTACAAAATATAGAAAACAGTAACATTTCACTACTTTTGCCTTCTACAAACCTGACATTTAGTCACAACAACAATGATTACTGTTTCTTTCATTTCACTGACCTGTAATCAAATACTCCAATGACAAAACAGTTTAACTTATCTGGTGTTGATATTTAAGGTCAGTGGTTATAAGTTAAAGGTAAATGTACTTACAACAACAAAAATACACATTTTAAAAAAAAGTATCACACTGTCTGTTTTACATTATGTCCAAACCATCTTTCAGTGAGGAGAGCCTAAACAATGAAAACACCTGACAGCACCACAAACTTAATGACCAAGTCAGCGCTGGCTCCAAATGCAAGCGAGGCTTTAAAATGGCCATACCGACCAGTGGTTTTAAAAGGTTTTACGCCATTTCTGCAGCTATTTTAAAGCTTAAAATAAGAACTGGCGAATAATCTAAATGAATACTGCAACTATAGCTGAAACCCAAAGGAAACATGAAGTCAGGAAACGGCTGCTCAGTCACATGATGCCAAATACGCCCGACAGGAGCATGGACACAGCGAGAGAAAAAAGACTTTACTGCTGTCCTCAGAGACAATAAAAAAAGAAGCCTACAGTCTGTAGCAGTCCTGTGATTACTGAGACAAACATGAAAGATTTCAGAGTGAAACACAAACACGAAGGAACTTGTAACTTACCTCCTGGTATGAGAGGGACCTTCCTTTTCTGAGCATTCCTCTGCGGAACTTCCAGTGACTTCACCTAAAGCAGCTCTTCAAGCTTTTTGTGCCAACTCAGCAGATTGCTCCTAATAAACCTGACATGTTTAAAAACACCTCATTCCACCGAGCTCAAGTCTCACAGTTTTAAAAAAAAAAGACACCAGCACCCACCCCTGGGGGTTTTGGAGAAGTAGATAAAGGCCCAACCCACGATAATAACAGGGGACCCATGGGCCGCGATTCAATGCGATCTTGTTTCCTTGTTGTGGCTTCCTTGTGTCCTAGCTCGTTACCTTAGGTTGATTCCTAATGCTGCGTTCATGTACTTATGAGAAAACTCATTTATCTAAAAAAACAACAACATACTACTGCGACAAGAAACCGCATTTTTACTGAAATGCCACCCCATTCCTACAAGTTTATTTTTTACTCAAATGAACTTGACTATGGTGTTATGTTTTTCATAAGATATTTATGACATTTTTTTAAATTTATGTCTAAATAAAATCTATACAAATGACAAATAAATGCACAAAAATCACATCTTCATTGCTTATAGTCCAGAATATAAACAAATATCAGCGAGAACTGGTTTAAAATAATGTCGGTGAAATTTCCGAAGCTTTCAAATGCATCACGACCAGAGAGTACCTGGGCATTGAAGGGGAAGTGGATGAAGAAGTTTCCGCCTGAACTTCTTGTTTAAACAACGACCTTGCCATGGCAACAGCGCGATTTTGTGTCTTATTTATCATCCTCGCCGTGGCTTTAGCGGAAGATGCTAAAGTAAAACACAAAACTGCTCCAAAACCTGTCCGTTTATTCACCGAGGAGGAGCTGCAGAGATACGACGGCAGCGAGGTAAACTGTTGGAGAAATAAAATCCCGGCATGTGCTGCTGAAAATGAACTCGCGTGTCTACTTGTGCGTGCATTTTTTTTTTTGTTGTTTTTGTTAAGAGTCATCTATATTTATCATCGCTCTTTCTTTTCCTATTATAGGAGGGCCAGCCTATTTATATGGCAGTAAAAGGGGTTGTGTTTGATGTCACCAAGGGAAAAGGTAGATGTAGAAAAAACATTATCTAACTCCTGGATTCAAATCGGTCATTAAAGTCAGTTCTAATAAAAAGTGATTTAACACATTAGAAGGCTTTCTCTATAAACTAACCTGACTCGGGTCATTTGCTTATTAGTCTCTGCTGTCAGCGCGTTGATTTTAATGTGCATTTTATTTCACCCATTCCAGAGTTTTATGGAAAAGATGCTCCATATAATGCGCTGGTAGGTAAGGACTCCACTCGAGCTGTGGCCAAGATGTCACTGGACCCCGCAGACTTGACATCAGACACTGTGAGTTTCAGCTGAACGTAGAGTACTGTGCAAAACTCTTGATTCACCCCTCATTTCTTTATATTCTGCTCTACTTGACATTTAATGCAAGAGATTCCCCCCCCCCCCCAAATTTCTTTTTGGCCGTGCAGATTGAATGTAACAGGTAGGGGGAGGATGAAGCCACTAAATGCAACAAATACATATCTATTTTTTGAAATAAGAAAAAAAACTAGATAACAGAAAATTTCTACCAGTTTTATCTTCTTCATCAAAGAATAGGCAGTTTCTGTTGAGATAAAGAATGTACAGCACAGTGTGCCGCTCTCCTTTTCTTTGTTAATATGAGTCATTGTAGCTCATCCAACAGTCTCACTCTACATATGAGACATTTTCCCATCCCACCATTATGTGGGGTGGGGCAGTGTCACACATTGCTCAGCATGACAATGATCCCAAACACACTGTTAGTGCAGGAAAAGCATACCAGGGTAGAAAAACACACAGTAAAACTCTATAACTGAGCGTTAACGAAGCACTGTGGGATCATCTGGACAGAGAACAACAGAAGAACATCCAAAGAAGATATTTGAATATCCTTCATGAAGCCTGGAGAATTGTTCTTGAGAACTACTTAAAGAAATTACAAGAAAACTGACGAAGACACTGCTGACTAAGTTTAGACTGTGCTGAAGAATGAAGGTGGTCATAACAAATATTGACTTTCATGCTCCTTAGATTTGTGTAAACTCTGTTTTTCACTCACATTCTGTGTTTCCATGTATGTGCAAACATATTTCAATAAATCACTGCACTAATTTCCCATTTTCCCAGCATAAGATAAAGGATGAGGTGTGGCTCAAGGCTTTTGGACAGGATTGTACAATAGTTCATTAATGCTCTGACTACATTTTCCCCCGGTGTAGACACTTTAAAAAGCAAAGTGACTGGAGCAAGTAAAACAATAAATCACAAAGTTTCTGTAACACCAAAGGCCATAAAAGGTGAAAAAATGCAAGACTTCCTTACAAAATGTCACCATTTGAACATTTCAGACAACTTATGATTCATAGGAAATACATTTAAAGGGACAGTTTCACAGACCCAGGTGCAGGTGAGGTATTGACAGCTGTGTGAAAAATATGAGGTGAAACTAAGGTGAATAAATAGGATCTTTTAGGGAACATAAACAACACTGTGCTAATGCGATTATATCAACTTTTATTAAAGTAAAAGTTCATTTAGATCACTTTTTATTGTAAAAGACTGAAGTAATCATCTCGCTGTTTTAAGTATGTTCTTTGCATAAGTGCTAATAGTCTTTCTTTCTAACTCTTAGCAAACGAAATAAATAAAAGGGGGCAAATAGGCAAGCATAGCTTTCCCAAAAAGCGCACCCCTTTTCCCAGGTACAGGTCTCCGAGCTTTTCCACAAGTCAGAATGCTCAAAGGTTAAAAAACACACATATATTAAAAAAGCACTGATTAATGTTCCTTAATTATCTTCACCTCCACAGACAGGCCTCACTGAAGAGCAGCTAAAGTCTCTGGACAGTATATTTGAAGGCACCTACAAAGCCAAGTATCCCATTGTGGGTTACACAGCATCCCGTATCCTGAACGAGGATGGAAGTCCCAACAAAGACTTCAAACCCGAGGACCAGCCTCATTTTCAAATCAAAGATGAATTTTAATGTAATTTCATGTGGTCACTTTACTTGACAAGAATCGCGATGAAGAAGTTTGATACATGTGCAATAATAGGAGAAGCATTATCCTGTTGACTCAAGATTGAGAATTAAATAGCGCTTTAATAGCTTTGACCAGTTTACGGTGCACCAACTACTTTAATACCTGTTGTATCATCTGACTAAGATAAAAAGCGGGGACTTTGGAGTAAGAGTATGCAGATAGTTAACGGTCTCCCGGAGACACATTTAAAGAAGTTTAAGCACAGATCAAGATGCCTCCTGCTCCTCTCACAGTGCTCTAAGCCATTTAATTTCATACTCTAAACATTAGGAGCTCAAAGATCCTTCCAAACTTAAAATAATCTTCATGCACTGTAGCTGCAGTGTTTTGTTTTATTTTTATAAATGAGAGACTGTAGCTGATTATTTTAGTCACTAATCAATTCATTTTTTGAACTCTGTATTTTACTGTGAAACTAAATGAATTATGTGAATGACTCAGTGGAATATTTATGTTTAGGAAACAATAAATCTGCAGCTTTGTTAGTGTTCATCGGTCCACATGTATTCAACTTGTTCGTCTACAATTCTCATTAAAGTCTGAAAATGTTCTAATCTTTTGTTGGTCTCATCCGTGTTCTACCACACACAACTGTGTTACCTTGACACGATCTCTTTATGACAGCCCTCTCTGCTGTCACCTCCAAACAGGCGACATAAATAGATCGTCCGGCCCCTTATAGTCTTGCTTGCTCTGATCAAAGGTCGCAGTACTTAAGGTGCTGAAGCAGGTGATAGTCTTTGGGTGGAATTACGCATCTTGCGCTGCCAGTGGCCACATTGGAAGTAAATCTTTCAGTTTTGTGATAGTAACTCTCACGTCACTCTGCGTAATCTGCTGAGTTCAAAGGGCACGAGCCCTGCCCAGGAGTTTTCGAGCGAGAGCGGTGCTGCGCTCTTTATCAGGCGCACGTTCAGCTGGGAGACGTTCACTGCAACCTGTGACAACCTGGGAACCACTTGGTACTACTCATCCACCAACCGCAGCCAAGATGCCCAAAACGGTAGGATCACCACGATTTAAATGATTATATGTCACTGAAGTGTTTCTTCCTGTTGCATATTCAAAAATGTCAGTGGTGGGCTTATACATTTATTTGTGTGGTTTCTTTGAATTGCTTATGCTGAGAATGACCACTAGATACATTTCAGAGTTACTTGCATAAATACAGATTTAATAGCTTTAATTTCTAATTAAATGTCCTTTTTTTTTAAAGAAATAAACAATCTGGCCAAGCTTCTTGTTTCCAAGAGTCCAAGATCCTTCTTGGCATTTACTCATTAACTAAGTGTAGAGTTTGACCCATGCTGCTCACATTCCTGACAGAAAAATGCTACTTCAGGTCTGCAACCAGCCTGTCTGCTGTTTCTCTGGGCATGCATAATGCACTGCAATCATGGTAATTCCCTTTAGTGCCACTGGAGTGATTTTTAAATGCTAAGAACGAACTCATGACTGTACAGTTTAACCGCTTTTCTCTGCTCCGTTTGATTTTCTGAGGCACCCTGCACCAAACAAGAGACCTCTGTCTTAAACAAAGAAAACTCTCATGTTCTAAATGTCCGCAGTTACTTAAGCTTTCACCATCAGTCTGTCGGAAAACTGATAAGAACGACTGGCCTGTGCATTACGAAAGCAGCTCTGTGCTTATATTGACACTGCAAGGAGAAAGCCTCTCTTAAGAGGTCATTCTGACGTCTACGTCCATTTGACTGACCTTAAACTAACTACAAATCAAATAAAATTATGAGTCATAGTTGCAGGTGTTGTTTGCGTTGTGGAAAACGTTTTTTGAACAGCTAAACAAAAGAGGTGCGACAGTACCAAAAAGCACAATCCAAGTATAAACAAATTAAGATAATCCTACATAGCTCAACGGTATAAACTGGTGACTGAGTCTAATGGATTAATGATTCATCAGTGATGTCCACAGTCAGTGATTAGTGAGCGATTAAGGTTGTGGCAGGTAGGAAACACCTGCAGGATGTCAGCGAGTTGAGCTATTACCTTATGCATGCCATCACTGGAGGTGGTAACAGTTGAGTAACACGTTAGAGGTTTCACAAATGGATGTTCCAGCTTTTGCTGCTCAAGTTTCGATGGGATTATCTTTATGACACCCGGGGCGTGCTGTAGTATAACTTCATAAAACAATTGTGTAACTGCTACAAGCCCAATCTGGCCTGTGATCAGGGTCCGTGTGTTGAGAACAGCCTGGGTGCTTTAGTGTGTTTTTTTTATGTTGAACATCTGCTCTATAGACATTTTAAAGTGTCATTTCTTTTCCACTTTAATCGTTGTTGTTATAAAACAGGCTGATCTTGACTAACAACGGTAAAGTCAACTCTGCAAGCGTTGTAATCTGCGTATGTGCAACCTTGTGTAACCTCGCAAGAGTAGTCCGAAGTCTAATGAGATAGTGAGCAATTATGGTTTATGAATAATCCACTTCACAGCTCCTTCACACATATGACTACAATATCTTTATGTTTCCAGGCTGATCGCTGATCGCTGCAAACTAATAATAAGATCACAGTAAAATATTTCTGCCCGGTTACAGATTCTCTGAGAAAAGGAAGCTGATTGTTTGCAAATATGATTCATGTGTATACAAAAAGAAATCTCTGTCATCACGTGACTAAATGACCTTTATGCTGCAGGTCAATGTCCGCGTCACCACAATGGACGCGGAGCTGGAGTTCTCCTTCCACCCCAACACAACAGGGAAGCAGCTCTTTGACCAGGTCGGTGTGATGCAGTTCACAAAGCACATCCTGTATTATTTTATAGATCCCGGATGACTTTATGTAGACTGAAAAGTTTCTGTTTCTTTCTTTCTTTTGAGAAGTCTTTCATGCATTTAAAATAAATAAATAAAATGGACTGGCAAAGTGATGGATTAACGCCAAGTAGCAGCAAATACAACAGTGTAAATACAGTACAGACCTTTGAAATACTTCAGCAGAGAAATACTTTCAGTCAGATACACTCGCGTTGGTATTTGTTTTGCAGATAAATGGTCTTAACTGTAACCAGTGGGTATTTTATTCCATCAGCAAAGCAACTAGTAACCATAGCTGTCCCACAGATCTAGTCTGGTAAAAGCTGGCCAGTTTAATGAGCCCCTTTGTGATACAAAAAAAAAAATCAAAAAAACAAGCTTAACGTTCTCATTTAAAAGTTCTGTAATCTTATCCAAAGGTTTTATTCTTCAGGGAGAAATTACCGCAAGAGTCATGGAGGAGGTTTTGATTAAAAAGTGAAGAAGCTGTTGAGAAGATGTGCAGGATTTTGTTATCATGTCTCCACTCTGAAGGTTTCCAGGACCATCGGCCTGCGTGAGACTTGGTACTTCGGGCTGCAGTTTGTTGACATCAGAGGATTCACCTCATGGTTGAACTCTGAAAAGAAGGTGAGGACTTGCAGTGATGTTAACCTCTGTTTCATCTACTCTGTTTAAAATTGTTAATTGTAAATGTAAAAACCCAGAGGCCTGCTGCAGCTCTCAGTTCTACATCTTTTTTATTATTAAATGTACTGTATTATTTTTATGTGTCTATTTAATTTGGATTTTTCTGTATTGTGTGCAAGTAAGCATTTAATTGTTAAATCGAGAGTTAAAATACGTGTTGTTCGTAAAAGTAATTTGACCCTTTTTCTACGGGATTCTTGCCCACACTCTGTTATTTATTTAGCTGTCTTTACTACTCTGCTGTAGGAACTTCAATCATATTTTATTCTTTAATTATTGCCCCTCTAGGTGATGTCTCAGGAAGTGAAGAAAGAGACTCCCCTGCAGTTCAAGCTGTTGGTCAAGTTTTACCCTGAGGATGCAGCCGAGGAGCTGATCCAGGACATCACCAGGAGGCTCTTCTTCCTCCAGGTGAAGGAGGTGATTCTGAATGAGGAGATCTACAGCCCTCCAGAGACCGCCGTGCTGCTGGGCTCCTACGCCATCCAGGCAAAGTATGGCGAGTACAACAAGTCGACGCACAAGCCACGTTACATGTCCTCTGAGCGTCTTCTGCCCAATAGGTGAGTGCGAGTGGATCTGCAGCAGCTGCACATTGGTGAGCAGGAAATCAGTTCTTTGCAACTCAGTACAACTTTACTGCTTTTTTGCAAGGGCAGATTTATGCAGCAGTGATCCGAGTTGAAAGATTAACACCGCATCCATCCTACGGGAACTCTTTACAATTGTGACGTTCCAAAATGTAGATAAAATTCCTCTAACGCTACAACTAGATTTGGCTTTCACAGTTTTATTACTACGAGTGTTATTCTCTCAAATAATTCTCAGACATCAGCTACTCTGATAGTCAGTAGCACATTTTTTAAATACAATTTGTCATTCATCATCTTATTTCCCCTAAAAGTTAGTGAACTGATTATTTTCTAAAATTAAACACATGACCACATGGATGAAGCGGCTCTGTCTTTTTACCTTGCTGAGTGCACTTAAAAGAAGATTAGGACCATTTATCTGTGATTGGTGTAGTTTTTGCATCAACTTTGCACTCATAAAATGACAGAACAGCCGCATCATAAATGATAGTCTTCTGGATAAATGACCTCTTTTCCTTTACAGCAAATCTGGAACTCATCCTGGCTACTAGCCTCCCCGAATTATCGAAATATTAACCAATGTGTGATAATGCCCCTTCGGCTCCTGACAAAGGATGCCGGGAAAGACACAACAATGCATCATGTGTATGCTTTAACCCTGTATGTATACACAGACTGTTTACATTTTCACCAGCATGGGTTGCTGATAGCTTGCTGCTCCCCTCAGAGTGCTGGACCAACACAAGCTGTCAAGGGAGCAGTGGGAGGAGAGAATCCAGGTTTGGCACCAGGAGCACGGAGCGATGCTAAAGTAAGTGAAGGCTGAGTGGCGTAAATTTCCTCCCTCAAATGGATGCTTTCAGGACTTTACTTTTTAAGAATGAACAGCATTTTTGGTCTCACAGCGTCCTGGAGTTTTGTAGTCAGTGAACTTTTACAAGCAGTAAAGTAAAGTAGACTTAGAAGGCTTTGTTCTTATCGTACTCATGATCACTCAGCTTTTACAGATGCTGCAGTGTAACTGTGTTAGCATAAAGGAAAAAGAAATTCAGCAGCAAATAACTCATTGCTGTGTTTTTGATGCCCAAAAAAGCTTCACGCACTCTGTTGTAATGATTATTTGCTTTTTTTGGTTCTAATTAGTTAATAAGGGACATGGATTATTAGGTGGAGGTTTGCCGCCACACTTTAAACCCCCCAAAATAAAGTAAAAGACAAATTAGTCTGTTGAATATTTAATATTTTATTTAATTATCTAATGTGAACAGGGAAGAGGCCATGATTGAGTACCTGAAGATCACCCAGGATCTTGAGATGTATGGCATTAACTACTTTGACATCAAGAACAAGAAGGGCACAGACCTGCTCCTGGGAGTCGACGCTCTAGGCCTCAACATTTATGCAAAGAACGACAAGTAAATCAGTTTTTGTAGTAAATCTCTCTCTCTGTATTTCTGTTGTTTTGTCCCTGCTTTTGTTTGCTGTAACGTTGTTCTGTGCGCTGACCTGATAAAACACATCTGTAGACAGGAGATCAATGCACCAGCGGTCAAACCTCAGTCGGAGGCGTGTGTCAACTTTCCTTTCAGTGGCTGGTTTTAAATAACGCATCTAACTATATGGATGTTGCTTTGAAGAGGTCATTGACCCAATTCTACTACAACATGAACCTACAAACCCTCCCCAGCCTCTTCCTCTGATACCGCATGGGTCAACCTGTCCAGCTGTGAACCTTTTAAAGAAACAAACTTAAAGCTCATATCACACTGTGAAAAATATCTCTTTTTATCCATTTTTCAGGCTGACTCCGAAGATTGGATTTCCCTGGAGTGAAATTAGAAACATTTCTTTCAATGATAAGAAATTTGTTATCAAGCCCATAGACAAGAAAGCCCAAGTAAGTGTTTTATGAGTTTAATAATCTTCACTAGTATCAAACAGCTTTTTTATACCAAGAGATTTTAAACGAAGCTTATGGAGCCCTTTTTGAAAAAGAAAAAAAAGTTGTCTTCTACTTTTCTGTCTTTTAAAGGACTTTGTATTCTACGCTCCACGGCTTAAAGTCAACAAGGGCATCCTGCAGCTGTGCATGGGCAACCATGAACTGTACATGCGACGCCGCAAGCCCGACACCATCGAGGTTCAGCAGATGAAGGCTCAGGCCACACAGGAGAGGCAGCAGAAGAAGATGGAGAGGTGGGTGAAGCTAAGCGCCCGGTTAAAATGATGCAGGCAAACTTAATTGGAATTTGAAATGTGTAGGCTTTGCGTTAGGCGTGCGATTGAGCTTTTCCGTGTTCTGCAGGGATCAGCTGGAGAGCGAGAAGAAGAGGAGGGCGGCCATCGAGAGGGAGAAAGAGGAGATGGAGAGAGAAAAGCGGGAGCTGATGGAGAGGCTCCACCAGTTTGAAGAGACAACTAGGAGAGCAGAGAGAGGTGAGATAGAAAATTTGACGTAGAAGCTGCATCGCTGCGGATCTTATCTGTTGTATAGTGCTATGAAAAAGGAGATTTCACTGATTTTTTTCTCAGTAGTCCACATTAAACCGTTTATTAACCATCTGCTAACACCTGTAGAACCTTGAGGATTTGAGCTATTACAGGTTTACGGCTTAACTATACATCCATTCATCCATCCGTCCATCCATCCGTCCATCCATCCATCCATCCATCCATCCATCCATCCATCCATCCATCCTTCCATCCATCCATCCATCCACTTCAGGGTTCCAACTTGAAAGTTCACACTGTTTGATAGAAACTATTACATATGTGAGCTAAAGCGATAAAGGGTGTCCCACATTATAAACATGAACCTTTCATTCTTGGTTAATTTACTTTTTGGGGCGGGGCTTTTTTTGTAAAACCTGGATATTTTAATCATTAATTGCTCTCAAAAATAAAAATAAACATAAATGCCACATCTATATCAGCTCTTCCACTACCCAACTTCAACCGTCATTGCACAGTACTGTATATATTCTAAGAAGAAGATCAGAAAACCCTTTTCTCAAAAGTACTATTGACATTTGGTAAAAAGCCCACCACCATATTAGGTAAAACCCCCTCCTCCATCATCCTCCCTTGCTTCTCCCCCATATGGTGGAATATATATTTGAGAGTTGGAAGGGCAGATTTCAAAACATGGTTTGACAAAGATGTGAGGAGGATGGGAGATCGTTACTTGAAAAGCAACTTTGTTATGTTGGGCGAATTTTGTCAAGCATATGATCTTCACAAAAAGCATTTCTTTAAATATCTGCAGTTAACATATTTTTTCCCCAATCATCGGCATTTAGCATTTAAAACGTTCAAATCATTTTTAAAATCTAAAACACAAGGCTCATATTTCTATGATCTTAACAACCTTGATGTCTTATGATAATGAAGACGTGCAGTAAAAATAATAATAAAATTAATTCATAAAACTCTTCTAAAAAGGATGACTTTAACTAATTTATTACATATTTATTTTCCATGTAATTTTGTTACATAAATATGATTAAAAATTTGGCATGAACCTGGTCAGATGACTAGATGACTAAAACATTTTCGTAAACGATTATTTATAAAAAATACATAAACCTTTGATTTGAAATATTTCAGTTGCGACTTACTCAAAAATATTGCTTTATGTTTATTGAGGTAGAAGAAAAAAAAATTTAATTTTGGAAACCTTTATTAGAGTTTTGGAACCACCAAAATATTTTAATAGTACTGTATTTTCCTTTTTTCCCTGTAACTTTAATCATTTTTTTCTATGATGTTAACATAGAAATGTTTAAAAAAGAAAGTACCCCGATTTAAGACAAATCAGTTTTGAGTTTCTTATCCTGCATTTTTATAACAACGTACAGTGCTTTATAGATTTCCCCGTGTTCTGACTTTGTCACGCAGAGCTTCAGGAGCAGCTGGACCGGGCCATGAGGCTGGAGGAGGAGAGGAGGAGGGTGGAGGAGGAGGCGGCCCGGCTGGAGGCTGAGAGGATGGAGGCTATAATAGCCAAGGAGGAGCTGGCCAGGCAAGCTGAGGACCAGTTAAAGAGCCAGGAACAGCTGGTGAGTGTGAAGCACATGAGGGAAAAAGTCCTGATAAATCTCCTGAATTCATTCTAAGCACTTATCGGCTGTTCTAATGGCAGATTAAAGTAACACGGAGGTTTTTTGCTTTTGCTTTCATCACATTTCTAAAATGACAGCATGCCTATTCTGTTATTCTCACGTCACAGTGTTGTGCTTCCTCCTTCAGGCTGCAGAGCTGGCCGAATATAGCGCCAAGATTACTGCGCTGGAGGAGGCCAAGAGAGCCAAGGAGGAAGAGGCTGAGACATGGCACAACAAGGTGGGTCTCCAGCATGCAGTCAAGAGCTCCACAAGTCACAGGAAATACCAGAAAAATGTCCCAGCACAATATCAAATATAAATTTATTGTTTAAAAGAAAGAAAACGATTTATCTGTATAAGTCATCCATAATTTGAATCTTTTGCACTGTAATTTACATTGCATACTTCCTCAAAAACATAACTACTCATGTACTGTAACCCTTGCATCTTATTCATATTAGATTGCTTTGGTTTGAAAGTATAAATTCAGGAGCCATGTTTTAGTGGAGAGGTCAGAAAGGCAGGTTCAAGTTTGCAAAAACCAGAAAGCTTGATTTGTCAATGTCCTTGCAAATTTGGGTATTACTGTCACATATATACAACTAAAACACTTAAAATACTACATTTATATTATAATCAAATGCTCAATGATGCAAACCACCAGCAAATCTAACACACGCCTCTCCCCACCTTTCCTTTTAGGCTGTCGAAGTGGAGGAGAGTCTGCTGAAAACGAAGGAGGAGCTGCACACTGTGATGAGTTCTGCCAACTCAGCTCCTGTTGCTGAGCATGCATCCTCCTCCTCCTCCTCCTCCTCCTCAGACAGCGAGAGTGACCATGAGCACAGCGAAGAAAACAGCACCTATAGCGCCGAGCTGCAATCACAAGGCATCAACTATGACCGCCAGGAGGAGGAGCGACTCACCGAGGCCGAGAAGAACGAGCGCCTGCAGAAGCAGCTTCAGGTTAGTTCAGGGACCTGGAATACATCCCAGATCAGCCGGAGTCTGCAGCAATGCTTAAGACACTTTTTTCTCGTAGCTTTTCTATAGCTTCCAAAACACTTATAGCAAAAATATGCTGTGTTAAAAAAAGCCATGAAATTTTAAGCATCTATTATAGAAGCCCAAATAATGTTGTTCTAGAAATAAGTCTCACTACTCGGCACCTGAGCACCTTTCTTGGAAGAGTTTATCGAGGCATTATCAAAGTTAACTTTAAATTCAATCTTCACTCGAACATAAACATTTAAAACTATCTGTGACTTTGCCCCAAAATAAGGTTTTTAAAAGTTTTTTTTTTCTAATGGATAATACTTCTACCATCATCTTTGAGGCTTTTGAATTCACTCACATTTTCAATCACGATTCGTTGAGGCTCTTTTCCCTCTCTTGTAATACTTCAGAGAGCAGTAGAAGAGAGACAGAAGAGAGACGTGTGAGCAAGAGACAGATAGTTGAAATAGAGAAGAAGCAAGGAGCAGAGGTAGTGAAGGTGGATGAGTTTAAATACCTTGGGGGTCAAGCATTCAAAGCAGCAGAAAGTGCACAAGACAGGTGAAGAAGAGAGTGCAGGCAGGGTGGAGTGGGTGAAGACGAGTATCAGGGGGAATTTGCAGCAAGAGTGAAAAGGAAGGTTTACAAGATGGTAGTAAAACCTGGTATGATTATGGTTTAAGGTGATGGTGACATTGACAAAAAGAGCTGGCGATAAGATTTTCATTGGGAGTGACCTGAATGGGCAGAGGGTCGGTGTGACAGAGCAGGATGCAAGTGATATAGTGAGGCAATGGAGGCAGATGATCGAGTGTGGCAACCCCAAAAAGGAACAGCCAAAAGAACAAGATGATTAAATTAAAGATATCACTTTCTAATGGAGGTGTTGCCAAGATATCTGTTGATGAAGTGAATTGTATACAGTTTAATAACTGGGCACGACTCCTCCGCAGGACCTGAGCTCAGAGCTGGCACAATCCCGAGACGATAACAAGAAGACCCAGGACGATAAACTCCATGCCGAGAACGTCCGCGCTGGCCGTGATAAGTACAAGACCCTCCGTCAGATCCGTATGGGCAACACCAAGCAGAGGATTGATGAGTTTGAGGCCTTGTAGAAATGCCAGAGACCTAAAGCTCTCTCACAAATACCTCGTGAAGGCCTTGTTCAGCATTTTAATATAACTGAAGCCAAATGTGATCCCAAACACCCAGAAAAGGCATGGAGCTGATCTGTGTAATAATTTCTGCACGAGTTTTACTTTGCTGGCTGAAACTGGCACTGTGGGTTGTTTTTGCTCTATTCTGTTTTGTGTTGCACTCAAATGTTTCCAATGTGCTGTTTAGGCCCATTAAAATGCTGATGTGCATCACTCTGGAGACCAGATATACTGTATGAACAAAGCTAGTACTAGGGGTACTATAGAACTTATATATCTTATGATAACTAATCAGTAGTTGTTGCAATTTACATTTGCAGTTTTGTTACTGTAACAAACTGAAGTGGTTAAATTTTGATTTATTTAAATGAATGCCTGATGCTTAAAAAAAGATCTTTTTTATTTTATTTGTTTGATAGTTTTGCCAAAGAAATGTCAGCAAAGTGTAGAAAGGTTCCCACTTGTGTTCCAAGAAGCTTGATGTAATGCTGTCATACAAAATGAATCTCAGTTTGCAATAAAATAAAACTGAGACTCACAGCAAATTAATTCATAATTACTCATGAATATTCCTGGTGGTCTGGCCCTCCTCGTCATGTTCTCCTGTATTTTATTTGTGTAAATAACAGTGCAACTTATTTCATTAATATACTTACATAATCTCTCCTGCTTCAAATGTATTGTTTTTATGATTTTCAGAATTTACTTATTGGAGTTACTTTATTTAACCACATGGGAACATTTAATGTATTCTTACGCCGTCCTGTTTGTGTTCAGGTCAGATCTAGAGCATCTAATTTACAGTGAACAGGATACAGCAGACAAAAAGACAAGAAAAGACAAAAAGGCCAAAACTGAAGCAGCTTAATGGTTTCTATATTACATCTTTTATTATTTCTCCATTTGTTGTTTGAAAATGTTCTCCGGTGCTGCAGAAGCATTTTTAATGTTCGGCATTAAAAATGAAACACATGTTAAAAAAACACCAAAGAAAAGTCAGCGAGAAGACCTTAAACTCGGAATTAATTAAACTTCACCTTGTGCAGCTTTGTACTTTTAGGCAGAAGAGAAAATGAAGTCAGGAAAAAAGCTTTTTATGAGGCTATGGCATCTCTTGAATATTGTGTCATTACAGGCATTAAACATTAAAACTTGAAAAATATTCAAATTGTCATCATTTGCATGATTCTTCTCCATTATTGTCTGTGTGAGGAAGGGATAAAAGTTGCATTTAGAAAGATTTAATAGCTGCGTTAGTGAAAAGTGGAATTTGATCTTTTCTGTAACTTTCACCATTTAGTGAAACATGCTGATGTGAGTGCAGCACACAGACAGGAAGCTCAAGTGATGCCCGCTTTCAACTTTGGCTCCCTGTGATGATGTTTGAGGAAACTGAGGCTCCCTGCTGTCACAGGTCAAAACATATGCAGCTGAAAGGACGCATTGTTGTGCATATGACAAAACATTCCAATTGATTTGAATGAAAAAATATTTATTTAAAAAACAAATTGGAGCAATACAGCACGAGGACTAAAAAGTCTCCATCAGGGTCTGACGCAATGATGATACAATCAGTGAAGATTAAATTCTGAAGAAAGCAGAAAAAGAAGAAAGAAGAAGAAAATAGGGGGAGAAGAAAAAAAACATCATATACAACAATGACCGATTATAGTCATCCAAATTATCTGAAACACAAGAAACAGAAAAATGGGGGGGCAGTTAAGTTGATATAAGCTACCTAAATTAATAAGATACAATAAAACACAAACACACAGCTTTAAGCAAGTGTAAATGTCAAGATTTCAAAAGGAGCACAATATATTAAAACGTATATAGGAGTTTTAGTAGCCTGTGAAGTTGCAACCCAGAATGTCTCTGGTGAAGAAGTTTTTCTAATCTGTCTCCACCTCTGATATGGATTGGTCCGACGTCCTTATAGTGAACCACCATTAGGTAAGTTAAGTTATAATAGGCGACTAGAAATCTTATGTCTGTCTTTGAACCTCTTCTTTACTCTCAAATAGTAATTCTAATTTTTTCCCCTGTGGATTTTTTTCTTATAATCTTAATTGATCTGAAGAATCCTGCAGCGCACCGTGAGGAGAATGCGCTTTTTTTAAATATTTGCACAGAACGGTTATCGTCAGGTTGCTAGACAACTTGGGAACCAGAAGAGCCGGTCTGTTTAAATAGCCACTAGGTAAATATTTACGTGTACGATCACATGGATATCAAGTTTAGTTGTTTTTTTTCTTCTTCCATCTTTTTTTCGGCGCTACCGTTCTTCTTGGAAACTGGAGTAATGTGCTCGTTCTGGCCTCAACGACGGAGGCTGGCCGTGCTTTTGTATATTTAGTGCATAAACTCCTTGAAGATGAGCGCTTTTGCTTGGAGCTGCTACTCCAACAAGCCGCCTCTGACAGTCTGTGGGATTGCCCTGTGTTCCTTTCCTGCGCAATCTAAATATAAGTCGGTGACAAATAGTCCAAATACAGTAGCAACCCAACTGTGATGTGGGGGTGGTGCTGAGAGAACAGCTCCTTCTCCAAAGTCCCCCCTCTGTTGGATCCGGAGTCCGTCAGGAGAAGGTGGCAGAGAGCCTCAGCTCCCACCTGCGCTCGATTTTTCTCTCCCCCTCTCCTTATTATCATGAAGAGACAAAACGCCAGGACTCTCGCCCTCATCATGAGCATCCTCACCTACCTGGTGGTCGGAGCGGCCGTCTTCGAGACCCTGGAGTCGAAGCAGGAGAAAAGTCACAAGAGGAAGCTCGACGCCAGAAAGTACGAACTCATGCGCAAATATAACTTGACCAAAGAGAACTTCGAAGAGCTCGAGCATGTCGTTTTACAGCTCAATCCTCACAAAGCAGGGGTCCAGTGGAAATTTGCTGGGTCCTTTTACTTCGCCATCACTGTGATTACGACGATAGGTGAGCAACAGTTATTTAATCAATACATGTGATGTCTTATTGCATTTCATTGAGAGATGTTCAGCGCAGGGCCGGAGGAAACATTTTTAGAGGTAGTGGAGTCACCGGAGCCCCCCTTACGTTAGTTTGTGTGTCTCATTTAAAACAACAGATAAATAAAGAACACCTATGACTTCCCACAATTCCTGGGGTCTCTTCAAACTACTTAGACAAAGAAAATCCTGTCTGTAGCACTATAAAAAAAAATTTTAAAACATTTTTAAAGCTGAAGATTCTGTTTCCTAAAAGAGTGGAAAAATTAAACCTTCACTTGTTAGCACATTGTTGCTAGTTTGTATTTTAAATGAGGAGGTTGTACCTTGATAGTATGATTAAAAAACCTATTTTCTTCTCATGCCTTATACAGTTTATTTGGAAACATTTTGGAAATGGATCAGACTTGACATATCCTATAATAACCCCAAAATTTTCATGTGTTTGCTGTGCTCATCAACGCTGAATTTTACTTTAATATTCTTGAACAAAATGAAGCTTTGCTTACAGGCTTTCATCCCTTCTGGGTAGGTAACATTATTCAAAAAAGCATCTTTTTGTGCAGCAGATCTTTATTCTTTCAGTTATATTTTCAGAGTGGCTGTAATTGGCTTACCAATCAGAAAAGTGATATTTATCTCAAATGTAATAGCTAAGACACACAGAGACATGGACACTGAATCGTTATTATGACTGTCTAAGTAAATCAGAATAATTGTATGCCATTGTGGCTTTCTTGGATGATTAAAGACAAAACAACACCAGGTGTAATTTAATTATTTATTATGGAATAAAAAGATCATTTAATGATGCCATATGAAGAAGAAAAGATATGGATATACTTCAGCATAAGTTATATTTATAAATATTGCAATGTCTATGCTGTCAACAATCTGCGAGTTATAAATAAAGTAGAAGTAAGTTCACTACATTAATGCCAAGCTGAATCGTTTCCCTGGGCTTTCCCTTTTTCTCTTAGTGGGAGTGTGTGTTGGTTTCCTGTGGAATTAAATCAAGCAGCTGCTGTTCTTAGGCATTTATATTAGGTGAGGCCGTCTCTTGCTATGACTCACCACGGCAAAAGAATAGAGGCAAAGATGTCTAAAGATATGCAATATTCCCTGTCTCAGGTTATGGCCACGCGGCGCCGAGCACCGACTCAGGGAAAGTGTTCTGCATGTTCTACGCCCTCCTAGGGATCCCGCTGACCCTGGTCATGTTCCAGAGTCTGGGCGAGAGGATCAACACGTTTGTCAGATACCTGCTGCACCAAGCCAAGAAGTGCCTGGGAATGCGTCACACCGAGGTCTCCATGGCAAACATGGTGACGGTGGGCTTCTTCTCCTGTATGAGCACCCTGTGCGTGGGGGCTGTGGCATTCTCTCACTCGGAGGGATGGAGCTTTTTAAATGCCTTCTACTACTGCTTCATTACACTCACCACTATTGGCTTTGGAGACTACGTGGCTCTGCAGAAGAATGAGGCCCTGCAGAATGACCCTAAATATGTGGCTTTCTGCTTTGTTTACATCCTCACGGGCCTGACGGTGATTGGAGCGTTCCTAAACCTGGTGGTGCTTCGCTTCCTGACCATGAACACTGAGGATGAACGCAGGGACGCCAAGGAGAAGGCATTGCTCTCTGTCAGTAAGCCCAGAGGAGAGGTGGCTCATCTGTTACCAGTCTCAATATCAGCTTCCTCCACACCTGTAGCAGATAACACCACAAAGGCTAAAGATTTAAAAGGTGTCTACACTGAAGTGCTTCAATTCCAGACTATTTGCTCCTGCTTATGGTACAGGAGCGAGGAGAAGGAGCAGGACTCCATACCCAACATGATCCCTCAGGAGATGACATTCTCCGATGCCTACTTGCAGCAGAACAATGACTGTGCTCACTACATGGAGCCTGGCTCAACAGGCTGCGTTTGCAGTCCACGTCAGTGCACGAGCATAAGCCCAATATCAGGCCTACACATTTTCTCTCCATTCAGGATGTTTAAGAGACGCAGCTCCGTGTAGCCTTTTCAGCACAACAGATTTCATTACAGCATAATTTGTCTATAACTGCCAAGTGGGCAGCAGATACTTGGCAGTCCTCAGCAAAGACATGACTGCAAGTCGATGTTTGTGGTGCTACAATCCCAGTAATCCAGAAGCATAACGTGCAAAAAGGGAAAAAAAGCACATAGAGTACTGTAAACACAAATATATATATTTGAGCAACATCACAGTGTTTTTAACTGAGGTGTTATTCGAGGGCATCCAGTATGCTTTGAGGAATCCTGTAGGTGTGTCGAAATTGATCTGGTTAGCTGCACATGAACAATACGTCTGCGCAGTGTGTAGGTAAGAGCAGAGGCTTCGGAGCGGTGGCACAGTGAAAGGGTGACATAAAAAAATGAATAAATGATTAAAACCTGTCAGTCAGCAGCTCTCAAAAGCTAAACTTTGTGTTTTTGGTAATAATCTCAGAGGTGCTGATTCAACTCAGGGGTTATTTCTTAATGTTGTAGCTGGTCAGTGTTTTCCTTTGATAGGCACGCATCATGATGATTTTCTGGACTTTTTCCACCATGGTGTTTGTGACTGGGCTCATATCAGTTGCCTTATGTCGCCCTGAAACAAATCGTGATTGTCAAAGCTTCAGAAAAGCTGATACATACCAGAAATTTCATGTGACTCATGTGTAGCTGCCCCTGGTGTTATGAGACTTCTAGGGCTCTTTGCCCAAAGTACAGGTGCATCACAGACACTACTAAATTATGTAACGTGACAAGTGGGTAGGTTAAAAAATAAATCACATCTCAAGCGCAGTTAAAAAATCCATTTGAAAATAAGTGCGGTGATCACAAGTAGACACTTATCAGCACTGAGCGAAACGCTCTCAACTGGATTAGTTGTGTAACACTGAAATCACTATTTTAAAAATTACTTGTGGGAAGAAGCAAGAACTCCAACAGCCCCATCAAAAAGGAGCATTGCCAACTTTCTATATGTGCTTTATTCATGTCCCCGTGAACATTAAAATCAAAGCTCCTGTGTGTTTAGATCGAGACTTACACAGATAATTTTCCAAATACAGTAAACACCTGGTGACATTGCCAAGATACCCGCTAAGTGGCAGGAGTTTGTTAAGACGCTGATACCTTTTTACCCCCTAAAGCTCACTTATTAACAAGCATTCTGTTTCACTGACTTTTTTGTACAAACGAAAAAGTGTTAAATGTCAAGCTGTGAACAGCTTTTTAGTTCATGTGCCAAGCCAAGTAATCACCTCCCATTAAACCACAAGTTGTATTTTTTACACTGATTAAATAAAAGAATTGTTTTAATGTTTACATGTTTGAGCCACTGAGAAGCAATTTAGAATTAAGGGAATAGATCTAAGCCAAAAACCTAAGATCTAAGACAGATATGAAGCACACCTCTGGATCAAAAAGTAGAAGCAGGCTATTTGAGCAGCAGCTTGGAGTGGCAGGTGGCAGGGGGTACAGTGGATAATAAGCTGGTTGCCAATCACAGACAATTATGTCACAATGGGCTGAGCCTGGGTGATTGATGGAAAAGGAAAAATCCACCCTCAGCTAGTATTTCCTGTGTTTCTGAACCGAGTTTGGTGCTTAGTGGTGTATTTTTCTGTGGGCAACATGATGCGATGTCACACTCAGTTTATTTCCAGCAGCTTCAATAGATGATTAACTTCTTAAGCTATTTCATTTATTTAAGAAAAAAAAAGCACTAAAATCTTTTTTATTGATTTTTGGATGGATGCAGAAATTTATTGAAACATGCAAATGTAATATAGAAAACAGGGTAAAAACAGAGTCTCTCGCTCAGATTTTGCTAATGACCACATTGATTCTTTAAAACAGCCTGAACTCTCTAAAGCAGAATTCCTTCTCATTTCTTTATGTAGTCTTCAGGAATAGTTCTCCAGGCTTCTTGAGGAACATTCAAATTTCCTTTTGGGTTGTTGACTCCCTTTTGTTCTGTTCAGTGTCAAGATGATCCCACACTGCTTCAATAATGTTGGTGTCCGGGCTCTGGGGAGGCTGATCCTCAACTGATAGTGTTCCAGGTATGTTTTCGCTGCACTGGGATTGTGTTTGGGATCATTGTCATGCAGAAAAATTAAGCCGTTTCCAAGCAGACACTTTCTAGATGGTATTATATGGTGGATCAAAATCTGATGATCTCTAAGTGATGAAATCTTTGTTCATATTTCCATCAATTTTAACAAGATCCCCAACACCACTGGCTGAAATGTAGTACCAAACCATCAAAGAGTCTCCAACATCTTTCACAGATGGCTGTACGCACTCACAAGACCACGCCTTTCCTTGCTGCTTCCTTTCCTTAAGAATTACTTCTCGACAGTCTGGCATTTTTCATATATTCAACGAATGAAGTGGCAACTAATTATGTGTGTATTAAGTTATCTGCTATGTGTAGGTACAAGACTGGTTCATCCCTTGGGTTAGGTGCTGTTTTTGTTTGAATGATTCATATAGGTCAGTGTTAAGTGGCTTAACAAACAAAGAAAAACATTCCTCTGAAAATGGTTGAAGGACTGGACTGAAAAAGAGTGAAAAAGGACATAATAAGCCTGGAGAACTTAATCAAGACCATTAAGATTTCAAGAAAGTCCGGCTCCATGGAAGCAAATACAAGGAAATGAGGGGTGGCTCAAGACTTTTGCACATACTGTAGCTAAAATTAATATTTATTTATTATTTAAATTGTGGTAGATTAATTTTCTGTTCATCAGCTAATAGATTAAGTAATAAATTATTGTAAATTTATACAAAAACACAAAAGCTGTCAGATCCTACCTGTTCTCTCTGGATTTTTGTAACATGTGTAAACTCTCCACCTGAGGCACAAACACATGAGTCATGATTTTATTCAGTGTTGCTCTGGAAACAAAGTGAACGTCACAAATTCTTGAGGATTTGGCTGTTTTGTTTTTTTCTTTAAACTTTTTTTTTTTTTTGGCTTAAGAGGGAAATCCTGAACGCTATTTTATGCACGTCTGGGTCTGATCTGATCTGTGTTACTGGAACTGACCTTTTGTGGTGGATGGAAATAAATCAGTGCTGTCCACACATGATAAAGGAAGGAAAACAATGAATGTGACTTTTTGCCTCATAAAATAGCAGTCAGTTGTACATTTCGTGCAAGTACTGCATTAGTTTAAAGTAGTAGATCACGTTGCGTATAAAGCGCCTTGAGTCTATATAAATAACATTGAATTGAACTGAATTGAAAGTTGCAATGGCACAAAGGTTTCTCTTCTTCTTGCTGTTTTCCATGATGACAAAGGCTTAAATAGTACTTGAACAATCAAAGAGCACTTGAATTTTTTTATACATACCCTGCCAAGGATTGTATGTATAGTTGAGACTATTCATTTGTCCGACAATACCCTCTGATCATAAAACAGTACACAATACTGTACTGTTTTGTGCTATCATAGGGGAAAAAAAGAAAAAAACATCCATAGAAATACCGAAAATTTGAATATTTTATCCAATAAATGAATAATATTGAGTTTTAACTGTTGTTTTCCTGCTCACAAAATCACCATCTACAGGCCATATAAGCTGTAATCATGTGACTTACGATCTCCATGCTGCTTATCAACATGTGCTGTGTGAAAGAAAAAAAAAAAGCCTGCTGAATGTATAGAAATGACTGTTTGGTCCAGATGGTTTCCCCCTGGGAATTCTGACTTCAGTCCAGTTCTGGACAACCTACAGCAGGTTAGTCACGAGCAAAAGTTTGGCAATGCATCATTATGTCATAGAAACACGTCACTTTGATGCTGCACTTTCAGTTTAGGGGAAGGTGCTGATGTTTGAGCTTTAAATATGCTACCAGAACACAACTCATTTTTTCTTTTTTTCATTTTAATAAAAAACTGATTTGGCTATTATAGACCAATGAGAGAAAGTCTTACTGTTTCCTTGGCAATATGTGTCACTGATATCTGAAGTCTTAAATCACCATTTTCATTAAAGGAATACAGTTTCAAAAATGTAATAATTTGCAATTGTGCAATAAAATAAAGGTATGTGTAAAAGTTGGGGGTTTTGGACTATCTTGTTTAAGGTCAAATATTGTTTTTATATATTATAAATATATAGTATTCTTCAGGAGTGTTGATTCGTCACTCTTTTTTAAAAATATTTCCAAGGATCTGGACTTTCTTGTACGTTTGGTCTTGAGGAACAGTCATCTAGTCTTTCTGAAGGTCTTTCAAAGTTTTGGCTGCTTTTTCACTTTCCAGTCCAGTCCTTGTACCTGACATATCTCAGCAAACTTTTGGTTCTGCTCACTGAAACCTCATCAGCAATGGTCTCAGGTGCCAACAGGTCTTATGGGGTGATGAATCCAAATTTGATATTTTTTTCCCAAGTGGATACAGAGGAGATCAGTTGGTGACATCATCTGGCCACTATCTCATAATAGTTTCAAATTTAAGTGTGAAAATGACCCCAAACAGGATGTCAGTGCAGTGAAGGTATACCTGGATATTATTGAAGTGGAGCTTTGCCTGTCCTTCAAGAAGCCTGGAGAACGATTCCTGATGTCTACTTAAAGAAAGCTTGTCCAATAGAGTTCAGAAGAATAAGAATACTATACTGTATTTCCACATGTGTTTGCATCTTTTAACAAACTACATCTATTTCCCATTTTTCTGAAAAAACAAGAAAAAAAGAAAGAAATGAGAGGTGGCTCAAGACATTTGCGCAGTTCCATATTATGATATCAACTCTGTGAAAAGCTGAAAACTTTCTTCTGTTTTTCGTGAACCCTCAGATTTATTTTGAGCCTGTTGTTATATTTTTGTGTTGAAAACCACTGGTCTGAGTGATTTTAAGTGAAAGCGGCGCTCTAATTTTCCAAAATAAAGCATCATTAAAGTGGATTAGAGGCCCAGTAACAGGAAGCAGGCTCATTTTAGGCTTTATAAAAATAAAGATTTCTTTATGCACCTAGAATGAAATTGATACATCAAAGTGTGCTCAGGGCAATTAGGACCGCATCTCGTTATCAAGATTTGCCTGCCATTGCAACATCAAACCATCTTGCAAAGCCTGGCTTGGTGCCTGTGAATCTGCCCTCAGCCATCAGACATGAAGCACAAAAAAGCAACAGAAGGACTATCCATCCGACAAATCCCTGTATTGACCCCCCACAGCTGAAGCATCTGCTGTTTTCTACTTTGGCTATAGACCTGAGTATCTATGTCAAAGACAAAAATAGTTTCACTGAGAAGGTCAGCTATGACCTTACATCACTTGGTTTCTTCTCTGTTTCTGGGGAAAAAAATCTGAGCAGGTTAAAACTGAAGGTTTGCCTCTCATTGTTGCTGCCAATTAAACAGATGGACTAAAGTGTCCTTGGTGTTTATGTGATTTCAAACAAAATTTTATCTTCTACATTTTCCAACACAAGATTGATTTGACAGATTGGAGATAATTAATTACTCACTGGCATCTTAAAGTTACAGGTTATGGAGAAAGAAAGAAATGTGATGCATGATGTTTGAAAAATTTCAGAGGTGAGAGAGCTTTGAGATCATTAGTGGTGAAGCAAAATAAACAAGAAGTCCTTGTTGCTCAGTCACTCACAGCAGCTGAAGTGCATCACGTTAATAAAACGGTCTCCCTGCAGCGTGCTGCTGCTGACCCAGGGTCTCTGAACGTCGCACGCAGAGGCCGCTGTCACTTTAACAAAAGTTCAGAGTCCGAAAAATTCTTCGAGGCTTCAAAATGGATCTGAGGAAGCTGGCTGCGGACGCAGTGTCCCAGAATAAGAAAGCCGCTCTTCTGATCGGCGGAGCCGGATTTGCAATTCTGGGACTCGGTCTTGGATATAAATACCTGCGAAAGCCAGAAAAAGCTGTTCGTGTGGGCGTAGTGTCGCAGCTCCTCATTCACCCTCTCAAGTCTGGCAAAGCGGTGCCTTTGGCGCTTGCAGAGTGCCAGAAAATGGGGCTGAAGTTCGGAGAGCTGCAGGATCGGTGAGTATTGCAATAAATAAATAAATAAATAAAATTTATTTATTGTTAATTAGTTCCACCGTTTAATTAAATAAAATATATTTACCGCTGTAACCATTCTTCATTACCTCGCCATTAAATCTTACTGCAGGGCAGCGACGTCTCCTACTTGTCTTCTTATGGAGACATGAGGTCTTTCAATTCATGAAATCACAACAAGTCAGTGAATTTTCAACCACTTTGTTTAAAAAAAAAAAAAAAAATCTGTAGGAACTTTCTGATATTCCCATGGACCCTCCCCTAAAAAATCCTGGAGACACCCCTGCACGGAAGCCCCCAGATTATTTTTCAGTTAATGTTTTATGAACAATTGACGAATAATAAAGTTTATATAGGGAATAAGTTTTTGTGTAAAAAAACAAAACAAAAAACAAAACGGCATTTAAATTAACAAAAGCATAGTACAAAACGTTTATATAGTTAATGATAAGCTACTGTGTAAATATTAATTAATTAATTAATTAATTAATTATGTTTTATTTTGGTTTGTGTGTGGGTGTGTTTGTGTCAACATGGATATCAAACCAGATTCTAACAGAGCATTTTTTTACTCGGGTAAAGAATATGGGAGACAATTAAACAAAATCACACTGCCATGGTTAAAACATTTCACACATTACCGTACTTCTTACCTCTGTTCCTTATGGTTTTAAGTGTACCATAAATAACCATCATGCCTATGCAGTTTTACTGTTTCAACAGCAAGTCCATGTCTCTGTGGGAACCTGGAATACAGACGTTTGTCTAATCCAGTGGTTCCCAAACTTTTTTTTTTTTTTTTTTTTGCTGGGCCCCCCTTTGTTTTATAAGAAAAAATGTTCGCGCCCCCCCTCCCGCGTGCGCGCGCGCGCGCGCACACACACACACACATCCTCTAACCACACACACCCATATTTTGCTCCATTGCGGTTTATTTCACACCTCAAACATTTAGTAAACAATTAAGCAAATACAAGTAATCTGCAATAAATTACAGGTAGTAATAAACTACTAACTCTTTTACGCTGCGTCCGCACCTACACGGGTATTTTTGAACACGCAGCTGTTTCGTCCACACGTAAACGGCGTTTCGAATCACCGAAAACGGAGATTTTTTTTAAAAACTCCTTTTTTGCCTTTACCTGTGGACGAGGAATACAGAGTTCGTCATGCAACGTCAAAGGTATGCGCCTTTTTTCACGTCACGCTGTGCGCCACGTTATTGTTTACATGAGATGAATTGCAGAATGGCAGATAGTCAGATTAACAGTATTTTGTCTCTATCTGCAGGTTTTACATGCAGTTACTGTTCCTCCATTTACAAAGGCAGAGGCATCACGGTGTCATTATTTTACATGTAGTTGTTTTTTTTCCCTGTGTAATAATATTCAACATTGCTATCAATACATTTTTCAAAAAAATGCCTCTCTGTGCAAAATGGGCTTAAAAACATAAACAGCTGTGGGATACTGTTTGTCCGTGATTTGAACCCAGGGGACAAATCGTGGCAGGATCAGCCTGATGTTATTTGTATCCCACTGTAACTTTACTGTATAAAGTATAGTATAGTATGTACATCTCCAAATTGTCAGGAGTAGTTAGTCATTACAAGAAGTGTTTGTGAACTAAAAATCACGAATGTGGGATACTGTTTGTCTCTGCAGGGGAGACCTACCTTGGCACTTGTGCAGATGAAGCCAAAGGGAAGATATGCTTCACCATATTTTCTAGTCTTTGGCTTAGAATGAAGTTGGTTTGGAAACACATTCAGCGATGCTTCATCTCCTGCTTTGCGTTTCTGTAGACACCTGTGCTAGCAGTGTCCAAGCATTTAGTTGTCTCTCTCCCCCCCCCCCCGCCCCCCCCCCGCCATCCCCCCGCCATGGCTCTGCGCCCCACACTTTGGGAAGGTCTGGTCTAATCCATCAGGAGAAATCGGTCAGATTTGGCTTAAAACGGCTTCAGTGTACAAAAAGCCAATAAATATAAATGATTATTAGTCATAATATCAGAGTTCAAGGGGGACCCTTGCATCATCACAAAAGGTGCCTATGCTGCCGCCACACTTGTCCAGATTCCTGCAGAGACAGGCAGGAAGGGTTGGTGCTGTCACCCCGCAGCAAGAAGGTTCCTGGTTAAATTCCCAACTGGGATCTTTCTACATGAGTTTACTGCAGGTTTTCCAGCTTCCTGTCACAGAGAAAAGACGTGCATTTGAGGTTAACTGGTGTTTCAAAATTGGTCACGGATATGGGATGTATAAATATTTTAAGTAAGTGTGGGATAAAACTTTCACTTGTACAAAGGTCCTACGTGAAGGCAAATACATCAGATTTGCACCTGCAAAGTAAAAAGTAAATATATTTAGTCTGAGCTAACCAAGATTAAAGTGAGATAAAAACGCAGATAAAAGGGGACGGTCATAAGATTATAAAAGCGCCTGAGCTAAGTACAGAGAACACATGTACGAGTCCCACACACACAAGGTTTCCCAGCACTGCTTCTTCAAATGCACAAACTAGTTTTCAAAAAGCAAATGTTTTTGTACCCCAAGTGTTGTTTAATGTTGAATTAATACTGATAAATATAAATGGTGGGTAAGAGGATTTTTTTTTTTAATGTAACAGTGAGGACAGTGTTTAACAGTTGTAATGATTATACATGGTTATATAATATCTATTATATTTATAATATAATAAATATTTTTAACTTCAAAAAATGCTCTCCCTCCTCGCTGACACATTAAGGATGTCATGCTATTTATACATTCAAAACAGAGCTGTAGTTCAAAAT